>NW_024881279.1:9698075-10303908 GCF_018691265.1 Tyto alba | reverse complement strand
CCAGTCCCATGGCAACTGGGTGCCCTCCTCATGGCAGGGCAGAGGGTATTTGAGATGTGAAAGACATGTATTCTACTGTTAGAATTCTTCTCTCTCTGCTCTTGATCTAAACTAAAAATCATCTTGCGTGCTTCTCAGCTTAACAAACAACCAGATGCAGATTTTCCAAATAAAGTTTGTTTTCCTCCTGATGCTGTAAAAGTCTAAAGACATTCAGTACTGCTTCCTAGTGCGTCACTGTCCATGGCTATCCATTTGCAGAGCCAACTTTCTTCTCCAAAGTTACAGGACGGTGTTATGGATTGGATGTTACTAAAAGCCCTTGTGCCGTTGTACTTGTTCCTCTTCTCTTATGAGAACAAGCTACTTCAGTATAATCACTATTGTGTTGGACAAGTTTGCAAGCAGTGTGGAGAGGACTACAGTGCTTTACATGTACAAATACAGTTTGAAAATGCAACGTCTCTGCATATACAGTCTTCTACTATTAAGTTCACTTGCCCGTAGGAATGAAGCAAAAGTAGCAGCAGTGACCCACCTTTAAAAAAAGCATAAAGAGTGCTTTGATATTATTTCACTAACAGCACATTGGGACAAGCCCTTGTCTAGTACCTGATCATCTTACAGCACTTCTCCCTCTCTGTCAGAGCAGCTGCTCCAGGGCTCTTCCAAATATTCCTGCTGTCCTACATGGGCGGTGGAAAACCAAAGCTAAGCAGAATATTCTGGGTCAGCTGATTCTGTTCTCAACTGTTAAGACTCAGAATAAAAAGTTCGCTGTTAAACTGCCAGTTCCTTTCATGGATTCACTGCCTTCCTCCTTTGATCATTTCAAGTGATCTGAAGGAGAAAAATGTTCTGAAACATGGAAGATTTCACATTCCACTCAAATCAGCCAAAGACATAAAATTTCTTTCTTTGGCGGGAGTGTCTATAATGCAGAGGTTAGGCAGAACAAAAAGTCTTCTACCTTCTCCTGCTAAGACTTTGATTCTTGGTCACATTTTCTCCAGTGTCAGCAGGACTCTTTTCAGAGCAGTTCATCCAACAGCCTTTCCTATTTCTGAAGAGAGAGCTCAAATGAAATATTACTGAGCTATTAGTATGATACATGTCCAAGTCATTCTCTGCATAAGTCTGTTTCTTGAACTGGCATTATCCTCTCTAGGTCTATATCTCTATTTCCTTCTAGGTGGCTAACTCATAATTTACTATGAATGTAATGGAAGAATCATCATCTTTTGCTTTCCAGCTAACAACAGCAGCATTAAACTATCTTGCAAACTGTCAAGTAAGTTCAGAAATCCCACTGCAAAAACATTGTCACCAGCTTTGCCCTAGGGAAACCAAAACACCTACTTCTCAAGTCTACCGAATGACCCCATGCCCCAACCCTTGCTCTAGGTGCTGCATGGAGGCTGCTCGTAATGGCTATGTCCATCCCTTGATCACAGGGGATGCAACAGATAAGGAAACAGAGCACAGGCTTCCAAATTCCCTGCTGATACTTTTAATCAGGCAGTTGAGACCTGGAGGAAATGAGTCTGAGTCTGTATAATTCCTAGATAACCAAAAGCCTGACCTTGCTCTGTGAATCAGACAAATGTCCCATTGACTTCGGTAAGAGCTTTTTAAAGAAATGGGTACAAGCAGGATCTGACTCATCCTGTGCCAGAGGCAGGTAGCATTACTGTATCTGAGCACTGTTAATAAGGCTAAAATATCCTGAATCTTTCCATGCAACAATGTCTCAGTAATGTGAGTAAATGATATATCTCATCTCTCTCTCTCTATATATATATATATTAAACTATATATAACAACTGCATAGTCTGTGGTCATATTTTTATAGAGGGAGTTTCTGGTGATTATAAATTAAGACATCAATTCTCATATTACCAAGATCCAAAGATAAAAATATCACTATATAACAAATGCAAATATTGTATGTATTTTTGATACTTGAATGCTGACAACAATCATGAGCAAATAGTTGTTGGCCTACGTATTTTAACAGTCTTAAAATAAGGCCCCTTTTATTCAATTTTCTGATTATGTTGAGCTGAGATTCTTTTATAGACATATGTAAAGCAGTCCCTGGGAAGACTTTTGTACTGGGAAGATTTGTGATAATCTTTCAGTGCAATACATGTTCCTCATAAAAGTGTTGTTGTTTTGGTTTTGTTTGTTTTTTTTTTTTTTCCTTTGGGTAGATAGAAATTTTATGCAGGGATGAAAGCAGAATAGCTAAATTTGTGTCTAAATTTGGCTTGCATTTTTTACTTATTTATAATAAAAACATCAACAATAGTGCCATTGTTTTCTTCTATATTACAGGCAACTATAAATAAATGGGAGAGTTCACAAAAAATTAGTGGTTCCCTTCAAGATACTCCACATGGTTAGAAAAGAGCTGAAATTTGGTCCCTGGATTTTTGCTTTAGGAAATAACATTATTTAGTTGTGTGAAGAAAATTCGTGACCTATCTGTGGGTCAGCTAATATGTCATTTATAGCCCACTCACACTGATGCTTCCCTTTATATGTCCCCAAGATGCCCTAGCTTTCTTCTGCTAGTGATATCAGGACTAAACTGACCTCCACAATATCACAAAGGTTGAGCATGTGAAGTACTAGGGGAGAGAGGGGGCATATGTGAAAGTCATAAACCCAGATGTCATCTTCAAATGGAAACAGTCACATTTCCTTTGGGCACAGTGGCAGGAATCAGCAAAGACCTTCAGTAAAAAAGAGCTCAGTGGTTTCAATAGCATAAATAAACCTCTGGACAAGAGAGAAAATCATTACTATTATCTAGCAGACCTTTATTCTAAATGGAGTATTAATTTCCTATCGGCCTGATTTACTGATACACTCTGAAATGTAGCCAGGTGCAAATTCTCCCCATTTCTTTAGCTGGTTTCCTGGTGGTTAATCTACACAGGCACTTTAAGTATAGAGATGAATGGAGAGGGTTGTACGGATAATGCGGATCAATGCCTGCCTGAAGAGTATGACTAAGAGGCAATGCCTTTTCCTGCCACCCTGAGCTGACCCCATAAAAACGCGTGTCAGCCCAGCCTCGCAGACTTGCTGGTGTGGCTGCAGTTGACCTGGCCGGGAGTCACAGCAGAAATGCTCTGCCATAAGGGAAAGCAGTTTCTTTTCACAGGCTCAGTGTGTGCAAGGAGCATCTACAGCACCACGGAGCAGCACGGAGCTCAGCTGCTTGCAACTGGTAAACTCAGCACGGCCCCACTAACTTGTGCTCTCCCCTCCTAGTGTGATCCTGGCCCCACTGGCTCACCCTGCATCCAGGCACTGCAGCTGGGGGTCCTTGGGGTGCTCGTCCCCCCCGAAGGGCAGAGAACTAGCAGAGGGATGGTGCATGGACCGGAACCAGGTTAGCCCTGAAGGATGCAGGAGAAGGCAGGGATGCTCATTTGGGAGCCTCATTGGAGTGAGCGGGCATCCCTGAAGGGCAGCACTGAGAATATGAGCTGTGGATGATCCCAAGCCCTTCCCCAACATCAGCCCCTCCATCTGCCTTAAGAGGAGAGAGGCAGTGAATATCTTTTTGCTTCTGCCCATTTATATGGGCACAATAAATTTCACTCTGTATCCTTTCAGCTGTCCAGGAGCAATGCATTTCCCAGGAGCAGAGGGATTTAGGATGCTTCTGGAAACATGGGTTCAGCTATGAACGGTTAGAGAGGATTACATACAAATATAATAAACTAACAAGTAAACAATTAAAGCCATAGCACAGCTCCTACAGGAGCCTCTTCCCAAACGTTTGGCTGTTGCCCTCCACCAGGTCCCCCCTCTTTGCTAGCTTTTGAGGCATAATGGATCCCGTGCTGGCATAAGAGCGGGGGGGGGGGGGGGGCGAGGTTTTGCAGGGGGAGCCCCAGGAAGGTGCTCAGGCTTCCCCCTGTCCCGGGGTGATGGGGGGACAGCCCAGCTCCTCACCCCCGCGCCGCGGGGCAGAGCCCTACTGAACCCGGGGTGCACCCCAATGGTGCTGCCCGGGGTGGAGGAAGAAGAAGAAGAGGAGGAGACACCCCCGTGCCCCCAGGCGGGGGGCTGCAGGGGCGGATTTCGGGGCCGGTGGTGGGAGGAGAAAGCCGCGCCGGGCGGGTTTATACGTTGGGGCGGCGGCGAGGAGCGGCGTGTCCTGCCCGGAGCCATGCGGGGCCGGGGGCTGCTCTGCGGCATCGCCCTCTCGCTGCTGCTGCCGCCCCCCCGTGAGTGCGGGGTGCTCGGGGGGAGGGAGAGGGTGCTGCGCCGGTCCCCCCCCCTCCGCTGCACAAGTGCCTCTGGCCGCAGGAATCCCCCGGGGAGGGTGGGTTGGAATTCTCCTGCTTCTATAACCCGCGCAGAGCTCTTCCCCACCCGCCTCGGCTTCGTGTTATAGAACCCGCGGGGGTGCGGATGGGGTCGGGGTCCTGAGTGGCTCCTCTTGTCTCTCCCCAGCGCGGGGGGTCGTGGCCGGCGGGGAGCCGCAGCCCGAGGTGGTGGTGCCGCGCTGGGCAGCCCCGAGGAGCCCCGGCAGAGAGAAGGTAGGTCAAGTTGGTTTTTTTTTTTTTGTTTTTTTTTTTTATATTTTGTTTTCAAACCGCCGTATCGCTTCCAGGGAGGGAGGAAGGATATCGCGGTTAGCGCAGAACCTCTCGACGTGGGTTGTGTTTTCAGCCGAGCTCTGTGACAAGCCGCGGGGCTGAGCCAGCAAGTCCATCTGCAGCACCGGGAGCTGTTGCTGCTCCTCCAAATCCCGAGGAAGGCTGGGCGAGCTGGCTGGCACATCGCCGGCCCCGAGCCTGAGGAGGCTCCTGGCGACCTGCAGTCACTCTGTGCATAGGCTTGGAGTCGTTTGCTCTCTGCAATGCCTTAAAAGCTCCATCAGGTCTACCTAATCTGTACGCCTGTGAAAGGGGAGTGAGGCAATACAGTCAGTGACATTTAGGGAGCAGCCGAATCTGCTTTAGGAGGAGATGAATCCCAGCTGTGAGAGTGCTTCACTAGGAAAAGCCAACCAGCAGCTCAGGTGTGCCTAACTGTGTCTTAGACACCGTATGTATCGATACAGATCTCACCCCGACTTCTTGTGCGTAGATGGATGAAGTGTCAGTAGTCTGCAGCCTTTCTGAGAATCACTGGTACACCAGACTTAAACATCCACCATAAACCACAGGTCAGCTTCCCAGCATTTACGTTGCCACAATCAAGAAGTTATCAGTTGCATAATGAAATGAAAGAGGAAAATCCAGATGGTGTTATTTATGTTGTGAACTAGAAAAAGGGAAGCTGCAGCATTACACTAAAGAAAATCATAGCACCTCCCCATAAGTGGTGTTTTGGAGTTTATATTCTCTCCATTTGATGGGACTTTCTAAAACTTTTAATTGTGTCATGTTAAAAAAAAAAAAAAAAAAAAAAAAAAGCTACAATGACTCTCTCATGATCTCAATTATCTTTAAAATGTCCTTGCACTGCTGCCTGAAAGTTTTGGTTCTCTTTGTTATTGATAGTGATACAAATACATCTGGACAGCATTTCCCTTTATACAAATTTGCTGGGTCTCAGGGGTTGTACTTGGTTTGTTTCAGGCAAGTTCCTGTTGGCTCTAAAACCAGTGTTAGCAAAGCTTATAGACAGCTGGAGTATTTCGGTTAACAGCAGTTGATGGACTCTGAAGTAGTGGGATTATTGAAGGAGAAGGGAAAGTGTTATTAATAATAATGATGTTTGCACAATCTTTTTGAAGAGACTTTTATGATGATGCAGACCCTCAGACACACCCCACCCCTGTTACGGGCAAGGCAACTTCCATTGCTTACATGTTAGTTAGCAAAACAACAGACCTACTCTGAGATGTACTGAGCACCTGTGATTCAGTAAACTAAACTCAAGCCCTTGGAATTAGGCGTTGTTGTATATACTAAATGTATTAACTTGTTTTGCATCATCTGTGTGGGCCTGGTGCAATGTCCTGGACAGTGAAGGAAAGATGAATAAAACCCAGAATATGAGCAGGGAGCTGATGAAAAGGGGGTTGTAACTGAGTTTGGAACTGATGAAGTGACAAGTGAGTGTATCTCTGGGCTGACAGATCTTTCATCAGAACATCCTATTCAGTCAGCTTTGTTTTATTTTGCTTTCAATTGATCTATTCTGCAAAATCCCCTCCAATACTAAATTAGGAAATGCTACAGGTTAATCTCACCAGTTTTTTTATATATATATTTTTTTTTTTATCAGCTGAATAGAGAACTCAGCTCTTGTCAAGTAGGTTATTTTTCTTCTGGGGAGTTTATTCATCTATTTCCTTTATGAGAAATCACTCAGACTCAGAAATCCCCAGCTGACCTTAGCTAGTGCTCCTGCTTTGAGGGAGATAAAACTGGAGAACTCCAGTGGCCCTTTTAGTTGGTCTTCTAGAAAGCATAATGTATACTTTCAGACTACTGAAGGTTTTGCTGTTGTGTGGTTTGTTTTTTTTTTTTTTTTTTTTTTTTTTTAATGTTGGCTTTAGTGTATGTATTTGCCATTGCACTAAGAAATTAGGGTCCTTTCTGTTAACCCTAGTGGGCCTTGGGGAGCCAGCTGTCCTGTGTCCTCATTTGGAGCTGTGGGCAGATTGCAAACCAGGGCTGTGCCCGTGTGCTTGAACATGGGCATGCAACAAAAAGTTGCTGTCATGGCTTCCAGTCCCTTGGCAGCCTGGGACTACTACAAGAGCAGCTGTGAAATACTGCATGAACAACAGCTAGAGTCTAGAGACATCTAAAGGACCCTACCACATGCTTTTTATTGTCATTTTCTGCAAGTAAAGGAACTATGTGAATAATCTCTGGAAGAGGCATGATTCCTCCTGTCCTGAAATAGGCTCCTAAAAATGTCTTTCTGCTGTGACAACAAAGGAATCTTTGGTTAACTAGCTCATATATTTGACTTGTAAACCTCTGGGTCAAGTTGGGATGTCCTGTGATGTGGTCCTGAGCATAGTATATAGAAGGGGATGCAGCACACCCCTCCCACCCAGCTGTACCTCCAAGTGCTTCAGCACCAGGACTTACTGCCTCGCCTGAGCCCATTATTCCTCCTGAGACACCAGGGTCACTAGCTCAGATACAGCATCTCGTTGGTGTGCCTGTACTGCTTCCCGGCTCTGCATGGCTGTGCCGTGGGGATGCAGCAGCGTGCCTGGAGCTGGGAGCCACCATGGCCCATCCCTTCCCTTCCCCAGCACTCTAGGTCTGAAGGTAGGAGGAAGGCGAGGAGTGGTTTAAGGTCAGCTGCAATTTTCAGGGGAACAATTTGTGTTTCAGGGTGTGTTCATAATTATGATGATGTACGAGTAACAGGCACTGTCTCTTTTGCACACAGCATCCATTCAGAGCTGAAGTTAAGGTAAAGGCAGAAGGCCAGGAGCTCATCTTGGAATTGGAGAAAAATGGGTAAGTGTGCTTATGCCCTGCATTGTGGTCTCACTAAAATAATGAATAAGTATTACAGTGAAGTCAACAGGAAAACCTCCACTGACTTCAACAGGGTTTTGATAAAGACAGGATGAGGAAGTCCTTCTCTGGATTTAAAGGTTATTCCAGGTCTGAGTCCCCACTGTTAATCAGCCAATCAGTGCTAACTGTAACAAAGCTTTGTCAGCAAAAAGCAGATGGTGACCTGATTCTCAGTGTGTAAACTTATTTTTGCATCATAATTCTTACTACATTAACTAGAAAATGTTGCTGATATGAAGTGTGCTATTTACCAAATGGTTCAATGCTTTTTTGTCAGTGTGACTCTAATGAGGATTTCATTTGCTGTGATCCGAAGAGGTCCTGCTCTATTTCTTAGGAGAAATGATCTGACAGCTTCAATTCCATTAGTGCCCTTCATCTTAAAGTAGACTGGAAAAAATGCTTTTGCATTAACTGAAATGCAACCTCCTCTCAGGCATGATACAGCAATGCTGTGTGCTATCATAGGGCATGATGTGTATTGAATTCAGCTGAAGCTGAAGGAGATTAATTAACGTAGGTAGAAGGATGCAGTCTGGAGGTTGCCTCAGAGGCTCTCTGCCCTGTGGGTACATTAGTTTCCAGTGATGGATCAGCAGCTGGAAATTTAGCTGCAAGAAGCTTGTCTTTGCTAAGCAGTCCACTTGCACTGCTAGTGTCTTATTTATTTTTAAATGGATCTGAAGATTTATCTATGGAAACAATCATATGTTTGTCTACTAGAATCAATAGGAATAATAACCTTGGAATAATAGCCCTGGTTATATTTTAAATGTATTTTATGGGCATCCCAACCACGGAGCTTGGGGGCTCAGCTTTCCTCCTGAAAAAGTGAAGTGTCAGAAGATCTTATTAGTTCTGATGGCAGTGTATAAACCTAAATTATATCCAGGGCGTTTTGGAGGAAAACCAGATTTTTCTTGGCACTGTCTGCAGTAAAGACTGGAATCTGATGGCTCATGAAAGGCGAGAACATCCTATGAGGTGTTTTCTGTAATAGGCCACATAAGCTACTAGGAGTTTCGGTGTTGCAAAAGCTGGACATGTTTCCCAGGCAGTCATGCACCTGTGTAGAACTAAACAGAAACAGCTATAAATTCTGTGTGTTTTGGCATCCCTCAGATGGGAAAATAATGAAGTGGTAGAAGAGACCAGGCACCATACGCACTGCTTGCTTAGTCCCGTCTAATGCAGGAAAAATAGCTGTTGCTGATGACAGTGGTCAGCAATGCCAGTCTCTGAACTGAACCTGGAAGCAATATAACTGCTAATGCTGCTGGGGGTCTCCTTCCTGGTGGAAGGACCACCAGGTCTTGCATATTCTGCAGTCACTATGCAAAGGTGAATTTATTTCCATAGAAGCTGGCCAGAGCAAGGATCCTTGCTGAATTAATCCGTTTGTGCTCCCAGCATGATGATGTAACCTCCAGGTGCCATGCAGGAGTGGTGTTGTGTTATTTCCAGTGCAGACAAACTCACTGCTAGTGTTCGTAAACAATATTATAATAATAGAAGGTTTCTATTGTGTTTGTTTCCTGAAATGCGTTTTCATTCACTGAGATGTACACACACAGGCTTAAGCGTGTGCACACGCTTCCACAGCGGGATGAATCGCCTTACTAGGACTGATGAAATACAGCAAGTTGTTTGGAGTTTTTTATTTTTGTTTTCTGTGGAAAATGCAAGTGATTCATAGGTAGCATCACTTTGCACGGGAGTCTTGCCAGGCCTCAAGTCCTTGTTCAAGAAAGGTGATGATAGCATCCCAAAATGCAAGTCTGAATTTGATTAGATGAGAGGCTCTGGAGAGCCATCTCTTTCCAGAGACCTGTGAAGGTGCAGAAGTAATTTAGAGACACTCAAATTTAAAAGAGAAATGATGAAGCAAACAAAAACATGAAATCCCTGGGGGCCCTGTGGATGCTGTAATTATCAGCTTCCATAGAGCACTTCTAAATGAAGGCAAACTGCTTCTCCCTGTCGAAGTGCACAGCAAGGCAGAGTCCAGCCTGGCTCCTCAGGTTGCCAGCCTGGGGTTGCTCCCCAGCACCCAAGAGCTCACTGCTGCTACTGCTCATCTTACAGGGGAGCCTGAGGTTCTAGCTGAGGTTTGGGATACTGAGTAGTTACGGTATCAGGGACTTCTCTGAAGGGTTTGCTGGGCACCCAGACAGTGGGAGAGAAGGTGAAATCCCACAAGTGGGAAGTGTGCCTTCAAAGCTGTCTGAAACCTGGCTGCTCCTGGTTTCGAGTTCACATGAAAGTGGGTGTAACAGAACTGCAACTTTAAGGAAGGTACGTGGGGTTTTTAAAATTAAATAAGCCCCAGAGTTCTGGGTCATCTAATTGATCCAGTTTAGAGAAGCCTCTGGAAATCAGCTGTGCTGCTGAGGTTGGTGCTCTGTTCCCCTTCTCTCCCTGGGCTCAGCACAGGGGTGCAAATGCACCTGCCTTGCTCCAATTTTACTCTCATATCCACATTCCAGACTCCCACCACACAACAAAGCATGAAATGTTTGGCATTATTCAGGTCTGGTTGGGATATGATTTACCCAATGGTCCCCAAAGCTAGAAAGGAGATACAGCAAGCTAATGAAACTGTTGTAAGTGATGTTCTCGGTGGATTAGGCAGCCTTGTTACACATTCACCACTCTCCTTACAGAGAGAGAAAGCTGATGGGAATATGAGCTTGCTATGAAAGAGGGTGAGGGGAAAAAAGTCATACTCTGTATGGCTTTGGTAGGGATCCACTAGCTTTGAAACATGCTGTTTTCAATATGCAGAAGAAACGTGCACACAAAGCCTGTGATTTCATATCCCATGCAAAAAGGACATTGTGTTCATCCACAGAGGTGAAACACAGAAATGATTGCAAATCTTTCTTCAAAACTGTCCACAACTCTGTATTTTGTAATAAGCTCAGCACATATCTGAGTTTGGGCTTCATATATATATGAAAACAATTATTGCATTAGCAGTTAACATAATATTGCATTATTTCCTGTACAGGAGTTTGATAAGAAGTCGGAACCACACTGTAGTTCCAAGCAGAGTTCACAACACTATTTAACATTATTTCTGAGTAACGATAAAAGTATATCCCCCAAACAACTTAGGCTTGTTTTAAATAACTCAAAATCATGTCCTGCAGCTGCAGGATTGAAAAGCTCAAAGCTGCACAAACAATAAATATATGGAGAGATGCCTGCAAAGCAGCTTTAAATTTGGCTGGGGCTTAGGAATGGAAGAATCAGGGTTGCAAACCTTGGATGAAAAGTGACTTTTTAAAAAGGCATTTGCATTTGTTAATAAAAAGCAGCTTTGAGCCAAGCAGGGAGGGGATGCTGGGATGCTCTGAATGTGTGTGGCAGCACTGCCTGGTGTGAGCCTTTTCTTTCTAGTGAAGAGGAAAGCTCATATTTGCACAGCAGAAACCTGCACGGAATTTGTCTTCTCACCTGAGTGCAGGAAAAATATCAACAAGACTTTCTTCTCTCTTCACCTCTTCCTCTTTGTGTGTCTCATGGGAAGAGCAGACTTGGGAAGGTTCATTCAGTTGCAAGGGGCAGTGGAGGCTTCTCCAGGAGAAGTCACCTTCTCCAGGGGACGTCCCTGCCTGCGGGTGAATCCCATGGGCAGTGTTGGGCAGAGCTGCGTGTTTTGGCTGCGTGTTTCAGCTGTGTATTTTTGGCTGCCACCCACCTGCAGCAGCCACAATGACGTGGGACACTTGGTGGCAGAGCCCCAGTGGAGATGGGCAGCAGTTGGGCGAGGACACTGCAAAGAAAGCCTAGAGCCCATCTGATCTGACCTTGGGAGCAATCCAAATAATTATTTTTAGGCAACTGGATCTGATAGGGAGCCGTGTCATTTCCAGTCTCTTCTGGCCCCACCTGGGTAGGCAACAAGCACTCCAGCCCCACTCAGTGCTCTCAGCAGTGCAATAAAGTATCTGTATGCCATTTGTATCTCACCGTTTCCTGCTTTTTCTCATTTCCAGGGCCTCTTCTACCAACTGAGTGAGGAAGAGGGGCGGTTGTTGCCCACCTCTGAGCAGGAAGGATATATGAGATTATTCCACTGATGGGCTATACATCATCAGTGTCTAATGGGCTTCCTGCATGGGGAGGGCATAAAGGTTATGTAAAGGAGGGAAACTGAGTTTATCCTGCTCTACTGTCTCTTGGAGTCATCAGAAAAACAAGGCTGGGACCTGGAAAGCTATAGCCACTTTTCAGTCTCCTGACTCCCTTGGGATATTCAGTGATTTCTCTGTATGGGGCAGGGAGGAAGGGATGAGGAAATGGAGACCTTTAAATCTTCTGCTCTGTGACTCACCATCAACCAGTTTCCCATTTGTTTTATTTCCTTTTTCCTCTCCAGTCAACTTTTATAGTTCCCATTAGTAATCCAAGGGGTTATGTGACAAATTTTGCTTGGGTCCTGTAGCATGATTTACACAGTGAATGTCACAGATGATGCAGATGGCAAAAGGGGATGGAGAGTCCTTTGCCTGTGATATTTTCCCAGGTGTTACAAATAGCAAGTTTAGTTCTACCTCAATAGGTGGGAAGCTACTTTTTCTTTCCAAATGGCTGCTGTTCACACAATAAACAATATCAGCAAAGGCTCTTGAGGAAGGGATCTCAAGAGCTCCAGTCTTTGTTTGGATGAAACTCACCAAGAAAAAAAAAAAAATAAAAAATCTGGATTTCAGTGATTTTATGAAGTGCCAGGTTTTGGCTGGAGGATTCTAGAGAGGTGAAATCTCTGATTTCCCACTAGTGGTTGATAGAGAAAGCAGGCCTGCCTGCTCTTGCTCTCATGAGTCATGTATTGGTGGTGGTCAAGACTGGGTCACCTTAAGTTCTGATAATAAATTCTGACTTTAGGGAACATTTAAGTGACTGGGAGCTAAGGGGTCAAATTCCCCTTCTTAGCCTACTTGGATGCTGTTGGGAGGCAATGGAGGGGGGACCTCAAATTGTAGATGGGAATCTGACATCTAAACTGTATTGGGAGAGTCAATTCCCTCCACCCCAGATGCTGGCAGCCTGACTGGACAGATTTATTGTGATTTGAGGAGAGGGACAGGGGAAGAGATGTAAGAGATTGCAGGCTTCAGTTTTCTTGGTCTCACAACTGAAGAATTAAGAATCAATGTTTCTCATGAGATCTTCATGGACCATTTAGCTTTTGGTTTTGGGGAGGAAATAAAAAACGTCTGTCTTTTAGCTACTCATGGGTGTTTTTAAATTGGCAGCTGTTCATGTAGACTAGCCCCTCTGTAAAATGAACCCAAACAAAGTTGCTCATGGGATCAAATTATAAAAAAATCCTTCTTTCTCTAATTAACAAGAGCACCAGCATGCCAACGGGGCCCTCCCAGTGCCCACGGGTGATCTCTGGCTGGTGGAGCTGAGTGTGTTCACAGTGGTTCCCTGGGACAGAGGGCTCTGAGTCCCTCTGAGACTTGTGCTAACAAGTGATGTTTCACAGGAGAGAGAAAAGTGCTCCCACTTAGCAGGAACATAGGAGCGAGGTTGTCCAGAGCAGCTGGGAAATGTGCACTCCCTCAAATGAACATGGTCATGTGAGAAAGGCCCCAGCTTTCATCCTACTATTTTGGGGAGCATTTTGGTGTGCTGTGCAGCCCCTCTCCCCTCAGCTGCTTCTCTGCTCCTCTGTGGTGGCTGGATGAGCTTGAGGCCACACTTTTGTGATGTCCCCAAGTGCTACAAGGGCAGCTGCCCACCAAGAAAGCTGAGTTTTGCCCCATCCCCTCAGCCTGCCTCTCCCACTGAATACCATTCACTCACGTGCGAAGTACGTGATCTCCCTGGCACGGCATCTCAATGTGGCAAAACAGAGCCACGCTGCCCTATAATGTCAGCTCTGCACGGCAGGGCCCTTCCAGGGAGCAGCACAGTGGCCTGGAAAGGAGGGTTTTGTTTCAAACAATGATATCATTGACAGGCTGGAGTGGGACCAAGATCACTCCACATCGGTCATCAGCAGAAACAGTCTCAAGCCATCTGTACATTATGGCACCGAGCCACTCTCCCTTCGTTTGGCTTCCTCGCTTGTATTTAACCCGGCTCCCAAGGCTTTCTGGGGAGCACATCCTGCCAAGACAGGCTATTGAACCCTGAGCTGCATGCTAAGCTGGGTGTTGGGGAACAACTGATCTTGCCGAAAGCTGGTCACTGCTGGAAAGGTATGAGGTCTCCTCTAGAACATCCTGAGTGCTCATGTGTAGCTTATCCTGGCCTCAAACAGCCCCACGTGGCTGCAGCTGTGATCGAGGTTTAGCAAAGGAGAGTGCTCCCACCCAAAACCAGCTTTTCCTCTGACTTCATCAGTTCTTCATGCTGATAACTCCCCTAATGAGGGACTCCATGTTGCCTTTTAGGAAGATGATGTGTGCTGGCAATCTGTCAGCTGCCTGACTGGATCTCAGAAGCCTTTAAATTATGTTATTTTGCATTTTAACTTTTGCAGCTTCATCTCAAGCTGCTGGAGAGGTACTCACTGAGACATAATGGAACAGAGGAGAGAGGATCAAATTGTGCTGTTTTTTCCAGGCATTCCTTCTCTAGCAAGGAGGTGAGCTCTGTGCTCTTCTGCAAACGGTGGAGCAGGACTGTCAGTGCTTTGTGGGGCTGAGCTCCCCTGGAATCAGCCATTCAGCCTGGCAGTCATGCCATCCTGAAATGATGGCCGATAAAGTTTTAGGGTACAGGTGTCTCACTAGTCTCTCCTGTTTATCTAACAACTGGTACACATGGAGAAGAGGGACAAGACTGGCTGATAACTCCAATGCATTCTGAGATGGAAAAAAGGCTTCTTTTCTATTTATTTACAGTTTGGTGAAAAGCTTGATGCTAGCTGAGGAAGTGAGCTGGGCTGGGAATGAACTTTCACAGGCTCAAAGTGAGATAGCACCCCAAGGGTGTTGCAAGATGTCCTGTTGTTTTTCCTCTTTCCCCACTGCCCTCCCCACTGCACACCATGCAACACACTATGATAGCCCTTCTCAGTAGTGCTGCAAAAGCCCCAAGGCTCTCTGTGTTAAGGCAGGGAAGGGTCTTCAAAACAGGACTGTTTAAAGCTCAGGATAAGAAGCTGGACTTTTCACAGGGACCCTGCAATGTAGGATAGGAGTCAAATGGAGGAAAGAGACTTGAAAGTCATCACATGGCATTGCTCAGCCAGATGATGCATGCTTTCAGATCAGTAGCAGCCTAAGTATCCCTAAAATTTCAGGCAGACCTCTCAGCTCCTTAATCTACCCTGCAAGAGGCTAAGGACCTGAGTCTGCAGGTAGGAAGACATGTGCATGCACTGCATATTGTGCAGCATCATCCTGTGCCCTGAAACTTGGTGTGCTGGGCTCTGATGCTCCACGTGGCCCAGCTCAGCGCTGGGACTGGGTGGCAGCTCCATGGGGCTGGGCAGGAGTCAAAGCAGTGAGTTTTATGGTCAGTGCTGGAGGAGAGATAAAATAGCTATTCATAATGAATGCTTTCCAAGAATAAAGGAGCAGGAAGAAAACATAAGTGTGCTTGTTCGGGAATGAAATGAGTTGACTGTGCAAGCCTCAGATACTGGAAATCCATGGGCTGGTGTCTAATTCTGGCTTTAGTAGCACTGGGCAGATGCACACTGGTTTACTGTCTCCTCTCAAGATGACTGTTACACAGAACAGCTACCTGCCAGAGCACATTGCTTAAGGCAATTTCCTGTGAGTTAATGCAATCTGTTGATTAAACATTTGTTTCTTGCAGTCTCATGCTGAGCAAGCTGCTGCAGTTAGGGAGATGAAGGGAGTTTTCTTCTGTGGGATGGTGCTTCTGTTTATCTTCAGTTTACAGACCAGAGATAGCTGAACACAGCAATCTCACCTTCTGATCACTGACAGAATCTAGTGATGAGAATTAACACATCAGAAAGAAGCAAAAGGAGCTTTTCTGGGCCACAGTGAACTTTGAAACTGTAGATAAAAGCTGTTGTATTCATGATATCAGATACTATCAAAAACAACACCAGCACACAGTTTTGTCTGACACAAAGCCATCACTACTTTTTCAGGTGTCTGAGCCTTTGTATGCCAGATGGGAGAAGCACTTTCAAACACTTTGATAAAAGGCTGCGTTTCCTGTTGCTCTGGCCTAATTTAATTAGATAGCACAAGCACCAAATCCCTTATTTAAAGAGAGGCTTTCAAGGTAGGTTAGACCTGACTGCCACATATCAAAAACCAAGACAGATGGAAAAATCTTTGGGTTTACTTCTAATACAGTTTTCTTCATCCAGCCTAAAGAAATCAATCAAAGAAAAGAAGAAAGCTTTTTCTTTCTTGCAGGTCATAGTTCAAAAATCTCGTGCATGAAATGCATTAAACAGGGATGCAGGACTGAACTGCAGCTGCAGCGCTGGTGGCATCTCACTGCCCGGGATGCATGTGCCACCCTTGTGGGATGGCCAGTGTGGCATTTTGGTGGCTGGACAGCACCAGGGGGTTGCTGCAGAAGTGTGTTTCACAGATGGGGCATGTTCTGTGATCCTTCTCTAAATTTTTGGAAGGGAGGCTATTGTTTTTAAAATACAGTTTAGACCTACATTTTACTGCTGCTGAGATGGACACAGGATATGACCTTTTTGGTTTGGCTCAGATTTTGACTTACTGTACTTTTTTACATCACTGTTTAGCAAATGCAGATGTTTAAAAAGAAGGGGAAGGCTGTTTCCTCTGGACCCAAATCAAAACGCTTACTATTCAGTGCACAGGAGTGCCTTTTATAGACTTTTGGTCTGATCCAGGGCTGAAGACAGGGAGAATATTGTCTGTGTGAGGATGACACAAACAAATTCAAATTGGGGAATCAGCATTTTCCTAGGACAAAGATGGAAATCAGCTTCTGGGCAGAAGTTGAAATGTAGATGCAGATTGGTTTATAATTGTTCTCAGACTGGGCACTGGAGAGAGCCTGGATTTGAGCCAAGAACTCACTCCAGTGCCCAGATGTGTCCTGAACTGGCCTGTGGTGTGCTTGGTACACTGGCATTTGGGGCATGACTTTGCAGCAGTAAAGGAAACTCTGCTGAGAGACTTGCACCCATTAAGGGAGGATGATGATGTTGAGTTTCCAGGGTTTTTTTAAGTTCTCATGTAAAAATTCAGTTGATCAATTGTAGCAATTGGAAGTGGATCTTGGCACTCAGTGACAGTCTCTCTTTTATTATTTTAGAATCGTAGAAGGGTTTGGGTTGGAAGGGACCTTGAAGTACACTTAGTTCCAACCCCCCCGCAATGGGCAGGGCCATCTTCCACTAGACCCCATCCAACCTGGCTTTGAACCCTTCCAGGGAGGGGGCAGCCACAGCTGCTCTGGGCAACCTGTGACAGTATCTCACCACCCTCGCAGTAAAGAATTTCTTCCTTTTATCTATTCTAAATCTACCTTCTTTCAGTTTAAAACTGTTACTCCTCGCCCGATCACTACACCCCCTGATCAAGAGTCCCTCCCCACCTTCCCCATAGCCCCCTTTAAGCACTGGGAGGCCGCTGTAAGTTCTCCCCGGAGCCTTCTCTTCTCCAGGTTGAACCCCCCCAGCTCTCTCAGCCTGGTCTCCCAGGGGAGCTGCTCCAGCCCCCCCAGCATCTTCGTGGCCTCCTCTGGCCCCGCTCGAGCAGCTCCGTGTCCTTCTGCTGTTGGGGGCCCCCGAGCTGGACCCAGCACTGCAGGGGGGTCTCCCCAGAGCGGAGCAGAGGGGTAAAATCTCCTCCCTTGACCTGCTGCCCACAGTTCTCTTGATGCAGCCCAGGACACAGTTGGCTTTCTGGGCTGCAAGTGCACACTGCTGGCTCAGAGCCAGTTTTCCATCCACTAATGCCCCCCAAGTCCTTCTCTGCAGGGCTGCTGTCCATCCACTCATCACTCAGCCTGTATTTGTGCTTGGGATTGCCTCAACCCATGGGCTGAAGCTTGTACTTGGCCTTGTTGAACTCCATGAGGTTTGCACAGACCCAGTTCCCAAGCCATGTCCAGGTCCCTCTGGGTGGCATTGCTTCCCTCCAGCGTGTCACTGCACTACACAGCTCGGTGTTGTTGGCAAACTTGCTGAGGGTGCACTCAGTCCCACTGTCCATGTCTCTAACAAAGATGTTAAACAGCTCTGGTCCCAACACTGACCCCTGAGGAACGCCACTCATCACAGCTCTCCACTTGGACATTGAGCCTTTGACTGCAACTCTTCAAGTATGACCATCCAGCCATTTCTTTATCCACTGAGTGGTCCATCCATCAAATCCATGTTTCTCCAACTGAGAGACAAGGATCAAGTGCTTTGCACAAGCTCAGGTAGATGACATCAGTTGTTCTTCTGTAACCCTGCCCTTTCTGGGCACAGAAGTGAGATTGACTGGCCTGTAGTTCCCCAGGTTTTCTTCTTTGCCCTTTTTAAAAATGGGGGTTATGATTCCCCTTTTTTAGTCAGCAGGAACTTTGCTGGACTGCTGCTACTTCTCAAATATGATGGTTAGTAGCTTACCCATTTCATCTGCCAGTTCCCTCAGTACCCACAGATGCATCTTATCAGGTCCAATGGACTTGTGCATCTTTGAGTTCCTTACATGGTCTCAAACCTGATCTTCTACAGTGAGAGGTTTTTTATTCTCCCAGTCCCTGCCTTTGCCTTATGTGTCTTGGGCAGTGTGGCTGGAGCCCTTGCTAGTGAAGACTGAAGCAAAAAAGTCATTGAGTACCTCAGCCTTCATATCCCAAGTAGCCAGGTCTCCCATTTCTTTCTGGAAAGGGCCCACATTTTCCCTAACTTTCCTTTTATCAGTGACAGACCTATAGAAGCTTTTCTTCATGTCCCTGGCCAGATTTAATGCTATCAGGGCTTTGGCATTCCTAACCTGATCACTGGTTGCTTGGACAGTAGGCTCCCTGTCCTTGCCTCCACCCTCTGTAGGCTTCCTTTTTGTGTTTGAGCTTGTCCAGGATCTCCTTGTTCACCCATGCAGCCTCCTGACGTTCTCACCTGACTTCCTCTTTGTCAGGATGCATTGCTCCTGGACCTGGAGGAGGTGATCCTTGGATCTTAACCAGCTTTCTTGGGCCCTCTTCCCTCCAAGGCTTTATCCCATGCTACTCTGCCAAGCAGATCCCTCAAGAGGCCAAAGTCTGCTCTCCTGAAGTCCAGGGTAGTGATCTTGGTGCGCCCTCCTTGGTGTCCTAAGGATCTTGAACTCCACCAATTCATGGTCACTGCAGCCAAGGCTGCCCTTGAGCTTCACACTCCCCACCAACCCCTCCTTGTTGATCAGAACAAGGTCCAGCATGGCACCTCTCCTCATTGGCTCCTCTATCACTTGAAGAAGGAAGTTATCATCAGTGCATTCCAGGAACCTCCTGGATTGCTTATGCCTCACAGTGTTGTCCTTTCAACAGATACCAGAGTGGTTGAAGTCCTCCATGAGGACCAGGGCTTGTGAACGTGAGGCTGCTTCTATCTGTCTATAGAGGGCCTCATCCGCTCAGTCTTCCTGGTCGGGTGGCCTGTAGCAGACCCCCACTATAACATCTCCTGCCCCTGCCATCCCTTTAATCCTGAAACTCTCAGTCAGCTCCTCCTCCATCTCCAAGCAGAGCTCCAGGCACTCCAGCTGGTCACTGACATAGAGAGTGACCCCTCCTCCATGTCTCCCCTGCCTGTCCTTCTGGGAGAGCCTATATCCTTCCATTCCAACACTCCAGACACAGGAGCCATCCCACCGTGATGCCGCTTAAGAAGTTGACATGCTGCAACCTGTCAGAACTGTGTGTGCTCCATGAGAAGAAGTGCTCAGCTCCTGCCAGGGCAGCAGCAGATAGATGGATGTGACAAGGTCAACTCTACTTCTGCCTTCTGATGCTCTGCCACCACAGCATGCTTTGCACAGGGTCCTTCAGGGGCTCCGGTTGCTCCTGTGCCACCAGGAAGCCATTAGCCACTGCCTCCCTGGGCACAGCGTGTTAACAAGTGCCTCGCAGGAGGAAAGTGCTCATCCAGAGCAGAGTCCAGAGATATGGTGTAGCTCTCAGCTGGTGTCCCCCAAATACCTGTCTCCTGCTTGCCCTCTCTGTGCATTGCAATTGGTTTTGCACTGCAGGTAGCCAACAGTGACCACCCCAAGTCCACAACGGCGGTTCACAGCAACAGGAATACTTACACTGACTTCAGAAAGAGCTGCACCTAGCCAATTTTCTAACACATCTAGGAAACAGAAATCCAGGTCTAAAAAAAGGTCTTCTTGTAATTTTTTTTCTTTCTTTCTTTTTTTTTTTTTCCTTTTCTTTCCCTCTATCTGCAGAAACCTCTTTGCACCAGGCTACACTGAGACTCATTACAGCCAGACTGGACAAGCCCAGACCACCTCTCTGACCCACACGGTGAGTGCAGAGTGCTTTCCTTCCCGTGGTGTGCAGGGGAGGCCAGGCAGGGATCCTGGAGAAGTGTGTGAGCCTCTTTCTCCAGAGCCTTTCTTTGAGGCCACGGGTCTGCTTTAGGCTGAAGAAGTGGGCAGTCCGACTTTCTGACCTGGAAGGTTCCAACAAGAGAGCATCTCCATCCCTCAGCAATGGTGAAAACATACTGCTGTTTTGCCCGAGCTCTGATATGAGAGCTCAGGTCAGCCCCCAGCATCATTCTGCTCTCTCTGGGTGCTGGGGAATTGTTTATTCCTCCTGCTGCTCATCCTCTTGCTTTTAGTTTTGCTACCAGGTATGCCACGCTAAGGACGTTCTTAGCCTTTGGGAAACCCAGCCTGTGTAAACTGGCTCCTGTTCAGTAAAAATCCCATAAACTACTGATCTCACATAGGCCTTGGCTGATTCCCCACTGCAGCGGCACAAAGATGTGCATTGGTTGAAATGCAAAAATAAGAGATAAAAACCCCATGAGATCATATTTATTAATGCTGCCCTGGAGCAAGGGAAAGGGATGTGGTCAATATGTTGGCGTTTCTGCCCCAAAGCCTCCTTGTCCCTACCAGAGGCTGTCTTTGTCTTACCAGGAAATCCCAGTCAGGGACTTTCCCACTTCCCATGGCATCACCCTCTCTGGGGCTGAAGGCACGTCCTTGGGGGCCTGACCCAGGGCCATCTGCCATCCATAGGCAGCTCCTGTTGCAGCCAGAAAGCTTTGGATCAGCCTTAATGCTGGAGCCATCTGAGTTGCTTCCTTGGGGATTCAAAGCTCTTAATTTTTACTGGCAACAAGGAGCCATTTGATGTATTCGCACAGGCCATGCATAGTAGCTGAAAGGCCAGATTTCAGTGCAGATTCACAGAGATTTAGTTACAAGAGTCAACTGCCAAATGCAGTGGAAAGAGGGCAATTACTGGAGTATCGGCTGTGCTTGCATGGGACTCAGCGATGCCTAAATATAGCATGTGTCCACCCTGAAACTACATTGCCAACCCTGCTCCCCTCTGCCTTCCAGGACCACTGCTTTTACCACGGGGTGGTGAGGGGCCGGGAGCACTCCAGCGTCATGCTCAGCACGTGCCAGGGGCTGCGGTAAGTGCCTGGCGATGCCGGGGCTGCGGGAACGCCTCTGCTCAGCTCCTCGGCGTGCTGCCACGTGAGCTCTGCTCCCCAGCAGCCTGGCTGCCGTGTTGCTTTCTGGGCAGATAGACCTGTTCTCAAATGCCACCCAGCCAGGGGTCCTGGGCGTAAAAGGGAGAATGTTGGGGGAAATGCAGAAATTTGGGTATCGTTAGTTCCGTGGCCTCTTAGCCAGCTCCTAGACTTCCTCCTTTGTGCTGGCAACATGGGCTTGTGCAATAAGTGAGCTTAATGCAAGAAAATCCAGTGGAGCAAAAGACCCTCTTGTTAGTGACTCAGGGCTGCATCCCTCACAGGGACAGGACTTGCCATGTCCCAGCCCAGAACTCCACAGTGATGCAGAAACCAGTTCCTACTCCCAGTCTCTCACAACTGGCAAGTTTTTATGTGCGTTTTGGGGCAAAGTCTTCAAGTCTGAGCTTCTTCCTGGGTTGTCAGCCTCACTTTCTGCTTTCTCCCTGGGTGGTGTTGGGGTTGTGTGTGTTATGCATTTGAAACATTCACTTTAGTAGTAATGGAGTCTTTGGCAGGAAAAGACTGTCTGTATCCTCAGCAGGAGTAAATGAAATGGCTTGTTGTGACCAAGGAGCTGCATTCATTTGCACCAGTTTAGAGTTTGTTTCCAAAGCACCACATGGGCTTTATTGATATTAGTGGTCATCTGCTCTCAAGCACTGATTGGAAGCTGTGCTGATGGGACCAGCTCCAGCCAGGAAACAGCCTGTGCCAAAGCAAACCTGAGACATCTTAAGTGAATATAGCACAGGCCAAAGAGCCCAGTGAGATAAACAGAACAGTGCAGCCACCTGTGGCTTGCAATAAATAATCCAAAATTGAAAGGAGTCACAAGTGTGACTTGCTTCTCTCAGCCTGTGTTTTCCTAGGTTCTGCCTTCCAGCTGCAGAGGAGGTAGATCTGTCTCAGTGTGCACACACAGTAGGGTTCCTGCACCCCTGAGCTGTCAGCGTGTGCTGGCAACTCCTTGACATTATTTTCTAATTGCTGGGAAGGCATGGGAGCTGAGCACACATGACTGTTCTCACGCTGAGCCTTCACAGGGAGGTGTGCTGCCTGTTGAGCCACAATTCTTCTAGTGGGCATCAAACACAGGTTTCCAGCTCTCCTGGCTGTAATGTGCTGATTGAGAAAACCAAAACCACATAGCTACATGCAAGACCCAGAGAGATCTGTGGGTTTTGTTCTGTTGACAAACAAAGTCTTCAAATTTTTAGGTCAGTTCTGTGAAAGACAAATTTCTTCAACTGATTGAAATGCTTCCACCAACCCTAGAGAAAAATCTGTGCTTTAAAAAAATCAGGACTTCTCTGGTTAGGGTTGTTGCAGCACATGCTCTAATAGCCCCTTAATTGAATGTCTGAGACCCACTGAATAGATTTTAATATATGCAACTCAGGAATCCCCCCTCTGAACTCAAAATATTCCCATCCTTTTTGTTAATGAACGGAATGGCCTGGTAAGGATAAGTGCCTTGCCAGGGTCAGACAGGAATTCAGCAGCAGAAGAATTTGTCTCTGGTTGCTGTGATAGTAATTATCTTCCCCTCTTATTGCTTCTCATTTCAACAGAGGACTTATCGTACTGAGCAGCAATTCCAGCTATATCTTAGAGCCGGTTCCCAACAGCCCAAACCAGCACTTGATCTACAGGTTGGACAACCTGAGGTTGCAGAGAGGAGCCTGTGGCTACCAGGGCACTGGGAATGCAGCTGAAGACTGGCTCAGGGACTTCACAACTGGGATGAAACCACCCCGCCAGAGGGTGAGCAGGGCTCAAACCGGGTCCATGCATGATGCTCCAAATTTCCTGCCTGCTCCTGGCCTGGGAAGCCTGCTGTCCTCCCGGAGCATAGCTCTGAAAGTGAAATGAAGGAGAATATTTAAGAGGGTTTGTAGCAAGCTGGTTGCAAAATAACGACTGCAGCAGGGAAATAAATGAGTGTTTGGGACCACTGTGTGGTATGAGAAATCTGGGCTGTAGCTGTTGCTGCACAGATTTGTGCATCTGATACACAGACAAGCGGGTGGGCTGAGGACAGGCACTTGCTGTAGCTTGCTGTAGATAAACTGACGTGCGATACTTGGTTGCGATAAGTCAAACAATCTGGAGGTCCCTGTGTGTGGTGGGGTGAATGGCCAGTGAAAAACAAACTGGGAAAAATCACCTGTACTTATGTTTTGTGAAGAGTTTTTGGGGGGATACTGGGGAAATAACCTGTGTTGCTGCTGCCACAGGTAAAACGGGAGACTCTGCAGGCTACGAAGTACGTGGAGCTTCTGCTCGTGGCTGATTATGCAGAGGTAAGAAATGGGATCATGTTTATACCAACTGAGCACTGGGCCCAGAGGGAGCATCCCACCTGTAGCATCTCCTGGGGTGGGAGGGCAGCTGGAGTTCAGCAGGTTTCTTCTTGCCATCCCAGCAGTCCTATCCACACCAGCAGACAGGGAAGCTGTGCCTTCTTCACTTTTGTCCTAGCAGCCACGACCCCTCTGCCACCACCATCAGCCATCGTTGGCCAGGGGAGAGATGCAAGTTGTGATTTGGATGAAGGATTAAGGTTGGAGGTCAGTTCTGGCTTCCCAGGGTACCAGTGGTCGGCCCTAGTTATTGATGGGAGAGACTGCCTTCAGCCTAGGGTGAATTTGTTTTTCCAGGAATGACATGCTTCTAACTCTGCAGTACACTTAATATCTAGAGAAGATAACCATGATTATCATCTGCTCTGAGCTGGTAGCAGATATATAAATAGATATTTTTGAGCCTCCAGATCATAGAATAGGGCTGGAAGAGACTCAGCAAAGTCAACAATCCCTCCCCCATCCCCAACTTGGACAGCATGCCAGATGTACTTACTGACAGTGCAAACCGTGCAGTGTTTTGCTGATCATTTAATCTCCAACACAGACGGGAGTCAGGTTGGTCCTATTCATAATTTAAAACTTGAAACTCCAAAAGGGAAAGATCTGGGCTATAATTTATTCTGAACAAAACTAAAGAGGCAGAACCTATTTTGGTTTCTCTATTAGGCAGCAGGATACCAGGGAAGCTATGAGAATACACATTATACCCAGGAACTGCCATATGTTGTTCACCACTTCATTATCCAAGCTGGCGTAAACACCCTTGCAGTGTTGTCGTTAACTACCTTTACTGTCTTTCTCGCTAGAAGAAAAGTCCCAGGTTTTGTTATCTGTTAAACAGCAATCTAAACACTTTGCAACTTTAATTCCTTGAATCAAACAGTTTGCTAAAATTAACTTGTCCATTGCCAGGTGGTTTAAATAGGCAAATTCGTTGGATAAGTGAGATGCATCCCCCATTCATTGGATGAGCAAGATGTGATAAGCAGTATGGCAGCCTTGCCCTCAGACATGAAGTTATGTTATCATGTATTTTACCTGGCAAATTTGTCAGTTCTCTGTCAGCCCCAGGCTCTGGGGCTCCGATACGTTTAAGTTGCTCCATTGAGTCACTACCACCACTTGAGTAACATCCCTGCCATGGGATGCCAGGGATGAATTCTGAATATACATGTACATGGTCAGATGTACAGTGAAAGGCTTATGGGCTTCACCCAATAGTTACCTTCTTATTCATAATGTGACTTGTTTTAACATGCTTCAGCTCTTTCTAGTTGCCTTTGTGCTTTCTGACATCCATTTTGTTCAGTTTCAGAAGCATCACTTCAACATCGAAGCAACAAGACTTAAATTAGTGGAGGCTGCTAATTATGTAGATAAGGTGAGATCAGGTGTGCGTGAACTGAGGAAAACATGAATTGTGAGAATTAATTATGACAGAGGAAGATTGCCTTCTCAGGGGAGAGAATAATGTTTCAACAGTTCTCCACAGTGACTTGGAGAGTGTAGAACATCTGGCAAACAATTCTGTTGTTGGACATCAGGGATGGGGTGGGGGAATCTCCATTTCTTACCTTGGAGCCATCATGAACATCTCTGTGTTCTAATGCATCTCTGTATTAACTGTGTTACCTAAATACTGCTTTTTGTCAACGGACTAAGGTATTCACTCCAGATTGTAGAAATCTTGGCAAGTAGATTTGGAAGGAACCTTCAGAGGCCAGCCTTGCACATGGTATCCAGTGCTGCTGAAGTAAATGTCACAGCTTTTCAGATCTTCTTCCTTCATACTCCCCTTCTCCCCTTAAACTCCTTCCACCACTTCTTTCGCCCTGCTGCCCATGAAGACTTGTCCTGTTTCTACTTCACGTGAGCAGCAGATTATTTCCTTCCTCTTTCCAGGAATTCTGACATACCTAAAGATAAACATGATCTCAATCTCTAGTCTTCATTTCTCTAGATTATCTCTTTGTCATTCATCTAAAAATGAAAGTTCAGTGTCTCCAGTTCAATCAAGTTTGGGTTTGTGGGTGCTGCACATTTCTCTCTACACAGCTGCAGAGCTAAGTTGCAATGTGTTTCCAGAGAGAGCATCTTCTCTGAACATGTGTATCTGTAGTAGCATTTAGCAGGGTTTCTATTCAAGATTTAAAACACAGTAAAATAAATTAGTGGTGCTTATTTTGTCATCTCTTTTCCTTCCTGTATCTTAGTTTTACAGATCCCTGAATATCCGTATTGCCTTGGTGGGGCTGGAGATCTGGAATAATTGGAACAAATGTGATGTAAGTGAGAATCCCTACTCCACCCTGAAGTCCTTTCTGGCCTGGAGTAGCAAGGAGCGAGTGCACAGAAAACATGATAATGCCCAACTAATCACGTAAGTTAATTTCTCCTGAAATAACCTGTTTCTGACAAGTGGGTTGGGTGGGTGGGAAATCAGTGTGTAACATTATATAATTCTAAGACTCAGAGTGGCAGATTTATGTAGCAGACACTCAGCCAGCATTAAGCTCTGGCACCTAGAGGACAACCATGTTAGGAAAAGTGAAGATCCCAGGCTATGCAGCATATACACATGCATCAAAGTGCATCAGCTTTATTGTGTGTGCGTATCACAAGCAGCTGCATGTGATCTGTCACAGCTACATGTACAATTTCAAGAAAATCCGAACCTTAAGCAAGACCTGTAAAGGGGATCTAAGCCTTTTGTGAAAGGCATTCATTCCTAACTCAACCTGATGAGACACAGTGGGGACAGTGCTGGGAGCTAGCTGATGGTCTGTGACTCATCCTACTGATCTCATTAGGGCCAGTAGTTATGGCCAGCAATGCAGATGTCATTGGAAGAAAAATTTACAGCAACTCTTAGACCTCCTTACCTCTCCCATGGTAATTCATCCACCAGTAAATAGTGGTGAGTTGGAGGAGAAAACTAGGACTGAAATGTGGAGATGCAATATATTTTTACTTGTTTTGGTTGGTTGGGTTTTCCCTTTAACATTATTGTATTTCACTTTAACCTAGTCATGTCCTGAGCACAATTTCCAAAGCTCCCATTTCAGAGATGCTGGCAGGGACAGTGCAGAACTCCAGCTCATCAGGCAGGAGCCGAGCATGGTTGCACCTCAAAGGTGTTATCTAGTACTCTGTCAAGTCTCTGAATCCCAAGCCAGCAAATAGCAGGCTTACGGTAAATTAAGTATTCAAAACAGTACATAATTAAGGATCCAGAAATAGGCTTTTCTGTGCTTGTTGCAAAGCTTAGGGAAGCAGTTTTTGGCACCAGACCATTATAAAAAATAGGATTGGATGGTTGACCTGTGAAACAAAGTAGTAGTCCAAGAAAAATAGATCTTAAGCCTCTATAGCTCTGCTATAATATCCTGTACTTGAAGATACTACTAAAGAAAATGTATTCACCTCACACTATGTATATATATAAAGCTGTGGACTGCAGGATGCATTTCTCTGCCTTGCCTTCTCAGGTGCCTCGGTGTCATTTCATGGTCTTTCTCGGTTGATTTTAGGGGTGTGCCCTTCCAAGGTACCACAGTAGGCTTGGCTCCCGTGATGGCCATGTGCTCTGATTTCCAGTCAGGAGGAGTGAACATGGTAAGCAATTGCTAATACCTAGTATGATGTTTCTTGCCAGCAGTGAATACATAGAATAGACGCCTCCTAAAACCCAGCGAGAAAATACATCCCTGTGAAGGTGTCTAGTTTACCTGCTTATAGGCAGGAAGATGTCTTCTTCAGTAGATGTTTTCTACATGTAGTAATGAGAAATGCCTGTTACCCCACTGACTCAGAGGTGCACAAGACAGGCACAGATAAAATGCTGATGTGCCTCTTTGGCCTTGAACAGGATCACTCTGATAATGCCATTGGTGTTGCTGCTACCATTGCCCATGAGATGGGCCACAATTTTGGCATGAATCACGATTCAGCTGGCTGCTGTACTACCCCTGCAGAAGATGGAGGCTGCATCATGGCTTCTGCGACTGGGTGAGTTCATCTTACAGGGTCTCATGGAGAAATGTAAAGGGCTTCGTTACAAGAGCCTTGGTGGAGTGAGAGTTAGAAATGCAGACTGAAGGTGGGTCTGTTTCTGCCTGTTGGAGCCAGTGTGTTTATAGACAAAATACTGCTGAGCAAACCCTGGCTTGTGTATCAGTGGTGATTTGCTAAATTCCCAATGAACTTATTCCTGCCTGAGATTGGCTTTAGGTAATGGAAGGACTCGCAGCATTTAGAAGTGGACCTCTAAACTGTAGCAAAAAAGGAAAAATTTCCTGTTTTCTGTCCTAAGAGACAGTCTCAGGACCTTTTTAACCCTTTGACTCTGAGTTTGTGCTTCCCACTGTGTCCTACCAAATGATCCATCACCCTAAAGCAAGTCCAGTGCATACACACGCACATCCTTCTGCAAAACCTGGACTGCCTTTTGCCAGCAAGTACAGAGAAACAAGGGGTGACCAGAACATGTGTGACCTTAGCATGTAGAGATTTACATGGGTTTCATTTCTGCGTTGGACACAAGATATATAGATAGATAGTTGATTTGGTTTCTAAAGCATCTCATGCAAAAGCTATTGTGCCTTATAATGTGGTAGTGAGAGGAAGAAGGATTGCCTCAGGAAATAACTTATTTTTATTAAAATACACAGCAATAGGTCTATATTTCTAAGTCAGAAGACATGGAGAGAGATTGACTGCATGCTGTCTTAAGAATACTGCTTGGTTTCAGTGAACCACAGAAAGCCTGTGTTTAAAAGGGAAAAAATATCTGGCTTTGAGAGAAAGGGGAAGAGAGAGTGACTCTGGAAACCCGCAGGAATTCCAGAGCTCATTTTGGATGAGGAACCACAGGAGCTTCTATATTTCAGTCACGTAAAAATGTCAGATGAACCCATTCACTTAAAGCCACGTTCCCTGTTTCCTTAAGCCTTCCTCCTTGAGGTTTATCAGGTTTTAAAAAAATTTTCTCCATAGATATCTTCTTTTATGTGCATGATTTCCTCCAAATAAAGAAAAACATTTAGTTGGGAAGTGCAAAAGTAGTGTCATGCAAGTAAAACACGCAACGTGAATGCACACATACATGGTCATATATAGAATACATAGGTTCTGATATTGTAGCGACAGAATTAACAATTCATGTAACAGAATATATTAATATCCTTTGCAATGAGGCAGTAGATAGGAAAAAGGGAATATTATTTTTAGCATCTAGATTCACAAGCAGTTATTCACAGTCCAAGAGCTGGATTCTCAGGGTTGTTCAAGCAATTAGGAATAAGCCACAGCTTCAGTATTGAGCAGGTAAGGACAGCCATACTTGTCAGCTATCAAAGTCAAACCTAACTCAACATATTTTGTTTCAATAAAGTTTATTTTTAAGGCCATTATATTACTAGACAGTCTTGCAGTGTAGTCTCATCTTATTTTCATATGTAATCCAGATGGATCTGATTTTGAACAGGCACACAAAATCATGATCTGCTTTAGCACAATTTCATAGAATTCAGAGAGAGACCTGTGTCCTTTGGCACTTGTCAGGATTTGTGTGTGCTCATTTCTGGTTCTCTAAACCGTTGCCCAGATCTGTCATAATGTTTTTCTACACTGTCCATATTCAGGCACCCATTCCCCAAGGTGTTCAACCAGTGCAATAGAAAAGAACTGGAGAAGTATCTGCATTCTGGTGGAGGGATGTGTCTCTCCAATATGCCGGATACCAAAAAAATGTATGGTGGGAAGAAATGTGGAAATGGCTACTTGGAAGAGGGGGAGGAGTGTGACTGTGGAGAGGTGGAGGTAACAATTGTTCAGATCCAACCATTTGGGGTTTAGTGGGATGCAGTGATTTTATTATGTGTTTTGCAAATACAGCTATGTGATATGTAAGCAGATTTTGTTTGTGAAGGAGTTATGCATACCTTCCTTGTATGTAAATGTATATACAATGCAAATGAAGGTTGTAAACTATCATGTCTAACGAAATTCACAGTGTGTAGTACAATGCATCTCAGAACTCAGGGATGGTGTAATCCATGGCTGAACAGAGCCGATGAAAACTTTATTTGAAAAAGAAGAGAAAAAGTGATCTTTGATGTTTCAGTTTCACATACAGAAGTTCACTGTATGTATGGCTCTATTCCTGATAAGGATGGGGCTTCTCTTAGCACAGCATATCACTTTTCCAAATCCATATTTTGACTAGTAAGACAAAAGGGAGCTGGAGCCAGCAGCCCAGACCAACCAGATGTAATGAGCACAACGTATAGTATCCAGTCAGTCCAACAGAGGACAAAATTATACAGTACTGTAATTCAGCACATGCTGGGTATCTTGAACATATTGTGGAAGGAAGGTTGTTATTCTTCATGAAATTCATCATGTACGAGAACGGATTAACATCAGCCTCACACTTTGATGCTCTGGCACATTCTTGTCTTGAACATCTGCCTTGTAAACTCTGCTGCATCTCACTGTTTTCCAGGAATGCAATAACCCCTGCTGCGACGCCAGCACCTGCTCCCTGAAGCTGGGCGCCGAATGTGCCCACGGCAGCTGCTGTCATCAGTGCAAGGTGGGATCTCTGGGTTTTCCTAAGAGAGAAGAGGGAATAATCGTGGGGGAAGTGTGCGGCTGAAAAATGGAGGGAAAAGGGGAGCAAACACAGCCAAACGTGATGTTCAGCTCCTCACCTGCAAGAGACATGGTCTGAGTTTTAGGTACAACAGCTGTGAGTGCAATCAAACTAGTGGGGTCTTGTCTTCGAGCTGACTAATTTGATTAACTGCTGTGATAACATAAGATGAACTGTGAATGCTGCTTCAAGGAAGTCACACTGCGCCTCTTAAACTCTTAGGGGTGGGATGAATCAGAATAAATATTTCTCTCCTTTGGCTCTAGAAGAAATCTAGACAGAGCTCTTAGAGCAAACTGTTCCTCCAAGAATTAGGTTGGATGCTACCTGCTATCTTTGTTCTGAACCCTCTTTTCTGGAATGCAGTTGAATTCCTTTAGCCCAGGTGCTTGCTGAAGAAATGCTAGCAAAGAGATCCGTATGTGTGTGACTACTATAATTTTAAATCTCAGCTTTTCTTATAGAGGCTGGTTAACATGCGTTTCTGATTTGACAAAGCTCAAGCTTTGACAAAATTAAACTCAAAAATGAACATAGGCAAACATTTCTCATAAGCTCATTTTTGTGTTTGCACATTGACTGTGTACTCTTACTGACCTATCCTGAGCATGTGGAAAATAATTTTCCAGGAATCCACCGGGACTCACTCCTTTCACAAGAGACTTGGAAAAACCTCCTAGATGTAACTGTGTGTGTCCCTCTGTTCTCCATGTCCGTGGTGGATAGGACAAGGATGAACTGGGTAAACTTGTAAGCAAGGGAGACATAAGTTACGCATTAGGAAAATGTCTCTAACAGAAATGACAGGCAAACATTGAAACAAACTTCCCAAACAGGGAGGGTTTTGAGAATAGATTATACAAACATCTGTCAGAAATGGTTTAAGTAAATCAGATCCTACCCTAGGGGAGAGGAAGATGGATTGGTGTGCCCTTGAGATGTGGCAGCCTTCTTTTCTGTGCATGATTTCATTACTACATAGGGAAAGGACCCAGTCTTTAATTTGATTCTACATAGCTCATCCACTTAATGAAGTTACAGGGTCATTTGGATCACTTCTGACCTTGAAAAACCTAAGACAAGGGAGATGCAGAGACACATGCAAGATTTTTTTCTTATTTGAAGTGAGACACTGTGCAGACATGAAACCACAAAGGAGCTAAGCAATAAATTTTTTTTTTTTTTTCCCCTTTGTATCTTTTTAGCTGATGTCTCCAGGATCTCTCTGCAGGGAAAGCTCGGGACTCTGTGACCTCCCAGAATACTGCACTGGCGAGTCACCGTTTTGCCCCCCCAACTCTTATCAAATCGATGGGGCTTCCTGTGATGGAGGGAAGGCCTATTGCTACAGTGGCATGTGTCTCACATACAAAGACCAGTGCTTGCAGCTGTGGGGGCCTGGTAAGGACACTACCTGCAGTGAAATACGTTGTCCTTTGAACAAGCAATATTATGTGTCATCCTACTATTATTCACCCTGTGTAAGGCAGTAGTACCTTCCATACCTGTTGTCAGTAGTAAAGTCTGAGAAGCCTTTTCTCCTGCCTTGCTCACTTGGAGCATGCTCAAGCCATCCTAGGAAAAGAACAATGAGTGATTGGCATGGGGTGAGATGGGCTACCAGGCTCCACAGGAATCAGCCACATCAGTCTCTTCCATGCAGGAGCAAGGCCAGCACCAGACGCCTGCTTCGAGAAGGTTAATGCCGCTGGAGACATCTATGGGAACTGTGGGAAGGACATCTATGGCAACTACAGGAAGTGTGAGATGAGGTAGAAAGCAGAGTGGCAGCCAAGAGTTGCTCGTTGGAGGAGATGTTTTCATATATTAAAAAATTATGGGCCAGTAGATAAAACTGATCCATGCTTTGGCTTCACTCCCTCCCTTTGTCTCCTGGGAAAGCAGCTGCATCCTTTTCGGACCTAGAGCCCTTACAACTGCAGCTTTAAGTTTACCATTTTCCCTGCCTTTTGCATTTTAAATCATCTAGTTGATATTTTTCCAAAGCAACACAAGAAGTGATTTTTAAATCCATAAGTTAAATGTAGGTTTTTAACTGAGACAAAAAATTCTTAGTCTTATCTGTGATTTTGTTGAGGCTGGCCTACCCATGGGGACAGTGAAATGGTACCATCAGTACCCATCAGATCCTGTTGCTTGGGCTAGCTCTTGGGAGGTGCTTGCTCTTTTGCCATTGAACAGTGACTCTACACTTCTGCTTTAATTTACATGTAGAGCTGATGCCTGCAAAACATTCAGCAAGCCAGAGATAATCACTTTAGCCTTTCCTTTGAAATCAGAGATGCTAAATGTGGGAAAATCCAGTGCCAGAGCTCTGCTTCCAAACCCCTGCAGTCCAATGCAGTGGCCATAGACACAACTATCCGCACTCCGAGGACGCAGCTGAGGTGCCGAGGGACCCATGTGTACAGATCTGAGAGTGAAGAAAAGGAGATGCTGGATCCTGGCTTGGTGCTGACAGGAACAAAATGTGGGAGCCATCATGTAGGTACAGTCCTGCCTGTAATGGCTTGGGGGAGGTTCAGGGTATCACTTTTCCATCTGGAAAGTGCTTTGTGATTATCAGGCCATTCATTTATGTCTAATATCTTTCTAGGGGATTTTATGTTTGTTAGAAAAATAACATCTGAGAGCCTTCTGAGAAGCAATGGAAGAATGTACGCAAAAGGCCATACCTTAAATCTTTGCCAGATGAAGTCCAGGGCCAGTGTTAAGTTTGGGATTCACTAGTTCATTGAGGTTGTCTTGCTTAGAGGTGAGACACACAATTAGAACTCAACACACCTGAGAGATCCTTCAGAGACTTGCCTCATGGTCATGGCCAAGTTATCAACTCCTGAGCTCCCACTCCTCTCTCTGATGTGTGTTAGCTGGGATTTAGGGTAGTGATTAAATGTTTGCTTGGGAACCAGGTTAACTTCATGGCCTGTTGTTCTACCCAGGGTATCACTTGTATTGCCAAGGTGTCTGGGACCCTGCAAGTCACAAAATAACACAAGGCAGTGATATGGTATATAACCCAAAGAGCTAACAGAGTTTTTGGATCCTTTCTCTGCAGGTTTGCTTTGAGGGACGCTGCCAGAACACATCCATCATCTTCGAGTCTGAAAGCTGTAGCAAGAAATGCCATGGGCATGGAGTAGGTGTCTTCCTTTTCATCTCCATTTCATACTGAAGCAGGATGGGCTGCTATTCGTCTGTGGACAGTTGTTCAGCTCAGTTCTGATACCATATTTAGGTTCACCCTGTACTCCTGCTTCTTGATTATTTTCACATTCCTTTTACGTTTGGTGCATTTTCTGCTCTGTGAGTGTCACTTTGATATAGGATTTCAGGATGTCCACAGGAGGGGTATGAATTGTAATGAATGGACAACAAGAAGGGGTAATGTTATAAAAAAGATCATCTGGGCCCAGTTTAGATAGAATTAAAAAAAAATCAAACTTAATGAGGGAAAAACATAGTAAAAAGTCATGCTTAGAACAGTTTATCCCAAACTGTGCTCTGCTGTGCCCCCAGGAGATGGAAAGAAAAGGCTGGTGAGAATTTTTTATACCTTTTGCTGATGTTTCTGGCACAAAACATCAACATCTCTCCATCCCCATGGTCCAGTTAGGCAATGGAGAGGAGTAATTTGACACAGCAGCATGCAGCAGTGTGTGCCTCCCTGAGCAGCCTGGGAGGCCTCATGATGTACCTGACAAGGAGAGGGACTGACCCCACTCTTTCATTCCCAGTCTGCTTCATTTCTTAGGATCCCTGAATCAGGAGGAAGTGTTTGTCAGCTATTTCACAGAATCAAATTAAACACTACAGTTAGCACAAGACACCCCTAATTGGAGGGATCAGCCCCCACTCTAGGAGCTGCCTAGATTAGAAAACAAATAGCAGTGGGCCAAACAATAAACCTAAAGAATAAGAAATCTTCACTGGATGGAAGGAAAGACTTGTGTGCTTCATTTTAGAGATAAGAACAAGAGAAAGGCATTTCTAAATGTTGCTTTTCTCCTGAATCCAGGTTAGTTGTACTTTAGCTGAAGAACCTTTGTCTTTTGGAGAAAGGGACAATTTCTGAGGAAAAAAAGGCACTTTCACTCCCTGAAAGGAAGATGTTTCTAGGCACTTAACTTCTATTGGCATAAATAGGGAGTTTCTTCTGTAGTGTTTTATCCAACAAGGGCTTAATTTTTTTTAGCTTGCAGATTCTTTAGGAGCTGGCACTAAAGTCTCAGTCTTCCCACTTCAGGTCTGCAATAACAACAAGAACTGTCACTGCAACCAGGGGTGGGCTCCCCCATTTTGCAACAAGCAGGGGGGAGGAGGAAGCTTGGACAGTGGTCCCCCCATGCCCGAAGGTGAGTGGGACCAACTTTACTATGGTGGCACTTCAGAAGGACTTGAATTAGATTGTGAGCTGAGAGTTTTCCATTTAACTAACTCTACTTTCTTGCTTTCAGGCCCTTCAGCGGTTGTGATAACTCTCGCAATCCTGGCTCCCATTCTCCTTCTCATTGGAATTCTGTTTTTATTCTATTATCTGAAATGTTGGAATAAATTTTCCATCTGTTCTCTAAAGAAGACCCCGCAGTTCAGGTAAATTGTCAGTATTGTGCCTTGTCTGCTTGCATTCACCCCCCTTTCAGTGCCAGGACAGAAGAGAAATTTCAAAGGCTTTGAGGAATGTGACTAAATGAGGTTACTGGTATAGTCAATATTTGCTTCTCATTTTTTTATTTGAGTTGAAAAGTAATGGAAAATACAGCAAAGAAAAAGGAGAAAACTTGTTAAGAAAATAACAGTTATTCTTTTCTTTCTCTCATTGTCAGCGACACCTCTGCAAATGGGCATGCCAACCCTGCCTTCAAGTTGAAAACCCCCCAGGAACAGAGGAAGGTAGGGACAAGGTCACCTTCTACCCTCCTAGGGAGAGATGCAGCTGCCTGAGGATGTGGGAGGTGGTTCCCTTTTACACTGCAGCTGGGGAGTGGTTTTATCCAAAGGTGGGAAAAACAGACAGACATCACCCATGGCTGAAAGTCAGTGTGAGCTGAATGTGGTATCTATTTCTAGCAATTTCCTTACAGGCAGGAGCTGGGATTTGACCAGGCCTGTGTGGCCACTTGTGTCTCCTAATAGCTCCTCTTTTGTCACGTCTCCCTCTCAAAACCATAGAATTTGCAAACCCTGGGTTTATTCACAAGCGTCACTTTTAATGCTAATGCCTGATTTACTCTGTTCTCTCGATTTCCATTTCTGCCTCATGATCCCAAACTGTCTTAGTCTATCTAATCAATGCCTACTAGACATATAAAACACATACTGGTGTGGCAGGCACTATTTTCTACTATGTGGCTCATAGACCTCATGTAGATCCTAAGTGCAGCAGAGAATAAAAAAGGTAGTTTGAAGTGGAAATACTAACTATGGGGATTTGTGGGTTTTTTGCACAGGTGATTGGCTTCCCTGAAATCCCATCAAAACCTCCTCCCCAGCAAGCTCCAGGGCACCAGATAAACACCCAGCAGCCATCCACCTTCTCCAGTGGCTACAGCTGTGGCGTGGGGCAGCCCCCCCGGCCAGCACAGCCGGCACCTGCAAAGGACGTTGGCCGGCGGACACCGCCGAGCCGGCCAGCACCTCCTGCTCCCAAACCCCCCTTCTCTCAGGTACGGGGTCACGCCGCTGTCCTGCAGATGCAGTTGGATGGGAGGTTGGTTCTGAGTGAGGCTGGTGAAGCTTCTCTCACTCTGGTGGGGATGTAGGAATTACCGTGCTCACTGGTGCATTCTCCATCACGTCACAGGACAACAACCAGTGGTCCGCCTTGCTTTGTAGTGTAGCTGACAATGACCGTGCTGGACACCAGCATGCACAATTACTCTTAATTCAGGTCCCCTAATCTCTTTGACCTGGACCTGAAGTCAAGCAGCTTGGACTGCAAAACAGCATTCACTTTACCAAGGTCATCTAAACATTTTTCAGCTGCAAATCAAATAGGTGATTTGCCAGAAATGAAAGGACTGTACAGATTTTTCCCTAAGCAAGCCTCGCATAGCTCTTACCATTTGCATGTATTTTATCCTCTGGAAACAAGCCCTTCTGAGATTACCGGTCTCATATTCAGTACTGAGTACAGGATCTCCATTCATTGGGATGATCCTCCAGGTATCTTGCACTTGTCCGTTCCTAGACTAGAGCCTGAGAAGCCTCAGACAAATTTTCATGTGCAACAGAAATGAGATCTTTAGTATGTTGCATTGGAAACATTAGACTTAAGCCAGACTGACCCTATCTTCTGTGAGCATCCTCGCCAAGAGGTTATTCTGAGGGTTATAAGAAAAGGTATTGATTTACTTCTTTTGCTGGAAATTTTGTTCTAAGCTTAGTACAGACCCCACATTCTTACGGAAAAGATGGTAAATCACTCAGACTGACTTAAGCTCATTTTACCAAAATATTTCCCTGCTAGCTTTTTTTAGGTTAGGACCAGAAAAGAAGCAAAGGGCTCAGTTACAGGGGATAGAAGGCTGGCTCCCAGGCAGTGTCTCTCTGAAGGATATAGAGGAAAACAAACCCAAAATATTTTAGTGAATGGGATTTTTCTCGAGCTCCATTGTTCCTGTGAACAGCCGGCACTTCAGCAGGAAAGAAAATTAAAACAAAAGCAGGAAGCTGTCTTTAGTCAATAAGGAATTAGGTATTCTTCCCAGCTGGTTGTTGACAAGTTCCCCACACTGTGTTCCCTCCCCAGTGCATCCAGTCTCTTTATCTCAGTCAGACCTACTAGATGGAACACTTTTCCTAGGATTTCCAAAAGAAACCTTACCATTTCTGGGTTGGAGGAGCCACAAGATGTAGAAGGCACATGGGAAAGGATTAATTTTACTGTTTGCTAGTGTCAGAGTCCTTCCTAGACATTTGCAGTATCTGCCAGCTTTTCTCTCTTGCTATTCCTATAGGAGCTCTTTAGACCCGGTGGTCCATGGGATTTAATCTGCCTTGTCCTTCTTGCAGTCACAGGGCAAGGTCCTTGGAGAGCAATAGATCCCCAAGCATCAACTGATGCAGCCGTCAAGCATCGCATTTATGCATAGTCTAAGGACACTGCAGGGGTTTTGGGTGCCCTCCAAGTTGTGAGTGCAGCTGTGTTTATTAAATCAACACCTGTAAGCCAGCGACTTAGCACAGAGACTAAGCAGCAGCAGGCAGTTAGTTCTTGTATGGGTAACTTCTCCCCAGGGGCATGCTTTACACTGAGATTCATTAGACGAATGGAAAATATAATGCTTTGAGTATCCTGTTAGGGACAGCTGTGTGCACAAACAGAGTAATAACTGATTGTAGGTGGGTGCAGGGCTGTGTGTGTTTGTATGGGCACACATATATACATGTACATAGGGTTTACAGGCAATCATATAGTGAGTGTACAAGTGTGAAGCTTGCTTCCAAACTTAAGTGCATCAATAATGTCGCTAATTAAAACGCTCTATAACATAGCTCTCCTATTACTTGCAAAATTCAAGGCTTAAAACTTCTGGATCCTTTAGTAGACAGAATATGTTATGCTTTCAGCCCACTGCTCCATTTAGGAGGCAGAGCAAGGTAACCCTGTGACCCTATTTGGTTGTCCTCAGTTTGAAGCCAGATGCCCAGCAGCCTAAGGCCATCCAGTCTTCATGAAACTTGATAGGTGAAAATCTTGTATGTGTTAAAACCCACTAATCACCTGCATAATACAATAAGCCATAGCAGCAGCCACCTGCACTCCTTCCTTGCTTCAGAGAGGGAGAGGTCTTTGCAGGCATGGTTTTACCTGTGTCCCTTCGGTCCTTTGTCTTGGGCAGGGATGCTACACGCTGAGTTGTGATGGGGACTCCTGCCTGGTCTGTAAGTTTTCTCCTGTTTTTCATCATGCAGCCATTAGATTGTAATATTCCTGGGGTTAACTCCAAACCAGAGACCTCAAGGTGGGCAGCTGCATACCCAGACCTACAAAAAAATGAAAAACCCAAGAGGTCTGGAGGAAACTATGGACATGCTCAGAAGTTCAGGCCATGTGAAGTGAATGTAAATATTTTCTCTGTTTTCAGAAAGGGCATCTTTCCAGGCTGAGAATTCAAAACTATTTTTCTCTTGTGTAGGATATTTCTAGGCCCCGGCCGCCCCAGAGAGCTTTGCCAGCTAATCCTGTCCCAGCCAGACCCAGAGCCTGTCCAGGGAACAGCCCGGCCATCTCGCTGCCTCCGGCACGCTCCAGAACCCCAGGATGGCTCCAGCCTGGGGCGGAGGTAAGCACTGAGTGATGTGATGGGAAGTATAGCTGTGTCCCCTCACCACTGGGGAATAAAAGCACTCCGAAGGAAGTAACCTTGTTATCATACTGCAAATCACCTTCATGCACAGCCCCAGAATGTGGAAATGAAGAGGCTGTTGGGTTGGTTGCCTTTGTTGCAGTGGTCTCTGTTTTCACCTGTTCCTTATTGAGCATTTACTGGATTAAGCCAGACAGTTAATTCAATCCTCCACATCCCTGAGCACTTCCTTAGGTAAGACATCTGTCTGTGTGAGCGGGGCTGAACAACATGGGGGTCAAGGTGTATCTTTCCTGAAATGGTTAGTGAAGAGCAAAACAAGAAGGTCCACACAAGACTTGAGGACCCCAGTAAGGAAGAGAAATTCTCTCTAGCCATGGCTAAGGAGATGCCTTCTCTGCAGGGGTGTTCCCCAAAATTGTCCTTAATAAGGACAGTTAAAAAGGCACTTTTAGTTGCTGAGTTCAGCTCCCTGCAAACTGGACCCCTGAACACAAAACACCCCCATTCCACACACCACAGGTGCAGCCTGCAGTATGCTTGAGGCCAGTTGTGAAAAATCAAGAGAACTGCTGGAACTTCATTGTGCTCCTGATGGGAGAGTTTCCTATGTGATGCATTAGGGTGTGAATGTATGCGAATGGAGACAGGCTTCCCCTGGCCAACTGTAATATCAGCTGAGGGAGAAGGCAGGGTTTAGTCTTTCATCAGTGCTCACTCCTCTCTCTTTTCCCCATTTTCCATCTCACCCAGAATACTGGTGTTGGGGCAGCTGGAGCAGCAAACATCTATAAAGTGGGATAGCCGGGCTCCTGTGAGCGCTCATGAAGCAGTCTGTTCCTGGCTGGCTCTGACCTTCACCTGAGACTGGATGGCCTTCATCACCCAAAAAACTGTTCACGGCCACAGACAGTGTCTTGGTTCCTCTCCTCTAGCCTCACAGGTTTCCTATGTGTCTCAACAAGCTGCAGTCAGGCTTGGCAGGAGTGCCTCCAGGAACTGTGCCGGTACATGCCAAGCTGAACTCAACTCTCTCTGCTGATAGCCTTTTCCATGTAGGGATGACTTCTTTATACGGTATTTAAACATTATTGTGCAATATCCAATGCAGGGATGGGGTAATGGGGGTTTCACGTGTTTTTAATCAGTTATTTAAGTGTTACCAGGGAGAACAATCTGTGAGTGCAGGTGCTGGCCCTGATGGGCTTTCATGTAAGACCCAGCCCTGTTGGCTTCCTCAGCTGCATACATTGGTGCTATACAGAAACCGCTGCCTCTTGGGAGCACAGAAGGCAGCCATTGATAACTTTCTTCATCTTATTCTCAGTTTACAGTGGGTGGCAGGTGGGGCCACACCAGGGAGCAAACCATGGAAATATTCCTGGTTAAAATAATTTGTGGGTCACAGTGGATTTTGATTAGCTTTAATAGTGCGGATTAATTATTTTCCTCATATAACCATCTACTGTAAGAGCATTGCAACCTGTCTGTCCTCCAGCACTTGCTTGTCTTGCCTCAGTGCTGTAAGACCCGACAGCATCCCCAGCGTGGCCCGTGCACTCACATCCATGTCATTGGGACACAGTCAAGGTACGACAGGGAAACTCTCTGGCCAAGATACACAGCAAATGGCTGGAAGGAAGCTCAGCAAGTCAGTGCTGAAACCTCCTCTCCAGCATGCGGTACCGTGGATCAGTAGATACTTTTCCACATGTCTCCTCAGGCTTCTGTCCATGCTGAGTAGTAATTCAGCATGGGCTGTCTGCTCCCCATAGCAGTGAGAAACCTACCTTTAAATTGCCCAGGTGGTAAAACAGCAGAAATATTAGTGTAACATATGGTGCTTTTGTAGGGCAGCTCATTTACTCCAGGCTTTTTCTCCAGGACGTGGATGGAGAGAGCTGTCTGTGTGCACTTTAAGCAGCTGATGGTTCTGACCCTGAGGATGGTCCCTTATGAATTTGTTTTTTTTATTCCTCTTAATAGTTTGGGCTTTTGTACATTTTTTCTCAGGAATTTAAATTAAGACCTTTTGTTATGCCAAATTTTTTTCTTCTTTTCCTTTAAATGATTTCCTAGGAGGACATAGGGAATTCTGGAGCTATGGTTACAACAGTTCTGTTGTGGCTGATTTATTATGGACAAATCTTCAGTGTGATTGCTGCTGCACATGTGAGAAACTGTATTATTGGCATAAAGAAAATGAGTCTTGTCTGATGGTTCTCTTTCCCTAAACTCTACTGATCAAAAAACAAACAAACAAAGAAACCAGATAAACCCTAAGCACTCATTAAAATTGTAGTTATATGCAGCAGTGTATCTGTAGGATGACTTAAACCACACTAGTTTTCACAACTTTACTACCTCTTACTCCACAAGGAAATAGTACAGAGGGTGTGACTTGAATTTCTGGTTGATAATTCCTTATCTTTATCATTTTGGACCTTTTCTTACCTTCTATATGCCTGGAAAACAAACCAACCTAAAATACTTTCTCTGAAATAAGGGATGGCAAGTGAAGGACATCAGCTTTCTAAACCTTAGATGTCTTTTTCTATAGTTGAACTATATTATATATAAAAAACCTATATTCAGACAACCCCCAAATCTCTTTCTTGGGGTGCAGGTAATGTGGCTATGTAATGGCATGTTTTCCTGCTCACAGCTGGAGCAAAGTTGGGCACATACTGTAATAGTACAGATTCAACCAGAAGAACTTGATCTTACATCCAAGCCCTTGAAGACAGCAGCATATTTCTGCTGCAGGCCCTAATCTTTATCAAATGGCCACCAAAAATCAGTAAGAATATTTTCACTGCATTTCATGTGAACATGGGGTCAAGCTTTTAAAAAATTCCCTCAGACACACAAAGCTCAGAGAACAACTGGATGTTCCAAAATGCTAATGGAAAACTTTATTGCCAGAGTATCAAAGTCTACAAAAGGTAGTTTCAAGTAAGTCCTTTTAATTTTCTATATGTGTGCAAGTTGAGGAATAAGAATAGGGGAACTGCAGGAGTAAAATGTGATTTTTTTAGAAAGATAATATCACTTAGGAGAACATATACCAAAATACATCTCACTTTCTCCTGTATCCACATATTAATGGTTTACAATAATGCTCTCTGTGCATCTATGCAAATACTTGAAGAACACAATTCATTGTGCCTTTTGCCTAGTTTTAATAAATTTGTCAGTTGTCATTAACAAATATTCTGTCACTGTGTACTATTTTGGTTCAATTCTTCATTTTATGTGTAGCATTTGTCGAGAGATGGCAGGCTATCTGGAGGAATGGCTTTTATGAAATGCAGTTCTAGGCAGTGAGAAGGATGAGTCCCGTTCACAATATATTTCTAAATTAAAATGCATAAAGCGTTATACCAATTAGGATGCCAAAACTAGAGCTACAGTGAACTACTTTGATTATTTTCTGCTACCAAAGGAGGGCGCTGCTGTTTTTCTCTCTGCCCCAGATGCTCTTTCTGCTGGACTCTGCTGTCCTTCAGTCTGTTTATCCTTTAGGGCTACACTGCACAGAGAAAGCATTAAAAACTTTCAGACACATCTGCAAGGGTTTGGTTTTTTTTTTTTTTTGGTTTTTTTTTTTTTTTTTTTAGCAAAAGCCTTTATTTCCCTTTCCACATTCCAAAAAAGTACTGAAATGTTATTAAAATAAGAGATTGTATACTCCTCTCCCCAAAACCCCAAGATGTATTTGCTCAGAGGCGCCCAGACCCAGGTACAAGCAGGTCAGCATCTCAGACAGCATCTGCGTGCCATGGTCCTGGGCTATCCCAGCCAGAGCTGTCTCCAGACCAAGCCAGCTTGACAAAGCTGGCTCAGGCTTCAGTGCTCCCAGTTTGGGATTTGCTATGAGCAAATGGGCTCCAGTCTCCTTGTGCTATAAGACATAGCAGCAAGATAGGAGAAAATTTCAGCTGTGGTATTAGCTTCCTTTTTTACCTTCCAGCTCAGAATGTTATTTCTCCCATCCCTTCATCCTCACCACTGATATATATCCAAGGGCGTTTTGAAGGTGAGCTGTGAGCAAGAGTCCAGGTAACATCCATACTAAATTGAGAAAGATGGAAAGGGGTGAACGGGACCACTCTGGGATAAACTGAATCCCTACAGCTCTGCAGAGTATCATCCACTTATGCCTGTTTGGCTCTTAACATGCAGCTCAGACGTCCCTCTAAACAAACAAACAAGCTGGGAAAAAAAAAAAAAACAAAACAAAACAAAACAAAACAAACTTTTGGGCTTAAATGATAGCAGGACAAGTCATGGGGCTCAAAGAGTTGGGGGGCTCTACAAGCTCAAGACATTTTGTAAGAGAAAAAAACACTTAAAATTTACAGCCACTTGGTCTTTCAGGCTGAAAAGATTTTCACAGACCATAAAAAGTCTTGAAGATGGTGGCAGTTTCTCTTGACATGGAGTTTACCCTGCCAGAGCTCCCCAGTCTGAGCAGGGGCTGCCCCTTGCTCAGGTGAGGTGTGGATCAGGCCCAGCAGCTTCACCAACCACATCAACGTAGCCTGGGCACCATAGCTGCTAAGGAAAAAAACCCAGACAAACAAAACCCCACATAAAACTAACTCCTACACCTCACAAAAAACTAAAGTTGAAAAAGATTTTTCTGCCATGGTTCTGTAAAAACACTTCATGGCTTGGGTTCTGTCACTGAGCCTGAGTGAGCACCTCTTCCAAAATTTGTGATATTTTGCCCATATTCACCAACATTCTTGTCCTGTATTTGTAGAGCAAGTAATTAAACATGGATTAGCAGAGTCTGAATAACAGGAGTGCACCATTCAGTCCTTGTCTCTCTCCTCCGTTTGAGATACTGGTATGTGTTTTAGAGTTCATGAAAGTGTCTAGAAAGAAAAAAAAAAAAAAAAAGGACAAAAAACATTAATTAATGACTTAATCACAGCCTGGAAATAAACACATCAATGGCCACCCCTGGGAAGGAGTGCAAGAGTAAACATTAGCCCTGCCAAGAATAAAAGATGGGAAGGGGCCTCAGTGAGCTTTGACCCAGGAGTATATTTCAAGAGGATTTTAATTTTCAGCAGCTGCATGTGTTAAAGCCCAGTGAGGGTTAAACATGCCCCTTGCTGCCACACCATGAAAAAGATCCAATCCAAAAGGCCAGAAAAAGACTTGGCTTGACTCTACCAAGCTTTAGATAAGACACTGTTGGTTTTATTTCTGCTTTTCCTTTTTTTTAGATTTCTCACTAGCATCTGGAATATTGTTATCAACCCATTCACCCAACTGCCAGACCCTCATGTATAACTTGCTTAGTGTAGAGCATGGATACTTTGGGTTTATCCTCTGGGGCGATGCTGGAGTTGTCCACCTCTATCAGGATGTTCTTGTCATCTCGGGTGACTGGCACTTGCTGTCCACTCTGGAGGACTTGTGGTAGGTTTCCTAAACTGACGTCCATGTCTTTGAAGGCATGGAGTAGAAACACCCCCAAAATGATGGTGAGGAAGCCACAAACTGTCCCAATGATGTCAACTACGGTCATGGCGACCCACTCCTTAAAGAGGATGATGGAAGTTGCGATGACGATGGTGGTGAACAGCACATAGTAGATGGGAAACACCAAAGAGGTGTTAAAAATGTCTAGAGACTTATTGAGGTAGTTAATCTGTGTAGTGATGGATGCCACCAGCGTGATGACTAGGATCCATGTCAATGGGTGCTGCAGCACAAGCTGGCCAGCAAAGAAGCCCTTGATGGCAATACCCAGGCCCTTGACTGAGGACACAGAGAAGGCACCAATAACAGAGCAGATGGTAAGGTAGATTAGGATGTTGCTCTGGCCATAGCGGGGTGCGAGGTAGAAGATCAGGAGGAAGCAGACAGCCAAGAGGATTGCGGCATAAGCGAGGAAACCTGGAAGAGAAAGAGAAGTAACTCAAAACTGAGTGACAAGCATGGGGAGCAATATGCACTGCCCAGTCCTGAGAGAGAAAACATGAGCTCGTGCATACCTGGCTCTTTCAGCTTGGAAGACATTTCATCCAGAGTGGTGACCTCCTCATCCTCTGGGGCATGTATCACCATCACGGTGCTGCCCACAAGGCTGAGCATGCAGCCCAGCTTTCCCAGCAGATTGAGCCGTTCTCCAAGCAAATACGAAGACAGGATGGCACTGCGCAGGACAGAAAAATGTCAGGTGGTGCTTTAAAGTCCTTTAAAGAAGGAACAGCAGTTAAATAAGGTAAAGAATGCCTCCATGTGCCTTCACAAGAACACAGATTTGGAGTAAATTTGTTGGATTCCAATGTATTAATACACAGTCACATTGCATCTACTGACAGCAGAACCTGCAGAGATGCAGGTGTGATTTATAGATCTGCAAAAACATCTAGTTGTTGTCCATAAAAATTTGGGGCAAGACACTAGAGCAGTCCTAACTCCCAGTTTGCTTATGCATTTCACAATAACAGTCCTTCTAGAAAACCTTCAGTACCTCGAGTTATGTATCTTGATATGAATCTCCTTTTAAAAATAAAGAAATAAAATAGGGTTTCAGCTCTATTGCCAAAAGACAGAAGTATAAAACCGCAACATCAGAGCACCCTAAAAGCTTACAAAATAAAAGGCAAAAGAAAGTTTAAAAAGAAACATGCTGTTTTGGACCCTTTTAGGTTTTTAGTACTATTCACTACAAGAAAAAAAAAAACCAAAACAAAACCACCAACTTTGAATTGGCTAAAGAGCTGGAATAAGGAAGGAAATAACACTGATATTTGCAATAATTTAACCTGAAATGTATGTGGCTGCTATCCACATGCAGCATTTCCAGAAAGGCATACTACTTAATTCAGTGGTTTCCAAATGATCCCCCAAAAGGACAACAACTGTTAAGTGTTTTTAAGAAAACACTGGGACTTTTTTCCCTTTAGGCAGAATGAATCATATCTGCATCACTTCAAGTCTTTCTATCTTACAAGACAAGCAAGCAAACAAAAAAGGCAAACTATAGACACATAAATCACCTTATGAGCACGCTCAGAGCCCCCAGAGGCGTGACAATAGTTGCAGGAGCAAAGGCATAGGCAGCAAAGTTGGCAGCTTCCCCTCCACCCACTAAACAAACACAAGAAAAATAAATACCAGTGAGTTACAGTATAAATTTTGTGTTTTCTCTTGTGGGCTTGCAAGCTAGTAAGATGTCAGAGAGTGGGTTTTATTATAGGGGTTTCACATGTCTGCTAAACAGGGCCAGATAGTGGGTGAAAACTCTATTACAAATTAACACAAACAGAGAGGCATCCCTGGAACCCTGGAGCCCCACACAGAGGGACTGGGGGTGCCAGGGCTTGGCTGTGTCACAGCTGACACATATCAACTCAATGAACCCCGCAGCCCAGCCAGGCAGCTGCAGGGTGTTGGGGTGATTAGTGAGGGGGTGGGCTGTTTTGGGAGCTGCTGTGAAACTGCTCCTCACCTACAAACTGTCTCCTTGGGGCTGTGGTGTTACCCTCTGGCTGAGCTGTCCTTGTCCCTTGAGTAGTGAGTATTGTGTGCTTGCTTATGGGTTGTGCTACGGTGGTTTGGAGCAGGAACTGTCAAGGGCAGAGCAAGGTGGGGGTACCTTGAGCTGCTGCCACTGCAATGAGAGCCAGAAAAGACTGCTCTGGAAAATCTCTGCTGCCTCTTTGCACAGTCATGAGTCCAATTTGAGAAGATACTGGAATGTTGCATCATGAAAAGAAAGATTTAAGGCTTGCTCTAAGGCAAAGCAAGTTTTGCTCACGAAAGGAATTGCTATCAACACCTCCTTGCTATCTCCTTTGTGCTGCAGCAGCAACCTTGCGCCGAGCCTGGGAGGCTCTCTGCCTTGTTCTTGGTATGCAGGCAGACCAGCCAGCTGCCTTATTAAAACCTGGCTTTTCATGCTTTGGATCAAGTAAAACTGAGCTAACAAGCCCTACCAGCCCTGCAGGAGGATGGTGAGGGAGATCCCGTGTGGCTGACTGCCTCTGCTCTCCTTGAGGTACCACTGCTGGTGATGGGGGGAACTTGCAAGAAAAAAGACTTTAAACTGTCAGATGATGGGCTCATTTCACAGCTAATTCACAGGGACAGACCCTGGAAAAGCTGCAAACCCAGGGAAACAGCTTCTACTTACTGGTTAACAAGCCAGCCCACCAGAGCCAGTCCTTTAGGTAGCCATGGCCTCCGTCTCCTGAGGAAGCAAAGCACACAGGTGTTCAGGAGTTACTCCAAAGAACACGGTTGATTAAGAGATGAGAAATACCCCTTTGGAGAGAGATAAATTGTAAGGGGAAGAGTGTGACAAAGAAAACAGCCTGGAAGGACAGACTATGCAGACATACCATCCTGTGTGGAAATTATGTTGAGTCAAGGGATTAGCAGAAGCTGGCACTTGGGGCTGGGTAATGCAAAAACAATAAAAGCAGTTGTTTAATCCCATGTGGGAATGGCACCCACTGCCCCAAAGCCCCAGAGGTTCTCAGCCTGGAGTGCAGCCTGCCCTGCTGCAGCATGGAGCCTGGGGCTGCCCTTCAGCCCTGAGTGCTGTGGTCGTCCTCGCTGGTTCATCAGGGTGCACTGGCCCCTAAACCCAGCAATAAACACTCCAGCTGACAACCCACAGACCAGACGTGTTTTGTCTTGCCTGTTCTCTATGGGGCACTCCTGGAGCAGACGGATGAAGGATGGCAGGGGCTGCTCTGTGCAGGGTGCCCCTGGGACACAACCACCCTGCATCCTGCCCGTGGGGAGCCCACGCTTCACCTCGCATAGCTCCAGCTTGCTGTGGAGTCTCGTGCGTGGGCTCTAAGGTAAGACAATGAGTTTTTTCCAAACCTAGTTCAAGTGGGAGTTATCGCTATGAAAGGTGAAGGGGGGACAAAAACCAGTCGGTTGATCTGTGCGGGCCTGTGGTGCCTGAGTTTGTGTTGCTGTATGGTCATGGTGAAGGCTTCCTGCGTCCTGTCCCAGAATCTATCTGTTCCTTTTGCACACTGCCTCCTATCATAGTTGTATCATAGGGTCTCAGCGTGAACTGCTAGAAATCCTAATGTTTAACTTTATGTGGAACAGTCATTATGTGACTGAGCATTTCTGATGAAAAATTATTCCTGGCATTGGAACGACTCAATGAAAGGAAATGTGCATATAAATGAGGAAGAATGGACAAATTGTGTTGGGAACTAATCCAGTTCTGGTCTTAACCCATAAGCTGTTAGGTGTAAGGAGTTTGAGCCTGCTGACATTGTGAACCCTGATTTTACTGGGTCAGAGCGAGCCCATCTTTTGGATAAGTCTGACCTGGTTGGAGCTGTCAGTAGCAGCACTTTGACCTGCCTTGGAGAAAAGTGATGTGTTCAGTCAGCAGGGGTGAAACAGTGGGACTGAGAGATTAAAGGGTGAGATATAGAAAGGGGGAATGAAGAGGCAGATAGGAATTTGCTAGAATCCAGACTCTTCTGGTTCCTCAAGTTCACAAATGCTCAAGTTCAAATGCTATGCTTTGGTATTCCTTAGAAATTGCTGTGTTGTTTTGTTTTGTTTGGTTGCATTATTTCTCAAGAACTCTTTTTGACAACTGCAGCTTTCTGTCATTAATCTCTAATTCCTGGTTAAACATCCTGAAGAACAAGGATGGGTTTGCTCTTGATTTACTTGCTTGGCTCTGCTGTGGGAGGAGTTCATGGAGGCAAGGAGGGAGACATCTTCTACAATTGAAACAGTACTGATATTTCATTGTGCAAATATAAGGTGAAAAGCAAATCTGTGTGAGTTCAGCAGTTGCATGCAGCCAGCCTAATGGCAGGGACTGGAGACAGACTCGAGACTGGACTGGACTGCCTCAGGCGCTGTTGGTAGCTTTGCTGCTCACCTGTTGGTTGACTCTGGACAGTCATGTCATCATTCCATGCCTCCATGTCCTTGTATGGGGACAGTAATACCAACTTCCTTTGTAAAATGATTTAAGAATTGTTCCTAGGCCAGAACAGGGAAGCAGTATTTTAATCATCATTATTTTGTTCTGGAGTTATGCAAGTAGGTCAGCTGCCAGGTGGCATTTACACTGCTGCTAGAGTGAATGTTTGCAACGCTGATGGGATGCGTCCAATTCCAGTGTAATTCTGCAGTAGGCAGTGCTCCTCCACCGTTTCCCATCCACATATATGTGCACATAAGCACACGCCTTGCCCTAAGAGCCTGGTGCTAGAGGAATGTTATCTACACGTTGTTGAGCAGCATGCCTCTGAAGTGTCCTTTCTGAAAACCACAAGCAGAGTTCACACAGATCACAGGTGTGCATTCCTGCATTAATAAAAGGCGCCTGCTAATGGAATTAAAGCACACGGGGCCACATCCTTTTCTCAGTGACTTGGTGGCAAAGCTGCCTAGTGCATCAATAAGAGCAAAAGTGGGGTCATAAAGGTGAGCTGTTCTGCTCCAGTCTGTGGCATGGGGATGACTTGCACCTTTGTGCAAAGGGGCACGTTTCAAAGAGCTTTCAACACTTTGCTTCCTTCTGGCCTCACACTTTCCCATGCAAGAGCTGCTATGGGTACATATTTTTCTTCTGGTGGGTGCATATCTGATGACACAGTGCATGTGACTCGCTATTTGTGGTGCAAGGCAGGGGAATGCTGTATTTAGCTGAGTCCTTTCAATGCAGGGCTCTGTAAATTAGCTCCTCGGCTCCAGCACAAAACTGCTCCCTGAGTCTCAGACACAAACATACATGCAGAAAAGGTCTGTCTCACATTGCTGATGGAAGGCTGACATGTACCCAGAGGTGCTCCCTTGCCATACGAATGCTGGAGTTTGGATGATGTGTGTGGTTCTGGGAACAGGTGGGCCTCCTCCTTCCTGCCCCCCCCCCCCAAAAAGCCTTACCTGCCCTCGTGCCTCCCTTCTCCACCAGCCGTAGCAACCCCTTCTTCTTGAGGATGACGCTGCTTCCGATAAGGAAACTGGAGAAGACAGCCAAGCCCAGGCCAATGTAGAATCCATAAGTGCTTTCCAGCCGAGTTACCCAGAAGTTATCCAAAGTCCCATTGTCCTGGACAGAGTCAGTAGGCTCAGCATCGCTGATCACCCGGCACACAACCCGGTGGGAGAGGCACGAAAGGGTCACCAGAGACCCTGTGAGACCACCATGGAGATAAAATGGCAAATTACTGATATGACTATCAATAGTGCCTCTGTTTCTCTTTAAATTCATTCAGATGTCCCTCTGAACAGCCACTCATGCTGTCACCCTAAGAGCACACACCCACCAGCTCTCAAAAACTCAAGACACCTCTTTACTCACGTGTAGAAATGGCAAGGTATTGAGTAACGGACTGATGGAGTGTAGTTCAAGCAGCTTGTTAACACTGAATACATGTGCCAGTCTATTGAACTCGAAGGACACAAGGCCCACTATAATCAATTTGAATTTCCAAATATCTGTGCCAGAGTCTCTCCACCAAACTCCAATGTTATGAGTTCGAACTACTCTGCATCAACACTCAACCTTGTTGATTCAGAGGCTTTGGTGCTTTCCAGCCAACTAATCCCCCATCTGCCAGCTCGCTTACAGCTTCTAGATCTGGGTTTAATGTGGAGCGATGCCAGTGCTTTGTAATTGTGCACCTGTTCCAGCTCTGTACCCAGCAGTGCCACAGGATTGCTTGTACAACAACAGGCTTGTCCTGGACCAAAGTTTCATCTATGCATTGCCCCTACTGTCTAATGGTTTTATTCTACCAATCTGCAGAGCTCCTGAGTGCTTGTAAAGCATGCTAAATCCTGCCAGTGCTGAAGGACTGAAAGCAGGATGGTTTCCTGTTGTTAACACCAAAAGCACTAAGCTCCCGTGTCTCTAGCCAAGGTGTGTTGCTCTGTGTGGGTGGGAAAATTGCTGAGTTTCTTCCTATCTTCACACTCTTGCCACACCCAGCACATCTTTCTATTGCAACCTTTACTCTGAGTGTAGTAAAGATGGTGTGACTGCAACTGTGGGGAACAGAGCAGCCAGGCGGAGGGTCACAAAAGTACCTTTGTAGTAAAAAACTAATTTTCTGCCTGAACTCACGTAGGAATCATGGAGCAAGTATTTGTGTCTTTGCAGGCAGGGGTATGCAATGCCTAAACTGTTCACAGTGCCGCTGGCAGCCTGGGCATGGGTCCCACCTTTTCCTGAACCAAGAGACTGTCTTAGGTCTTCTGCAGCTGCACCCCCCGTTCCTGGCACATGTAGCTGAGGATTTGGATCTGAACGGGATCCAAACTTTTTCTAATAGGAAAAATTCCAGTGACTTTCACGATGAGTTTCTAAAGGTTCCGTAACAGGTTTTTTTTGCTAATGGAAAAACATCCTTGATTGTGGAGGTCTTTCTTGGGGAGCAGGGAGGACACCTTGTCTCCTCGGCTGAGTGTAAGTCTCTGCAATGTGCTACTGGGCACAAACATAAGGCAGTGGGATGGGGTGATTTTCGACTGAATTAGGTAATCTTTAAAGGAAAAAAAGAAAAATATTCCTAGTTTCTCTGCAAGCGCTGTGAGGCTGACACAGCGCAGCCGCTGGCTGCATGGCTCGCAGAGAAAGGGAGTTTTCCCATTCCCATACAGACCTCAAAAAAAGGAAAAGAAACCCCAAATCCCCAAAAGCAGAGCTGAGAGAGCGCAGCCCCAAAGGCGGGCGGGGGACGCGGTGGGGAGCCGGGGCTGCCTCCCCCCCCCTCCCCGCGGGCCCTCCCGCCGCTCTCCGCGGGCGCGCAGGGCTGAGCCCCGGGGCGCGTCCCGCTCAGCTCCCCCCCCCGCCCCCCCCCCCCCGCGGTGGTCCGGGCTGCACCCACCGTTGCTGCAGCTGCTGTTGGCCTCCAGCGGCTCCATCCCGTTCGTTCTCCGGCGGGCTCAGAGCATCCCGGCGGGGCTGGGCAGGGCCGGGCCGCGCTGCGCTGCGCTGCCAGCAGCACCTCTGCCCGCCCGGCTCCTCCTCCGGGACGGGCCCGGCCCGGCGCTGCGCTCGCTGCACCGGCCGCAGGTACGCGTGCAAGGCTTGCACACTCCCCCGGGCAACCCCTGCGCCCCAGCCCCATCGCTGCCCTGGCCCCGCGGCCCCTGCCCCCCGGGGGGCGGGGGGGGGGGGGGGTACGGCGGCAGCAGCGGGTGGGTTCAACAGCCTTGGTACAGAGCCGGGACGAGGCTCCCCTGCCTCAGCCCAGCCAGGGATTTCTCCTCTGGAGTGTGTTTTTCTTACTGCAGGGGTTGGGAGAAGGTGCCGGGGAAGCAGGAGGCTGCGCGTCTGCTTAGGTGGGGGGTGAGCGCGGTTGCAGCGGGTGATGCGTGCTGCGAAGCCCTGGTCGTTATAGGTGCGCAGAGTATGGGGGAAGAGAAATCAAAAGTAAACAAGAAGTTAAATCCTGTGGTCCTGAAGATACCTCCTCGTATGAGAAGAGACTGTATCTGCAGCTAATACAGCAAGGAAACATCTCAGGAAGTGTCCTGTTGCTTCAAGCATTGGTGATTATTATTCTCCACTCAGTACAACGGCAGCGTGCTGTAGGCTGTAGGACTGAAGGACAAGGTTGGAGGGACTGAGAAATGTGTAGAGGTCTAAGGAAGATGGATATATCCTAATGGAAGTTTTGCGATGGGTGCACGGTTGCCTGCCCTCACTGTCCACGAAAGGCATGCTGAAGGTCACACCAAATTTCCCTGATTTTTGAGTTGTAGTGGGAAGGCCAGGCTGCAGGGAAAGGTGCATTTGAAAAAGAAATATTAACAAAGATGACTGTGTAATGACAAGGGCACTGTTGTGCAGTAAAGTGTTGTGCAAAAGGAGATCAGAGATCCAGGACACAATTTCACCAGCAGCAGCAGCTGTGATTTAAGACTTAGCTGTTTCCATGCTGAATCTCACTCCTGAGAAAGTCAGCTCTGGCCAACGGGCTCCTCCATCACTTGAATTCATTTTACATCCTTTTATATTGTGACTTTTTGGTTGGCAGGGCTCACTCATCACAGCATTGTGGTTCAGCCCCTACCAGAGATTGGGGGCTGTAACTCCCCATCCCACTGCAGCCAAAGCCTCTCTTGCTAATATTAACGTGTGAATGTTTTGGAGTGTGTTGCACACCAGTGTTTTGCTTTCATCCCCACCCTCCTCTGCCGACATCCTCCCTTCCTGTGTTTGTGCATGGTGGCCGTGTGTACACAGAAACCTACTGCTGATACAAAAGCCCTTTCATTGCAGCAGGAGCCATTAGCCAGATTTTGCTGTAGGTCAGTGGAGATAAGTAAACCTGGTAGATTTTCTTCATCAAGGCCACATTTATAGGTAGAAATGGTACCTACCATAAGGCAATATAAAGAAGTAAGATCTGCAGGATCTGAACGTCTCTGAAAATTTGCATTTTTCTCCCCCATAAAATATATTACCTGTTACTACAGAAATTGCCTTTAGAGCACAAAGCTGCAGCATTGCTAGCACCACATGGCTTCTTTGCTCAGCACCTGATCCTATCTCTGTACAACTTCTCTCTGACAAATGTAATGTTCAAGTGTTTTGTGAGTCATTTGATTTTAATCAGGTCTGTTCATCGGTCACAGGCCTGCAGGTCACTGGCTGGAAGAGACTGTGCCAGCCAAATCCTATATCCTCCCCTTTATCACAGGAGCACTTGATAATCAATCCAAATGGTGTGGCAGGAGGTTTTGATGCAGGAAATGAAACGTGTGCTGATTTATCAGTGATCTGGGAGCAACTTCTGCTGCTGTTAAATATTATGGAGGCAAAAGGCATCCTGGGCAAGACAATGATGGCAGGATTTGGCCTTTATTTAGTAAATTTACTTGCTGGTGCTGGTTAAGAGCTATTCATGCAATGTGTAAATACAAGGCTCTTTGCAGAAACCGAGGTGATGGCAGAGTGGGACAAGCATTTGCTGTGTTTGCAGTGCTGGCTGCCTGCAGCTGGCTGGGGGAATTTGTGTCCCCTGTCCCCTCACAGGGGGACATGCTCCTCCTGCTCGCTCCGCTGCTCAGGGGCACTGTGGGGCTCTCCCCTTTGCTGGACCTTCTATGACACCCCAGGGTCTTCCTCTTAGCTGAGGAGTTCTAATGGTGATGTGATTATTGGCAGTTAAACTGCGTCCAAAATAATTTCCAAGTTTTGTGGGTGAGTGTTGTTGACATCTGTGCAGAGCACAGTTGCCCACTGCACACAAACAGGCATTAGGCAGGGAGAAAATTTTTATGGAAGGGATCTGGCGTTAAAATAATCCTTTTGGTCATGGTGCAACCTCATAAATTACTGCCACAGCAGAGGGGGTGGTGCAGTCAAAAGCAAAAGGCACTTTGGGGCACAGCTTTATCTTCCCCTGTCAGCTTCATTTCCTAAAGGAAAAGGCTAATGTGACCACATACACGTGTGTTTATGCAGCTCCCTTCATTCCTAAAGATATCTGATCTCATGAGCCACTTTTGCCAGATTTGACAAGGGGTGAGATCTCCAAGAGAAGCTGTTCTTAATTCTGGGAAGAGAGGAGGCACGCCAGGGATGAGGTCCTAAAAGGAAGGGACACTGCAGTGTGAGCGCACTCTATCAGACATCAGGGAAGGAGCGTGCCTAGTTGTCACCACCGTGGGAGAAGCTTCAGTCAAATCTTGCAATCAACCACAGGACACAAGTGTGTCACGTATTTCTTTTTCTCTGGTGCAGAGGCTGTGGGGGTGTGGTATATAAAATCCCTAAATCACAGGAGTTGCATTTGATGGATTTAGCAAGGCTGCGTATGGCAATATGGGAGTTAAAAGCCAGGTAGGATTGGCATGGAATTGCCTGCTGCACTTAGTCAAGGGCAAGTTGAGACTGATAACAATAAAGCAGGGATGCAACCAGTGCCTCTTTTATTGCTTCATATCCTCATTTTAATGGGAAGGCTGTAATTAAGAGAATCCAGCTCCAAGCTGTGACCTCACTGGTTGATACTCACATCAGATGTTTCCTTAAAAATAACTCATCAGAAATCAGGGAGTCTTCCTTAGCAGCTCATCTTCTAACAATGCAGTTCCTCCTGAAATACTGGTTTCCAGGCCAAAAAACTTGACTGGAATCCAGGGGGTAGAGCAAGACAGCTTTGCATGCAAATAACCTCTTTAGCAACATCAAAAGGCTTTTCTTTCCCCAGCTCTTCTCTGCTCATCTCCTCTGGTCTGGAAAAAATGATGGAAAAATAGCCTGCTAACAGGTGATGGAAACTTTTGACCTTGGATGTCTGCTAGGCATGGTTGCTGTGGAAACTTTCAGAACAGGGTTGCAATATTCTGCTATGGCTTTGTATAGTTTGAGGGCTCCAAGGAGCCATTTGCTGCTTCAAAGAAAGGGTAAATCCTCCTCTTTCTGAAATGACCTGTTTGTTCATGGGTTAAGGGAATTGCCTGGTGTTCAGATGATTGAAGCACTACATGAAAAGATGCTCAAAGCTTGAAAGACCGGACTTTAGTGAGCAGACAGCTTTTAATTCAGCCTATCTCAAGGTAACCGTGTCCGCAGTGGCTGAGGCTGTCATTTCATGCTACAAGAGTTTAGGCACCACCACCAACACAGAGTTCCCAAGCCCATCACACCTGTGGTGGGTTCCCACCCTTGCTGTAGTGTCCTCCCTGTGCTAGTGCACATACCTGTGGGTCTGTGCTGTGGAGCAGCTGAGTGATCCAGGATCGTTAGGCTGTAAAACACACCCCAACTCATTTCTCCCAGGGTTGTTAAATTTTGTGTCCAGATCAGTTCAGTGATCCAGGTCACTGTGGCTCTATCAACCGTGTATGTTGGCAGAGCAGGAGTGGTGGGTTGGTGATGGATAGGAGGTGGATGTTCACCAGGCACTGGAGGCCTTAAGGCATCAGAGCAGCAGCGGGTGCCACGAGGTGAAGAGACGTGCAATCAGCAGGTTGTTTGTTTGCAGACCTCTTATCTGCCAGGTGTTTGCATCAGAACTCTAAATGAAGCAAAACTAGATATGAAGGGCACTCCTGGCTTGCAGAAGGGGTCACAGAAAGGGTTATTTTGTTATTCTTTCGAAAGAATAAAACCCTCATTAATGAACTGTTCTTCACATTGGTGAAGTGCCTTTAATCTGAAAATGTAAACATACTTAGAAACATTAGGAAGAAGAAAGACATGGGCCTGTATCTTTGATGCCAGTCCCTTAGGGTTGGTTGTCCAAAATTCAGAGTCTTGGACCCTGATATTCAAAGCAAGTATTGCTTCAGGCTCCAGGTGAGACCATGAAGCCTGTGAGTATTTGGCACTTCTTAGGGCTGGTGTTAGTACTGGGGTGTCCACGAGACAGCAGCTAAAATTAGGTTAAAAAAGAAGGAACAATAAATCTTGATAGAGGAAAGGATGAAAACCAAACCACCTAGTATCAGTGTTTGAGTCAGGAAGAAAGCCCAGCTCTCCTCTCTCTAGCTTTCCCTGTTGCAGAACCATGTTGAAATCAGTAAACATTAGGCAACTTTCAACTATTGGGCAAACAGTCCTCCACAGCAGTATGTTACGCACAAAGCTGCAGGCATATCATGTGTTCTGTGACTTAAAGCACATCAGAAAGATCAACAGACCTGCCTGGTCGTGGTGTAAAGTTCACTTCCAATTTTTTGTGAAGAATCATTACGTTTTTATTCCTCTTAAGCTAGGAAGGTGTTCCATGAGGAAACCTTGGGAAGACACTATGAAAGGGAACATCAGTTACAGTATTTTGTCTAGAGCTGATGAAGGATAGGTGTTCCCACTTCCATAGATCCATGTCAGTTGTTTTGCCCTAATTCCTCAGTTCACAGGTCTTTTCCCCTTGGCTCCCACTGCTCCTTCTGCAGTCAACAACCATGGCTGCTGCTCAGATGCTTTTGAATAAAACCTAAGAATGGTTACAAATGGAAATTTGGAAAAAAAAAAAATAGCAAGGAGAGTCTCCTGGGATAAAAAGGCCCCTGTTGAGTTGTCAAGGCTGTGGTAATGAGAGGAAATTAGCTCCTCAGTTTAGCTTTGTTTTGAATAGGGCCTGTCAAATGCTATTAAAAATAATTATGTAATTTTCCCTCCTCTAGCCCTCTTATACTAAAACAAGTTTTCAAGTGAAAACTTGTTGTGGAAGGATGTTTTACTCAAAAATTAACTTTCTGATAGGAAAATCTGTTTGCTTGTCTTGATATTGGCCACAAAGCTTAATTTTTTTCCTTTGGTTTTGACAAAAGCTCAACATTTTCATCAACAAAACACTGCCATTATTCCTCTTAACTTTTTCTTTGTGCCAGATGCAATCATAGGCTATCCCCAAATAACACTTATTGCAATGATGATGACACCACAAGGTAAAGTGTGCCCATTTCATGAATGAGCCCAATTTTTATTTCTCTTCATCACAAAAGTCATCCCACATTTGTTGTACACACTGTTGGTTGCTGTGTTACGGGACATATCACCATGTACCAGATGCTTTACTCTTGCAGAAGCATTTCTAATGGAGATGGAAGCTTCTGTTAGCTAAATTTTAGAACAACAGCAAAAAATAATAATACAAAACCAAAATATCATCTTCAGCTGCATAGCAAATATGGATCAAAAATTTAACACTGTATCAGGTCACGAGCGTATATATACCTCACCATAAATAAAATTCATTGTACAAAATAACTCAAGCAGCTTTTCATACAAATATGGTACATTTGACAAGAGTTTTTGAGAATATTTTCTTGGGTTTTTTACACCTTCAATTCTTTTTTTTTTTTTTTTTGATCTCAAACACACATAAACCTACTGGACTGGAGTAATGCAGGAGAAAAAGGATTAACATGTTGTTCAATGCTAGTAAGTGCTGTCAGAGTTTAAAAGGAAAACCACTGAAGTGCTGAGCTTGAACTAGTTTGCTTCCCCCTTCTATTGTATCATTGAAAATCAAGCACAGCATCATCCAAGAAAGGCATATGCACTGCAAATAGTCACATTTTATAATGTCAAAGCCGGAGGGAACATTAAAATAAACTAGTCTGACTTCATTCATGACACAGGCCATCCTTTTTCTCCTCCTGTAATTCCTGTATCAAGCCAACAACTTGTCTTTGAAGCAGGCATTCCAAGTGGTGGCTGGTAAATCCCAGGGAGTTTGCAGACTACTTCAGAGTAAGCAGGAAAATGTAGGTAAAAAGCAAGCCCACAGTCAGTGTCCAGACATGGGTCCATGTTTCCCTAGGAAAAAAAATGAGGGGTCTGCAGATTGTAAAAGGCTGAAAACTATAGGATTGGTGCATATTTGCAATGAAGACACCCAATCTTGGCAGAAAGTCTGCAAGTGTGGACAATATGCCTGGCCCCAAGGCAATCTGTTACTATTTAGCCCTACTGTTACAAATTTGCTCCCTATTTCCATTAATAATTATGACATTAAAAAAAGGATAGGAGGAAAAAAAATTCCATTTTCATGGAGTTCTTTAAAGACCTAAGCCCGGACCTCTTTCTCATACATAGTCAAGGAGGGTTAGAGAACTGAAGCTAAAGACTACTTGCATCCTTTAGATAATAAAAGGATAATAACATCAAATCAAAGAAGTGAAGACCATAAGAGTATTGCTAGCTGATATCTTGTACTACTTGAGCAAAAAGGCAAATCATCTGCATACACTCTACAGTCAAAATCACTTTACATTTGTTCATGAACTTTGGACATTTTGCTCAAAACATTTAATCCCTTGGAATCTGAAGGGATTTTACATTTTTGCCAGCAAACCTGAGGGCAACAAATAGATTTCATCCACCTGTTTTTTCAAGTAGACGCAACTGTGTTTTGCAGGGTTTCGGAGAATTATTATGGCAAAACTACAGCAAAAGAATGCAAAGTGATATTCATGTTTAGGTAAAATATCTCGTGACTCACTCCAGACCTAAACAGATTAAACCAGGCATTTAAATTCACTTTACTATATCCTGTTTTGTCTAGGTAGCAGAGCCTGAGCTGTGTGATACAGTTCATTCTTTCGTATTGATTTCTTGCTCATGCTGGTTTCTGAGAAGACTCCAACATCCCATAACATGTCAGATGCAGTAGGGCATTTAATTTGTGCTGTACCCAGAGGTGGCTCTGAGAGCCAACAGGGACTTGTGCCACCTTTTCAGCAACACTTTCATACCAAAATAACAAGCACTTGCTACTTAGGTCAGGAAAAATAGTATCTTGGTTGGATCTATATTCCTTTTATCTTGTTTTCCACAAAAAATAAAGTGCTTGATTCTCCTCTTCCTTTTAAAAATATATATCTGTAGATACCCTCACTCCAGAAGCGTAGAAGTGTTGGAACATGATGGAAAACCAGAACTGACATCCTTAGTGGAAGAGTTTCAGAGAATAAGAGCCCTGCAGTGTCATCAAGTCCCAGATGCTCTTCTGCTGCTCTTCCTCACAACATGGAGGAAACAACTCGCCTTGCTGGGCTGGGTCCTTCCCTGCCACTCAAAGATTTCAACCAGACTTCCTGAGATTTCATTTTACTTTCAGATTACTGTGCTGCACAGTTCCTCCCTGCAGTTTAAATGTCTGTCTCGGTAATTAAAGGAAACTCAAGGTGTGAAAATGTCCAGCACTTTTCACCTGTAGGGTATTTATTGATTATCAAGGCAGCTGGTGGTGGCTGGGAGAACAAATTCGCCCCACCCAGCAAGACCTCTTGCTAGTAGTAGTTTGCTTGCTGTTGTTTCCTAGGACAAAATACTCCAGCTGGGACATTTCCACTAACTAATTATATGTTCCCTCTGAGAGAATAAATGGCCAGGCTCTGCCTTTTTAACATCTGTAATAGCATGCAGTTTACAAGGCATGATGAAATGCATGAAAGGAATATATATTATCACATCTGTATACTGTAACAGCAGTTATCTGCTGTGACTTGGCTAAAGCTCAGAAATTAAAATATTGCCAGTGGTGAGGCTAGCATCATTTTCTGTTGGAGCATGTGGTTTGATCTCCTTTAACTTCAAGCACAAGCTTTTGTATCACTTCAATGACACTACTGAGGGGAAGCAGGGAAGACTATGAGTTAGGAAATCTTCCTTGATGTTCCTACTGAATTTGTTCTCAATATCCAGGGATCTTAGATTATCTGAGTGAGAAAAGGAAACAGACTCCAGTGTTCCTTCTGAATGCCTTTAAACCTGGAAAATTCTGGGTATTTTTCAATGCTTATCCTATATTTTACTTCTTCTAAACAATAACAATAATTTCTGAGTGATGGGAAGTTTCTTAAACCCCGCTGTTAGTCACCATTCTCTGAAAATATAGTTGGTTGCTGTGCTACTAGGAATTTCTCTAAAACCAGGGAAAAGAGCATCCTCGAACTCAAATTACACACCCCAGCTCTCATCCTTGGCCGAAGATCATGTATGTTCAAGGTAACTACACCTGACTTCTGTCAGGACCAGTGATTATTTCCATCCAAATTAATATGTTTAAGATCACATTCACATGAATGCAGCTTCTTCAACAGTCCGTAAGAAATCTTATTTAGTCCATGGAAGATGTGTCTTCAGGGGAGAACCCTCTCCATTAAAGTAAGTGAATGTCCCATAGCAGGGAAAAAGCCAGGCCGTGTTCTCTTTCCCCAGCTCTCTGAAGTGCTGAGTTATTTGGTGACTACATCATTGCTATTCTGAAGCCCTCGTGCCAAAGCTCCCTTTAACAGATGCTGGAAAGGCCAACGACACGGCAGAGAGCACGAAGCTAGCCCCAGCCTGGGGCATGCAGCCATCCAAGACCAGCCCGGCACAGCTCCTCTGCGCCCACCACTTGATCCTCAGGGTGCTGCCACAGGTGGCATCCTGCCTTCATCCCTTCTTGCCCCCAAAGAGTGAATCAGGGGCTTGTCTTCAGACCTTCTTGCTCCATGGCTGGTGGCACATGTCATTGGGGGGTGTTGATTTGCCCCACTGCTGCTGCGGTGGGAGTGGGTTCCTGGCACTGTGGAAGCGTGGAGCTCTTCTACCAGAACACCGACATTTGGGGCTGCAATATGGCTTCAGAGTGATGTGTTTGACTGGATGAATCACAGGGAAAAACCTGACCACTTCACGGAAGAAAAGCACGTTTTGCCCGCCCGCCCCCACCCACCCCCAAGTCTGAAAGCTACAAGTAAAACTGATCACAGGGATGGTACAGAAGAACATGCACTCAAACAGGGCTGGATGGGAAGATGTGTCCTCGTGTGTAGTTGGCATACCCAGTCTTACTTTGTCGCCAGGTCTCATGCCATTGAATTTACCCCTCCCAGCTGTTCTGGGTTCAGTCCCTTCTCCCTTCCCAACCTGCGTGGGGTCAGTGTCCACACTAGCAGGTGGTGGCCAGCGACTGGTGGATGGGGGGCTGGAAGCAGCGCACGTGCTCTACTGTGGAACTGTCTGTTTCCACTGACTTCATGTATTTGTTCAGGATGGCAAAAATCTCGTTGTTCAGGATCTGATACTTCCTGATCCTGTCGGCCATCTTCTTCAAGGGCTGGAAGGATGGTGAGGGAGAAAAACAGTAATGAAGAAAGCCTTATGTCATCTGACCAGCTAGAAAGTACCAGTACCTCTGCCCTGCTGCTGGGAACCTCTGCTCAAGCAAAGCAGCTATTACACCTGTTACAGTTCCACTTAGCACCTCCCAGGGACCGGTGACTCACTTCATTATAGGGTTTGATGACTCAAGACAGAGTATTAACAAAGTCAGTGAGTGGTCCTAAGTTAACCGTTCTAAAGTCTAGACTCCCAGATGCTTATTGATAAAGCCACTGAGATCATAGGATGGTTGCTGGAAATAAGAGCTTCTCAGCTCTAGCTTCCCAACCCCAGGAAGAAGGGAAAAGCTCTGGGAGAGAAAAGATTAGATTGTCAAGCCAATTAAAACTTTGGCTTCTCTGCTGAGGCTGCAGATGGAAATCTCACAGTGAGTGTGTCCAGTTTGAATAAGTTTAACACTGGGCATGGTTGTAATTTCTGAGCTTGGACAAAGCAAGATAGATAATACAGAAGTGTGCTGGTTCAGGTCCTCTGGGATTTCACCCTTCAACTTACCACATTTTTTATGATTTCATCCTTCCCATCCTGCCTCTGCACCTTCAGCAGGTGGTAGCAGAAGTCAAAGAGGTCAAAGCGCCGTTGCTGTCCAAGGAGAACAATGATAGAGCAACCTGCCCAATTCAGACCATCTCCAAAGCACTGCCTGGAAGGAGGACAGGGTGATGGGGTGGGGAGAGATGACAGGATAGCGTTAGGTAAGAGAAGTCCTACCATGGCACCAGGAACTTTCCTTTGTGAATTCCTAGGGAAATCAGATTCAGTCCTACTCCTAGAAAGTAGATATACACCTAGAGAAAATGAACTCAGAAGGAGATACGCAGAATTGCACCAGGGCCAGGCTGAGCAGGGTGTATCACAGGGTAAGGTGGATGAGGACCTAGCCTCTGACTTGAGTTGTTGGTCCATCTCCTTCTGCGTGTCACCTTAGTCATGTCCCTTTACATTGCTCTCCTCCTCAGCTGTTCAGATAGAAAGCTCTCTGAGCATCTCTCTATGTCCGTGCACAACAAAGTCCTTTCATCAAGGACCCACGTTCCCCCTCTACGCTGGCTGAGGCTTTTGCTGCAGCTGAGGGCAGCCTGGGGGGCTTGCCAGCCCCACTAGCTCCTGAGTGGCACTAATGGCAGGGCCAGCCGACAGACACTCACTCTGCAGTGAACTCGTTGGTGCCCACGGGGATGCAGTACACAAACTGCATGGCACTCCAGAGCCGGTGAAATTCCACGCACTCGTCCACGTGCATGACCCCGTTCGTCGGGGGCGGCCCGCGCCAGATCGGGTCCTGCAGGTAGCTCCTAATTCGCGTCAGGATCACCTCAAACATGGACAGCCCGCAGCATAACCGCTCCTTGGTCAGCAAGTCACCCTCCCGGGCAATGGCTATTTGCTGAGGAGGAGGACAACCAAAGAAACAGAAATGACGATATAATACAGACGGACCCCATTGCTGGACTTAACGCTTCCCGGTCTCCCCGGCTCTTTCAAAGTTAACACACAACCAGTGCCTAGTCCAACCTTACCTCTGATGGCTGCTCCCATGGCACTCCCCACCACAGAGTACTCATCCCTCAAATGGAAGAAGACTTAATGTTGTGCTCATTTATATTTCACCAACCTAAGTATCTTTTGAAATAACCATGTACATCAGAAAACAAAAGTTGAAGGCAAAGCTTTGATCAGAAATACTAATCCTTCATTCTCCTAGCATGCTGTTCTATTAGTGCTACTCAGTGTTTCTGGGTTTAATTTCATGATTTCTGCAGATTATGAAACAGGAGAGAACAGGGACATTTTGCTTCCCAGGACATGGCCATCAACTCTTTAAAATGTAGATAGCCTATGGCTTTCTTGATTTCTTTTGCAGTTAGGGTTAAAAAGCTCTGAGGAAGATGAGAAGCCACCAGAACCTTAATACTGGAAAACCTGTGGTTTATAAGAAAGTCAAATAATATTTTATTCCATATGTGGAAGGTTTACATGTGTGGAGAATTTCTGTGACATCCTCACTCAGATTTACATGTACAAATCCGGAATGGCTCCATTAAATGGAGTTCATTTAGCTTTTACACTAAAGGAAAATTAAGAGAATTGACTTCATTTCAGCCCAATTGCTCCCCCAGAGAAAAAAATAAAGGAGGATTTTAAATAAGCAAGCAGGGCCTTCCCCCCTGGCATGGGAGCACTGACCCCACTTTGCTCACTGAGTGGGGCTAGGGTGCAAGCGTGGAGTTTCCTTGCTGTCCTGATATCTCTTAGCTGCCCCTTTTCTTGCCGTTTTCAGTGGCATTACTGACATCTCTTTGCAGCACTGCCAAAAATAACACGAGAAATGGGAGCCGAGTGCTGTTAGAGTCATGCTCGTGGCTGTGGGAGGCTCTGGCTCTGCCGTGCTCGCCTCGGTAGATGGGTAGCTGACATCGTTCCCTGGCCCCACAGCCAGAGCCTTTTATCACTCTCACCACCTTGGCAGAGGTGTGCAGAGCAAGCGTGGCATTTACCGACCCCCTGACTATCCCAAAGGACTTCCTGGAGCTTTAAGTACTTTTTAAGAATTTGCTCCATTTTCAGCTGTCCCTGTAATGCCTACAAAAACATCGTCCTGATCAGAATCACAACAGGAGCTTAGAGCATCTGGCACAACAGGCAGGCATGTGTCCTGCCCAGACACTAAGATCATGAATTATGCTTGGTTTACTTGGATCATCTTCATTCCACTCTAAAAAACCATGAATGCACCTGCACATCTCCTTTCCTGACTATTAGCTTATGTTGGCAGTAACCTAAAGGATTCTGAGTTTGGTGGCTATTCAAATTAGAAGCGTTACAATTCCTGCTTGTGCCACAATTTCAAGGACGTTCTGGGAACCTCAGATCAATTAATGTTCAACTAATAGCAAATATCAAGGGAAAGCTGTATTGCTGTGCAGAGGCTGGATTGGGTCTGGGATTCCTAGATCTGTTAAACACGGGAATTATATCACTGATTTCATGGCACGCACTTGCATATGTTTGCTTACCAAGTAAAGATTTATTTTATCCAGCTTGCTCTTACAGCTAAAGGCTATATATTTTTTCTCCTCACCTGCTCCAAGCTCTTATGGGTACAGATTAGCATCTGCACACACTAGTCTACAATGGCAAAATGGGGACACAGTAGAAGTAAAGCCATTTCAAATATAAATTAGCTGTTAGCATTACTGTTTGCTAAGATACAGTGATAGAATGGGTACTTGTGAGAACAAAGTAGTCCAATGATCTTAGTATATGGTTTCTGAAGAAATCTTAATCTAGAAAGGGATGTATCTGGCCTTCAAAGGATGTAGTGCCACTCAGTTATGCACATTGACGGGCAGAATTTGGTTCTAAAATTGACCAGTGTTTGATACAGGACTACTACTGTTGGGTAGATATCTAACATGGTAAAGGCAGCTGGAGAGCTGTTAGTCTTGTGGCCAGATATGCCTCACAGACTGGAGTCCCTCTGATTCCTAAGATCAGGAGAGGAAGGGTGCTCTAGCGATAAACTGTCAAAGGATGCCACTGTGCTGGCTCAACTATTCCTTCTGTCTTCAAATGGAAAGGCTCTCATTACTTCCCGCTAAAGAATCAGACTGACTAAACACCTTTGAAAATCCCCTATGATCAGCATCAAAAGGGGGAGGATTCCTTTAATGAACCACTTTGACCCCCTGGATCACTTTGAATCACCTATCAAACAACTGCAGATTCCCGGTGCAAAACAATTATTTGCAGCAATTACTGACAGTTTTCTTACGATTGCACAAATCCAGTTGTACCATAGCTCTTTTACAGCTTAACTGGCAAGCTTGCAAGAACTGTACCCAAAGCCTGCAAAGACTGATAGATCCCCACTAACTACAGCAGCCTCTGGCTCAGCCCCTTCACAGCATGTAATTATATGAAATGCATAAGGCCACCTTGTGGGAGAGGCATCTAGCAGGCAACTTCTGCTCAGATTCTGGACAATTGCTAAAAGACATTTATGATTCTGCATGAAAAAAATCCCATATGGTCTGTGTCCAAAACTGCATTTCCAAAATGCATGTCCAAAACTGCATAAGGAGCGAGCTTAGAAGTTATGGAGGCACCTATAGAAATTGACTCTTGTGTTCATTTATATCTGAGCTCAAAAAAGATCTGGTACTCAACTGTACCTGTGTGATGAATATGGGAACGGTTTACAGAAAAATTAATTTTTAGTGGGACATGAAATACCTTTTGTTTTCATCACCATCATAACTATGGCAGAGATAAGCAACGAGTGGACTCTAATAGCAGATTTCAATGATGATTTTGCATGGAAAGGAGATAGAAAGACCAACACAAAGACACAAAAACACAGAGGTGAATTCTTTTTCTCGAGTGTCTCCTTTAAAAGAAAGTCAATGGGAAGTGAGAGAAATGTCTACAAAGTAAGACAAAGCCATCAGTTATCCAGCCAATTTCTTTGTTTCATATGATTTCCAATGAAGCAAAGTTCAAAATGTCCTTGATCCATCAGAAAAACAAGAAAAAAAAAATCAACAACTTTCTGCCTGCCATAGATCTGTCACCTCATGCAACTGAGTGTTTTTCCATTCCCCTGGCAGTACATTACAGAAAAAGGGTGCTGATTCATTTCATACTTTGAATGATTTTTATCCCATCAATCCCAACAAGTAGGCAGTGGAAGTTTGGCTATTGGTATCAATGGAGCTCAAATTTTTCTATTATGTTGATCAATCTATAGAGATATTTTTAACATTACTCAATTTCTGCACAAGACATCTTTTCCAAGCTGAGACCCACCTCAAGAAGACACTTAGATGGAGCCGTAATTTTAAGCATGTGCTGAAGCTCTAAGCATGTGCTAGGGGAGAAACCATTCTCAGATGTATTCCTTGACAGGGATGAGCTTAAAAATGGACCACACTGCAGCCCTAAAATGGGACCCCGAAAAGTGATGGCAATTGATTAAGTCAGGGACAGCCCTGCAAAGTTTCTCCTCAAACCAACCCAGAAATTCTTCATGTTTTTAAAATGGAGAAGAAATGTTTTCCAGAGTTGTTCTAATTCAGAGCTGGCTTCTAGCACACTTGCCTTACAGCTCCCTGCCAACTCTCCAGACCGGAGGCAGCAACACACCATCTCTGGACCCACTCACAAATTTACCTTCAAGGTGTCTGCTAGGGCAAGGATTCTGATTTTCTTGTCCGATTGATGGAGGAAAAAAAAAAAAATAAAAAAAATCATTTTCCCAAGGCCAAACAGGCCATCGGGGGACTGCTATGAATTTTCAACAGCCATCCCTTTCAATGAAATCCTTACCTGCGGAGTGCCCAGCCTCTCTATTAAGGGAACCAGGTGAAGTGGGGCATACTTGGCTTCGAGACGCTTCATGCGCACCTCCAAGCGTTCTCCTTCTGTCAAGCGAGCAGCAAACAGTGAAATGAGAGGAGGAAGTGGAGACCCGCAATTTCCGCCGAGTTTGCTCAGAGCTGCCCCCCAGCAACCATCCAACGAGACTTTGGATCAGTGAGCCAAACCGACAGCAAATGAGGGAACCAGTGATGCAGAGAAGGGAGGGATGTGCAATTGCAGTCTCAGCAGCAGCTTAATCACACATGTCCAGAAGCATGTCCCTATTACTGATCACTCCTGTTGAGATGGACATTTCATGCTGTCATTCTCCAAAGAGGCTGTGAAATGGCTTTAAAACTTTAAGGGAACCCCCAAACTGACTAAGGTTTCAGTCTGTAACTAGGCTACAGAAAATGCACCCTTGGCATTTGTTTCCACCTGACTTTTGGCTGTATCCACTTATCTATCTGGAGGGGGAAGCAGGGCCAGAACTAATCCTCAGCAGAAATGGGAGAGAAACAGCTTCTGGGCAGAGACCTCTGAGTCTGTCCACTGTTTCCCTCTCAGCTTCTTACCTTTGATGTAGACCCTGGGCAAAATATTTTGGAAGGGAGCAGCATGCAGCAAATCACAAACTTCTTCCTGGGACTGAGGCAGGAAGAAAGAAAGATAAAGTAAGTTACAAAATACCTACAGGGGTTGAGTGTATGGCTCAGGGGCCTGGGCAACACTACAACAATTCACGTCTATGGCACCTATTCAAATCCAACCCAGCTCAGTAGTGATGCCAATGGTTTGAACCTAAATGAAGTAAAACTGGAAGAAATACCTCTCAACTTAAGCCAGGGAGTTTCCTTAACTCAAATAAGTTGCTTGCTGCCTGTACAAGGCCAGAGCTTTATATTTATTTTCTGTCCCACTTACTAGCACTGTAAGCAAGAGGGGATAAAGAATGTGGAGGTTTCAGTTTCATCCTACCCTGAAGACTTTCTGCTGTTTATTTTCACAGAGAGTGCCCAGGTGGAAATTAGCCTTTGGCTTAGTTATTTTAGGATGTGTATGTGTAAAATATACTGATGCATGGCTCTATTTCAAATAGCTACATAATATGTTGGTCCAAAATTATTTGGTTGTTTATATGGTGTTCTCAGCCAGGGCTACCAGACCAGAATCCCAGTGGTGTAGGCACCAGGGAGAATAATACAGAAGGCCAGAGAGGAATAACATCATGAGATGCCACCTGAGAGAATGCATGCCAATGCACTTGAGAAAAAATAATCCCAAACACAGATGCACAAGGAGAAACCTAGAAATAGGCAGGTGGAGACTGAGGAGCGATGGCTGACAATACATTGTATACGAGTCTGCAATGGGAAACAGCAGCAAGGAAACCAAAGCTGTTTAACACAGAGGCATTGCATCACAACAAGGCATTAGTTTGCTCCTACAAATGTCTAGTTCTAGGACATGCTTTCAGTTCTGAGCTTATTGTAGAGACTTAGACACACTCGAAAGCAGGTCATGACAGCACAGCATAAAATATTTAGGGGCCAGATGGAATGACTCGGCTGGGTCTGGTTAAGCTGCATGGGTGGATACCCCACCTTCCAGCCAAGAGGGAGAGGACAGTGTAGGATGGAGCTGCAGGAGACTGTACTGGCACATGGATGCTGGGATGAGAGCGAGTTTGTGGGAGTGCAGTTTGTGACACAGTGCTGGAGGGAGAGGAACAGTCCAGGGTCCCTCCATGGGCAGAGAGATGCTGATGCTAACAGAGTGTGCCTGTCACCTTGGATATTTTGTTTGCAAAACACTATTCATTTCAGGATGAATGTTCTTTTACTGCTGTTTCCCTGTGATAAAAAAGAGTATTTTCCCCATTTTCAGCCTGCATTCAACTGATATCTGTCCCAGAATTAGTTTTGTTATTAATAGATCTCCTCCCCAAGGCCCACTACCTGAGAGTAAGAATTCTGCTTAGAAATTTAGTCCCAAGCAACCCCTTGTTCCTCAAATTTAAACAATAAAAAGGGGGTAGAATGGAGCAGGCTGCACATCTTCACTAGAGCAGTCTCTGCCAGCAACCACCACCAGCCTTAGATCATTCTGACAGTTATGAAGATAACTGCACTGTAAAAGCAATTACTCTTGATGCATTAGAGCTCCATTAGAGGAACAATCTTGTTACTTGATGGCTGTACACATCTGACATCCTCCAGTGAACAAGAACCAGTGCCTGCAGCGTGCAAAATGGCTTTATCTTCTGAATCTACTTCTGTTCGGAAAAACAGGGGATTAGAGAAGGAGAGACTTTGGCTGGCACGGAAAGTGGGCAGACGTGGACTTTGATGGGCATCCTTCCTAAAGAGATCCCCAAATTCTCACAGTCGTCTTCTCTTTATTTTCTGCTATTCTAAAATGCCAGTATACTGCTGATGTACAGCTCCTGGGACCGGAGGAACATTTTTGCATTGAAATGAATGCTTTCTAAAAGAAACCACCATGTGTCCCTTAAGTGTCCATTTAAAGATGGGACAGAAAAGGCAAATGCAGTACATCCAGCATAAAATCCAACACTGAGAACAGCAGAAAGCACTGAGGAAGCCACAAAAAGAACAGAAACTGCCACGATATAGTTGGCAACTCTGGTCATTCTATAAAGTAAAGCCAAGCTGCTAGGTGATATACATCTGTCTAGTTTCCATAATCTAACGCAACTACTGCTCACTGGATGTGTTTGATACACCATACCGGGAACTAAGTCTCTATATCTGGGATTAAAATGCAAAGGCAAGGGCAGAAATAGACATTCTGAGGACATGCAGAGATTTTCAGTTTTCAGTGTGCTCTATGGTTGGATAAAATGTGGAATCTTTGAACTTCCTTCTGGTTCTGCTCTGAGCAAAACTTTCTGGCTTTACTTGGAAATCCCATGTTACGCTAGGGAAGCCTTTCTGAAATATTTCTGGAAAAACTGAAATAACCCTGCCAAAACCACTGTGACATGAAATATGCATTTTTAAGTAAAATTGTGTTGTTGACCACTCCTCTCTAGGCCAAACTATGAGATAAATTCATTATAAAGTAAATTTATTGTGTGAAAAACTAGAAGCTGAGAAGATGTGTGGCACTCAGTCATAGGCTTTGCCCCATACCAGAAAGGACATCGTATGAGCTGAGATGTTGTGTAAAACACTTGTGCAGGGAGCAATACCAAGTCATCACTCCAGCTAAGTTTTCAATGAAGGTAAGTCATAGGAAATATATCATCAGCTCTTCTGAGATTTCCTTCCTGTTGGATTGTTTTAACCTTATTACCATTAGAATCAATCAGGTTTTTTTTTTCATTGCACTGGCACCCCAAAAGAGCAGAAGGCTCAAATCTACTTCTCACTATACAAGTATGTATATAAAAAAAGTATTGATCCCTGCCCCAGAGAGCTTACAATCTAGTAATAAGCTCCAATTGGTTTTATTGCTGAGCAGGACAAACAAGGGGTAGCTTTGGATCCAAGAATTAAATCTAGATCTTCCAGTATTCAGATTCTCCTTCAGCAATCCCAGATGTCAGTGACCAAGCGCCAATGTGCACCATCCCCATGGATGCCCTGAGAGACCCTGAGCACACAAGAAGCTGGAAAGTAACATTTCCCAAACTCTTCTGCTGGAGAACCCACTTCCACTTATACTCTTGAGTTGGCAATTTCAAGCACGGTCTGTTGGTGCAGGGGGGTTTTGCCTTACCAAAGCCTGCTCGATAAGGAGGCAGAAGAGAATGGCATTGCCCACTTCTCTGAGGCTCTGGAACACATCGGTCTTCAGCTCTGCGTACTCAATGATGTCCTTCAACTGATGGTGGAAAAACTCCAGGATTCCTTAAAAGACAAGGAAGGACAGTCAGAAAAGCAAGAGCAGAATCACACTCCGGTAACTTGGATAAAAGGACAATCAGGGCCTGTTATTTCCTTAATCACAAATTGCAAGCTGTAACTCTTAAACAGATAGATGGAGACTGGCACTGGGGAGAACTAGCACACAGTGTCTTATCCTGCTTTCAGTAACCCTTGGGAAATAAGAGTAATTCATATGAAGTCCTTGGATTTCCTCATCATAGGGAAAAAGAGATTCAAGACTGTAATGGATGTCTTGGTGCTGGCTCATGTATACCAGCCGGAGTTTCCCCACGCAGCTCAATGGCAGACTGCAGTCATGCTGCAAAAAAATCTTTCTATCATCTAAATAGAGCTTTAGACAAGTATCAGTGAATCAGTGAATAACAAAAGCTTACAAAATCCTGAAAACAAAACAGAAGCTACCAGAAGACATTCCCTTATCAGCCATCTGTGTGTTCAAAGGGAAATTTCCAATGGGAGATTTCCTGGAAAACTTTCCTATGCACATTCCAGTGTCAACAGCAAAGCAGCTGAAAGTGTGTCTCAGCAAGCCTGGCTGCATGTTGAACTGGCACATCAGGTGCCAAACCTTGTTTAATTACTAGTGTGCGCCTGAATAAATGCTGTACCAACACATGGGTGAACTCTTACTCAAGCATCTATCTGTAGCACCCACCTGGAGAACCATATTCGTGTCTTGGCAAGCGGCATATCTTGGGCATTACTTCGATCAGAGTCTTCACATACTGCAGGATGGTGCCTTGCAGCTGTTGGAGACAAAGGGAGGTTAAACTGGAATGACGGCTTCTCCTGGCATTGGTTTTGAAAGAGGCTGGTTGTGGACACGTCTACAGACACAGAATTAAACTTCAGCTGGAGTCTGAGAAAAAGTTGCTTAATTTGGATTTCACTCAAATATAAAATTCAGACCAAGTGTATGGAGTTATTTTACAGCTTCCTCCCAAATAATAAATCCCAGCTGCATGGATTTTCGACTTCAAAATACAGCTTGCTGTGTTTGCATTGTTTGCAGCTGAAATCCAAACAAGTCTCAGTCTTATACCCAGCTGGACTTGTGCTCCTAATCCAAAAAGCATTTCACCAGACATGCTAAAGGAGTCATTCCTCAGCACAGGAAATGCTCCTTCCACCTGAGGAATGATCACTAGATACTCAGAATTTAAAAAAGAATTTACATGGATGTAGAACAAGTTTCTACAGATCTGATGTTTTGAACTAATATGGACAAGAGCAAAGTTTATTTCTTAGTTAAAAGCACTTGTTGTCATTTGGGGTTATACACCTGCCTCCTGTAGATACATTATATGGGATTATGCACTAAACACTATTTAGCCACACATAAAATCTTTGTGCTGAATGCTGTCGGATCTCACACACTAGCTACAGCATTTTCAACTAAGAGACACAAATCCTTCAGTGGCTACGTTGCTTTACAGCACGGAAACTGGATATACACTTGAGATTTTCAGTTTTACATTGCTTTGTTAGAGAAGTTCAAAATGACATAATTGCAGTCAAAACAGAATTTAAATATTTATAATGAATGGAAATCTTTCCACTAAAGCAAGTGTTTTAGTATAAAAGTATGACCTGAAAAATGATACATGTTTGCACACTCCCTCCTTCCTTTTTAAGGCTTGGTATTGTTAGTGCCCTTAGGGAGCACATGGGATCATTTCCCTGTGAACATCACATTTCTCTTCTGAAAAAGAAGAGAGAAGTAGAAAGCAGATAGGGCTTCAGAATACCTGACGGAAATGGACAGTGTGGCTTGAATAAGGACTCAACTATAGCAGCTATTTTCTTATAAAGACTCAAAAAGTTGTTTTCATCAGTTTTGCTGCCTGCTCTGTACCTTCCTGCAGCTCTCCAGGGGTATCACAAGGCAGTGAGACAGCGCTCTGGTGCTATTGCTGAGCACTAACACGTGTCTTGAAGATCTCCCAGACTGCAGCACAGGCAGTGCTGAGGGACCGCGAGTGCCATGTCCCACCCGATCACTTCCCAGTGGCCTTTAGCAAAGCAGCATGCCAGCTCCACCACCCCCAGATGTAGGTGGCTGATCAGAGTTAACACTTCAAGATGGTGGAAACACTCCATCATCCCACAGGAATCGGTGGGATTCCTCAGCAACAGTGAAAATCAGACTGTTAAGACAAGCATTTCAGTGTGGATCAAGGGACATGAAGGTGCTGAGATGTGAACTCCCTGAACCCAAAGCCCAGGCTGAATGTCAGCCTGTGCCTCTCAAGGCATCAAGATTTCTCCATTGCCAAGGTTAGGCTCAGAATTACCAGGCTCTTGACGATCTTTAACAGCTCTTCCATGACCACCGCGATGCCTTGATAGCCAAGAAGCCTGCAGATCGTCTTGAAATGAGGTGGCCCCACAAAATTGCGGTAGGAGCTATAGATGTGACTGTAGGCAATGTTGAGAGGCTGAGAAATTAGAAGCACAATGACAATTAGACAGGAGAATTTACTAGATCTGTAAGTAATTCTCTTATCACAGTATTACGTTCCATCACATCAAATAATTTTTAAGGAATAGAAGGAGAAATAATAATACCCATGACAATTCCCATTTCTTCTACTTCTTGTGGTAAAAAGGAGATTGCTTTTATTCCTACATAGTCAGATATATTCTAATCACAACACACTGTCATGTCACAAGTTTTATTATTGTGTTATGTAGCAACACCACTTTCATTTCCAAGGTAATTTACTCTCCCATACATTCCCAGTCGAGGATTTCAGTTCACTGGCCCTTAGCCTCTTCAAACCCAAATTCTTCTCTACTAAAACAAAAAGCTTTATATACAGGTAACCTGACAGATTTTTTTTTCTATGGGCACTTGCTTTAAATGAGCCTTATTAAGAAAAGTAGGAACTGCAGCATCTGATCTTAAGTGCAGTTGGAAGAGACATAGAAAAGATCCTTTTTGCATCCTGCAAAGCTCTACATCAGCCTCTGTACTTAACAGACATCCCCATGGTACTGTGAAAAGGGGAAGAATCTAACCCTGGTCTAGGGAAAATTGTAGCCAGGGGGCTGGCCCCCCAAAATCTTTAGCAACAGAAAACAGAAAGTGATTTCCAGGAATTTATCTTATCAGTGTCATCTTGGAAATGTGGAAATTGCTGCAATGTTTTATCACTGGAATATTTATAGGATCCATTTGGTGTGAGGGAAACAGAACTAGGGGGGATTAATTCACTTATGTGATCTGCAGGAAAAATACTGAAAATCAGATTTAGCTGAGACACTGCATGTTCAACTCAGGATCTGCAATAGAAGTGTTGGCATCATGATTCAGCCTAGCAGAGAAGGGCTGCAGTCTCCCCCCACGACATCCATAACTGCAGCCTGAGTAAACAGCAAAAAAGCACATTCTTGAAAAGATTCTGGTATGTAGTGCCCCTTCCAGCAAAACACAGATAAATCCCTGGCTCATGCTTACCCAAAGATCTTTCTGAAACAAGGATAACAACACACATTAAACTGTATCCCAAATATAGTGTGCAAGGTGACTTCACTCCTGGCGTGACTGCTGGGCACTAGAGGCACACGGCATCCTCCTGCAGCGAGGAGCCTGCAGGAATGGCAGACCCCGCTCTACAGGGATTCCCTTCCCTGCCAGTAACAGAGCCAGTTACTTCAACAGAGCGGAGGAACCCATACATTGAGGAGCTCAGGGTGAAGTAGCAGTAGAACAGGACAAAACGCTGTCCGTCCTCCGATGCTGCTGCTCCCAGCCATTGCGATACAGCCAGCTAAGAGCTTCAGTCATCCTTCAGTTCTGACTCACTTCCCCGAGATTTACTTTAGCACTTCATTTGAGTTACTAATGAGTTACAAAGTGAAATAATTTACTAAGAATCAGAAAAATATTTTCTTTTGGTCTCAGATGCAGAATTTCAGCGGATTGATGTACTGATTGCACTTTCCTAGACATGTCAGTTGCTTTAATCAATTAATTAATTGTTCCCCGTTTTGTTACAGCCCCTTTGCTCTCATCCAGCAGCTTACTGCCTACTATAATTCCTAGGTACTTTTTGAAAGAGGTAGCAGAAAGAAGACACAGTCATAAAGTCCCCTACTTTCTGTGAAATATAATTTCACCTCCTGGTCCTGGTAGGTGAAAAAAACCCTTTAATACTATTATGCACAGAAAGGCTACCTTGGAGGCTCTGTAGTAGATACATTCACAACAAGCATGAACTTTCTCTCCCACCAAAACTAAACAAAAGGACCCTGAATAAGTATGGGCCAGAGTTTAAAAATTATTTAGACAGACAGAAGTCTACTTTCAAAGCTGCTTGGATGCCAACTCCTGTTAAGAGAATGGCATTTAAGCATCCTGCTTAGGCTTCTATCTGCGACCTTAGATAACTAAGTCTTTAAAAATCTATTTGTTAGAGACTGATCCAAAGCCACGAGATACATACACTAACACAACTAAAAAAACAGCAATAGTTTATGTTTTGAAAAGTGTGTCTGTTTAAACAGCAGGTAACGCCCAGCCTGGAACATCTGCCAAATGGCCAACATGATCATCCCAGAGGGAAGCCAGTAACCTGTCAGGGCTGAGCCCAGCCACGCTCCCACGGTGTTTTGTTGCTGTGGCTTTTGCAATGTGTTGTTCCAGCCCCAGGCACCCCCTGAAAGCACCGTGCTGCAGGGGTGATCCAGGTGGCCCTGAGATTCCTCCTCACACCTTCCTCCCATGCCTCCCTGTAGGACCCTTTGTCCTGTTATTTCCCCATGGTTAGCACACCAGTAGATCATCCAGACTATGGGGGGAAACTAAATACCCCCATTTCAGTGGGCTCATGAATCCACACTCATTTCTGGAAACCTCTTTGCTACTCCATGGCTAGTAGACCGGTCTTGTGTCAGCGCACACGCCATGGTCCCCTAAGATAGACTACCACCAGTACCCGGGTGTGGGGCAACTGGTCAGGTTTTCCCCATAATGGGGCTGAGATTTTGCTGTGCAGGCAGTGAGTGGCTGGTGCTGCTGCACAGCCGCCCACCTCCCAGCACTCCCTCACCTCTCAGCGGGAAAATGGGGCTGGAGAGCTGCTTTCAAGCGGGCTTTTCCCTCAAGTGGGGGCCTCGGCAATAAGCCTGATTGGGAGAAGACACATTTTAGGATGTGCATTGGCTGCAGACGAGCAGGATGATTCATCACCGCCTGTCTGCAAGATGAGGTAGATTCATCGAGTTCTCCACAGAGCCACACAGCATATTAGCAGCAGGCTTGAGTCTAATAATAATACTCTGCCAACAATTAAAAATATAACTCCATTTAAGGGCGAGATACACAGCTTGGGGTAAAGACTGTAGGATGTAAAAAATGACACCAGTGGGTATTTTAAGACAAAACAGCAGAAGGTACAAGCTGGCTGCACGGCATGGCTCGCTCCCCCGCGCTGGGCGGCCACTTCCATCCCCTCCGAGAGCCAGAGCAAAGCCCCCAAACTCGCTGCCTCTTGTGAGCAGCAGCTGCTGAAGACACTGTAGAGGTTTGTCCCACCTTTGGTTTGGGGCCAAACAGGCAGGTTTAGGGACCAGGAGGCTGGGATTTGCAACGTGGGGAAGAGTTCCCGATGTCCCACAGATCCCAGGTGTTCCACCCTCCACTCAGGTCTCAGGGACAGTTGTCCGTACTTGAGAGCATGTGCCGGGAAGGTTGCCACATTGCTTTGGGAGCTCAGGAGATTAATAGAGATGTTCCAGAGCAGATTTAGCAGCAAATGAAGCAAAACAAAACCCTGTTGTCATTTCCATGTCTCTGAACTTGTTGGCCATTACCCAGACCTGTCTGAGCTCACCTGAGGGAAGGCAGGGAGAGTTTTATCTGGTAAAATAGCTCAGAGAGAGAGATAATAGACTGATAATACTACCTGTGCCAGAACCCCCTTGGAAAAATTAAGAGCTAACGAAAGAGGCATATACTTATAGACAAAAAAGGACTTGCACGCAGCCCAAGCCTAGTCCAGGCTCTTAGCCAATCTAACCAGTGCAACAGATGAGGAGTCTTAGAAAGTGAAAAATAATTCTGACCAGAATTGTCAGAGGAGCCTAAGTCAAACAGCCTGACTGTGGCCTGGTTCCTTCCCCTGCCACAGGCAACCTTCATGCTCCTTATATAGCTCTCCCTGTACGACTTCCTGAAAAAAAAATACATATTCCTTAGCTGGGATGGACAGCACATGAACAGTACAGCATGCATGTTTATATACTGTATTGTTACTGTATCTGTGTATATTCTGTGTCTCAGAATAATGCGTCACTATACCAAGTACTGATTTTCCGGGACTGTATGCATTGCTATTTACAACAAGCTGATGGCCACGGCAGGCCAGGTAGCCCAGCCCACGCAGTTGGTTGGAAGGGATCAGCAGCCCCTGCTGCCAACACCTCTTGCATCAACCACAGCTCCTTAACGCCTTTGTGCTGCTGCTACAGACATGGCAGCAGAAAATAGTGTCTCCATCCCATTCACACACCACAACTATTTTTATAAGTGCCAGCAGCATGCACTGTCCTTCAGGTTATATCTGCCTGCCTGCTCATTAAAATGAGGGCAAATTCAACCAGGGAAATTGAAAGAGGGATTTCAAGTGAGTATGGCATGACCCTGGGTCTGGCAGTGGCAAGAAAAGCAGAAGCACTCATGAGAATACATAAATGATGCCCAATCTAAAGCGTTTACAGAGCTAAGAAGTGGTTAATGAGCAGTAAGTAGTGGGTTTCTGGTAATTTTGAAGCTTCTTTGTCAGAGACTTGGCAACCTGCTGTGTTTTTTAAGTGGCTAAAAGACAGAAAATGGCTCAGTTTCTGCTGGGTACTGGAGCATGCCCGGGGTTTGCGTCCTACGATGAGGAGCAAGGGGTCCCAGGGAGGGCCACAGCTGAGTCCACCTGCAGATATGGGGAACACCAGTGCTGGAGCAGTCCTGGCACTGTCATGGTTTTGGCATCTGCTCATCGTGGGAAATGAGAATTTCAAGCTCATCACCAGCATAAACTGGTGCAAGCTTGATTTTAGGGACAGGTAATACCAATACCACTGAAAGCTTTGCTGCTGTTTCCTTTGAGATAGTGGTATTGATCACAGCATGCAGAATGGTCATCAGGACCCTTTGCTGGCCTAATCCAGCTATTCCCATTTTCCTTTGTTTCCTCTCTTCCTGCTAACACATCTTATTTGTGAACAACTGACATTTAATTTCAAAGCAACTGTGAACACTGATAAACTAAATGCTACAAGAAGCAGTTTTCTCATGAAAACGTTACCACCTTGTGTAATCCACCTTTCTGAAGAACAGCTCTCTCCTCACAGGCAAGGATGTACTTTACTCACAGCATGGGACCAGCTAAGAGCTCTCTATCGCCCTGCTCTTGTAAGCAGGACTGAGCCATATAAAAGGCAGGAAGCCACCTGGGAGCACTTTCATTCCCATCCCTGCCCATAATTATTTTAGTCTCTGCTCCAAGTTTTCAGCTTGCTGGCAGCCACTGGTCACTCAGAGACAGGAATACAGATCTTGGAAGACAAAATCAAAACATCCAGAACTGCAAAATGTAAAGCAAAAGTGAGGGTCACACATACTCCCCAGGCTTTTAATAGTCCCTCCTGATGCAGTTTGCATCATCTCATCATTGCTGATATTTCAAAGATCTTTGAAATGTTGCAAGCACCTTTCCAGGAATGACATGGAATGAATAACTTCAGACCCAGAACCAACATTTCTTCTGGGAAAGTTCCTCTCTTGAACAAATGTTGGCTTCAGAGAGCAGTGAGTCACTTCTTCAGAGCCTCTCCTTACCAGGCCCAGTGCCACGTCTGTCCCCTTCTGGCCACAGACTTGAGCTGCTACCCTGAACACCACTGGCACTGGCTTTGCCTCCCTCTCCTGCCCTCTCACCAGACTGACAGGGGACATTCACAAATTGTCTATAAGGCAGGAGCATACAAAGAAGAGCCTGTCGTAATCCCATGGGAGTTCAGCAGAAGGTTGAGGTCTTTCCTACTCCCATCACACAGCTTAGAAAATATTGAAAAGCTAATGGACATTGCTGCAGCATCAGGGATGAAAATCTACTGTTCACTGGCTTTGGCTTAAATCAGTAGTTTGAGTGTGCAAGAAATCATGGAATTAAAGACAAAGCCTCCAAGTGCTAAACTATCAATATGTACTTCAGGCCAGGATCCCGAATTTCATACCATGTTCCAATGTGTCTGTAACGCCAGACCCTGCTGGGGGGCAGTGGATAGGGGAAAAAAAATATAACAGAAACAACCAACACAAACAAGCCTGCAAACAAAGCTACCTGGCTTGTTTCCACTCCGGAGACACATACTTCTCCCAGGCAGAATCTTTTAGGGATAACATTCCCAAATCACTCGAAGATGCCTGCCCATCCTTTCTTGTTGGTTGCTATGGTGAGAGATGACGGAGCCCCAGACGGGTATAATATGAGGCAGCGCACGAGGAAGGGATTTAGCAGAGGCAGGAGGGAGGCGAGCGGTGGGAAGAGGGGAAGGCGCTGCCCGCCCGTGGCCACGCTGCTCACCAGCACCACCGGGCCACCGCCGACCTGCCCGGGGAGGTAAGCGGCTGCCCGTGGCTCTGGGAGGGCTCAGCGATGGGCGCGTGTGCTGTTCTGCTCTCCATGTAAGAACGGTTAAAACAGTCGTTAGGATGAGCTAATTTTTGAGTGAATTCAAGTAAAGTTAGTTACAGTAAAAGAGAGGGGAAGAAGGAAAAAAAAAAAAAAAAACAACAAAAAAATCCCCAAAACGATGCTATTGCATGCAGCTCTTGCTCAGAGCAGTCGGCTGGTCAGGAGAGAAAACCCTGCAAAGAGGCTCAGAGAGCACTTTGGGGATCTAAATCAGTGATGTACTGAAGTGACTTGTGGCTGTGATTTGTTAGTGGTTAGTGTCTTTTATCTGGGGGAGAGCTTTGTACTTATTATTCATATATTTGTATTTTCCTAAAGGCATTGGTTTTACATTTCACCAACCTTCAGATTTCACATTTAAGATCCTGATATTACAGTGTGAGATGCTATAGGAACAGAGTTTATATTCTATTATGCAGCAAGAAAGGTACAGAAAATGCAGTAACAACTTAAACCAGTGAATTAATCACTATGCAGCTTTTAAAATGGCATTTAGGTGTAAAATATTTGTTGGCAACTTCACAAGGCAAGCTCGAGCTAGTCTAATGATCAGTTTATGTTAATCACACTGGCAGTATCCTTTCTACTCCATGGGAAACAAAAAAGCTAAAAAAGCTTCCTATATAGACAACTAGTCAGAAAGGAGAGATTTTTTTAAAAAATCTAACCAGAGCATAAAGTATGCCCTATGTTGCAGTTGGTATTTTTGGTTATAATGCACAGTGATACAGTACGCTGGGCACCAGCAGGATTTATCTTTTGTAATTTCAGCCAGCTAAGACCTAGCATCTAATCTAAGCTAGCCAGGCATAGTCCTGAGTCCAGTCTAAGGGCCAATAAAGCTGGTGGAGAGACTTCACTGATGTCAGTGGCCTTTGAATTGGGAAACTCAGCCTCTCCCTGCGTCTGGTTTCAGGGGCACGATGAACATCGAAGTGCACAACATCACTTACACCAGCGCCACGGTCTCCTGGGCCATGAACAACCCCTGTCCAGAGAACTACTACCACGTCATGTACCGCCCCAACTGGAACAGTGTCTTTGCTGGCTATTTACGCCAAAACTTCCACCGTGAGGAGCGAGTTCCTCACCCCCTCAGCTCCCTCGTCCTCCACCAACTCACACCATCCACCATCTACGTCCTCTGCATCACGTGCAAGAACTCTTACCCCTCTGGCAACCACTGCACCACTTTCCACACTCTGGACAAAACCCCTCTGGTTTTCGGCGACTCTAAGCACGAACCTACCACCTCCATGTGGATGGTGAGCAGCCTGCTGCTCCTCTGCTTCATTGCTCTCCTGGCCTACGGCTGCCTGCAGTTCTGGTCTGCACGGTGCCACCAGGCTGCGAGGCTGAAGCACCCCGATGCCAGCCCTGAAGAAGTGGACGAAGGGAGCAGCTCGCCAGAGGGGCCACTGAATGACGGACTGAGAGAGGAGCTTCTGGAAGTCCCCATGACCACTGTGCTAATGAGGAGCTCCAGTTTCATAAGAGAGAGTCCATACAGCTCCCCCCACTGCTTTTTTTCCTATAAAAACAGTGATGATAAAAGGGCCATCTTGCCGCAGCACGGTCTTCAATGAGAGCAAAAGAAAGGGAAACCCTGCCTAGAGGTTTGGTTCGCACTGCTCTTTCCCAGCTCTTGCCAACAGGACTGTCTGTGTGTCCACGGGGGCTGTTTGTCCCAGGGTGGAACATGAGGTGGGGATAACAGTCGCAGGGAGAAAGATTTTTGTCAAGTGACAAAAATACTCTCATTTGCTGAGGGTTTTTAAAAAAGAAAACAAGTCAGCTCTCTGGGAACAGCCAGGCTTGGCTGACTATAGTGTCATTAGCTAATCTGCATCAGTGCTGTAGGTTCATTTCAGAGTCATCAATCAACATGCACAAGAAATAAACACCACTCAAATAGTTTCACACTTGAATGATCCTCCACAAGCATCACACCCCAAGCCCTCATAACACTTGTATAAACAGTCATCACAGCCTGACAAAAGAGCTTTTTGTCAATATTAAGTAGTCTATATTTGCACACACAGGTATTTTCGGAAGTCTCATTTTGAACTATAAATGGGATTCCTGAAGTGGTAACTTCCTTGGGCAGGGGCACTGCTTTGGAGCTCCAATTTGCTCTCCTCTGTGCATTTAGATGGATGTCACTTGGTCTCAGTGCTAAACACCAAGCACAGAGCAGTGTCAACATCCCCTAACATAGGCATGTTATGAAGATTATGGGAAAGCAATAGCAAAAGCACACTGAATCTGCTTCTTGCATGGCTTTTTTGTTTCGCACGGCAGTGTGACCCTGCACATTTGCACCTGACATTCTGTTAATGAACTAGTTCTTGTATTTCTTTCTTCCTAAATAAATACTTCCAACATCCACCACTTCTGTCTGTCATGGCTCATTTACTGACCTTGGATCCATAGAGGTAATACGGCTGAACGTTGGCTGGCTTGTCCCGCTGGGGTTCCTGCGTGAACGGGATTGCTGTCCTCACAAACCTGCAGCGTTTGTGGGAGGAAATTGGGAGGTGGGGAGGAAAGTGATCAGAGCCCGGTTAATTGCACTGAGTGCAGATATGGCACAGTCTGGGATGAAATGCAGTTGCAGACTAATCAGCAATTCATCACCTGAGCTACATGAACTGGAAAGCAAACTCTTGCCCTAGTCTGTTGGTGGTGTAAACCATGTCAGCTTAACCTACCAAAGGTGGGGGTTTCCTCTCATTTGGGGCAGGCAAGAAACCCACGAGTCGCTACCACAGCTCAGTAAACCAACCCTCTAAATCAAACTAGCTCAGTTGCTTGCAATCACTGTCCAACTTTGTTGCTTGAATTTGTTACTAACATTTTCAAAGCCAAGGGGAACTGGAACTTTAACTTCCTTTTAACTGTAACTGTTGCATCCCATAAGGAATGAAAACCTCACTGTAATGCATGTGAATTTTATGTGGCAGGCTTGACATTTTGGAAGGAAAAGCAGGGTCTCCAGGTGCCTCCTGCCTTGCTTTTTCTTTTCACCTGTTGGTGGATCCATTGTAGCAGTAGTTGGGTAGAAAGTCAAAGTTGAGCTCCCAGAAGACGTGGAGGGTGATGCGCCCATAGGGTGCGGAGACGTTGTGGTTGGCCTCCCGGAACATGGCATCAAAGCTGTCCAAAGTCATGTGCTTGCACAGCAACCTGTGAGTCAGGCGATTTATTTCCAAGAGCCACTCTAGCTCCTGCAGCACATAAAGCAGCAACAAATGCAACGTGTTACCAAGATGACAACAGAAACAGCTGATTTAATTGCCAGGGGAATGACTTTATATCCACAGCCACACAGACCCTTCCAGGTGAGGATGTCGCAAATGCTAAAGACATCAGTTTAACTCAGTGGCCAAAGCCAACTGCACTTCTACTCAAGGGGTCCTGGTCCAGTATCTTCTAAACCTGCGGGAAGCAAAATTAATTTATTCCCTACTGAGCACTGGCTGGCTTTCACATCAGAATCCTTCAAAGGTGGAAACTGGTCATTTTACACTACTTGACTCTGATGCTCCTGTAACATTATCAAAGGCAGCAAATCCTGTACAGACAAACGATGTCTCAGCCACATTCATCCAACAGGGGGAATTAAAGTCAAGATTTCCCTCTCCCAGATGACAGGAATCTCTTACAAGAGGTCTGCAAAATCTAACTGCTGACTGTCACCTTATGATCTATGCAGATACTTAATGGTCCAATAATAATGCAACTAAAGCTGCATAAACAGAAATAGCACAGCCTCAGCAGCTTAAAGGAGGATACATGGCTGGCTGAAACCTACTGTATGTGGGACTTGAAGCAGAAGGCAGTTGACTCTGTATCCACAGTAGTCTATTATTCTCTCTGTTCATACTCACAGTCAATAACAGTTCTTACCACTATGGATGTCAGGTCTTCGCTCTCAAAGCGGCTAATGGCCTGGTCTAATGATTTGTACATCGCTGCTGAGATACGCTGGGTAATGAGCCTGTTCAGGTCAATTGATCTACCCAGCAACTAGGAAAAGAAAAGAAATTTTCATGTTATACACAGATGGAGAAAAGTTTTGGTTTTTATTTATTTATTTATTTATTTAACAGACACAAATTAAAATCCAAGTCTACTTGAATGTTAAAGTGGTGATGCAAATGCCTTGGTTGAGTTTACCATTACTTCAGGGGGAAATGTGGATTGTAACTTATTTCCCCCCCGGGCCCAACACCCTGAGTGCAGTGTGTCAGAAACTGGTTCAACCCTTCTCATTCTTGCACTGACATCGACTGAGCCCAGCACTAGGATGCCAGCCACCAACAAAAGGATAATAGACCAAGAGCTATGACTACTGGAGACTACTGCTGGCACTGTACCTGGACATGCCTCTGCTTCAGCAGTGTTTCGTAGCGGTTGGATGGTGGGTATGGAATAATCACCCCGTAATTCTTACATTCAGCCCGGAAACGTTTGTCCAATAAAACACTGAAAAAAGGAAGCAGTGTCAGGAAAAAAAGAAACATCCACTATCAGCTTCTCTGGATCTTTTCCAGAGTTGTTTTCATCCTTCTTTTCATATTGCTCTGAATGCCAAGAAATTTCCACACACTAATAACTCTGCTTACATCACTAAATCACAGAGCCACAGTTGTTATCTGAGGACTGCCATGCTGCTGTACATCATTCTTGGCTTTTATGGCTAAAACATTCAAAAAGATAAAAGATTGTGCTGGAAGATATCCCTAGCACCAGGTATTGGGGTAGTCCCACAGATGTGGTCCCTCCTTGAAGGTCTGCTGTGGGAACATTTGCTTGGTGATGGTAATTGCTCTCCTCCTCTAAGGACAATGTGATCAAGAGACAAAAGTTGAACAGTTACACCGAAGACTTGGTTCACCTCTGGGGACGTGAGAGGAGGACTCTCACTAGAGTTCATCCATACTCTTTAAATTGGTAAGAAGGAAAGGTCACAAAGGGCCCATCTCCCCATAAAGGAGCAAGCAACTCTGCAGAAGTCCTACAGTCAGCTGGTCTGATGTGTGACCTAAGACACTAAGTACCCTTCTAGCTTTTACAAGTCCTCTGCTTTACTAGAGTGAGGACAAGTGCATATTCCTGTTTCGTAAAGATGGGAGATTTCCACTCATCTGCCTGGTACACAAACAGAAGTCAAGCAAGGACATGTCTTCAGTAGGCTCAGTTTGTTTTTCTGGTGCTCTCACAAATTGTAGTCAGACCTCTACTCAGGATGCCAATTATTATTTTTTCACTTTTAACCATGTCTCCTTGCCACCATTAATTCATATTCCTCATCCACACTGGTCTGACATAGATAGCCAATTCTGTGAGACAAGGATGATCTATTTTGTTATGTCTACTTGCAGCGGCTACTCCATCAGGGGAACATTTGGTTAACAGCAATTTGGATGCAGCGATATCATCAGTCATCAGCAGCAGTCAGGTTCTCCTACCTGCCAGCCATTGCTTTATAATAGGCAAAGATCTGATCTGCCAGCTTGTACACAAATTGATCAAAGCACAAATTCACCTGGGGGAGAAAAAACAAGACTTTGTGAGGGTGTCACCAGCACAGAGCAGCTCCTTCCTACTTATTCAAGATCAATACAACTCAACAAAGAGCTCTAATTTAATACATACATGTACGCCACACTATCTAAAAACCGCACTGCAGTTCTCACATGCTAAAAGTAAGCGGAAAGTTGCAGTTACATTTCTCTCTTACAGCTTCTGCATGTTCTTACAGGTCTCAGTCCCCCAACCTCAGCCATACTTCTCTCTCAGGAATCTCATTTCTCGTTACCCTCTGCCCATCAGACCAACTCTTCCGTGTCCCCAGTGTTTGACAGCCTTTGGCTTCCACAGTTCCCCATGTGTACAGCTAAGCTGATGCCCATAATCAGCAGTCTGTAAGCTTTCTGGAAATTTTTATCTTTTAAAGATTTCTCAGTCTGATGTAGTATTTTTTTCAGAAGATGCTTATAATAAATTCACTGAAATGCTGGGTGGGGCTGTCAAACAGGGCAATGTGACTCCATTGAGCTCCTTCCATACAATAAAGATGAACAGAACTTACTTCAGCCTCAATTTCATCGTATAGGAACTGCTTTTTGAACTTGGTCAAGGCGTAGTATGCGCTGTCATTATAGAGGTCCAAAGGGTACAGTACGTACCTGAGGGCAAGAAGATAAATCATGTCTTAAACAGCATATCAGCATAAGTGGCACCCAGTGCATGTACCTTGCTTGGTGCAAAAAAAGGCTTTTCTCTGACTTCACTCCTATCACTTCCACTCCCTCCAGCCCCTCAAATACTCCCTCTTGCTCCCTATGTCCTGCTGGAAGCAGATGGAACAGATCTGGATTTGAGCTAACTGTGACTTGTTCAATTGACACTTGCTCCTTCTCTGCCCTTAAAAAAGCCCTCACTCCACAGGGTGCTCTGACAGTGGCTGTAAAATGGAAAACAAAGTTTTCCTAATGAGGAAGATATTATGAACATGCATAACAGCAATTCCTCTCATAATTTATCACATCTCTTTGGTTGCACATGCATCCAAACAGAGTAGTTGCCAACTGCTGGTTTATGACGCGTAAGTGCCAGTGCCAGAAAGCCACCTGTGTGCGTCTGCTAACAAGGTATTCATACAGTACACATTCGTGTGACAGCAAGTCAAGAAACATCTATTTTCCTTCCCACATCAAAAAGACTGTTCATCACCAGCCTACCCTTTCTCCAAAAAACAAAATCCTAAGCCCCAGCACATGCACAGTCCCAACACAGCCCATGGACTTACTCCATCATGGAGGGTTCTTTGGTTTCCAAAATATGGTCCGTGAGGATCCAGGGCATGGACATTTCGATGGGGAACTGGATGCGGCGGCCCATGGTCAGCTCCAGGAAGAATTCCCGGAACCAGAGCTGGGACAGGTCGCAGCACTGCTGCAGTGCTTCTGAAACACAGAGGAGATCCCCCCGGCAGGAGGGCACCCATGTTACTCCCACAGAGATGGCAGAGAGGGAAGTTCACAGGAGGCAGCTGCTGCAGCCTCACATTGGACTGGTTCTGGGTATGGAACATTTTCTACGATGTCTCTGTTTTTAAACCCAGACTATGTCCATGCTGTCTGAGCACTTTGTAATGGAAGAAGAAAGAAGAGATCATTGCTTTTGCTCTAGAGCTCCAGGGAGAACATTTCAATGGCTCAGAGTTACTCTGAAAGATTTCTTCTATTGCCCAGTGGCACAGAAGTTTGTCTGGGACAAAAAGAAAACTCCAGTCCTAGAAAAAAATCTACCACCTGTGGCTATATGCTACTGCCAATTCATTCTTGTTCACGTAATGATTACTATGTAGAAACACGCCTGAATCAGGCAGAAGTAGGACATTTGGGAAAAATCAAGGAAAATCTTCTGCATGGGTCAATGAGGAGCAAAGCTGATGTACCTCTGCCTTTCTGAGCATGAAAGACTTGAATTCAAGCCTCCCCCTGCCATAACCTCACCACTGATGTTGAGAAGGTGGGTGAAGAAGAAGGACTGCTTGTGGAACTCCTCAATAGCCAAGACTATAGGCCCATCCAAGCTGCTCCTCAGAGTCTTCTTTGAGCCACTCTTGTCTGCTATGAGGGACTCCAGCATGGTCCGCACCATGTAAAGCTTTGGAAGAAAGGTGACATGCAGTTACCACTCTCCAGTGAGACATGACCACACACAGTCATGGTGCTCTGCAACAAAAAATAACACTTCTCCCAGGTGGCTACTACTCTTTGCACCCATAAGCCACTATCTTTCTGAGCTAGAAATAATTACACCCCTAAAAATGGAGGTTTTGGGAACTATACAACATATTAGGCACCAAAGCAACATTTAACACACAACAGTGTGAAGACTGTGGAGTAGACCATGGAAACATCTGCTAATCCACAGGGTGGAAGACTCCTACATGGCTGTAAAACCATTAATTCCCTACGCAGGAGATGGACATTTACATACCTGCGTACTTGACGGTCCTACTGCTCGTCGTGGGACTTTAATATCAAATCCACCTTTAGGATCCTTCTCACCTCTCAAACAAGGATCATTTGGAGGCTCTCGACCTCCCTCCCAGTCACAGATCGTCTTCCGAATTGCCTGAAGGACGCTGGAGTGGGTGGGAGAGGGAAAATAGTGCTTAAGCTTGATTCTACTTCAAGATGAAAATATTCACTGCTGTGTACATATGGGAGGAAAAGTATCTGAGGTGGGGACATACACTGCCATTACTGGGGGAGTCATGCCCAAAAGTTACCTTGGAAGGAGTGGCTGGCCAAGGTATATTGGCTGGCTGTATACAGTGAGGTGTATGCAGGGCCACATGTTTATGTAGTACAAATACGTTACACAAATAAATACATGGGCTTTGCGTTACATTCAAGAAGGACAGACTGACCTGATCAGAACATTCTTCTTCTTCCTGACCGCCTGCCTGAGCGGTTCTCGCAGGGTCACCTGGGCAAAGTCCTGCAGGGCTGCATAGATAGTGTTGCGGATGGCTTGGTTAAAGACACTCTCCATTCGGCCCATCAGCACTTGCAGGCCTTTGATCATGGCAATTACCTGAAGCAAAAATTAAAAACAGATGTATTTGCTATTTTTCCATTGTATGAAGAAGTCCATAAATCCAAAATTAAGAGAATTCTAAATGTTGGATTTATGGACTAAATTAATTCTACTCAGGTAACTTAAGTCCAGTAATTAGGTGGCTAATTTTTTGAATGTTAGATGCTTTACAGATCACAACAAGCTGAGAGCATTTACACCACCAGTTTCTTGCAAATGGCCTCTGTCCATTGGCAAGCTCTCTTTCCACTCCTGATCTCTTGATATATTTAATAACACACAATCCCAGGAAACTGCACGTGCTCCACATGTGGGTGCAGCTGTGTGGCTTGCACAGACCTGTATCTGCACCAGGGCACAATCTTCCTTCTACAAGAGTACAGTTGACAATTCCCAGGAAGGTGTGAGCCACAAAAATTAAGGCAATATTCAAACCACCTTGAACTGTGTAAGGCAAGATGGAGGTGTGAGGGCCTCCCGCAGCCAGGCTCAGAGACTATTCCCACTGTCCACAGACAGCTGGACTGAGAGTTGATGGGTCCTGGGGACTGGCTGGGGATCTCTTGTGTTTGCACAGCACCTGACATAGTTTTTTGATCTTGCTTCAGATCACATTGCTCTGTGAGCCCATACCCATTTTTTTTTTTTTTTCCAGGAGCCCTGAACCCTCTTTTCAGGTCAGGAGAGGCTTAATACAGCAATATTAAGAAAACATAGCGATTCACCTCTGTCTTTCTCCAGACCACAAACACAGCATAAGAGCAGGATCAGGAAAAGAGAGGAGAACTGGTCTCATCATGCACTGGCAGTGTTTCTAGCCCAGTAGGAGCTCCTAAGAACTTAATTTACCCCTTAGTTATGGACAAATTAAGGGCCACAGGGATGTAGGAACCCTTAATCCTTTTAAAGTGGGCCACAGGGATGAGAAAACGGGTGAGTGTGGTGAGATGCCCTTCCTTCCTCTTCCTCTGGCCTGAGGAACATGGACAGGAAACCAGCCTTGGCTGGTTCTTACTCTTGTGCATTTCGTACCTACCTCCACAAAAGCAAACTTCTCTTCACTGGTGTAGTTGTACCGGGTGGCTCTCTCATACTCTTCTGCTGTTCCCGGGCAATCCTTGTTACAGAATTTATCTGTGGGATGAACCAGCTTCCAAGAGTACTGGAAGATGGAAAGAGACACTGTCAGCATTGCTATGAGCAAGAAGCCAGGCTGGAAAGACTGAAGGGGGCCCTATGCCAGGAAAATACTCCCTTAGACATTACTACAGTTGTTTGACATTCCTTTGGGAGCATAATTTGTGATTCTTCCTGGCTTTATTATCACTGTACTGAATTACCGGTTTTGTTTTTTGGGAGGTTGCCAGTCATATTGGGCTTTTGACATCTATGGACTTGTGTTGAGATGTGGTTGAAAGTTTCCAAATCATGAATTTTCATCATCATTTGAATTACAGTTTTAGTTGCTCAAGACACAGACTCATCCCAAAGAACTTTCAGTACTTAACAAAGGTGTTCAGGCTAGGAGAACAGTCCCTCTCTAACATCGGTGAGGACAGCCCAGCACCTGCAAAGGGTGGTTCAGGTCCCGGGTGAGATGATCAAGCTCTCTCTCCATTTGGTGCAGAGGGTGTTAATGGTCATCAGCTGCCTGCTCTTAGTGTGTTTGTTAATGACTTAAAGTTAGGTGGCATGAAAGCAAGCTCACCTTTCTACAGTCTTTGTAGATTTTTAAAATCTACATGCTCACTTGGGAGGAGGAGAACGTTACACACCCACCACTTCCATGGATGCACTCACCACTTCCATGACGTGGGCGCTCCACTTGGACAGCAGCTGCAGTCCCCGTAAAGCAAGATCAAAGAGCTCCCTGTACTCTTCATCTGATTTCTGGCTGTCCAGTCCTGAGCCAGTGACCACCTGCAGAACATCACATCATGTCAGGGCTAGATTCAGAAACTTGCTGCAGAGGCTTCACTGAGCCAAAGATCTCTCTCTCTCAAATCCCAGCTGAAATGATTTCCCTGTGACCCTATGTTCAAGCTAAAATTAAGTGGTGCATATACTGTCCCTGAGGAAAAGGGGTATAACTTGTCAAGGCTCTTTTTACCCAGGCAGTCTATTTCCTACAGAAAGATGAGTCTGACCTATCACCTCAGAGCAACTAACTAACCATTTTTACTCCACTTTCCCATTCCTTTCTGATGGTCTAATACTACTGAAATCCTTGAGAGTCCTTTACTGATTTAAAGTTCAAATAAGCATTTACAAATGCCAAAAAGAAAAGGGCTAAGAATGTTAACAATTCATTAAATACACTGATGAATGAGGATCACACATTTGCAAAAAACAGTCACAATGGCATCAGTGAGGGCGCTGACATTCAGTAATGACAAGAACAGAAATGCCTTGTGAACTTTCCTCCAAGCCCTGACCAACAGCTCTGTGTAACAGAAAAGACCCATTTGCAAGTCATGAGTGTTCTGCCACCTGGCCGATAATAAACATTTAGTTGCAAAATTTTTTCTGCTTCCTATTTTAATGAAGCTGTGGGCAAAGAGCAGACACTGTTGCAGTACATCTTCTGGTGCACATGATTTTGCACCTGCAGGGGCCTTTCATAACTTCCTTTCTATTGCTGGATTGACAATTGGTTTGTTCCACCTGTGTCCTTCTTCCCTTCTCACTGTACATCCTTGGCAAACCATACTCCTGCCACACTTGTCCTCTCCCAGCCTCATCCCTCTAACGAGCCTGATTACGGCGACTGCCCGCTGACCTTACCTCACTGTTGCTGTAGCGAGCGAGCTCTGAGATGAAGCGGATGTGGTCGTCTCGGATCTGGACCATCTGCTCACAGATGTTGTACTGGGGACTTATGCTGCTCTGAGTACACGTCCACCTGGGCAAAAAAGCAAGGGTTTCAAGGACAGGACGTGGGGCTCCACGCAGACACCCCCAGGGACAAAGCCTTGCGCTCAACTGCTCTCTTCACTTCAACATGCCCAAGACATGCCACCTTCAGGGCAAATGTCAGCCTGTGTTGTCTCTCTCATGTCCCCTGGGTGTGAGGTCTTCCAGAGGTGGTCTCACACGGCATGATGGGGACACTTGCCTCACCTTTCAGCCTGAATATCCCCGCTCCATCCACCCTGAAGGCTGCTCTCCATCTTGAGCTCACCTTACCCCCATGAGCAGAGATGACTATTTCCCAGACCACCATCAGACAAACTTTCAGGGAAGGATGAACTGCAAATACCCAACATTGTTTGCATCCTTTCTGCTAAAGCTAAGGTTAATCATCCTCTTAGAGGTCATCCCTCCAGGTCTGAAACAGCTGGGTCATGCTGCCTTCTCCTGCAAGGAAAAACTCTGCAAGGGGCCAGCAAGGAAATATCCCTCCCACTCTGTTTTTGGTTCTGGCTCACTCTTCCAGGTCAGTGAACAACCCTGAGTATAAATGATGAGCAGAATATGGTTAAATGAACTAGATTTTCATTTGCATTGAGCCACATGTACCATGTTATAGTGTAATGATATCCTAAAAGAAGGTAGCGCTCCCCTGACAAAGGCACAGTCATATAAAGAAATGGTGCAAACCAGGTCTATTTAATTTAACATCTCCTTTTTCCCATTCTATGCTAGCCACAGATGTAGAACCAGAACGGCTCCACCAAAATGTTTTGTGCAAGCAAATGTCTGTCACTGAGACTCTCATGTCTTACTTTGTCATTAAAATGTAAAAGTTCAGATCTTGCTTTTTTCACCCCCAAATAACTGTCCATCTTCCAATAGTCATCTTCTTCAATCTAGATTGGCTGTACAAAAGGAAGGTGAGAAACCTGACTCTGATATGGACGCAGACATGAAGACATATTCCTACAGTTAACTGCAAGGCACTTGTTGCCAATATTTGTGGTGGTAGAAGGTCCTGGAAGTGCTGGGCCATGTCATCCCTTGTGAAATCCATCCTCCCACAGTCCCATCGCTCGACTCTTACCCGTTTCAATGTCCTGTGCTCCCCACCGGACAATTGGCAGGGTAGCAGGAATGGCCAGGGCTGCACCAGCCCTCCCTGCCACACACAACCTAGTCCACAGTGCAGAAACAAAGCATCATGCAGGAAAAACACCAATTAATTCCACTTTTATGGAGACAGGGAGGGAAAGAAAGTGACAAAAACAGTATTAGTAAAAAATGGGGATTATATGGAACCACCTTGGCAGAGTTAGTGCATGGAGTCCCATGCAAATTGCTGGGAAAGCAAGTGAGGAAGAAACATTGGTTAGTAAGGTACAGCACACAGACCTGGAAAGACAGATTTCAAGACAGACATTAAAACTATGCACAGGTAAACAGCCCGCGAGCTACCTTGGTTTTGAGATGAGAAAATGAATGCAGCTGACACATGTTTCGTTGAAATGTGCTTTCTGAATGATTTGGGATAGAAAGGTGCAAATTTTTAGACAATTTTTTCCTTTTAAATGGAGTTTTTGAAAACATTCTTTAAATATACATTTTGTAGACCTTTTTTTTTTTTTCCTTTTTCTTTCAATTTTAATTGAAAACCTTTTGCTCATGAAGTTTTGCCACGTTGTTGTCAAATTTCTTGTTAACAATTAATTGGCACTTTTCAACCAGCCTTGGGGAGGGCAGGGAAGGGTCGTTCCTGGGTGAGCCACATGGCAGGCAGAAAAGCTGGACCCTCTGGGGTGGAAGGGGACAAACAAAGTGGAGACATGAAACTGCAGGTTAGTTCCTGTCCTGCTGAAGATACAGCTTGGCTAGGCTGCTTCTTGCAGACACTGGAGAAATCTGACTTCCATGCAATATGGTCCCATGGGTGAAAGGCCACTCACTGGTGAAAGCCAGGCTGCCATCAGCCGTTACAGCCAGACAGAGCTCAAACAGTCTTTGCTTATGTGTGGTTGAAAATACCATTCCAAGGATATCCAAACCTAACACCGGTTCTTCTAGCAATAACTGAGCACAATGCAAAGCTACAAAGACAAGTGGGGCCTCACACATGCCTAGTGTGATCTGAAACGTCGTCTGCAAATTCATCTGACAGGGAGCAGCAAACTGCCTGTCAACCCAGGCTGGGAAGTGGTGCTTTACACTCCTGAGCACTGCCATAAAGGCTCCATTTCTGCCTTTTTCCCACAATATTCATTCATTCCCAGTGCATCTGACCCCCCCAGTTCAACCCTCGTTCCTGCTGCCCTTCTTCACAAAACCTGCCTGAGCTAGAGGCGCCCTGGCTACTGCCAAGAGATCCACTGCTGTGTTCACGCTCTGGAGGATTTTGTCCCTGGGATGAAAAATGTGGATTAAAATCTCTCCAGAGCAGGGACACGCTGCTCGCACTCACACACCTCGCAAGCACTCAGCGGCTGCCCCGAGCCGCACGCCGGCCGCCTTTTTCCTCCCTCCTGCCTCGCTGCCGGCCACCGAGCACCTCCCCAGCCCCTGCCAGCGCGAGCAGGCCTGCGGGCCTGCCCGCTCCCCTGCCCCTGCACGCAGGGGGTGGGCACACAGAGGTTCGGAGCTGGCTGCACACGCACACCCTCGGGGGCCGGCGAGGACATCTTCCCATGCAGGGACAGGGAGGAACACACGTGCACACAGAGCTGGCACGCCGGGACTCACACCTCACAGGGACACACACCGGTACCCGTACACAGACCTCACGCACGCCGGAGAGTTGCAGCTCCCACGGCTTTCGGGACACACACAGAAGCCAAGAGACATTATGGCAGGCACTCACTTGGATTTGTTCTCCTCATAGTGAGCACTGGTCTTAATGTATCTGGCCAGTTCTATCTGCATATCGCCGAATAAAGGAACGACCTGCAGCTGCTGGAAAAGAAAACAAAAGATGGTTGAAACACGGCGGAGAGAGAGCCTGTGGCCTCAGAGTAATACAAGGGACTACGAAACAGCATCCTGCGTCTCTGAAGCTATGGGAAGTGTCAGACTGTTTAAAGCAAGGTGCAAACCTGGAGCCAGGGTCATTTCACACTTAGGAAGTGACCAAAAATGGTCACAGGGCTTTTTGTGTGAGGAAAATCACCCCCTACGAGTGCTCTGGAGCCCTGGACTTGCTGATACCGGGCTAGTTATGGCCACAGTGGTTCAGTGCTGTAACTGGCCAGAGGGAAGGCTCTTTTTACAACAAAAAGACAGAAGCGTAGTCCTGAGTAGGGCTTATTGCCTCCCACCATAATCCTCCAAGAGAACAGAGGGATGAAAAAACAGCATGTCGGTATTTTGGCAGCAAGTTGCTGCGGCTCCCTTCAGAGGGGAGCTGTAGGCTGCTTTGCTGCCTGGACTCCCAGGGATGTGACATCTTTCCTCAGGGAATTGGACCATACTTCGGCACTGTGGCTGCTTGTGACGTGTCTTTAAACTTCTCCACAGAGAGAAAGACACAGGCAAACACAACATGGCTTTGCTCACTCTTTACATCTCAGGAGGATTTGGATGGGAAACAAATTCAAAGTGCACTGAACCTACTCCAAGCTCAATTAGGTCCCTGCTTCACTAAGCTTTCAGCTGCAAACAAAATGCCACCAAGAGCTACCGACATTTCTTCAATAAATTATGAAGCTTCAACTTCACCCAGCTACAAAAGCCTTGCCCAAAAAAATGCAGATAGGATGGTGGCAAATTCCCTGTCCTATTATCACATTATTTTCCCAGGCTGGCTTGTGCGGAGGATGTGTAATGCTGTCATCAGGGATTCCCAGTGGCACTTTCATAAAAGGTTTAAGTGTAGGGGTAGTTCATTTTCACTACTCAAATTCCTGGTCAATCCACTAGAAATTTAATCAGAAGGCAATAAGCAGACGTAGTAAGAGGAGTAGTTGGCCTTTTCTTCTTGAGATCAGATAGTCTGGAGTGGTACTTAACTGATTAGGTGAGACCACAGCAGATGTTGGAGAAGTGCAAATAGAAAAAAAGCAGGAAAGGAGGAAATTATTCCATGCAATGGAAGACACTTTACCTGATTCTTTGATGGCCCACAGCACTTTGCAATGAACAGCAAATCTGTGTGAACGCACCAAGATGACTGAACCCTACAGATTACATTGCAAGCTTGATTTAAACGGAGATTCATTTGAATTAGTAAAGCTGACCCAGGGAAAACTTGGAAGACTGAGGGATAACATGATAAATCACCTTTGCAGAGTTGCAGTCCTCGGCAGTCTCCTCAATGACTGGAGGGTATTCCACCACCTCATTATTGCCCTGTCCATGAGGTTATAGTGCCTGTCCATAGTCCCCTCTGTGGGCATTTCAGCCCTGTTCTCAGAGCTGTCCCCAAGAGATGATGCAAATTGGGGTAAACAGGTCCCCATTCGCTCAGGGTGCAGATGCAGCAGCTGGTACACCAACCTTTCATGAAACCACCCATCTGGGCTTGCCCGTTCCACCCCCCTGTACAGACCCAGCACACCACCTATAAACTGCAAGTCAGGGCAATAAGCAGGGAGGCATCCTCTACCTTCTCACCACAACTTCTTTCAGGCTCCTCAGCAGCTCTCTGGGTAAAGCTGCAGTGAGAATCCACTCTGCTGAAAGAGCTATGGGGACGAAGTGCTCTGTGGCCCACACAAAACCATCATCTTATTTTCTCTGATGTGGAGCAAATGTTGGTAACAAAACCTAATTTTTCTCTCAGGAGAAAGATTAATACAATGTAGGCAAAAAGACTCTGGAAGGACTGCTCAAGCTCATTAGGTCAAAAGGAAAACTAATTGCTCCATCTGTAAAGTTATTCTGCCATCCTCCGACTATACTGTTATTCTTTGCTGCAAATACCTTTGTCCCTTGCCAGATCCCACCATACCTTCTAGAGCTGACCTGCCCAAACCTGAAATGCCTCCTAGACCCAGCCTGCACGCAGGAGCAGTGGAAATGAGGTGTCATTTCCCCCTGCAAATGCCGCGGGCGGTGCTGTGCAGGGTCTCAGCCCCCCTCGCCATCTGCCACTGGTGGCCAGTGGCTCACTAACACCAGATTTTGGGGGGAAGTAACAGCGTTATCCCAAACCTTTCTCATGCTCAGTGGCCCCAGGGAAATGCAGTTGGGTCTCCAGGTGTGGACCAGGACCTGAGAACACACAGCTGCACATGTGCATGGGCAGAGGGAAGCTGCACGGCTGCTTCCCACCCTGCCACTGAGAGCATCCAGTTCTCGCAGGCCTCTCCCCAAAACCTGTATCTCAGATAAGACAAAAAAGGTTCATCAAGCCACTGGGTGAGCACATCCAGGTCCTAGCTGACACAGGCTCCCCAAGAAGCTTTTTCTGTCCTACAGGAAGCACAGTTTATACATGAAATAAGACTGCCAGATCACATGTTGGCTGGCCAGCTGTGTCCCCTGTCCCTCAGCTCAGCAGCTTGCTGAGGGAAAGGGGAGTGCAACCATCACCCACACAGCCCTCAGCAAACCAGCCAGGTTTGACAGTGGCCTGAAATCACGGTGCTCCTCAGGAGACTGCAAACCTGCCTCAGAAATGTGCAAAGAGATAGAAACGATGTCAGTCTGGCACACTCTTCCCTCATCCACAAAACAGATAGCACACACATCGTCCCCCTCCTTTGCCCCTCGGCAAGAGGCAGGCAGAGCTGCCACAGCAGCCGGCTGCCCAGCGAAGGCGTGCAGGGTCCCCAGCACCCCCCAGCTCCCCAGCTCCAGTGCCGTGGGAGCGGAGCCAGCCCCGGGCACCGCTCACCCATCCACAGCCTTGCTGGTGCCAAGGGCTGGCATCGCTCGTCTCACCCACACTGCAGCTCTGTGCCCACTTAGGTTCACAGCAATCCCATTCCTCATCTTTGGCCTAGATAATTTCTTGATCGTTTGAGTTTGCTGGACCTGTAAATGACTCCTGAGGTTTGTTTTTTATTGCCAGCATGTGCAACGATATGGGTTGCTAATTCAGTGGTCTGCAGTAAACTTCAGCCTCCATCCAGACAGGTCACTGACCTTGAAGAATTTGTCTATTTTGCTAAGGTTGATTCTCTTCTTGGCGTCCAACTTGTAAATGTTGCTGACATTCCCATCCATAAGATACAGGCCAAACCCCATCACCTGGAGAAGGCGGAAAGGGTAGGTTTCATTAGTGTGAAGTCAGCAGCACAAGTCAAAGACAGTTTACCATCACTTAGCATGAAGAAAGACCACTTCAGGCTCCTTGTACCACCTGACACTCATGAGAAGACTGTATGAAACGTGCACATATGTGCAAGGACGTACCTGGTAGAGAGAGGATACATGATGGATTGCTTTGGTCTTCTGTGCAAAAACATATGACACTCACTTTGGTAATTTGTTCCTCCTCTCTCTCACATAACAACAACCCAAAGGCAAACATTTACTCCCAAAGAAGAATTGACAACATTTAAAATACGCTCCTGGATTGATTTTTTCCCTTTAACTTAGTACAAATCATTACAGATATTCAAACTACCCACATTACCCTTCAAAGAACCTTAGCTGACTCATACTGTGGTAATGAAGTTCTTATGGTAATAGCAACGGCAATCACTGTAATAACTGACTGACAGTAAGGACAAATATACAAAACAAGCAGATACTTTGGCATGTTCATCTTGAGGGCTCTTTAGAGTCAGGAAATGAAACCCGTAAGGATCTGCCTTCTGCAGGGAATTATTGCTGGGAATGGACATCAGGAAGAAAATTCAGGGCTGCAAAGTTGGTGGTGATTTTGGCATGTCCTATATAGTTACCCAGGTCAAACCCATGATTCTGCACATCCATGCACAACAGAAAAATCCCTTCCAGCTCTGGAGAGTGCAGGGCACCCACCAGTGCTCTCGTCCACCAGCTGGAGACCACCACCATGCACGTCCCAGGCAAGTAGGGCTACTGGCAACCTTGGGAAAAATTGACGGAAAAGACAGAGATGGAGATGGGGAAGAGCAGAGGAGAGGGAGAGAGGAAGGAAGATTTTTATATGGAAATGTGGGAAAAGGCCAGAAAGGACAGCAGATAAATCATGGGAAAAGGTCCAAATTACAGCAGGAACAGAGACAGCTCACAGCACTGCCCGACAGAGGTGCCACTTCAGAGCACTGGGGTGGGACATCTCCGACCCACAGCCACATCTGGTCTGTTCAGCTAAAAAGAGGTGAAAGAGGAGAAAATGAGGGAATTGAGGTAAGGCAGCAGAAAACACAAAGTAACAGAGATCAGAAGGGAAACAGGAAGGGGAGGAGGGCAGCTTTGCTGCTGCATGCAAAAAACTGTCCCATCTCATAGCAACTCATGTGTCCAGAGGATGGTGGCTCTGCAGAAAAGGGATGCATGTAAACCCAAAGGAGAAAAAAATAAAGAAAATTAAAAGAAATGTTGTCCTGGGAGGGAAATTAATTTTACTAAAACAAAAGTGAAACTACGCAAGAACCCAGCCCCGTAAGCATGGCCGAATCTCACCTTTAAGAGCATGTGTTTCTCACTGGGAGTGAGATACATCTTGTTTTCATAGTAATCCACACAGATGTTGACAATATCAGCTAGCAATTCCTCATAGCCAGGGATAACCTCTAGTTGTTGGTGCAGACACTGAAACATCAACAAGGGCCACATTATCGACATGGACAGAGGAAGGGCAGAAATCAGGGGAGAAACATATTTGAACGATTAAGAGTAGAATGGTAAGAGGTTTATTCAAACCCCATCTACATACTTTTCTTAAGTTACTGGCAGAAGACTGACCTCACGGTACCATCTGTAAGGAACAGCCTTCCTTCTGCAGGACAGCTCTCCCCTTCAGACTGATCACAACAGCCAAACATCAGACACGGAGATGTAAAGAAAGATGCCTCAGAAGCAGACTTTCTGACTCTACTCTGTGTGATATTCTACCTAATTAGCAGAAGCTACAGAGGCTGTGAAGTGTGGAGGGCCATGGGGTCTGAACTTCAGTCCCCATTCAGTTGCAGAGACAAACCGGATGGCTTTCCTGGGGAAAACAGGGGAAGAGGTTCTGGAAACAGTTCCCCCTCTAAGAACTCTTGCATCTTTTAGACCTTCATCTTTGTCTTGACCTTCAAAGCCACCCAGGATGATCCATGAGAAGGAGATACTGCTATAATTATACAGCCTGACCAAAAGACCATCAGGGTCAGTGACAATGACCCAACAGCTATTGCCATGGTCTGGTCTGAAGTGCTGTCAGCCTTGGTGAACTCATTGCCTCTCTCTACTCATGGAAAAGTTAAGTAGAGAAAAGGAACCTGCCTGTGTGATGCGGTTGTGGTTTGCCAGGAACATGGAGAGGTTCTGGGACTCCTGGATGGACTGGGGGTCTGCCATCTTCCGCAGAAACTGGGCAGCTCTGGAAGGGAGAAATCCAACATCACCAAGGATCACTCACCCAATGTAAGACTTTCACCACCCATCTTCCCCCTTTGACCTGCAGCTGCAATGCAGCCTCACACCCGCCTGCAGTATAGCTCTGCTCTTTCCTCGTTTCACCGAGAGGGAACCAAAACACAACAGGGCTCAGAGATTTGCCTAAAATCACAGAGAGAGCCTACAACAGCAGAGAAACCCAACCTCTAGCCTCCTGAAGTCCACTTGACCTCATGGCTGGGCAGACCAGGTACAGTCTGCACTCCTGCTGCTTCACCGTCTCTCACCTTTTGTAGGCAGAATGGTCATTTTTGACGCTGCACTTCATGTTCTTCAGCTCATCCAGGACAGCAAACATGTTAATGAACTTGCCCAGTGTGAGGAGGTAGGCCTCAGAGACAAAGTCCTTCCTCCGCTCGGCGTGGCATAGGCGCTTCACCTCACTGCAGAACCGCTCAATAGCCTTGCGCTGGAAGGCAGCAGAACAGGGTCATCCCAGCAGTGGCTCACGCATGGTCATTGCACCACCACTGGGACCCCTCTCCACCCACCCAGCCCACAGCAGCTCTGTGTTGCCACGTGATCATTGCTCTGTTGGGATCTAAGTGTATTATTTTGTCAAGTGCCTCAAGTGTAGCAACTTCTAAATTTAAGCTTTGGTGCTCTTTGCCAGCTGACCCCAAATTAAGGGGGGCTGTGAGCACACCCCTGTTCCCACTGGCACAGCAGGAGGAGGGTGTCCAGCTGCATCCCGCTCCAGGCACCAGCTGCACCACCAGCCCTCAGCTCTCCCTGGCTTTGCTTCAAAGAGCAGAAAAGCGAGCTGTACTGGTGCTGGTAGAGAAACAGCTCTTCACATCCACCAGCCAACACCCCAGAAAAACAGGAGCCCATGCCACCATGTAGCTCCACATAGTAGGGGCTCTGGTCCTCCATGAACTTCAAAGGCTGAGGTGTGCCCATTCCCAACTTGTATATAAGATTTTGGGGCTGAGCAAGGGACACACAGATTTTCCTTCAGACAGGTCTCAGGCATCTGGTGGTGGCTCTAAGGAAGAGACCTATCAGGGAGTTTGGGGGGTCTCCAAGCTAGCCTGGCAGGCAAGGATAGCACAGTCCTGCTTAGGATAAGTTAACACCAAAGCAATAAATTCTTTTTGCTCTCTCCTTGACCACTTACCTGAAAATACATGAACTTCATAAGCTTGGTGACTTCTGGTTCCAGGACTTCCACTGTCTTCTCATAAATCTCCACTCGGTTTGGCTGTTCATTACATTTCACCTGTGTCACAAAGCAAATCACCCGTGTCAACATCAGAGTTTCTAACACAGCTGTGGACTGCAACAGCCACCATCTTCTGCTTGTCTCACAGTGAATCCTGTCACCATCTGAGGACAACAGAGGGACCTGAAAGGGAGCTTGTTCTCAAGGCAATAGGTGACAACAGAAGGGGCTATCTCTCAGCTGTGAAATTCTCTTCATGCATTATAAACAAGCATAGTCCTGACTCTGAGAAATAAGTGTTCTAATGCATTTGTCTGGGGTAGAACACATGGAGTCTGGACTTGCTACACAACATGGGAATGTTGTATCATTAAGTTCTTTGAGACGTTGTGTTGCACAGTCCCACGGACACATAAGGCACCAGGATACAGCTCTGCTATAGCCTCCATGGGATAATTTTGTTTCTGTTGCCAACCTGTTAAAAATCACTGGGCTTGTATGTGGCTAGCAGCAATGAAGTGAGTCACCTTCACTAGAATCCCAGGAAGCTAAATTTAACGGCTTATTCAGTTGTCATCCATCTCATGTCCACACAGTTACTTGGAGTCATTACCAAACTTTTAGGGGAAACCCCAACTGCCCAAGGCAATGCATCCTGCTGTCCTCCTCTGGTTTTGTTTCCAGCTGTTGCTGACACAAGACTGTGATGGGGCTGACAGCTCTGGTGCAAATTTAGTAGCTCAGCAGCTGACACACAGGGCACAAGGAGACAAATCAGCCAGCTTTACATGTGGGAAGATGCAAAAGTAGCTTTGCCCTCTTTGTAGTGGGGAACCTAATGTCCCGGCCCCGGCAATTTACACCACAGTCAGGCAGTATTGATGGCCATGAGGCTGCTGCCTGTGGTAAGGAGGAGTGGTGCACATTTAGGTGTAGGCTCTGTTCTTCACCTGTAAAACCACAATCTGTGATGCAGCACAGGGAGGTGTACGTGACTGTGCAGCCAGGCTGGGGGGCTGAGAACAGGACTTTGCCCCATGGCAAAGTGCAGGGGTTGTTGCAACATCAAATCTGGTGAATCTGTAAATGAACCCTCTGCCATCGTGTTGTCTGCTCCTCTATCACACACGGCACTGCCTGCAGCCCAGGGGAAGGATAGGGCAGAGAGCAGGGACCCCACAAGCTGTGCTCAGAGAGGCACAAACGTTGCAGGGGTGACCAGGATGGGAGGATGATAGAACGCCAAAACAGATAATCTGTAGCACTGTCTTACCATCAGCTCAGCCACTATCTGCCTTCTGTTAGCAAAGCCATGAGAGGCAATAGCAGCACAGAATAAAATATAAATGGGAGATAAGCAAATATCCAATCAGCAGCAGAAATCTCCCCAGGGCTGGGTCTCATGAGACCATCAGTAGAGTATAACCTGAGGGGAACTGAGGTTTGACCTTTCCCGCAGAATCACAAACATGGGCATTGCCAGCCATGTGGAAAGAGTTTTTCCTGGCTCCACGGAAGTGCTGCAAGCCCTTTTATCTGTAGGGTTAATGGAAGTGCACTGCACCTGCCCCAACGCATTGTCAGTCAGCATTTTTGCAGTGATCCAGCACGTGTTCACATTGCAGAAGACAAGCTCTGAGCTGGAGTCTGAATCACGATCAGTGGGCCACATGGGCAACCTTACTCATATCTGTAGGTGTTCGCAGGATGAAGCCACCAAAATTCAGGTTGGAGAGAGAAGGACTAGAAAACAGTTGAAGCAAAACTAGCAGTAGAGGAGGAAAATGATTAAATGTAGGGGGAGACCAGGATCCTCAGGTATATCAGCAACAAAAAAGGGCATTTGGGGAAATGTTCTGGCATATCGATGTGATCCTTCATGCATCCTCACACAGCACCTACAATTCTGGGGCTCCCACGGGAGCAGAGAGAGCACCCCAGAGTCTGGGATGCTGAAACCTGCCCCAGCTGTCTAATCTGCTCTGTGCAAGTCAGGGAGAGCCTGAGTCTGACACATCTTGACAGGACCTGCTGTTTTCATCTCAGGCTGCCTGGGCTCCCTTCTTCACAGAGCACAAGAGTCTCACTCAGCACTGGGGCAATTTTTAACTGAAGCTGAAATTCCTGATACCATGACACCATACAGTGGTATCAGGAAAGTGTGATATAAACCAGATCTGATTATTTAACTCTCAACTTCCAAAAACTAACTGCCTTTGCCTGAAGCAAACTTCATCTCCCCACAACATGAGAGAGAAAAATATTCTAGTGGTGCACTGGGAAGGAAATAAGTGCACTGCTTTAATTAAGTCAAAGGCTACCCATTCTGCAAACAGAGAAGTGGACAAAGACCTGAGTAACAGAAGACAGCACCATCCCAAGTACCATGCTGGACTAGAGCTGTGCTCAGCTGAGTCCTGTTAGCAGCTGTAGGACAAACAAGCTGGTCCTGCAGGGATGGAATAACTTCAGGTGCGACTGCTTTGGGGAGCAGGGGAGGGGCTCATGAAACCAGGAAATGTATATGAGGCAGTGGGCTTGGGGTGAGTGTGATTGAGCTGAGAGGTTCTGCTAGGAGTGTGAGGGTTGGTGTGCTGGTATACATGAGAATGATGTGCGGATGCCCTTTGCTAGCGCAGCAGTCTAGATCTGCTTCTGAAATGGCTACCAGATGCTGAGGTCAGTGACTGGGACGTTGGTGGGGAGAAGACAATGTGAAGAGTCAGTGGTCTCTCTTTTCAACCCTTACAGCTGCTTCAGTCTTCTCTTCTTTTTTTTTTTTTTTTTGTTCTTCTACCTCCAGTCCAAACTAACTCACAATGAAGACAAAACCAGCTAGGCGTTCTGGGAACATCCATGTGTGGGAATGGCTTGAGTACCTGGGGGATGGCTCGTGAGCAACTCCTCCATGTGTAAAGCATCACAGCATACTCATGGCCTTCTTCCAGCATTTCATTCTGAAAGAAAAGATAGAGAGGTGTTGCTGGGGCAGGGCATGAACTGGAGGCTCAGCATCACTGAGGCAGCACCCATGGACTCACCATGCTGGAGTGAACTGTTGCCTGCTCAATGTACCTGGCAATACCAGTCACAAAAGCATTTCTGTCTTCAAAGTTTGTGTCAAAATTAGCCTATGGGAAAAATGGAGAGATGGGCATTAAAATACATCTAGTTGTTTGCTTACCTGATACAGTTCAGCATGGGATGTGCTGGCAAAAAGACAAATCAGTAGGACTCCTGGGGCATGGGAGCAGTTTATGAACCGTTAGAGGTACTGCATCTCTAGATCTGAAGGAGATTCACACATGCAGCCTGAGATGCTTCTGAGTCACACATATTCATTAGAGAGAATCCTGCAGATTATATGTGTGAAAGCACAGCAATCAAGACTGACAAACTCTCGTAAAATCAAGCCAAACTCAGGTGGGGATCAGCTACAGGGAATTGCAGCCACACCAGAAAGCAAACCTACAGCAATTATTGTAAGGATTTTAGCTTGGTAACTCACAAGACAGATGCAGCCTCATTAATTTTCATTTGTGCCCTGGCTGCTAGGGGAAGACCACATCCTGTCAGCAGGAATTGCAAAGAATAAACACATGGAAAGGGCAAGGAATGAGATGTCTGGAAAATATAAATATGAAAGTCAGCACTCATCCAGACACTGTTATTAGCACTAGTGTTGCTCTTGCAAGCAGATGCTTTGGGATGAACAGTTGTTTTGGAAGTTAAGCTACTGCTTTGGGTTGGGAGAGGGGGAGCAAGAAAGTGCAGAGCAGGGCAGGGGATGAGACAGCAGCTCCTCAGCCCCTCTGTGCTGAGTGCCCATTCCCAAGTCCTGGGCTCGGGTAATTTCCTCTTAGAAGGCTGGCTGATGTTATCTGCTGGAGGGCAGAGTGTACAAAAGTCCCAGGCTCCCAGAGCTGTTCCTTGCAATGACGTTAGCATTGCAGCAATTGTATTCACCTCAGTAACTGATTTCCTGAGTAAATAAGGCAGGAGAACAGACCCCATGGCCACAGGGCTACTCTTCTTAGTGCCTTCAGGACACTGCATGTGACAAGAAAAGGTGAGGCTGCATATGCATGTCTGGCTAGCAGGGGAAAGGACTACATACAAACAGGTATGATGAGGAAACAGGCTTGGCCAATATCTCTAGATCCAGTTTAGATGAGTTTTTTTTAGGCCCAGCGGTGTGCACACACTTGTGGTGCTGAAAGGAGGGTGTGCCATCAGGCTGGACCCTGATCCCCTCACAGGACACAAGTCAGCAAAGAGTAAAAATGATTTAAAGAAGAGATAAGCAAAAAATGATATGAAGATTTTCCAGAGAGTTGAAATTTGAACATCCCAGAACTGCCTTTGGGTCTGATAACCTATAGAGATACTAACGCTACTGAATGAGCCCACAGTCTGACCTGCTGAAAGAGATACTGTAATTTCAGACCCCTGTGTACATGGCATGGCAATCACTGTGCGGGTGTGTTTATACACTGCCATGGCTAAGTCATGAATTCAGCAGTGGCAGGATGGCAAAAGCAACCCCACATTATATTTAACCCTGGGTGTGTGCTATAGGGCAGGGCGTGGTGGCCAAGCAGTGGAGGCATCCTGCTGCAGATCTAAAAGCAGGAGTTTGGGCCTTACCCTGAGCTCGGGCCAAGCTTTGCTTGGTCAGTGCAGCTGTAGCTAAATCTGTGGTTGTTCAAGGCAGAGAAGCGATTGCAGTGACTGCCCTCCCTTGCATGCCATCAGCTCCCCAGACCGGCAGCTCCAGCTGTGCTAGCGGCACAGGCCAGCCAAAGTCAGGCAGAGCTCTGATTCTGACCTACTTAGATGCGGGCCCTACCATAAAAAGGAAGCACAGAAATATGTGCATAATAGAACATTGCTGAGAACTTTCTGCTCTTATCACAAATCTTATCTCCTGCTTCTTACCCGTTCATGCACTCTGGTTTTCATTTTTTAACTTCCCTATGCCTTGCTCAGCCTTAAAGATCCCTTTCACTAACCCCTAGTGTTTTTGTTTTAAAGTTTTTGGGAACAGATTTGTGACTAGATCTGTTCTGAACATTTCCTTAAACATGGTGAACCCAGGATGTTTTCAGACAGTTCTCACAGTGCCACGCGCCCCTGTGTTTTGCATGAGCTAGTGAACAACCCTCCCTGCCCCACCACCTCTGGGAGCTGAAGGTACCTGGTACATGATGGAGGACGGAGGCGGTTCGATGCATGGCTGCTGGTCTGGAAGAGGCAGCTCCTCCAGTAAATCCACGTTGGACAAGGCATCCTCTAGCGTGACGTGAGTGGTCATGGTTCTGGATGTTCAGTTTCCGCGCTAAATCCACAGGAAAAGAGAGGGTGATAGACAGACAGACAGCAGCCAGAAGACTGAGTGGGAAAGCACCAAAGGACAAAACCAGAACCACAACTAGCTGACACTGCAGGAGACACAATCCTGGTTTATCTTGTTTTCCTTTTCTTGTGTATTTAACCTACACCTCTATGTCATCTCTCCTTCTGTGACTCAACAGCAGAGTAGGAATGCAGAATATGAGGAACACAACTACCCACCTATGCCCTTCTCTGCTTAACTCTATGCAAAACTGTTTAAGACAGAGCACAGCTGGGTGCTGCAGTGCAGCTTTAGCAACCCCGAGTGAAAGCGTGTGATCTGAAATGCAAAGCAGCGCTATCAAAAATATCTCTCAAAGCAGCCCAATTATAAAAGTATGACTGATGCTGACACTCACATGCTCTATTTCTCACACACATGAACGGTGCTCAAAACTGCAAACAACAAATTGCATTCCCAAGGGTGAACCAGAAAGGATTGAGTACTGTGCAGGCAGGCTATGGCACTGCAAGCAGCAAAAAAAAAAGCTGCTGTTAAAATTTTCCCTGTTTTTACCATGCACGTGGTATCCCCTGCCCAGTCCCGGCCTGCCATGGAGCTGCCAACAGTGCCAGTTGCACATGAAATAAAAAGCAAAGGGAAACATTTCTGAAAGCTCACTGGCACTTACACTAATGGGAACCTCAGAACAAACCTGTATGTCCCTTAGCTCCTTTGCCATTGACATTTGCTGTAAGAGCACAAGCATGGAGGGACGGCTGCTGTCACCCAGGCTGCACGCTTGTATAATCACAGCCACAGGGCTTCCCCAGTTAATACCTAATCCATGTGCAATAGCTGTGGCCAACCAAGAGCGTGTGTCTCCTAGAAAAACACCCCACTGTATTCAAACACTTGCAGAGTGAGAACTCACTTTATATATTGACAAGTCATTTGATTAGCAAATCGCGCCCCTGTCCCCTCGGGTGTTTTTTTCCCCATTCAGAGCCTGTCTAGTTTCATATGAGAGTTTTATCGCTCTAATCTGCAAGATAGTAGAGCTCTCTATTATAAAAGTTCCCATCAGGATACTCACACATTTCAATAAAACACCCTGCAACTCTGACTTTGGCTCAGGCAAGCGGACTGAGCTCTTTGCCTGCCTTTTTACAGAGTATATATTCCAATCCTTTAATCATCTCTTTGGCTTTTCTCTAAGCTTGATCCAATTTTGCAATTTTTTTGCTGAAGTGCGGACACTGTAGCAGGACATAAGGCTCCAGTGGTATCTGCACAAGCGCCAGATACAACAGTGTTGTAAATTCTCCCCTTGTGTACAATCCCACCAGTTTCTCTGGTCGCAGCAGCAGCTCCATAGGTGCTCATATTCAGCCGATTATCTGCAACAAATCCCCCTTTCTTTTTTTTTTAATTGAGTCACTGTTTCCAAGAATATAAGTTTGCTTTTCATTTCCAGCACTGGGAGCATGGAAGGACAATGGCTTCAGGATGTCCATAGTTAAGACACACATGCACCCAGCAAGGACCATGGCCAAGGAGGATGCATGCTCTGCGCAGTCCTAGGGTGGCTTCAAGAGGGATGCTGCTGCTGTGCCTCTTGTCACTGTTGCTGCCTGCCCACATGGGCTGCAAGAACATGTATGAGCCTGGTAAAACTCATTCCACTTCCACCAATGCCTCCCCAATGTACCAGACAGCTGAGAAACAGGCTTGGTTACACCTGCAGCTGAAGCACCATGTGGAAAAAAAAAAAAAAAATAAATCTCAAGCAGCCCTTTCCCTACACGCTCAAATTTCTGTTTCCTTCTTCACCCCTCTTTGCTAAAATGGTTTCCTGTTACAAACTGTAGCAGCTGTCAAAACCAGACATAAGGTCCCGGCACACCGCAGGCCAAAGCAGCTTCCTCCCTGCTGCGAGCACTCCCTGCTGCTCCGTGCCAGGGGGGCAGCTCCACTCGCCCACCCCCACGGGCACCCTCGGCTGCCCATCGCCTCCTCCAGCGCCTCAAGACTCATCTCTGGGCTCCCAGAACAACACCCCTGGTACTCACACATGCTTCATTACATACTTCAGGCTTGGGAAGACAAAAACCTTCCATTTTACAGCTTTGAGGATGTTGGCTGTTTATTTGGGTTCATTTCTCATTCTTCCGTAAGTCAAACTCTGCGGCCATTTGTGCAATGTGCTGGCAGACTGCTGTAATCAATGATGCTTCCCCAATAATCCTGTGACACCCAAAGAGCTCAGCAACAAGAGACAAAATTATTGCTGTTGTTTGGGCCATACCAGAAGTTATAGTCCCAAATACAGTGCCAGGGTCCTGCTGTGCTGGGCAGCCACAAATCCGCCAGACTAAGCCAGTTCCTGCCCAAATGATCTTGTACTCACATAGAGGAAGAGAGGCAGTGTGTAGAAATATGTGAAAATAAAAGGAAGTTTCAAGCCATAGTGAGCGAGCAGTGCAATCGGCCGTTGGCCCACCCTGTGCTTTGCCATGGCTGAGCAGGGTGCAAGAACCTGGAGGTGGAAAAACTACAGCCTTTGTGGGTTTCACAGATGAGTCTCCACAGGGATTCCCAATTTCAATTTTATGCTTTCCTAGGCCCAATAGCAAAACCAACAGAGATGACAGGGAAAAAACGTGGGCTGCCAGGACTTCCCCTGGGTCTTATGCCTGCACCACACTGCAACAGACAGCAACCTCACAGCTGGAGCGTGTGATGGAAGGGTTACGGGTCCAGGCTGGCTGAACTGGATCCTCAACCCAGATAATCCATGGAGGAGCATCCTCAAGCAATCCCTCATCTGCCTGTGCCATGGCCCCTCGCTGGCTCCTTGGGGTGGCTGTAGGGCTGGCGGGGCCCCTCCTCTTTTTTGGGTTCCACTGCCAGTAGTAAACATCTAGCAGTTAGAGGGCTTGTGCACTGCGGAAGGCTCTGAAGGCATCAGCAATTGCTTAGCCCGGTTCATGGGGTAATACGAGGTATCTCCACACCACAGGGGCTGCCCAGGAGAGCCAAAAGGGGAAGTCCCACTGCGACAGACCCACGCTGCCCACCCTCGCCTTCCTGCAAAAAAGTTTCTTACACATACGTGCTGGGGCTTCCCTGGTAAATCCCAGCTTCATCCCCTCGGTGCAGCGATGAGGGGGGCAGCTGTCAGGTAACGAGGCAGTGGCCAAGCGGCTCCCGCCCAGGGAAGACGAGGATCCCTGGGGATACTCATCAAAAAGTCCTCATTAATCCCTAACCACTATCCACCACCTGGGCCTCAGGGCAGGGATGCTCATGATGGGAAAAGAGTCAGCCCATGGTGGTAGTTTGCCAACGGCGCTTTGGCACGTGTGGCTGTGGGGCCGGGGACCACACAGCCCGGGGAGCAGCACAGAAGCCTGCCCAGGAACGGGGTTTTTTTGCTGCTGTAACACATGCGTGGCGGGGTGAGGCTTTTCCTCGCACACAGGAAGCATATCCTGCCTGCATGGACCCAAGCACAGCCACGCAGGCTGCTGGGAGTGTGGTGCAAAATGACTTTCTTCTCCATATCCTGCTGCTGCTGGTCAGAGGCCAAAGTCCCTCCAGTCCTACATGTTTCGGCAAAACTGAACATGAGACTGGCAGGAGCCAACGCCCACCCTAGTGAAACCCTAGAGAGGGATGCAGCCACTGGTCTGATTACTTCTTCTGCTAAAGAGCGTTGGTGCTAACAAGTGCTACCCACACTTTCTGCTCATCTGCTGCAGAAACTTCCTCTCCCCATCCTACATCTCAGTCGTAAGCTCTCTGGCCATCTCTTACACCTTCTAAAGCCAAATGATCTCACAGAGGCACTGGGACTTCTGGACACGGCAGGGAGCCAGCCACGCAGGGTCCATACACAGGGCACGGCCCCACGACACTGAAATGGAAATTGAGAGTTCCCAGCATAGTGACTCTCTTATGGCAGCAGCCTGGGGGCCATATTTAACCAACAGTGTAGGAAGGCTTTGAGAAGGAGTGAAGATGGCTATCCCAGATGTCTGAACTTGCAGGGCAGGTCCTACCTTCCTGACCAAAATGCTTGCCCAGAAGTATAGGTGCAATATCATCCTCTTTGCAGCAAGAGGAACAAAGACGACTTTATTGTTAGAGCAGCTTGGGGGAACAAAGACTGACTTTTAAAAGCAGAGCCATAATGAATATGTTGCATGCATGTGCACTTGGCTTTGAAGCTGTGCAGCTGAGAGCTCTGGGGAAGTGGCACGGGCTGCTTTGGTTTTTCAGTTCGCCTGCTCCTACAGCAGACGTTCACGCTGGAGCTGCAACAGCTACTGAGCGCAGGAAAGGAAGCAGGAAAAAATAGGAATTTCCCAGGAGACTGGCACTAAGACATCATCCAAGCACGGCAAGCCTGGGGTGAGACGAGCAGCAAAATGGCTTTTGCTGGGGAGACTTCAATGTAAAGAAGGAGGACAAACTTCTGGTCACCTGCCGAGCATCTGGGATTCTTCTCCAGCTCTAATGCCCAGTCCCTAGGTAACTTGGGAAAGTCAATTTATTTTTGCCCCTGTGATAAAGATTCTCCCTCTTACTCCAAAATAGCATCTAGTCAGTGGTCAGGAACCATCTTGGCCCAACAAGTACCCCAGCAGACTGATGTCTCAGGTACATAAAAGCAGTGTTTATAGTACCCACTGCCTCACAGCATGAGGAGGATAAATGCTCCTGGCCACCAATGTATTTTTAGTCAAGAATAACTTCAGGATGCAAAAGTTTACTTTGACCCTTGCTTAAAATGCATGGGATTAAAGTTCCCTGTATTTTAGGATGCATGTCATCATCCCCTTCTCTCATGCTGTAAGAATTACTTGTAATTGCAACCACCACCACCGTCAGGAGGTTCTTTGCAGGAGCAAATAAACACGGCCAGGATGAGCGAGATTGGCAGAGCTGGGTTCCTGCCCTACACAGTAACAGATGTTAATAACCATGAAATTACCCTTCCCATTATAAAAGGAAGCCAAACTGCACGACTCCTGAAGCTGTTTTTCTGTATCTCTAAGTTTTCTGCCATTCCATTAGGGCTGAGTTCTAGTTACTTATGCCATCCTTGTCTCTCAGCAACACAATTATTTTGGAATTTATTTCTTTTATAATAACTTTTTTTTTTTTTTTTTTTTTCTGGTGCCAAAGAAAGAGAGTCAGGGAAGGAGGCAGGTACAGGAAGCTGCATTTCCAATATAGTTGAGAAATTTAGAGAAAGTTTACAAGCAACCCCACAGCTGACAGTTAAAGCGCTTCTTGGGAAATTAAATCACACAGGCAAGCATTGTTAATAGTTGGCCAGTTATTAATCTTCCAAAACCATTCCTCCCATTTTTCATGCAAAGATGGTAACTATTGGTTGATAAAATTATTATCGTGAAATCAACATAGTCTGCTTTGCTCCAGAGACCCTAGTCAGAAAATAGAAGATTTTTCCATATTCCTTGGGCTTCATTAATAACAATTAACTGTACAGAGAAAAAGAATTATCCTTTGCAGGGAATTACCACAGAATTATATAGCTGTGACAGACACCAAAATACCAGGATGGTCACCCTTCTCGGTGACTAACCCCAGACAACTGTCATCATGCAAAACATGAGGGTGCTTTTTCTTTCAGTATCTGTGCAGGGCGGGAGGGGTGCAGAGGATTAAGCGACTCAGCCTAATTCCACGAGATCTTTGTGATCCAACCCCACCAGCCAGGACCCCCCCACCCCCCGTGGAAAGCAGCAGATGGGGAAGGGGGACAAGCTCTGATGCTGGCAGTGTCCTCCGACAGCACACACAACCATCACCCTTCTCCAGAACAACCCTGAGCAGGCAGGGAGGTTTCAGTATGTGCCTCTGTTTCTTCTCATTCCACCCCCCCTCCTGGTCCTTCCCACCCACGGAAATCTCCTGCAGAATCCATCCCTTCCTCCCCAGGTGGGATGCAGCTGGCACCACGCATTTCCAGCGTCCTCGGGTGGAAAGTTCAATACAAAGAAACGCTTCGCGGGGCGCACCTTGCTCCTGACCGCTCTCACGCAACGGGGAAACCCGGCGGTTTTGGACGGGAAAGGTTTTGCCGACTCCAACCGACGCCACAGCACGAACCTGCCAGCCCACCGCTCCCAACCCCGGCTCAGACCCCATCGCTTCCTCCCTCCCCCCTCCTCCCCCCGGGGCACCATATTTTCACGCCACGGGTGATGCGGGAGCTGGTCGGGAGCCCCCTCCGCGGCCACTTCCAGCCCCCGGCCCGGTGCTGCCGCTCCTCCATCTCCCCCATCCCCCTTTTTCCCTCCGCCAGGCAGCACCGCCGCGACCCCGGCTCGCCCGAGCGCTGCCGCCCGCGCTGGGGCCTGCACCGCCCGCCGGGCCCGGCTCTCGGCCCCTTCCCCCGTCCTGGGGGCGCGGAGCCGGGATGGCGGGGGGGGGGGGGGGGGGGGGAGGAAAAAGGGGGATTTGCGCTATTTTTGTTTTTGTTTGTTTGGTTTTTTTTTTTTCCCCGGCGCTTTGCAGTGGCAGCGGGGAGGGTGAATGCTGCAGGTAGCTCTAAGCATTGTGGGATACATCCCCGCACATCCCGGCCCGGCCGGGCCTCCCGCCCCCCCGCCCGGGGGCGGCGGCACCTGCCCCGCCGCTGCCCCCCCCCCCCCCCCCCCCCCCCCGCAGGCCCCGCTGAGCCCGCCCGGGGGGCACCGCGCTCGGCGGCGGACGCAGCCCCACGCGGCCCGAGGGTGGGTGGGTGGGTGGGGGTGAGGCCGCGCAACCCCCGCGCCCACCCCCGCCCCGCTCACCTGGCGCTCCGCGGGGTGCGATGCTCTCCGCGCCGCGGGGATGCTCCGCGCCGCCCGCACAAAGAGCAGGAAATGGCTGCAGCAAGTGCACTTCCGCGGCTCTCCGCCGGCCCCTCCGCACGGCATGCGGGGGGAGCCCCGGTCCCCGCCGCGGGAAGGGGCTGGAGCGGCGCGGGCGGCTCCTCCCCCGGGCAGCGCGGGGGATGCGCGGCGGGGCCGGGGGCCGCATCCCCCCCCCGAGACCCCCCCCCCCCCCCTTCCCCGGGGCCTCCTGCCGCGGCCGCCCCGCCGGGGGAAGGTCGGGGTGGCGGCGGTGCGGGGCTGGCGGGGAGGGGGAAGGTCACCGGCCCCACCCCGGTGCACGGAGGGGCCGGGGCCGGGGGGTGTTTGGGTCCCTGAGAAGGCAGGACGCGGCTGGGATTCCCCATCTCCCCGCGGCTGAGCCTGCAGGGTCTCGAGTATTCACCTTCTCTTCCCCCCCCCTCCCCAGAGGACGTGTACCTTCGTTAGGTTTTACCTGCCATCTTAACGAAAACCCTGTTTACTGAATAGCTGTAAAGGCTTCAATCACTGAGCACGTTAGAGACCAAAGCCAGAAGACACTGTCTTTGCCCAGAGCTCCAAGCCTTTTCTGAATTAGCACCGCATCTGAAAGATCTTCCTTCTGGCATTTTTTGGCATCTGGCATTTCTTCAGGGATAAGTTTCCAGTCGTCTGCTCATGCTTCTTTTTTAAAGCTCCAATACAGCTCTTCAGATCGACTGTGAAATACAAACTGGACCGCTTACAGCCTTCAGAGGAACATCGCCTCATGGTGATTGATAGAAAACTTGTATGGGGCCTTCATTAATTTTTCTGCAGCCCTCTCAGCTTCTGATGCAGCTGTCTGTCTGTCAAAAGACATCAGTGAATACCCAAGGACTGTTGAAAGTCTCGATACAGGTCTAGATACATTTTCTTGGTGGCCCTGGCAGTGGCCCTTTCCAGAGCAACAGCCTACAAAAGCAGGAAGGCAATCTGAGGAACTGTCTTTATTTTAATAGACAGGACCACACCTGAAAAATATCTATTAGTAGCATCTCTGAGAGCGGATTCTTCTCCTGCATAGCATTTCTTCTCTCTCACCTTTGACTGGAACATTTTGCAGCCATCGTTCCTCTTTTTACTATTTATTATTTGTCAGAAAAATTCAGTAAGTGAGCATTGTTTCTGCAGATCCAAAAGATTTAACAGCTAATATTGCTGTGAGGCCATGGGTGAAACAAGGTCAGTTCAAGAAAACTGTGGCAGTAAAAACTGCTGTGGACTATTTTTGCACAGGTTAATCTGCTGCCATTATCAGCCAGGCTCAGGGTGATGGGAATTCCATGACTATTATTATTTTAATTTTATACTCTGTGATGACTTAGATCATAGAATAATAAAATCAGCTTCTCTGCAATTGCCCTGCAAATCACTCTGCAGGCTGGGAAGAGTGGTAGCAAGGGGCAGGCCCCACGCAGCGACAGAGGCAGGAGTGTGTGCATCAGCTGGTTATGTGTGGAGGGGAGAGATAACACGATGGTGGGGTGAGCTGAACAGAAGAATACACACTGATTTGAAGTGGCTGCCAAGTGAGATTTAGCGGAACCATTCACCTGAACCCTGCCATGCTGACAAGCGCAGCGTTCAGAGAGGACAAAGCCAAACATCACATAGAAACATGTTCATTAAAATACGTTTGAGGAAATTCTATATTTTTTCACGCCTGATTTTAAGGTAATTATCCACCAGAACAAATACCAACAACCCCCCCACTTCCCTGGGGTGACCAGCACATGCCCAGGAAAGAGCTTTTCATGGCTAACGTTGCTGCGCTCCAGTCCCTGGTCTCCACTGAGAAGCATCAGCTGCTCTTTCTAGACGAGGTTACTGCTTGACTCCCTCTTCCTTGCTGGGATGCCAGCCTGGCTGTGCCAGCACCTGGCCATCGCAGCAGCAGGTCAGGGACACGCTGGGACAACGCTCGGGGCCTCGGCTCCAGCCAAATGTGCAACCTGGGCAGATCCGCGCACCCACCGCCTCCGGTAACCAGCAGGCAAAGGCAGGGACAAGCACAGCCTCCTGCCACTCTGAAATACGGCCAGAGAGGTTCAAACTGGCAAAGGAGGAATGGTTTAAACGTTCAGCACATTGCAAATACTTTCCAAGGAGACAGGGAAGGGGTATTCAGAGAAGGATTATTCACTCTGCGGCAGGAGACAGCTGATATTCTCACCTCTACATTGTGGGGAACATACCTCGTTAAGCCAAATGAAGGGCACAGGCCTAAATTTGCCATAGAAACTGCTATGGTTGGAGAAGGCTGTGTTACACTGCATTAATATCCATTAATATCATGCAGTTATCACAGTACGACACTGGCCTTTTCAGATTCGTCAAGTCCCCTGTAAATAATCATAGGGAAACACTCTTTGGGAGCATTCTAATGTTACTACTCCCATTATGTGAAGATTCAAAGAATTTAAAGCCACCACAATGGACGTTTAGACTTCAAAATCTATGTGTCCATGCACTAAATTATCCAATTTGCAGAGATTCCAATACTTTCTACCACCATAAACCCAGCACATAATCTAACCCCAGAACATAGCCATAGTTCTGGGAACACAGAGATGGTTCAGAAAGCCAGAAGAAGCCTGTTTGCTTATTGGTGGGGAGGATTTGGAGGAAGAGCAAACTATATAAGTGCATGAGGATGGTTTTTGCATTTTTTCTAAGTTATAGTGAAAGCCACAGTTGGGACTCAACAATTTTATTGTTTGTAAAAGTACATATTGCGTACATAGAAATACTGCCAAAGAAAACGGGACATAAAACATCACAATATTATTTAGTGCAACACTCAATAGCTAATAAATATTACACTTATCTAAATATAAATATAATCTCAAGAAACATTACCTAGCAGAGCAATATTGCTGCTACTTAATAGCAACCTCCTCAAGCTTGACAGACTGCTGGTTCCTTCAAGGATGGAGGGGGCAGCAAGCCGGAAGCTTAACTTGGTGAGCCTGCAGATACCCCTGCCACAGTGTCTGTGCTCAGGAAGAATCGATTCAGAGTATTCCGTGGTTGTATGGGTTGTCTAAGTGCAATAAAAAGGGGGAGAAAACAGAGTGATGGCCAGCTGTCCTCAAATTTAGCTGTAGATGTACGGTTTAACATGGTTAGGGCTACTAACTTCATTGGCTAAAAGTGAAATTTGGCATCACCAGGATGTGACAACAGGCTAACTCAGACTAAAGGATGCAAGGGACAAAGAGAAACTTAGCTTAAATTCACTGTAGGCAAAAATTCATAATCTGTTTATAGATGCTCACTTTCCACATACTGGTTCAGACTATGAAGAGATTTTGGCATCAATCTTGATTCGAAGGTAGCACTCTGATCCTGCTTTTAGGATTGACAACGTCTCATCTGAGTGTTGGGATTCTCCTTGCCTGGGAGAGTCTGCATGATATGTGTAGGAGTAAACCAAAGAAAATAACATGGAATCAAATCAAAGTGGGAAAATGTATAAGGCAGGAACTAATGCCTTGCCTGTATCCATATACCTGAAAAGATATGCTAGCTCCTAGAAGCTACCCTAGAACCATGAGTCTAAAAAATAACAAAAATTAAGCCTCCCTCTATGAAGAAATAGTTTGACACAGGATATGTGAGATCATGGGATTACATTATTTCCTTGTTTCATTTTTGTTGGCAAACATATTTGAATCTGACTTCTGTAATGACAGGAGAGATTGCTGCTGGAAGTTTGCACCTTACAGTTTTTGTAAACTGCTGTCACCTAAGGTTTACTCATCTTCTTATCTGCCCAAAGAGAGAAGCACCAAAAATACATGCTGCATATATGCACATACCATCTGTGAGTCCTCTTGACTTCTCTAGTTATTGTTAATGCTTAGCAGAAAGTCCTGATCTTATTTACAAATTCTGCAGGACACCAACACCCACACTTTTGGCTTTGAGGTCAGTTACGTCAAAACAGTGTCTCTGTCTTGCAGTGAAAACATAAATTTTAATTGAAATACCAGGAGATGGATATTGTTTATATGTTCTTCTGCTGTCACCACATAATGTGGAACTCCTCATGGAGTCAGTACCCAGGCAGACCATTCATATAGGACTTTTTCTTTGATCAGTCCCTTTGTTCACAGAAGAGATGGAAAAGTCTTGTGATGATTCAGGTACTCTTTGAAGAATGAGAAAACTCTTCTTACTATCAGTGGTGCACTGAGCACATGATCTACTCATGGTTACACTTCTGAGCCCTCTGGCTCCTTCCTTCCAAACATACCAGTTCAGGAGTAGGCTTCTGTACCTTTCACAGATAATCAGATCCTGGGATCCTGCCTTGTCCTGGACTGGAAACACATAGCACTCTGCACTGCTCAGTCCTCCATTCTCCGTTCAAAGAAATTGGATGGAAATCATTATTTAACTTCCCACTCACTGCACTACACAATTTGAGAGAATTTCAAGATTCTTCAACATGCTGCTTTTTCTCTTCCCTCCTTACAAACTTGCATGCACGTGCAGGCACCTCTTCAGTTTACTGGGTACCAGAATCTTGTTTCTGTTATGCCACAGTTTCAAAGAAAATCATGCAAAGGGAGAATGAAACCACCTTGAAATATCAGCATCAGAAATACAGTCACTAAACCCAGCCTGTTCCCATGTATCCCAGGCTTATTCCTGTTCAGAGCTTTCAGGTCTAGCCCACTCTTAATTAGAAAGCCATGGAAATGTCTAAATGTTCCTCAGTTAAAGACAGGGGTTATTTCCCCAGGGAAGACATTAATTTGGGAGTTCACAGAACTGGAATAGCAATGTCAGATCTCTTAGCTTTGAGGCTGTATCTTCAGGAAAAATACACTTGCTGGATTGTGTGGTTCAGGACTCTCTGCTCAATTGCAGCTTCTGCTTGTAAGATGCAAACGACATTCTTTGCCAAACCAAAGCCTGTGTCTGTCTAGGCTCTGGAAGACCTGGGGGTATCTTGTCTGTCTGGAACTACCAGCTTCTGCTCGCTCCTTCTCCCCAGGCACATGGCAAGTATCTATGGTGAGAGGATTCCTCTTAATGCTTTGTGTGAGAAAAATCCAGCCATCTGCTCTCTTGGGACTCTCTTAGCTTTGCTTAGCTGTTGGTGCCATGATTACAGATCAAACTCAGAGATTTCACTCAGTTGATACAGCAGAAGAGAAAAGGATGGCCGGTCATCTTTCCTCTGAGCAGGGGAGAGAAGAGAGAGGGAGAACATTAGTGTTAGCTTGAGAGGAATGGCATGGTTAGGAAGGAAAACCTTGTGAAGAAACTATTAACAAAAATCCAATCTATTGTTATAGAGAAAATGCCAGTGAAAGAATGAATTTCCTTCTGTGCAATGTTTCTTTTCTACTGGCAGTGATTTTTGCCTAGTGGACACTAAGTACCTTGTAACGGGTTGGCTGTCAGTTTTACCATCACAATTAAAAATTGGCCACACAGATCCACAGCTTTCTTAGGAAGCAAACTGTTGAATTAACTTCAGTTAGGTGCACTACATAGGCTTCTCAGTGAAGTCAACACACTCTATAGAAACAGAAGCTTGAACAAAAGGCAAAGAGCCTAGAGTTTTCTTGCTAGCACAGATGAAGCTACAGAGTGCTTCACCTCCAGGATTTTATCTTGTGTTAGCATGTGAAGCGTATGCCTTCTAAAAGCCAGGGGGAAGAGAGCTCTTGTCTTTGGAACTAGGGCTCTCCCATTATGATACTAACCATCCTCCAGCAGTGGCTCATGACCTCATAAATCACCTTGGAGGCCAGCTTGGGTTTGTAAAGCCGAAATCCTGCATTGATTTCTTCCACCACTTCTCCATTGGTGCGATTCTCATAAGGGATTTTACCTTCACTGAAGACCTCCCACATCAGCACTCCTAAAGCAAACAAATGAGAAAAATCAAAAAGAAGCAAATAAAATTCTCAGCAGGCCCACGGCCACCTCCCACCTGCTCTCAACATTGATGTCTGTTATTTGGAAAAGCATTTTCATTCGGATTCTCAGTACACATCTGAAAAATCAGGCTCTAACACAGCTGTATAGTTTGAGGATGCCAACTAAGATCTCTTGTGGGCACTGGACTGTGAGGAAGTACCAGTTTGGTGACTGCAAGTTTGACTTCTCTGCATCCTTCTTCATGGTAGTCTAGCATGACAGGGATGTATTTCCCCATGAGTCAGATGAAGTCTAAGTGTGTTATATGTCAGAAAGCAGAGCAGTGTTCTATGTCTTCTCCCAAACCGTGAAGAAGATGAAATGTACTCCATCCAGATGTGTAATGTGGGAAAGAGAACCCGCCTTTTGTCATTGATTCAGTTTCACTATTTTTGCTTCCAGTTAATTACATATAAGAGAAATGCCACTGATTTTCCTGTCTGCAGTGTGACCTACACCAGAATTTGCTTGTATTTGGGTGAGACTCAGGAGCAAGAAAAGCAATATGAACTGCTCCATTCTTGTTAGTCAGTTTAGCCTCAGTACTGGGAACTCCTTGCCTGCAAAATGTCCCAAGAGGTGTGATTCACTGGGATGAATTCACATGCAATGACAGTGGAATTTCAAAGGATTGCAGCACATTTTCCCACTTTTCCTAAACAGTCAAATGTTTTCCTGTGATTACTGTTTAGTGCAGTACAGAAACTTGTGCTTCTCTAGTGTGGTGGAAGAGAGGCAGGCAAAGACAGAAGGACCATGGAATACATTGTGGTTGGCCACCCAATCAGAGAGGCTCTGCATATGGAGGGAATACAAGGCATGTGTGTTATTACTAGGTTTAATTTCTTTGGTCATCTAATATGACTGACTTGGTAAACTCTATTCACATTGTATTAGAAAAGGGAGACAGGCAGCTAGATAGACTGATCTAAAATAAAGTTGGGTAACTCCAGTCAACTTTGCTAAATAATGCCTGCTTTCTAGCTTTGAATTTTTCAAATAGGAAGATACATAGAGATTGCAGCTCCTCACCAATGATGTTGGTTTTACTGAAGAATAAGCAAAGCAATTGTATTCCCCCAGCGTGCAGATGCCTGCACTGGGAATTTCTCATACCCATTTTGTTCTCCTGGGCACAGCAGGATTTCAGGCCTGGCAGAAGAGATGAATGGGCTGCAGAGTAGTGGAGCAGAAAGCTTCTCACAGTCATGAGACCATGACATGACAGAGGAAGAATCCTCTTATGCAAACCCCACTGGATGGGAGATAACAAGTCTGACAGATGTACAACACTGCTGCCTGCACATTTCACAAAGAAGGACTGACCAATGCAAACAGAGCTCACTGGTATTTCATTCAGCCCTGAAACTGGAGTGAGCCAACTTCACCAGGCTTGGCTTGACTGTAAATCAAACTGAGCACCCTTTTTGGAAGCATCTGGATTTCAGTGTACAGGCCAGTTTCTGAATTCTGAAGCAGAACATTCTTATCAAAGTAGCATCTTTCCCCATGTCACTGCCACTTTGCAGGTGTCAGAGGGAGCTCCACTGGCAAATGTGGTCCCTTGTTATTATGTGGTGAGTACTGACAGCCTCCTCCACATGCTGGGGGACACGGAAAGAGGAATGGTGCTCTTTGAAGCATCTCCGGGTTGGGTTTGCAAAGGTGGTTGTGTGGGTCTGAGCACTCAGCTCCCACTGCACTGCTCATAACCCAACACAGGAAGGCACAACTTCAACCTCAGCAGAAGACAGTGAAGGGAGAGGGAAGCAGAGAATTCACAAGCACAGACTAGCAAACGTTATAATCCTGCATTATTTACTGCTAGGCCCGGAGCTGAGTGGCACCCCATTGACTGTGTGCTGTGCACAGCACACTGCACTGATTCATTCTGCAGTACCATGATTTGCATGCTAGCTGGAGATGGGCCAGACACATTAGTGTGCCAGATCGACAGGCCAGGGGATAGCCTTTGTTATCTCTAGCGCCAACGACTTTGGGGAAAAAAATATACAATGGCTTTCTTATCTATGAGGGTCCAGAAGGGAGTCCAAATAACCGAAGCGAATCATAAAACAATGCATTGGGGAGCAGGAAATGAGGTGATCAAATGTGAGCAGTGAAATAATATTTTCAGATCAGCATAAAGCAAATGGAGTCAGCAGAGCAAACTTGGAAAGGCCAAGGGTTTGAGTGAAGCATCCGTACCCAAGACTAACATGCAGAGAGGTGGAGTGCCTAAATGTCTTTCCTTTCCATTCCTTATATAATTTTGTCAGGGACTCTCCAATCTTGTCTTAGACACTCCTGCTATATCAACGTAAAATAGAGTTCATTATTTGGTATTATATAGAATTGCACAGGTATAATAATATTTTGCAGTGTTCCAAAGTATCTAGGTAGTTTATTATTCTTTTATTTCTTTCACTTGTATGATTTAGGCTTGCTTTCCTAAGTCTTGCTCCCTTGGAGCCCAGAGCGTGTGCTGTTTAAGAGAGTTTACTTGACGACTGAACCCCTAGGTTTTGTGAGCTGGTGTTTGCTAAATATTTTCCATTCTGACAAGAGGTTCTTACCAAATGACCAAACATCAGATTTGGTGCTATAGTGGCTGTAGGAGAAAACCTCTGGAGCAGACCACTTGACTGGAAACTTGGTACCCGTGGAGCTGGTATACTGATCATCAAGGACAATCCTGGAAAAGGAAAAGAAGGGAGCATGCTGAGTAACCCCACCTCCATCCTGTGACAGCCCCGCTGGGAACGCGCGCAGCCTCGGCAGCATTACCTCGACATCCCGAAGTCAGACACTTTGACCACGTGGGATTCCCCCACCAGGCAGTTCCTAGCAGCCTGCAGGAAAAGAAGGTGCCAAGGCAGAAGGTCAGAGCTGAAAGACTATCACAGCCACTCAGTTGCAGAGCAAATAGTGCTTAAAAGAAGGAGAATCAAAGTGACATTGTACCATACGAAGGGACTGAAAACTTGAGGTTGTCATGCTTTCTGTACATTTTATGTCCAGCATGTTCCTGTTGCTAAGAAATCTGTTCAACCATTAGTCTGACTTGCAGGCCCTTGTTGCCCAGAGAGGGCAGAGAAAGACCCTAAAATATCTACAGCTACTCCCAATCCTTGCTTCCCTAACAAAACATCAGCAGTGACTGATGCAGCTTGATTGAATGCCATGTAATTAAAAGTATTTAACAGTAATGCATGTTTATACATATGTTAGAACAGGTCTTTTTGGCATCTTCACTGATTTTAGACGTGAAGAGTGGTCAGTACTCAGGGACTGTGGGAGCCGGGGCTCTCAGGGAGCAAAAAAGTCCACTCAGAAAAAGACAAATTTATGTCCTCATTTCTTCTCCCCCAAACACAAATAAGTGTAAGAGATTAATCAGCACACCAGGGGATGTTTTTTTCCTAAAGTATTGATGCTGCTTCTGCAATAAGGGAAGATACAGGATCCCCTGTCAACAGATAGGCAGGAGGAGTATGAAAGCTGAAATTAAGGAAGGGAGAAAGCACAGGGCAAAGCCCAGCTGGAGCAGCGGAAAGGTCTATATGGAATCAACATACCAGGTCTCTGTGGATGACAGAGTTTTGTTCCAGATAAGCCATTCCTTCGCACACATCTTGGCACATCCCCAGCAGAGTCTCCTTTGAAAAACTGCCCCGCTGGCTCCTGAGGTAGTCGGACAAGCAGCCATTCTCCATGAACTCAAACACCAGGCTTATGGGAGTGTTCTCAAAGCACACACCATAAAGCTGGACTAGCTTGGGGTGAGACAGCTTCCTGTGGGATAGGGAGGGAAGTTGGAAAAGAGGCTGAAATAGGTTCAATACCTTCTATCTTTATAGCAAATGTGTTATACACAGCAGCCTATGTCACCTTGCTTCACCCTTCTCTCTGAAAAGGCCAACTGTGAAAGCAGAAAGAAGAAAACGTGTAGACCAAGTCTAATGTCAAGTAGCACTAAGTATCATCCCATTTTAATGGTAATGGTCACCAAAAGACTTTTCTGAATGGAAAACCACCCAACCAAACAAGAATAAAATCCATTTCTGTCTATTTTGAAGGGAGGAAGATTTAAAAAATAAAAAATCAATCAGGCCAAAGAGAAATATTTTCAGTTGAGCAAAGCAAAAAAAATTTGCAGGTAAGGTTTTTCAATAAAATTTCGCTCAAATTTTAAGATATTTCTCCATCTGATTATTTTTGACAAAAATCACTTTGCTCTCCAAAACACACCGTCAATTAACCCTGCCTTCCAGAACAGCAGAGATATGGAAGACCATTCTGGATATTGACAGAAGCACAGTAATTCACCTACACTTTGAATTGCCTTCCTTTGTAACCATCAGAGCTCACTGGTCTCTCTACCTACTATTTAGATACATAGTAGATAATCCAAGTTTAAATTCCCCATTCATATTCTTGAACAGGATTACAACTCTTTGGTTCAATCTTATGAATCCTACTGGGTTTAATTTTCTTGGTGAATCTACTGCTTACATCAAGACTTTAGCTTCCTCAATGAAATCCTCTTCAGACATTGCTCCTTCACGAATAGTCTTTATGGCTACTTTCGTCTTCTCCAGCAAGTAGCCAAGGTAGACCACTCCAAACTGACCACTGCCAATTTCCTGTACACAGGTGAGCTCAGAGGGATTAATGACCAATTTTCCTGTTGATTGTAAGGGAAAAAGAGTAAGGAACTAGAAGTAAAATGTCAAACAAAAAGCTTTTGTGTCTTAAACATTGAGACAAGACTTGAAGTGAGACTTTCTGGCTCTCCCTCAAATTGTCTGTCTGACCTTTGGTAGCTCATTTGACTAGTCCATGCTGCAGGTCATTTTCAAGAGTAGGAACAACAACATCCCCTTCCTTTCCCCATTTGTCCTGTCTATCCAGTTCTTCAGGAAGATTGTTTATACCATGCATATACGTACGACCAAGCACAACATGGTTTTGAGTTTCTTTGATGTTTCCAAGAGTTATTATAGTAAAGATGACACCAGCAAAATTCTGTAGACAATACTCAAATGGAGGTATCTTTCAGGAGGAACTCAGATTTCATCAAGTTATGCTATGCTCATACACTCATCACCTTTCACTGATTTCAGTGTTTAATGTTGAATTCACTGAGACCCTAGGGTTCTCCTCACCTCCCTGAAGGTACTGCACCATCAGTTTAATCAGTTATCAATGGTAAAAACAAAGATGATAATCTAGTGAACAGTGCAGTTTAAAGATCTGAAGAAAGCTATTTATTGTGCTGACAGTCACATGAATATCCATCAACAGCCGTGGGGATATTCAGAATCACCCAGCTAACCAGTGGGGAGTGTGATTCCCGTGTAGTCATGAGAGTATCATACCGTAGCTCAGCCCTGCAGTGATTGGGGCTGTTTTTCTCCAAGAAGAGACTGCATACCGCAAACGAGTGACAAGACCTGAGTAAGAGAAGAAAAGGTGGGTTCCAGTTATTGTCACAGTCATGGGAAGTGTGGCTGTAACTACCCCATAAGGCAGTCTGAATACTGGAAGCAGATTTATTGTACTGAGTTCTCAGCTCCACTTGAGGGCAGCTGAACCTCTAATCAGACCGTGATTTACTGCCTGCTAGAAGGAAGCCAATTCTGAGCAGTTTCAGCTCATTTCACGTTTTCACTCAGTCAGCAAATGTGATCTGTGAGTTTCTATTAACTCTGATGAAATTCCAAATTATACCTTTTATTTGTAGGATATTTTTGAAGCCCAGGGTTTCCTTTGGTATTCCTGGATGGTAGGGATGGGAGTCTTTGGTGACTCCCATATCTGGCTATGGATCCTGGCCATGTCCCTAACTTTGTGTTAAAGCAAGGCCCAGGGATATATCATCTCCTGGGTAAGAAGGCGCTGCAGTGTAATTCAAACAGGTAGCTTGGTCTGGAAGTAGTGACACACCCCCATGGCTCCCAGGAATGAAATTGCTCTCTATAGTATGTCATTACAACACCTGTGTTGGTCATAGTCAGCCTTAGAAGGATGGCCAGAATGAAGATGTAATGCTGGAAGCTGGCCTGAGATAGTAATTTTCCTGCCATCCAAGTACCAGGATAGTGGAAGAAATGGTGATGCCATTTAACATTTCATTGTAAGGACAGAGGGCTTTGGATCCTTCCTTCATCCAAAACAGTCACCTGGTGGCATGGCAAAACAGCAGTTTCCCTGGTCAGCATCAGCCTTCACTCACCTCCTGCATTGTGCTGGTGATAGTTGATGAGTTCAGGGATGCAGTCAAACACATGCTTTTCTGCCAAGTAATATCGCTTGGGGTAGTCAGTTGTCTCATTGATGTGATAATGCTTTATAACGGGATTGTTATCCATGCTGAAAAAGAGGTTTTCTTTGATGAAAATGAGGTTGCAGCAAAAAGACAGGAATTTGGGGTATAAATGGAAGGGGAGAAAGCAAGCAAGCAAAGGGTAGAACCTTCCCTAGACAGAATGAATGGGAGAGGAGCAAGGAGTGAGCTGCAATTGCTAATGAAAGCTGCATACTTGCATGTTCTCCCTCTCACTCATAGCTAGTCTCATCTCTAGAAAGGCTGAGGTTTCCCAATGAGAGCAGGTTGAGTTTCTCTGACTCTCCTTTCTGAAACAAAACTTTCTGCCCCATCATTGAAACCCTTTCACTAGTCTTGTATTACCCACCTCTGATGAATCCAGCATATAGTCCACGTTGATCCTACTGACACTTCAGCTGGGGGGACAATTTCGTCAAAATTACAACCCCAGTGATGACTAGGGGACTATTTATAGGCATATATTTAGAGGCAGGGAGAACTGGAGCCTTTAATACACTTTGCGAATGGCAGCTAACTCTTCTGCCTTTTTTGGAAGTGTTTTCCTCTGTCATTTTCATGAGCCTTCTGCTCCCTCTTTATAATGCCAAAACAACTACAGAGATTACACTCTCATAGAAGCCATTTCATTGATGTAATTGATGCAAAAAGCTGCTGAGTTCAGCTGTACCTTAATGCTTTGGTGAAAACAGAGACTGTGTACATGCCAGGCTGCCTTGAATCTCTCACCATGAAGGCACCTTCCCTACCCTGTAACAGGAGCAAAAGAGAGAAAACTGGTTAGAGACATGATGGAAAAAAAGAAGCAGGCTGGGGCAAAGCTCTGCTCATTTCAGCCCTGTCTATGTTCAGTCACAAGGATGTGCTAAACATGTAGGAAAAAAAAGTGCCATCGGCCAACTGACAGTGCTTGGTCTGTTCCATGCACAGCTCTGATGGCTGCCCCAGGCCTCCAGGTACACCCAGCTGGTCTCTCTTTGGAGCTCTGTATTTTTAGCTCAGTTTCCTGATGAAACGAGACTTATGTGCTCTTATTGAGTATGTGTGGGTGTGGGGACATGAGTGTGTGTGTCTGTCCCTCCAAGCCTCTCCTCCAGAGATTTTGAACACATTCATTGCTTTCAACCGTATCTGACAATACCGGTGGTATCAGTTTCCAACAAGTTCACTGAAACGGGCAGCTGATTGGAAAGGCAAGCCCCTTTGAACACCCTCTATTGAGAGCAGCTACATAACAAGAGTACAATTTATTCAACACCAGAGACTCTGTATGGGAGTGTATGAAAGATCAATTACCAACATACCACAAATGGGAAAATCTTGACCCCAGTCATCTAGCATCTAAACAGAAATGTGTAGGAAAGCAGGCTTCCTCCACTCTGGCACTCACAGAACAATCTTCCTTTTTAATTTTTCACTGTAATTGTTTTCTCTTCATCTGCATGTTAAAGTGTATCATAGGCCATGATCCTGCAGTGCCAGGCACTAATGGATCATACGGCAGAGGAGAAGATTTAACATCACAGTTTGGATGTAATGTGCTGTGCTGGCCTATATATTGATAATAAATAACGCATTTTTTCTTCTGTTTACAGATAAAGATGCTTTTCATCTGGCATCCCAAGTGCCTGATTATTTCATTCCCTCCTTTACTTTACATAGTAGATTTCCTCCACTTTATATCTCTAATATCCACCCACAATGCTTGGTGCAAACCTAATCCAACAAGTGTACCTCAGCCTCTGTCCCGCCTCCCCAGTGGACTAATTCAGCTCCAGGTGAACCCAGATGCTGAGACTACTCCTGCATCCCCTGCATCCGAGCTGGTGCCTTGCAGCTCTGCCCAGGTGGGACCGGGCCACTGAGCTATAAACCTTCCAGAGTTGTCTCTTCAATGTGTGTCTGCACAACATCTCCTATACCTGCACTATACAATAATTAGCACAGGGAAGCTCTAAAAAGGGTTTCCAGATGCTGCTGTAGAAGCATCTATATCATGCACAGTGAGGGCTTTAGGACTCGTGTCCGTGGCAGCGTGAGGTTGCTTGCACAGGTAGGCAAGTATTGGAGACAGCATCTTGCCTGAGTTCCTTCAAGCACTGTGTTTGCCCTTCTGTCTCACTTGACATCAAGTCTGGCCAAAGATTGCTTGAGAGCTTGGCCACATTTCTGGGGGGAGCTGTGGGAGGCTGCTGCAAGGTTTTGAACCAAAAGGTTTTGCAGCCACACAGGGGTAGCTGCCACAGAAGAGCTGCGTTGGTAGGACCAAAAGGAAAAGTAAGATCACTAAGCCATGCGTGGACACATCCTGTAGGAGTTTATAGGAACTAAAAGAATTTTTAAAACCGCACAGAAGTGCTTTTATTTCCATAAGATACTATAATCCAAGAATCATCACTTTATTCAGGTGACCTGTTAGCTGTAAGAGCTGATTTAAAAACTACGGTTGTGTTTCTGTGGAAAATTTGAACAAGAAGTGTATTCGTTTTATTTTCACTAGAGTCTTCACTGGAAAAGTCTGTCTCAACTGAAAAATTAAAGAAGCATGCTCACATACACACACACACAAAACTAAAAAGAACCACCCAAAATCATACTCTTGGCTTTCAACCAAAATATTTCAGCACAAGATTGGTTAGATTTTCAGAGAACTACTGGCATCTGCAAGCTTCCTGCAGAGACAGAAAAGATGAGCTAAAATCAGTTTTCAGTCGACACAGTGTTCTGAAACAGTGTTTTCCATCAGCCCCAGTTACTGTGTGTGTTTGACTGAAAAAGGATGGCACAGCTTTCTGCCCACACTCAGCTGCTGTAGAGGTAAGGGGGGGTTGCTAGTGGCCCTTTATCTTGCACTGCACACTAAGAGCAGCCAAGGACAGCAACACAGCAGGAACCTGGGGTTCAGCTCTCTCTTACACAAAGCAGCCCTCACAGGCTTCTCCTCATTTGTCATTAATTATTATTGCCCATGCACCCCACACGTAACACTGGTTTACCTCATCCTTGAGGAGTGTTTCTGCTTTGCTTCTGCTGATGTTCTTATTGTACCATCTGAAAACATCAAAAGAGTCTGAGTCAGCATTTCTGCTGAAAAGCCTCTGAATTGAGTGTCTGCAGCGCTAGCAACGACACATTGTGCGGGGTAGGGACATTTGAGGCTTGTAGCTTCTAAAACAAATCCAAGGCACTTAGTGGTACAAGAAAAACATAGGCACAACTTACTCATATATTTGTAGATTTTCAGGTGATTTTTCCGCCAGGTAGCTACTCGGCACATAGCCTTCATGCCTGTTAAAATGCAGCACAGCATGAGTGCACCAGACAGGATTTTCTCTGCATCTGTGGGAGTCAGCCCTGAAAGATTTGCCTCCTCTTTGCATGACAGAAATGCTGGTTGTTATGTATTTAGTAGGGTTACTGGAGAAGGAAACAACTGATTGCACCTCTAAACTTGGAGAGTTTCACATTTTTTTTCCCCCTACATGTATGACAGCAAATATCGGCCTGAGCTAAGCACTGTTTGTTTTGTTTTGTTTTGTTTTGTTTTGTTTTGGTTTGGTTTGGTTTGGTTTGGTTCGGTTCGTTTTCTTTTTAATTAACTTTCAGATCCTTTTTCTTCAGCTGCCTGAATACAAGCAACATCAAAGGGAAGAAAGTTACCATAAATAACATTCCATATCTCTTCTGTATATCGGAGGAAACTTCACAAAAGTTATAGTAGAGGCCAGCATATATATTAATGGAAGAGCAAACTGGATGTAGAAAGGATTTGTAAATTGGCTATTGAAAAAAGACTTACCCATTCTTATCTTGAATCAGCCACCAATGTTCCTCAGAGCTGTCAATCACATAATATTCCTCGTTATATTGTAATGTTAGCTCCTGCGGATTCTGGGCTTCATAGTCATATATGGCCATGACTAAGGCGTCCTTTGGGTCTAGCAACAATTTCTGCATAAATTAGGCAAAAGTCTCATCATATTCATATTCACATTCACATTCACATTCACATTCATATTCGTATTCATATTCATATTCATAAAAACCAGTGCCATGCTCTCTAAAATGATGTTTCCCTGGCAGCATTGACCTCTGGGTTCAAAAGCCTCAAAGCTAGGAAAGCATTCCAGGGCATCTAGTAGAGTATGGTGGCAACATGAGAATTTTCAGCACTTTCAAACAATTAATTTCATATAAAAATTTTAATTGCACAGCACATAGTTTTCTACTCCTTCCTAGGGCAGGATTACCTTATCCTCACAGATGTTTTCCAAACTCCTCTCAAAAACCTCCAGTGATAAAATCTCCATGGCTTCCCTGGAGGGACTGTGCCAATGTCCTGCTGCCTCCAGTCCCATCTGGAGCCCCTACCTTGTCCCATCCACAAGCAGGTTTGGAAAATCACTTCTCTGTTCCTCTTCACAGCAGCTTTTCTCACATCCCCCTACTTCCCCAGTTTCCCTTTCTATAGCTTAAAAAAATAAAATACAGTTGAACCTTCACTCACCATTGGAAAGCTATTTGTGAAAACAAGCTTCCCTTTGCAGGACTGAACTTAACTCTAGTGGGATGCTGCTGATTTATAGCTTATGAACAAATATGGAAAAAGTAATAGAAAAGTCCAGGGAATGTTGTAACAGGTGATATTCCAGGTCACTGCACCGTGGTGAACCTTTTTGAGGATATATTCACCACTTCTAGTTAAACACCCAGGGCACTAAGGACAGCTTAGTGTGCCTCATTGCACTCACCCGGTTGTCTTCAGGAGTGGGAGGAAGAGGCTTCTTTGAGGCTGAAATGAAATCAACAAAGATAATTTGAAGTAGATCTGGACAAAACCAGGGGAGAAACTATCAAGGTAATGAATTAATAAAGGTGATACAAAACCAGTGAATAGCAAACCTTGGTCTTTTAGATTAAGACATGCCAACAGCCTGCACCTACACAGTGACTCTCAGCCACACAGCATGGGTTTGAAGCTGATGTGCTTAAGGAATCACCCAGGTACAAGGTCAAAGTGTCTTGGTTGAAGAATGATAGAATATGCTTTTTCAGGAGACAGAGATTACACTGGGCTGTTGAAACCACAGGGGAAATATGGCTAGGCCAAAATAGGACACACAGGATAGAATGTGTATATCTCAAGAAAGTTGTTATTATGGTTTATTGACTGACCACAGTGGTCCTTAGTTCTCCTTCTCATTGCAAAGACAGCACCAAGCATCACATAGAGGAAAATATTAATTCAAAACAAAGAATGCCATATACAGTAACAGACAAACTAGAATAAGGAATATCCCAAGAAACCATTAAGAAGTCTTTTGATGGAAATGTAACATGACATTCACTGATGTTCAGTATGGAAAAGATTTGATCCTTTACTTTGCTAGCAATAAATATTTTCAAGGTCAGGGTGGTCTTAACAAATCCCATACCATTTTTGGTGGGGTCATACTCCACACAGCCAGCTGCCATCTTCTCTGTCTGAGCACAGCATCTCCACTTGCCATCTATCCAAAAATCTGGATGACACTTTGAAAACAGGCTGTTGTTTCTGGTTTCTGGAAAATGTTAGGGGAAGAAAAAGGAGGGGAAAAATTCATTTATTTGCTTTCACATCAGCTCTGAAAGACATCTAGAACTGAATGGAAATAACCTGCACTTTAGAGAAGCTTCTTATTCTTGTCAAACCAGGCTTTGGTGAATATTATCAGCCTCCTCCCTTAATGTTTTCCTTTTTCCTGAAAGCAGTGAATGTCACCACTGATATGGAAGAATAGCCTTTGTGCTGGTGATGGAGCCCATACCTCCCTACTGTGGGAAAACAGAATCCTACCAAAGAGACTCTCTCTTTTAAACTGATAATCACCAAAGCCACGGAAGGAAGGTCTCATAAAATGAAAGACTACAGCTCTACAGTATGTATATATATAGGACATGGACACTTGCTGCTTTGGCTTGGTGTTCAGAAGGAGCTGTACAAGCTGGCCTTCACCAGCATTAAACATTTTTTACACATGTAAATACCAGTCTTGAATGTCTGTATGAGTGATTAAAAGTCCTTCTTTTTGAAGCTCAGCCTCTCTATATGTAATAATAATTTTCCTAAAAAGAACAAAAAATTTCTGTTGGTCTGTTGCAAGAGACTATTCAGATTGTCCAAGGGAGGGGAGAGTCTCAAGGTGTTGAACGAGAAGCGGTGATAAAGTAGAAGCTTGGAGCAGGTGCACTCCAGAAGGGGAGTGACTGGTTGCAAGGGTAAGTGCATGAGCTTAATAATAACTCCATCAGGCACAATGTTTACAGAGTGAACAATACAGCAGCTTGTGTTATAAAGCACTAAAAAGTTATGACAGAAGCCTGGTGCAATTTTCATGTAACTAACACCTTTCTTATGTCAAGTATTATGGTCCATTTCTGCCTGCAGTGGTTAGTTATTGTGCCTTCACTTCAGAACCATTGCAGTGAACCACAGCACAATTCAGGAGGTGAACAGGAAATGAAAGCTGCCCGCAGAAATGTTTCTTAATAACCATGATCCTCTAAGAAGATTGTAATCTAAACAAAAAATCTGCTAATAAGAGATGAGAAAATATTTTACGCAGAAAAGATTGATTTTTAAAAAAAATTAACTACAGAAAAATCCACATCTTCTCTTGAATAAGAAGCCTCAAGTTACAGTAGCATATTAATAGTTTATCCTAGAAAGAGGCAAATAAAGCATTCCATGTCCAAATGTTCCACTGCTGCTGAAAACACACCCACCAAATTTACAAGCAATTTGATTTTATAACCTCATTCCCCATTACCAATTTGTGTGCTTAGATATAAGGCATTGACTCCTCTTGCACATTTTCTCTGCATTATAGCTTATGAGAAAACTGGTCTGGGATAAGTAACCTCAACAATTAGGTGAGCACAGGGGTTTTATTACCTTCTTTCAGTGTAAAGACCCATCTCTGCCGGCTCTCACGATTGGGTGCAAACACGTAGAGTATGTGGTTATCATGGACGACCTGGAGAAGGGCATAAAGAAAGGAGCCAGCCATTAGAAGCCATCTGAGATGCGCTGGGCACGATGGAGTCACTGAAGGAAACAGGCAGCAGCTCTCATACCAGTAAGTTATATGCAAAATGATGATATGGGGAAGTGGAGTAACAGGGCCTGTTCAGAAGCATCTCTTAAGCACATTAACTTTTGATTATTTAAAACGGAGTAGAAATCCCCATCAAGAAAGAATTCTAGACAAGCAGTGTTTTAGATCAATTTTATGTTGTTAAGAAATGGCCATGAAATCAATGGAGACGTAGCAATTTAAATCTGCAGAGGATTCAGCCCGTTACTGACTGCAGTTTATCCTCCTAAAGCATCTCTGGGGAAATGGCATCCGTTTCTTAGCAGTTTCTTGTAAAATACCTTTACTTAAGATCTAAGAGTAAAATTTAGCTTTTCTTGTGTCAGTGTAAATCTCAAGCAACTCCCTGGAGATTATTTGGATTACCTTTACTCTTCAGACTTTTTAATAGCTTTCAGTAGGATAATAGAGGAGAAATAGGAAGCTGAGGCAGATGAACAATGAGCATCAAGATGCTGTTTTCATCAGCTTGGCCTTAATGATGAACAAATGAAAGGAGAGAAATACAGAACATTTGTGAAGTTTCAGACCAGGGAGTAAAATCATCACAAGAACCAAAATGACTCAGAAACTGAATCGGATGACTACATTTGGGCCTAAAATTTGATGTAACATATAATCTATATTCCTCTTCCAATATTTATCTCAACAATTTAATTCCAAATGGGACTTGGTCTCTTTGATGCTTTGAAAAATGTTGACCATTGTCTTTAAACAGAGGTTTCTACAAGACAGCAGCTGTTTTTAAAAGTTTCTCCAGGGTTGTAGATGAGGCATTGCTGATTATTTTTAAAGAACAGGAAACATTTGCTATCTTTTGGCCTGAAGCCCTTGCAGGCACACACAGACAGCCATGTGACTCAGTTGCTTTCCATGCTATGGAGAGATAAATTATAACTTCTTTTAGAAAAAATAGAAACAGAGGAGGAATAATTCCTACTTATTTAAATCCACTCCTGTTGATATTATTATTTTGTCTGTATAATGTTTTGACAATCTAAGTCAGATTTTGAAATATGCAATAAGCAGATCACCAAAAGACATAGTCATGAGGATGCACAACTGCACAAAGTCACTCATTTCATGCCTCTCTGCAAGGGCCTTACTTGCCAGATAAGCCACACAAAGCCAAAAAGCCACTGGTGGTTCTACAGAAGATTTACATCTGGGTGCAGCCAGGATATTTTTTAAAAAACCCCAGACAATAACATTTTACAAAATACCACAAAACTGACTGTGGGACAAAATTTAGATTTGCTACAAGCAGCAGCGATTAGCATGACCTCAGCAGAACACTATCCATCATGACTGCTCCATTTTTTCCATCCATCCCACCAGTACTGGCCATTAACTTCACTTTATTTTGCTGTTCCTACAAGCATTGGAGATACAGAGATAGAGATTTTAAACAGAACAAACAGTTCTGAGCATTCTTTCCTTCTCTAGTCCAAGTTCACTCAAGTTAAGAGCAGTTGAGGTTCCCCCACCAAGCCTTCCCCCAGCCAGGCAGCTCCTACCAGCCCCCGTTAAGAGCTTTCCTGTGGGGCTGCTCGTTGAGAGCTGTTTGCAGCGTACAACAGCATCTTCTGTGGCTCCCAAATGCCCATCAACAAGGACGTAACACTGATCATCTGGTTTCTTGAGCACTCATTAGGCACCAACATAGCAACATTTTGTAATATTCCAGGACAATTTTTATGATCCTGGATGAGGACCACCCCAAACTGGAAGGAGGGTTTCCTGACCCAACCTAGTCTGGGAAATTTCCTCTCCCTTCTTATAACTCTGCAAGGAAACATTTGCCAGGGCTCAGACTAAAGCATGGTGGATATGCACTTTTACCGTTCAAATTGAAGCTGTAAGAGACAACTCTACAAGCTACTTCATGATTTTTCAGAATGACAATACCAAGCCAAGCCTCCATATTAATGCTGATTTTGAGATAACAAGAATGGAAAAAAAAAGAAATCTTGCTTTATGGTTGACTTTTCTCTTTATATGAATTTACCTATCTTTTTTAACATTGTGTACCTGGGTCACAATCATTAGCTTTTATCTGAAAATCTGAGTCCAGATGATTCCCTCTTTTAAAGCCATCTGTGAACAGAGATGGCCCTGTATTCACCGAAATCCGTACACCATAATTATTTTAAAAAATACTGTCACCAGTATGATAAAATTCTGATATGTGGCAGCACAGGGAATAACATAATAAACTGGGAATTTGTGTTGCAATAACTGAGCAAATATTCTGTGGCATTATGGTTACATGACAGTGTAAATATATCCTATATGTATTAATTGTTAACACTAGACAATGTGTTCCTCATCCTAGAGCTAGCACTGTCTGCCTTTTGGTCATTAAGCCATCTCATCACTAAAAGCCATCTCTGTTCTTGTCTGGAGCAGTCTCCCTAATGCATCATGTTCACCAGTTTCTGATGCAAAGGCCACTGAATGTATTTAGTTTCAGAACAGGTGAGCGGGCCAAATCCCTGAGTGGATTCTGAGTGTGAAAGATGGGCTTTCTCTGAACATTGTGTTAAGCAGGGGATAGGATTAGAAGATCTAATGATCCTTCCCAGCTTAAAACCAAAGAGCACAGGAGTTTATGGATCTTGTAATAACACTCAGTCTGTGATTCCCCAGTTCATTTCAAACCTCAGTCTGCTTTTTCTTCTTTTGTCATTATTCACCCTGGTGTTGGGTTCATTAATGACTGCACTGTGAGGGAGAATTTTATTGAAATAGAAAATGAAGTGATATCTCTATTAATATGGCCAACAGACAGACTCACCTGGAAAGGATATTTATACTGACAGGGAATGATGATGTCACTTTTCACAATTTCCACACATTTAATCCTGGAAAGTTCCACAGAACCCTTCAAAGTCCTTTTTTTCTGAAAGACAGAGAAAAGCACTTGGTTAATGCTAATTATTGTAGATTAATTGAATAATTAGACAAGGCTGTCATGTCCACAGGAGATTTAATTTTAATGGAGCAGAAGCAAATTAACTGATTATTATATAAGACATTTAAAAGTATAAAGAATCATTCTCATATATGGCACTTCTATATGGATTGCACATACACATTCACATATGCACATACATATATTTCAAATCAGAACATGGATTCTTTGAGAACCAGTTAAAACCTTTGGTTGACATTCAGGTTCTATTTTTCTCTTCCAACAAAATGAAATGCTCTTTTATCAAAAAAGAACTATTTTCATGAAGTGTTCAGTTTACTAACACTCCTGTTTCATATTGAAAAGCTATAAAACAACAAATATTTTATTAAAAAAATATTTGGGTACTGCGAATTTCAAAACTATGCATTTTATATAACATGTAACATTTTTACTGCATCTATTTTCCTAGAAACATAACACTTCTCTGGTTTTGCTCTGTTTGGGGTTTTAGCTAAGAAAAAATAACAGTAAATTTTTAAATAAATAATATCCTCAATAGCCTCTGCTGTGTTACTATTCATCATATAACCAGATAACAGTATGGACAGATAGGAGAGAGTAAGAAAAGAACAGATATCCAAGTATCCCAACTACCTCGGCGTACCCTATTTCCTATTGAATCCTCACCCTGTAGTCCCTTGGTGAGTGACACTCAGCTTTTGCAAGAGCGGGGCAAGGCAGACACCAGCACGGGGCAGGCAGGAGCTGAGCTGAGGCTTTGGTATCTGGTGCACGCTTCTGAAGGATTCACTACAAATGAGTTTGCTGTTCGGAGGCAAACTGGTTTCCTGTTTTGATTCGTTTTCAGTAGGGATTAAACACTAGCTGTCTCCCAGCTCAGCTTTGTGACAACGTGACGGAAATCAGTGAGATTTAAGAACCCCCAAAAACACTGCAGAAGCTTCTGTTTTTCAAATGCAGATGACTGTCAACAGGAGAGAGCATGAACTTCAGCAACTGTGTTGTACCCGTCACGGGTTATCACTCAGAGACACAGCAAGACTTCAGCAAACTTCTCGCCCTCCCTTGGACCCCCAACCCAAACCTTTGTGTTCTTCACCTTCCAGCTCCTTCTCGCCTCTTGCTCCCTACATCACCATGACCCTGCAGCTCTGCCCCGCTGGCAGTGGCCATCCCCACCACTGTGCCAACCCTCACTCCTGCTCTGCTGCTACCTTTCATCATTAAATTTACCGTAAAACAGGGAAGCAGCTGATGCTGCTGGAGATGGGGTGAGGTTTGCCACAGTGTTACTGTCAAACAGCCTCAAAAAAGAGAGGCCCCAAGGCTCCTCAAACCTCATTCTTGCACAGTTTGTCTATTTTACTTTTGTATACTTTGATTTGAGGAAAGAGGGAAATTATTACAGTGTGGTCTCACATTGCTCTTGCTGGACTTTGCTGGTGTATTTGGTTTTTGTAGTTGTATTTTCTTGCAGTTTTTAACCAATGCCTCTGGATTTACTGCCAGGACCATCTCCTGTAGACAACATCTGCCTATGTAGCTCTACGGGGTGGAACGGGATTTTCTTTATATGTCAATAAACCCAAGGCTGTAAAGCACCCCTAAATGTAAATACCAATTAACTATCTAGAGTATTGTCAAACCTTGGAAGGCCTTATTGCACCCCATTTTCACCATCTATTTTCTTTCATTCTTGTCTATTCACTACTTTCTTCCAGACTTTGCTTCCTCTGTCTCTTCTCCACAACCTCCTCTATCATTTGTTCTGCCCCTGGGACTTTTACCCTTTTGAGGAGACACAAAACCATTTATTTCCTATAAAACCCTTCAATTTTTCTAGCACTGAACCCTCCTTCATCTTATTCCTTTGAAGTCTCAGGGCTTAACCGCATGTGCTCCTCCTCTGAGGCTTTAGGAAGCGATGCTGTGCCAGTCACACGCTTTGCTCTTATCTGCAGAATGGTTTTTGTTGATACCTTTCTGGACTCTGCTGAAAGACAGGGTCCAACCTTCTCAAGGAGCTTTGTGCAGTCGTCCTGCAGCTCTCATCACCTACTGTGCCCCTTTTAATCACATAATTCAGGAACAGAAGCTCGTCGTAATCTCATGTTGAAGTGCAACATCAGGGTGCATCTCCCAGGCAGTGCATGGCCCGGCAGAGCCTCAGCAGATGGTTCTTTGTTGATAGAAAGCAATTATAGTCCTGTAGCAGCACAAACAACTGGAATTACTACTCACAAACTAGGCATTACCCAGAAACTGGGCTGGAACCTAAACATAGCCCTGATTTTGTGATGCTTGACTGCACTTTAATCCAACAAAAGCAACCGGGCCATTTGGAAGGGAGAAGAGAGGAAAAGCCTCTTAAAAATGGTTTCCAAAAAACCTCAGAGACTTGTTCCTAAAAGGGCGAGACAAAACATGATGACAGATCTCCATTCATTGTTTTCAGTCTGCCCAGAGTATAATTAAGTAGATGTTTTTATCTTGTTGGTCAGAAAAAAACATCAGTGGTCTTACTGTGTAATGTGTGTGGAAAGATAACCAAGGCAAGCTGCTGTCCCACGGGGAGAAGTACAGTGTGCTGCAGATCAGTCTGTCCTGTTTTACTTCTTTTGGTCTGTTATTTGCAATATGGCAATTCTGGGAAGGAAAGCTAACAGCTCTGAACAGAGCCAGGTGCATCACAAGGCCAATGTGTTACCCTCTTCATCTTTGTTATTTCACCTCCTCTTGCCACACAGCTCCAGCAGCTCTTTCACTGATTAATCCTTTAGTTTGTGTCTACTGCATAAATTAGATGACTCCTGTGATTCCTATTTGACTTAGATACTAGGACAGCTGGCTATGGGACAACTGATTCAGCCCTGCCCTGCATCACAAGAAGGCATCTCACCATGCTTGACTGAGGAATGAGCATCTATCACAGGCTAAGACTAACCACCAACACTGTTCCTCACCCACGCCATGGCAGCTTGGCCACCCAACAAAAGGGATTGCTTTCCACCAGCTCATGGTCTGGGGCAGGGGAAGAAGTGGGGATGTGGAGCCCCAGACGAGAGGGCAGCAAGCACACAGATCTGTGCTGTAAGCACACTTCCTGACCACCGCTCTGCACCCTCAGGCTTCGTGAATGTCTAAGATCTTGTAAGATATGGGGCTGTACAGTCTGAGGAATTTGTTACTTTCTGGCTAACACTTTGCTGTTGCTATTTGTGAAGCCCATTCATCAAATGCAGTGCATCAAGCATATAGGCTGAAGGTCCTTTGGTGGATGCTTAAAAGTTTTGCTGTACCTGCTGTATTTACCAAAGAGCCCTGGCAAAAAAAGGTAGCCACCAGTGCTGGAAGCAGAGGGAAGGGAGGGAGATTAAATGCTAGGGAGAGGTAAGGCAGGGCTGGGCAGAGCCCTGTCTCAAGGAGCAGGGGAGGAGAGAGCAGGCAGCATTTTCTGGCAGGCAGAAAGGCAGCATGTCATGTTTCATAAAGCCAGCTTGGTTAAAAAGTTGTGTAATAACTTCTAGCTTGTTTCTTTTGTGCTGGTGAGGGGAAAACCAAGCAATTAAGATTCACGCAGCCCCAAACTCCTCGGCAGCTTTCACTACCAAGGGCTCTCCATGCTGTAGCTGGGCTTTCCTTGTCCCGTGTCACTGGGTGTTTGATTTGACCTCTCTATCTCTCTGTACCTCATCCCCATCGCCTGCCCTGTCCCTTCCTTTGTAATGCTGGCTGCTTCTCCCAGCCCAGCCAGGCACCTCAGAGCAGAAAGGAGTACGGTCCCCTCTGTACCCCTGCTGTGTCCCCCCTTGGATATGGAGTCCTTCCTCCCGCCACAAGGTCTGTCCATGAGCCTCTGTTTGCCCACTGCTCCCCAGTTGCAGCTGGACATTTTCCCTCGGTAGGAGGGGAGGGGAAAACTAATTTATAGCTGCAGTGGAGCAAGGTAGGAAATTCCAGTCCTCTGTAAGCTCAACCACAAAAATATTTCCATCAGTAAAAGCATTTAATGACCTTTTCTATAACATCAGGGTTTTTTTTGTAAGAATCTGAACCAAACTTCATTCCTTGTTTTCACTTACTGTCTTGACTAGAAGGAACCATTCTTAACTCATGATTAAGTAGATGAAGGGTCTTTGTGTTGGTCCTTGGCATGACCCACATGTCCTGTGTCACCTGCTCCCTGTCCCTCTGCTCCGGCTGGGCACAGTGTGCAGCCTGGACAGAGACAGAAGTTGATTTTGGGGTTTTTTACTTTGTGGGCTTGAGCTGGTGAAACCAGGTTATTTTTTTTCAATGATTTTTTTCAATCCTTGGGAACAGGCAGGGAAAAAAAAGCAAAAGCAAAAAAGCAAATTTGACTTCTGCATGCCACTAGAATAAAGCGTATGTAAGTGTGAAAAGAGGCTTGCATGCACACTGAAGTATTTTTAGAGTAGCAATGAGACTGCTGTGCTGGCAAGAGCAGTGCCTTCATCTACTGCAGGCACCGGCCTTAAGAGCACTAACGTACCTCTGCAGAGCGCTAACACCTGCATGGTGAATGCTCACTAAGCCCCTATCCACAGCTCTTACTAGTGACATGGTCACTGCACACACTAACAACAAATTAGCAATAACAATAATATGACTTAACCATATCATACTACTGTCACCTGTAGCTTTATCCTGCTGGTTTCTAAACTGTTGTACATGTGCACCATGGTGTGATGGAGAGGTCAGAACGGGCTCAGGAAAGGGCATGAGCTAGTTTTAGGGAGCAGAGGCAATGCAGCTGCCCTGGGGCAGAGCTTGGATGCAGGTAGAATGTTACATGTGCCTTTTTAGTAGGGTTTTTTTATGAAAATCAATTCCCTTTCCAATTTGGAAATACAGTGCTCAGCTTCCATCTGTGGTGTTGTCCTTCGGCTGCACTTCCGTATAGAAAAGTAGATTTGCTGAACTTAAGTGCTGTAAATCCAACCTGGGATCTTAAAACTTTTTTCCCCTTCGTGTATGTTATCACATGTCATGAAGACTACGGAGTCTAAGTTGTACTGTCATCCATGCCTACGCAACCCCTGCTTCTAACTGCTTTTAACACCAGAAACACCTGCACTGTTGATACACAGGCAACAACAGGACAGAGGGGGAAAAAAAAAAAAAAAAAAAAAAAAAAAAAGCAAGCAGAAATCCTTTCCACTCAGCTGATTAGGGCTAAGAGTGAACAGAAGTAAAAACAGAGAGGGCTCTTGTGTTCCCAGAGCCCACAGCTGTGGCTGAATGCCCACAGCAGTTGATGTCTTAAGTAAAAAAGCGACAATTTTACAATGTTGCTATTAAGAGCACAGTAACCAATTTTTTATTCCCCTAGCTATGAAGAGCAAAGGGCCACAGTCACAGTTGGGAAGCAACACGGGCTGCTCCTGGCTCAGCACACATTCTCGGGGAGCACCTGAGAGCAATGAGTTGAGGCTGACATAAAATGGGAAAAACCCAACAAATCCCACCATAAAAATGCCTGTCTTCAGAATAATTCAGGCGGATTTCAAAATGATTGAAATTATTATTTAAAGTTGAAGTCTTTCTCTCATACAGCTGTCTCTGAACTTAAAAAGACTAAATAAGGTCTATGTTTGTATGGTCAGATCTTTCAAGATATTCCCTATCAGCTTCCAGAAAAACATTTTAGGCCTTTTTTGTAGTTTTACTCTAAATGGCAGGTACCGACCACTCCTGGAGACAGGCCACTCAAGTCCTGGATCTCTGGTGTGATCTCTGATCAGACTTTTATACTCTCATGTGCTTAAATTAAGCTCTAGGAATAATATAGAAACTTATATCCATTTCTTGCTTTGATTTCTCTCCATATAACTCTGTAAGAAAATATTTACCATAACCATACAGTGTTAAAGCTCTACTTGAACTATTAAAATGTTATTTTATGGACTATATGAGTACATGGCTTCAAGACAAGAGGCACCATTACAGGTCTAATCACTGGTAGGAAATAAATGGGTCAGCAAACAGACTACTCCAACAGACCTGTCTGTCTCTGCAGACAGACTAATATCAACATGAAGCAGAACCGTTGTGCAAGGTGTAACACCTTCCCATGGAAGAGAACTGAACTGGTTTGGTGAACTTCATATTTTTAAATTAGTGACATGTTGCTGCCTTTTAGGTATGATTTTCTTCAGGCCTTGCTGAGCTTCTGAAGTCATTTGGAAAGGTATCTGTTGATTTGCTGAGCTGCCTAAATTCTGCTTATGGTGTTGCAGAGTGTCTAGTTTATTTGCTACTTAGACTATGGGTCTCTCATAGCCATAGATAGAAATGAAGAACAACACAGAAAATAGTAACTAGGAGCTTATGAGATATCACTGAAACAAGATGGACTTATTTTTAGTGGTAATTCTCCTGCTACAGTATTTTTCCACTGGCCAAGACTCAAGCATGAACTTGAACCTCCTTGCACACTGTGTTGATACAATTATTTTCTATCCCTTATCATATCCCTTATCTACATATTGTGGTATGTGATTTTTTTATCATTAATAGTTAGGATATTAAAAACTGCTGATTGCTGGATAGAGAGAAATTTTGCCTGAACCCTAGCATTGTTCAGTATTTTGGGAATTCTCTCTCTTGTTAGGAACACTGATAGTTTGAAGTTTTATGGGAAATAAACCAATTTAAACAATTTTTAAATGAAATTTGAAACCTAAATTGAGCGATTTTAATTTTAAAAGAAAGTTGTAAGGGTTTTTGTATTTCCTGCTCCAAAGGAAAATCAGAAAGAGGTGATAATTGATAACACTGGGATTTTCAGTAGAGCTCTGACTGTCGCACTATGCTTTATTACCTCAAATAGATACTGTTATATTTGATATTTAAATCCCTAAATGTTGCTGCTTGGTTCACATGTCTATCATGACTACTTTGTCCTTGTACTTAAATTAAAAAAAAACCCAAAACCCACAAACCAAAATTTTGTTTCAAAGCTGTTTTCACATCTAAAGAACATGAAGGCATTTTAGAGGTGGGCATACCCTGGATGCAGACTGCATTGAATTGTGTTGAGTGGCAAAATCAGCTGCAATCAGTTCTTACGATGCTTCCATCCATCTAAGCTGTAGAGATGGAGAAGCACACCTAGGAGCCTGGGGTGGCAGCTGGAGGGCTGTGTTTGCTGCAGCTCATCCATGGGCGCTCCACTGCAGTCCTCAGGCACTGCCATACCCGGCTAGAGCAGTTGCAGCCACTAACTTCTTTTTGCCATGTTTCCAGGGGCCTGCAAAGGTCTCCTTGATCGCACCCTCACCTCGAGCACAGGACATGGGAGTAGACACTGAATCACAGCAGAAAGTAAATATTTCATCTGCCCACAGGATTTTACGGAGCTGCTTAATAATTGTGCTGCCTGCTGTCTGTACACACCATCTGCATGCTATCAGTTTGCTTACCATGCAGTATCACTCCCAACAACTAATTTTAGTATCAAATCTTGTTTACTCAGGCCAATACTGTTTGTAGCCAAAGCCTGTTCCATGCAAACAGTGTCAGTTTGTTATTAATTTATTCAGTAAAATTCTCAGTTTACCTGGGGAATACCTGCTACAGTAGAATTACTCTTACTATCCTTATAAAGTCCTATAGGCCAGATCCAGTGTTGCATTTCCACCAAAATAATTTAAAACCAGAGAAATCTTACTTTTTTTTTAAGAGGCCAGAGAAGTCAATAGGGCTACACTGAAGACCCAGACCTCAGACACTGCACGCTTAGCCAAGAGTTGGCCAGTTTACTGTTCACTCCTCCGGGACTGCTAAGGTATCTAGTTTTCAGAGTTACATAAGCTGAAAACAGAAAACATGCAGGGGAAAATTGAAACCATAACCTTTCCACAAGGTTTCCATGGTATAAAGCATACATTTTCACAGGCTGTGTGTATTTAAGGTTCAAGTAGAGATCTGGTGGAAAAGCGCACTTGGCCATAAGAGCATTCTTCTCTTGACCCATCACAAGGTCTCACACATCTGCAATAGCCCAGTATTTTCACTGAACTCCTACTTTTAAGATTGGACAAAGCCAGTTCCAATGTTCACATTGTCTCAGGTTCTGTCTGAGATGATTATCAAGGTGCACATCCCTACTATCAGCGCAAGTGTCTTGGCAAGAAAATCAGTGTTGCCATCAAGAAACAGAAGAAAAAAAAGGAAGATCCTTGGCTTTCAAATGAGCTTTCTACTATGATGGACATAAGTCTTTTATGTTACATAAAAGCATATGGAACAACTACTGAATACTATATTAATTTCTTCAAAACTATTCTTGACTCTAGCAAAGACTGGGAGGAGTGGATTGCAGTGAATGAATGGTTCAATGAAAGAAGGGAAGCTAAATTAAATTGACTAAATTACATCACCTTTTCATTAAAAAAAGTATAAGCTTTAAGGACCAAAACAGAAAAAAAAATTGGTCCGAAAGGATGGAAGAGTATAAAGCAACAGGCAGGCATTGCAAAAATATCAGTTAACATGCTGATTGCAATATGAAGCAAAGGCATGCAATGGAAGTAAAAATGCCACAGTAGAAAAGTCTAATAAAAGGTAATTATTAAGAAATCTCTTATTTATTGTAGTATATTCATATTAGGAAGAATTCCTTCCTTTATTAAAGATATAAAAGAAAACATGGGTTGAAGATTTTGCTGCATCCTTAATATTCTCTGACAGAAGAAAGATTTGAGCTTTGTAATTTAAAGAAAGTGGAAGTATCTGACATTTGCTGGGAAAGCATTGCTCAGAAGTAATTTTTAAAAATTCTCAAAAGATTGAAGAACATTAAATACCTAGGCAAAGACTTAGTAGGAGCAGAACTGGGTATGCACAGAAAGTGCAAAAATAAAATTATTATAATGAAATTCCGGAAGATAGAATTAGTTATTCCAGCAAAAAAAGGAGCTATTTTTATTAACAGACTCTACCATGCATTTGTAGATTTAGAAAGGCCATAGACACGAGACACTGTTACAATCCTCATTTTGCTTAAAGCAATCTTGTCTAGACAATATTGCCGCCCTAAATCATGCCACGGAAGTTGTGAACAAGAACTGCAATAGACAGTAACTTTGTAAAATCCAGAAAAACATTTGATGAGGCACATCGGAACAGGTTGATCAAAGACATGAAAACTCTGTCCTTGGTTTTCAGGCAGTGGCTAGTCAATGCTACAGCCAATTTGTTGTAGTGTTGGTGATAGTCCTGCTGCGAGTGTTGATCTAATGCCGGCCCTGTGTGCAAAGTCCAACTAAATGAATTTAAGAAGTGCCTTCCAAGCAGTATTGCTATGATTCTGTGATTTCACGATAGAAATGAAGCCCATTGTGGCAAATATGAACTTAATCCCCCCTCAACTCCAATAATAAAATTTGGATTATTAAAAAATCCATTTAAAATTTACAGAGGTGTACTAAAGGATTCATTTAGCATTAGGCATAGGTTTCTATCTTGTCTCCATCTTATTTAAAGTTGTATTGATTTTACTACATAAAAATTAATTGAAACAGGTGTGATGTAGACAGATGCCAAGCCTGACTTCTTTACCAATATCAATAAAATAGTTGGAGATATGCATCAGAAGACAGATGGTATGCAAATTCTGGCAAGCAAACAGAACTTGTTAATAAATACATGACAAGTTATGAAGAATGATGTATCTACTCAGATATGTATTTATTTGGAAGGTAGTCTTTAAAACCATGATTAAATTCACTTCAGGTGAGGATTATAGCTTCATGATAGTTAAGGTAGTCTTAGTCTGTTTACATTAGAGTCTTGGGGAAAAAACCAAGTCTTTCCAAGGCAGGATGAACACGTCAGATTCTGTGTAGAATATTCAAGGTAAAATGGACTTCTGGACCTAGGAACAAAGCGCGGCTTTTGTTACTGTGAGTAGTTGGACTGTTTCAAGTAACCCAACATGTATATAATGCAACAGAAGCAGCCGAAGCATTTTTAGGATGCTGATAAAAGGCTTTTCAGCTAAGTTTATTCCTTTGTTCTCCTGGAACAAGAGACTGAAAGCAAATTTCAAGACACACTAAAGTGCCATCTTTGTATCTGAATATCAAAGATCTGAATGAAAGAGCCCAGGACAAAGCTGGCTCATACTATGTGACCTCCTGAGCATCTGACCAGTGTAGGAAGAATAGTGCTCATGTAAATGAAAAGGGAACTCGGTCCTTTTCTGTGTGTGCCTTTCATTGCTGCCTTTAACAGCTGGACTAGTAATAGCCCATTGCATGAAAATACAAAATTTAAAAATATTTATGTGCTTGAACCCCATAGGTGTTAGATGCCAGTTTCCTAGCCCTGAAATACTTCTCAGAAAGCCTGTGTAGGGCAAGACGCTTATTTCTGAAGAGGGAAAACTGTGGCGTAGGGACATGGAGCACTTCTCCGTAGTTGATAGAGACAGACCCAAGCACTCTCCACAGGACTGAGCCATGCCAAGATGAGGAGCTCTGATGCAGAGATTATGTAGTGGTACCACTAATGTGGTACCAGCCCAGCAGACAGTGGCCTATTCACTAAGTGTGGCATCAGCCTCAGACGTCTGTGTGACACTTTTAGACTACAGACAGCTTGAAATACAGGAAGAGATGCTAATTTCTGGCTGTCCACATCCAGGTAGAAATGTGACATGCCTGAAGGCTATTCAAGAACCTCTACTTAGTGTCTGAAATACTGAATTACCTCTCTTCACTCTCCTGCTGCTAACCCGAAGGATTTACCAAACAGCATAAGCCGTTAGGCGAATGAGATACAGGTAACTCATCAGTTTAAGTGTTTTTGCTAGGTCTAAATAAGGACATTTGAAACTCTGTCCTAGACACCTCTCCAAAGGGATTCACTTGTCTGCTTCTTTTGCAGTACTGCAAGCATACTGGGATGCTGAAAGTATCACATATTGTCTGCATTATCAGTTATTCTGCTGAAGATCAAACTCATTGAAATAGTTAAAATGATTACTCCCATGTGCTCGTTTACTCAATATGTACAGTAGCTATAAAATCAGACCCTGGAAATGAAGAATTTCTGCCCGTGGAATTGATTTGCATGCTATAATAAAGGCACTTCTGATGCATTTCAGTAGAGACGGGGGCTGAATACATGTTCCTGTTATCAGGGCTTTGCTTTATGTTAAGACAGCCCTGCATTGTGCACTGCGTAATGAATTCCAGAAAACACAGCTTCTTATTGTTGTCAGTTATTAGGGACTAGTTCTGCTAATGAGATATGTAAATATCTTTCATTAACATTAACGGCGATTGTGTGACTGGCCCCCGAGGAGAACAGTGCTTTCTGTCTAGCTATGGCCGTTGCGATGAAAATGACATTACAGTTCTTTGCCTTTATGATGTTGGTTGTCTTGACAGCTTTTGGTATCATTTCCAGAATTACCCCTGCATCCCTTTGACCTGTTTATTTCCTTGGTTTGGACTGCTGCAATAAACTCTTAAACATCTTTTTACAGCCGTGATGTCAAAATGCAGAGAAAAGGACTGGGTGCTAAACCCTGTTAAATACAGGCAAAACATGTAAACCTGGGCTTAACATATAAGTGTATGCTTTACTTTAAGCCACCCCATTGAAATCAGTGGGACTTTTTAAATTGATAAGCAGTTTGCTAGTTGCTTTACCTGACTTTATGCGCAGGCTGTTGTTACTGACTGACCAGGGACCAGAGAGGTGGGTACTGTACAGTATTGAACTCTGAGTACAGTAAGCCACTGGACAGGTTGGTAAAGGGTTCTTAAAGAAACTCACTGAAAACTCTTATAGCAAACATCCACAGAGATCTGTCTTGAAAAATACATACTTTAAAAGCTCAGACAGCTGCTAGTCCCATCTATATGGTGCAGTACGCATGCCTGAGAATACTCCCCAACACTGCAGCCAGCTGGCAGAGAAATTGATGTCCCTACCACTCTGCCCTAAGCCTCCAGAGCAGGAGAACAGTATGAAAACTGCCTGCTAGAAATGGTGACAGCCTGTGCTAACCCCTGTCAGCCCCACAAATTATCTGAGAGAATCCCTGTGAAGCAGAGCCAAACCTGTGCCAGGGCCTGTACTAGAGAATGAGCACTACAGATAATTGACTTCAACATCTGTGCACACTCCCCGGTCCTGGTTCACTCACGGAGATGGACACAGCCTGCGTGTCGGGCAGGTACTGTAATTTTCCCTTCACTAGCTGTGAACTCAAGTTGCTGGGGGTTCACTCCCTTCTCAGCACAAAACAAGATGGTCCTTGCATGGGCTGCCCCAAGCTTTCCTCTCCAGACAACAATGACCTGACCACGCCGAGGTCTCATCAGGATGGTCTCATTTCTGAAAGATTACTGAAGAGGCTGAGGATTGGTTCTGGGAGTATTTCACATGGCAAACTCTTTTCTCGCAGTTTCATACGAAGTTCTTCTGTTCATGTAACAACCTGATTTTGACAGTTTATGTCAGAAAAAAATCAGCATTTCATGGAAAATCAGCCCTCTAATTACAGATATACCCACCATCCCTCAAATGTGTAAAGGGCTTAAAGTTACATGTGCATTTACATATATGTGTCTACACACATATAATATGTGCATGTTTAAAATACATAATATATAACATAAAAGTAGATAATATACCAAACCCTCATCTTGCTTAATTGACCTTTAGGAAGACTATGGGAGAAAATTTCCAGAGATACTCACATAGCAAATGAAATCTATGTCCCACTGAAAGTTACCGAGTCAGATTTTCCAAACTATTTCAGTGTCTAAGGATGCCAACAAACACTTATTGCAATCCTGAAAAAGTATCTAGACAAAGTGTATGTTGAATTCATCTCAAGTCTACTAAGACTCAGAAAGCACCAAAGAAAACTAGTTGTGAATATTTCTTTAAATGCCCACAGCAGAATCATTTAGATGCTTTTGAAAATTTAACCCAGAATAATTAAGTGGAATAGTTATAATGGAATTTAAAATATTAATTGAAAGATAGTTCGGAAAGCAGACAAAGAGAGTCTCAAACCAAATACAGACACAATACACAACAATAAATATTATCCTATGTAAATATGGAGGTAATAAAAACATGGACTATAAAATAAAAGCAAGAAAAACATTTTGTTTGGCATATTTGAGACAAATAACTTGCAAGTAAACATGACTGTTAACCCTTAAAGCTGAGGTATCCAACCTCAACTAGGTTGTGAAAAAATGCAAGGGCACATCATACTTCACTTTTCTTATTGGGTTCAGTTTTAACTTAATTTCTTGCAGCTGAGCAAGATCAGACGGTCTGAAGTTGCCAGTGCTGGACAGCAAGGCAGCACAATCCCTAATTCCATTCTGCATACAGTAACAGTGCCTAAACATAATGGATTAACACCATATTCAATGACTGTTGGAAAACAAGCAATATTATTTACAACCATAATGAGGCTCAGCAAACATTCAGCTAAATAGAAGGAGGAAATAATTTTCACTTCACTGGAACACTTAGCACAATGGGGTATGCAGACTGACTTCTAATTTTCTTCATATTTAGCAAATCAGGGAAATGCAGTCTTGGGGAAACAATGCCTAGTCTGAGCATGGATGTCATCATCACATCCCTTCTAAAGCTAACCCTGAAGAACAAAGATGTTACACATGGCAGCTGAATTTATTTTAAAATGCAGCACTGGTCTCCTACTAGCCATTGGCTAGCTGCTCTGAAGAAAAGAATGAGAGAGTTAAGATCTATGGATGAATTTTTTCACAGATGTAAACAAATGTAATTAGGGCACACTTGTGATCTTTGCAATATGCCACTCCAGGTCACCCCTGTACTCATGTGAGCTGCCATGCACATGCTCACACAGCTGTTACACACACTGGTTATAACAGTCAGTGCTGAATGCCTACAACAAAACTAGATCATTTTCTATAAAATTGCAAGATAGTCTTATTCCTCCATGCACACCATATGCCTACTGACCAGAAATTCTAAATGACCCATTTAACCATTCCGCAATTTTCAGTGAATGGTGCTGTAGTAAGGACCTGAAATGTTAATAAAAATTAACAAAGATCATCCCTCCCTCCATTAGCATCCTTCCCTTCATTTAACAGATTTCATCCTTCCCTCCATTACTCTATTATGAGAGAGAAAATGGCTGACGTACCCCATGGCGATGTTCATAGTAAGCCAATTTGGATTTAGTTAAGACAAAGAAGCGCACTTTGAAGTTGGAGGGTGAAGTCCTTCTTTTCTGCTGGGACTTTTTGATCAGCAGTTCTTCCAGGAGCACACAGTCATTCATGGCTGAGCCAAGAATGGTCTTCTCCCAGGACATGGGATGCCTGCCCTATGTGCTGAGTGCCTGTCCAAGAAAGAGACACAAGAAGGAAGACAGTTAATTTAAAAAAAAAAAAAAAGTGTTCAAAAGGCAGCGTAGGTGCTTTGAGCTTTATCTTCCCATCTACAGCAAAGCTTCCTTTCTGTCAAACCATAACCACATCCTCTCTGAAGTCATAAACCGAACAGCATGTGTTGAAATATACGCTAAGGTAAATGTTGTGGAAAAAATAACACTTGAGGGACATTCAGTAGATGTGAGTCAATGATTAAGGATTAATTAAAAAGAGGTGTGGCATGATTAAGCATCTGTCCCTACTGACCTATTTAGTAAATACAGTTATAAATGCATATACTGAACATGGATGTGTAGGATGAGTGCCTCTCCTGTCCTTTTAGAAGTAGGTCATGCATCCATGTTTCTTTTTCAAAGGAATGGTGTCTTCCCATTTAGCATATTTAACAGTTGACTTTCTGTCTTGGAGATTTCATACAACCTATTTTGAGAAAATTTCCCAGATAACATGAAAGATCCTACTATGGAAGCCAAGAAAATGATATCCAGGATATACTTGTATGAGGAATGATAAATATTTGTAGTCCTTAGATTTTTAAACTGAAAACAAATGGTTACAATAACTGATAACTGATTAATTATCGTCGGTTACTCTTTACTGATTACTGACTGCTTCAGGTGCAATCTAATGAGCCTGTGGCTGGATGTTCCAGGAGGCAGAGGCACAACATGCCCACTGTGGATGCAATAAAGACCAGTATAATCAGCAGTGAAGTGAGCACAAACATCAGTGAGCAACTGGTTTCTTCAGGGCACCATTCAGGGCAGTCTGCACCAGGCTAAATATAGAAATTTTAAACCATTAACATGTACTTAATGCACTCAGTACAACAACATTATTATGTTTTAAAACAAATGCAATTTATTTTTCTCTGCTCTTCTATTTAAAATATTTTGCTTATTTTCTATTAGTGATGTATAAGTGTATTGCCGATGCTACTAAGAATTGGAGAGATGGAGTCTAGTGGAATGTGGGGAAACTCCAGGGTAAGTATTTTCATTAATTATGTATTTAAAAAAATTATTTCAATCTAACTCATTTACCAGTGATGACTTTTGGCTTCAGTTCAATGTCACATTAGGGTATAAGGAGATAGCTCCCTATTGCTGATATACTTTTAGAGTTACTTTCAAGCCCCAAAGAAGACACTTTGTTATTTTAAATTCAGTTCATGAGAAAAAAAGTCTGAACAAATATCAGAACTGTAAACTATTTAAATGAAGACTTGGATTTTATATGGCAGTTTGCAGACAGATTTGGGAACCATATTTCTCAACAGGATGTATTGGTTATCCCTCCCCAATAAAGAGGTGGCACATCCCTTCCTCGCTGTTTTATGTTATATTGTTTAGGCAGCATGTTCCAGGGATCTTCAAACGTTCCTTACCAATTCTGGTCAATGCTAATTAAGAGCCTGCATTTGTCATAAAACTACAATTTAAAGATAGCACTTGATGCAAAGATCTGTAAGAGAATTTGCTAAAGGCAATGCAGTATCATGGAACAGAAACAAGGACAAACAAGCTACTGTGCGGTTGATCACTATATGTATACATATCTATGTGGTGGTCTTGCTGAAGACGAGATGCAGCATATATTGAAACATTTGTCATGCACAAGTCTAGCAAAGCTATGTTTCGTTTCTTGGCAGTGTGACTGAGTTCCAAGGAACTCTTGTGGTTGAACAAGAAAGATGACACAAGACTGTGATCTCCTGAAAAATCATCACTGTTGCCAAGGGGGATTTCATATCTATTTCTAGACTAGGATCAATACTCAGGCCAAATTTCCCAATTCTTCTACAAAACATTTTGCCTCATGCAGTGGACATATATAAAAAAATGCAGAGTTTGCTGTGAGTTTTCTAAAATTGTGCTATGTGTAAACAGCAGCTATTTGGATATTTCCAGACCTTGTTTAGGTGCTTGCACCTCTAAAATATAGGGCTACTTTTGTGTGCATGTAACTTTCTTCACATTTGAGTTTGTGTGTTTAAATTATGCTCAGAGATCCTTTCTTGTAATTAATAAACTGTCGTGGTTTGAACCTGGCTGGAAGCTAAACACCATGCAGCTGCTCGCTCACCCTCCCCTCCCCCTGGGGAATGGGATAGAGAGTTGGAGGGGTAAAGGTAAGGAGACTCGTAGATTGAGATAAAAACAATTTAATAATTGAAATAAAATAAAAAGAATAATGATGACAATAATAGAAAATACAAGTGAGTAATGCACAATGTGATTGTTCACCACCCACTGACTGATGCCCAGCCCATTCCTGGCTAGTGATCCCAGAGAAGAGAATCCTGAAACCACAATCCTGGAAGCGAGGGCGAGCTTCCCGATCAACCATCATCTATATACTGAGCATGGCGTTGTATGATACGGAATATTGCATTGGCCCATTTGGGGCCAGTGCTCTGGCCATGCTCACTCCCAGCTGGCCAGGAGCAGGACATGGGAAATTGAAAAGTCCTTGATTTCTTATCAACAACTAAAACCATCAGTGCATTATCAGTATTCTTCTCATACCAAATCCCATATTCAAACCACAGTACTATTCTAGCTACTAAGAAGGAAAAAAAAAAAAAAAAAAAAAATTAGCTCTATCCTAGCTGAAGCCAGGACATAAACCAAAACATGCACAGCATAGTACCCTGGCTAACCGTATGGACTTCACTGTGCTAGCAACAGTGAATCTCACCCCAAAAATGCTGTTGATCTTAATAGCAATTTGCTTGATGTGTCAGAACAGGTGAATTTACAACCACAGTTTGTAATGTCATGGCATTTTTAGCTATGTTATTCCTTCTAGTCTGTTCTTTGCACTAACAGTAGTGTGTTAAGAACTTTCTGAAAAGTCTTTGTAGCTTGGACCAAGGCATGTTGTAGTTTGTTGGCAGAGATGTATGTGTTGTTTTCTCAGAAAATTTAATATAAATAGAAAAGCAAGGGTGTGACATTGCAGCTCTGCCAAAAAAGCAAGACATACAGGGCAGCAAAGAGAAGACACGCCAACACACAGACCTCTGAGGGGAGAAATGCTGCTGGAGATGAGAGGATGTGGGGGGAGAAGACATTCAGCAAGGGTGGTAAGTAGTGGGGGGAGAGCTAAGAAATTCTTTGAATGTAGTGACTGACAGCTTGATTTCTTCATGAGATAAGACACGGTAAGCGGAGGGACGTGAAGAGGGGAGTGATTTGATCAAATGTTCAGATAGAGGGCTTGGCAACTGCAATTCATTTGGTGTAAACGTGGTCTGATGCGATGTGTTGTAGGAGGTCTGACGGGAAGATGCTGCAAAGGTCAAGGAAAGAGAGAAACAAGGAGCAAAGGAGATTTGGCTCTGCATGTGGCAGAACCGGACAGGCTGAGCTGATGTGGAGGAGAAGGTACAAATTTGGTACAACACCTGTAGAAAGACACACATAGTTGTAAGAAAATAATTACAGATTTTGGCCTGGAGAGATAGAGAATCTTGAGTTATGTTAGAACTAGCAAGATTTAGCCAGTGAGATCAGCCATTCTGAGTTTTCCACTGCAAGTTCAAACTGATGATGGGCCAGCTAAGATATTAGACAGGGAAAAAAATAAAAATGACTGTAAGGAAGGAAACAAGTGAATGCAGCCAGATTTGGGTGCCATTGCTATAAACACTGGAGTTGATTTCAAGTGAGAACTGCTAACTATTTCTGTTTTGCAATATCTTTATCAACTGATCACTCTTCACTGTCAAACTGAGGAGGAAGGTAGGGACTGAAATATTTTTTTATCCACTCTCGCCACAGATCTACCCCTTCATGTTCCTTTTTCACTTTTATCCCAAACCCCATGTGTAGCAAACATGCAAATAGTTGAGTGTAGCAAGCCAAAACCAGAATATAAATGCTCTCCAAGTCTAATGCCTATATAACCGGGTTGGCATGTATATACAAAAACATATGGCCTAAGAATTGCATTTATATTTAACTATACATTTATGAGATAGTAACCTGTTTATGTTGTTTTATTTTTACTGAATTTTGAAGATCATGATTCCTTGTTCAATTTTAAAATAAAATTCTCTCTTGATTTCAAGACATGAACTGCAGACACAAATCGTGTGTCAACATCCACCTGGGTGACTAACAGGTTATGACCCTTTTAAACAAAGCCTCAGTCATTTAAGGGCTTCAGGACCCTTCTACAGTAGAGTAGGAGATAGATAGATAGATAGATAGATAGATAGATAGATAGATAGATAGATAGATAGATAGATAGATAGATAGATAGATAGAGAGTGAGTGAGTGAGTGAGTGAGTAAGTGAGTGAGTGAGTGAGTTAGGTAGAAATACCTGACTTGTCTAGGACCAAGTTGGCTCCAGAGCTGGAAGATGTGAGGACAAGTCTGTAGAGCTCTATATACAGACTACATGGCCTTCCTGAAAAGGGTCCTTGGGGCAGATGGAATATCCCGCTAACACAAGTATCTCACTTCTGGAACCTGACCTTGTCTGACAGTGCAGCGGTACACAGAATATATGAGCACACTCTTTTTGTTGAAGGCATTTGGCATCACTGTATATTGCATGGTCCAGAAATTCTGTATACTTAATAGAAAGGAATTAAATAGAACTGTCCTAAGTATCTTAAAACCACTATAAGTCTATCCTTTAAGATGAGGAATCAAATCCTGATGAATTTTTTAGGTCTCTTACATCTATGCTTAGGTGCCTTTAAAAAGTCTGCTAACATGTACCCTTTGACGCTTTTCCATCCATATGCAGGAAAAAATGGAAATATTTTCAATTTTTCAGATTTAAGTTTGAGTTGCTGTGTGTGCTAAATACTCCTCTGTGCTGGGCAAGTTGAGGTTACAGAGAGTTATTCTTATCAACTGTGGCCATAATGGCCTCCATTTTTCTTTTAACGACCTTTGTTCTTCCCTTGTGACCTCTTGCAAACTGCTCTATTTCTGCTCTGAAAAATGTTATTTTAGGGATTGGATTTTTTCTTAGGGGATTTACCCAGATTATGCAGTTCACACTTTTATTACTGCAGACTGTGGAAATCTCCCCACCCGCACATCCTGCTCTGATACCAATGCTTATGTCCTTAAGGTGGCAGAGAAATTTATAAAGTTAAATATAGATAGTTTTTGTTTTTGTAAAAAAACAGACCGGAAGGCTGCAACTATATCTTCACTCTCATAAAACAACCCATATACTTCTATCATGTGTAATACTTGGGCCAGGTTCACTGCCTGGATTCCTTTTCACCAGCTGTTCAATATGATGATTATCATTCAACTTCCAAGCTTCCAGAATCCAACCCATTTTGCTATTTAGCTTTTTTTAGAGTGTGAGAAACTCTACTGAAGTTACTCAGATGTCTTGCTTCTTTAGCAGTTCATTATCAGCCCAATAAACATGTCTCCAGTAGACCCGAAGAAGAAGACAGAAAGCTGCAGAAAAAGGGAAGAATTAGCCCGGTCTGTATGAGCCAGATGCATCCAGCTTTCCTCTAGGTCTTACAACTGCACGTTTGAATCCACTCACACTGCTCCCAGTGACCAAGGGAATTGCTCTTGTAGAACCAGAGCAAGATTCTCCTGTGAACTGTTCGGGAGCCCTGGGAAAGTAGAAGCCTTGTTCTGAGCATCTGCTAGGAGGATGTAGTGAATTATCCATAATTTAAAGGCCTGAAGTGAATCATTCCCAGACTTACTGACATTGACAGTAACACAGAGAACATATTTTACACTGGTGAGCTTGCACAGGGTTAGGACAGGCTCTTCTTTGCTCCTTTGCTCAGCTGTTCTCTCTTAGGCAAAAATGCAGAAAGGAAAACCTAGTTTCGTTGAGTCATACCCAAACTGGGAATTTGTTCCAGGTTTTTTTTAGTGCCTGCCTATCGTGGTTCCTATCTGTTACTATTTCCTTCTGAAGACAAAGGCGTGACTTACACTGCTGGCAAAACTGCAGTGCTGCAAATCCCGCAGTTTTTTCTGGCAATATGACATGTTTGCTACTACCCAGGTTGCTGATGGTTGCATAGAGATTACTTCTTCATGCCATGCAGACACATTTTTTGAGACATGTTCATTTACCAGTTAGAATAGGCAGTCACCACAGGCGTGTGACCAAGTACAGACCCAGCATTAATGTCTGGCTTAATGTTGCTTCCAGAAACAACATTAAGACTATAAGCATAGGAAAGAGTGCTGGCTGATTCTATCAAAATGTAACTGGATTTTGAGCCATGTCAATTTATGAACCAGTAGTGAGATAACTGTTTCATTGTTAAATAATCATGCAGGCTCTGTGCTGAGATTTGAATCTGTTTGAATCTTGTAATAGGCTGTATAGCAAGAAACAGTTCAACTGTCATGTGCGTTGACGATTGGTTTGCCCCAATTTTTACGACAGGAACATTAAACTTCTTTCCTACATTAGTAGATATGTCAATAGGCTGTAGCTGATATTTTAGTCTGAGGAATCAGAAAGAAAAGGCAGCACTGCACTGTAAATTCATTAATTCCCAAGGCCACAGCAGGAGACAGGGAGATAATAATTAACCACAGCAGATGGAGACATAAAGCTTGCTTAAGTCCCCTCTACCCCCAACAGGCTCCTTTTCTCTTCCCCTCCTCCCTGGTATATCCTGCAACAAAGCCTATAACGATCACCAAAGAAGGAAGTTCCTGAGCTCATTACTTAACTAAGCTGTAAAATGTAACACTCAACCTAAACCCAACAAGAGATTGGAACTGAGTTTCATTTTGGGATTATTTTTCAGACAACACGGGGAAAAAAAACACCACACTTTTATTTACTATTTAGAGTGCAACAGCAGTCAAAAATGGAAGAAATATCTTCTAGCACAGAAGAGAGCAGTGTTGTTCTGAGACCATGCATGAAAATGGTTTGTATCTACTGTGCTTGTACAATGCTTGGATTCAAATTCTGCTAAAATAATTTAGCATGCTGCAATGGCACACACTATCCACACTGCTGCTGAATTTACAGAACTTGAATGCCTGATAATGGAATATGCCAATTTGCCTAAAATCAGTTACAAAGAAAAACAAAATAAACATAACTAAAGCAATAAATCAAGATGTTGTGTCTTTGAGGCAGAGAATATCATTGTACAGATTCACTATCTGCTGAAGGGGTGTCCAGGTTCATTCCAACAATTCAGATGCTGTGGGAATTGTGCTGTATGATCAGTGGTAGGCTTGTTCTGCATAGAGTCTTCATTTCAGAAAAGAGCTGAAATGTAGCAGAACACAAATTGTAGAGTGCTATGCATGACATTCACCATTGTTCTTAATTTCTCATTTGGAACCACTGTAAAGAGAACTGTTACAGCTCCCCATAGGCTGGAAAGGTTCATCCATGGGTCTTCTGAGAATCAGCCAGGCTACCAAGAACGAGACTGAAACCCTTTTTTCTTCTTTCATTAGTTGACGTTATATCCCCTCTGTCTTGGCCACTACATACAGACTGGGAAAATGACTCAAGATCACAGAGATCACGTAAAAAACAAGTGCTTGGCCCCCCACTGTCTTCTACCATTCGAAGTCACAGCATTTAAATCCTTGCTGCACAGTTCACTGAGTGCAAGGCACTAGAGAATCACACTCAGCTCCTGTTAAAAGAATGTGAAATCAAAGTCTGGAAAGTCCAATAAAACCAAAAGTGTGTTAGTACCTCCTACTATATGGGTCTTCTTATGCATGTCTGGTGATGGTGCTTTTTATTCTTTGCCTGTCTTTCAGGGTATTATGTAACAAGATGATTTGAGACAAGATAGAGCATGCTGCCACAGAAAAAAGGAGAACCACTCCCCTCACCATTTCCCCGGCCTCCCTTCCTTCTCCCTGTGCACTGTCCTCTCTCAAAAGCTCACCCTGATGCTCACAGGATAGATAGCACAGTGAGCTGACTTAACTCACTAAAAGACCAGAAAACTCAATCCAGAAAAATTACAGTAACGTTTTCTGTGGGGTTTGGAGTAGCATCAGTTTACTTTGCAATCCAGTGCCTGACAGTGATGGTACAAACTAGTGAGAAGAAAGGACTGTGCAGCCAAAAGTGGGGGCTGGAGGAGCAGTGAAGGAAGAAAGGAGGGTGGGACCAAGAAATAAGGGAGGAGGGTGAAGGACTGAGACCTCCCTTTCCAAAGCGGAAAACTTTTAAGTTGCAGCATGGAACTGCACCTTTGCCTGTATTTTAAAACCATGCTCTCAGTTCCATATTTATGTGCCTTGTTAAGATCTGCACCTCTAGCCTGGAGTACTTTCACTTCTTCAAAATTATTATTCATATGTGCTGAAGTAGTACTTAGAGACAACCACCGGGTTAAAAAAAAAAAAATTATAAGCCATCACAGATCCTCCTGGCTGATAGTACATAATTTTCTGCTTCAAACTGTTTAGATTCTCAACTGACAAGATCATCAGCTGATGAAAGAAGCAATGTGGTAAAGTATTTTAATTTTATGAATGAAGAATAAAGGTCTCCTAAATCTCCCTGCTGATCCCAAAGGATGTTGTAGCTTAAAATGGAGAGATTGAATGACTGGTTCATGTCAAACAGCAAGCCTGTGGCATGCGAGACTACCAGAGCCCCAGCTCAATGCCTGCACCCAAAGCACTCCTTCACTCTGTAGAGACCGTAAGTTTTACAGCTATGGTAGTAAAGTGGTGACCGGTGTCAACTTTTTAAACTTCCTCATTCTTTAGGTTGTTTGGTTTTTTAAGTCTTGATTGTCAAAATAATTAAAGCATACAAGCTGAAAACTGAACACAATGTGGGCAAGCCACCTTATCTTGTTATGTTTCTTCTGCATTGTGCTGCCCACTGTGGCTGCTCATTAGGATATTTCTGCACAAAGAATAAGAGCTTTCTGTACCCAGGCTCTTGGGTTTGAGCAAGCCATTCACACTCGTGACATTTCAGTCCATAGGGACCTGTTTCTGAAAAGAATGTTAGATTAATCCACATCTTGGGGCACCACAAAATCCTTAATGTAAGGACCATTCTCTCATTTTTAAAGTAGAAGTAATGGCATCAAGGGCAGAAAATGTGAAGATACTGCTTCAGTTATCAGATGGCATCAGATCTGTCAGTATAGAGACTATTGACAAATACAGATTGTGCCCCAATCATTTTACTGTCAGTTTTCCCTAAATCAAAGTTGTAAGTCATTACTAAATGGCAAGAATACCCTCCTTTGGACAATATCCATAAACTGAGGTCTAGTTACTTAAAAAAAATTTACCCTTGGGCTTCTACTTGAGAACAAAATAGAGGCCATATCCATATATATATATATACACGGATAAATACTAAAACATAATCACACTGATGACATCGATCTGTGTGAATACAGAGAAAAGGACAAACCTTTAATGCAGACTAAGTAATGAGGAGATATGAGATTAAGAATCATAGAATGGTTTGGGTTGGAAGGGACCTTAAAAATTATTCAGTTCCAACCACCCCTGCCATGGTCAGGGACACCTTCCACCAGCCCAGGTTGCTCAAAGCCCCGTCCAACCTGGCCTTGAACCCTTCCAGGGGAGGGGAAGCCACTTCTCTGGGCAACCTGAAAGAATTCTAGTGTCTCACCACCCTCACAGGGAAGAATTTCTTCCTTAGAGCTAACCTGAAACTGATCTCTTTCAGTTTAAAATCGTTACCCCTCACCCTATCGCCACACCCTTGATCAAGAGTCCCTCCCCACCTGTCCTGCACCCCCTTTAAGCACTGGAAGATGCTCTAAGGTCTCCCCGGAGCTTTCTCTTCTCTAGACTGAACACCCCCAACTCTCTCAGAAAGAAACAATGTAATAATTAAAGCAATCAGCAACATAATGGAAAATGTATAAATAGTGTACAGCACTGCCAGAGAACAATGGCACTGAACTTCACAATGTGAGAGACTTCTCAGCAGTTTCACTGAAGTTCCTTCCTATGTGACAGTCACTACATCATCTGAGAACAAATGTCTCAAAGAGGGTCTTTTCCTCCCCAAAATGTACTTTGCTTACAAATGAAAATAGATCAGCATCTTTTGCAGCCAGGGTTGCACTCATTATCAATTGTAGAGTGTTGTTTGGTTTGGAATATTTAAATACATATTCAGATATTCAATAAAATGTGAGGTTATGTTTTTTTTTCAGGTTTCCTAGTCAGATAAACCTAATTATTCTGGAGTTTCTTTGAATGATCTTAGAAATAATTAAGATGATCCAAAGTGTCATTTAATCGAATTTATAATTTTCAGTCTTGAGAAGTGAATCTGTAAATGATACTGCATGTACACACAACGGGTCCCCGTCAGACAAAGGCCATTGCTGCCATCTGCTGAGGAAGAGAGAAAATGGGCCATAAATGGCCAAGTGTCAAAAATCCTTTCCTGTTGGCCACTTCAGGGAGAAATTCCTGCAGAGGTGATGCCAAGCAAGGCCAGCTCACCACGATCCACAGGGCGAAAAACTTAGATCCATAATTTTTATCTCAACTCCTCCTAGAGCAAAACTGAAAGAAAAACAATGGAGCCCAGCGGTTTGTTACAGTCTTTGCGTGGTTATGTTTAGCGCATGGAGCGGAGGGAGCAGCGCAACCGCTTTCCAGGGAAACATCTCCGTGTCGTGACGGGGGCAATGGCCGCGGTTCTGATGTGCAGGAGCACCACACTCCATGGGATCACCACATGCCCTACGATCACTACCTACCCCCTGATCACACACTACATGATCACTGCGTAATTCAGCGATTAATTTAAGAATCGTATTGGCAGATCCCGATCTACAGTGTGCTCCCCCCGAGCAGCCCGTGTCTCCCAGCAGCTCCCAGCGCCCAGCCCCGAACGCGATCTCAGGGCAGCGGGGGAGCCCCCGGCCTGCAAACGCCAGGCCTCTCGCTCCCTCCGCCACAGGGGTCTGGCTTTGCCGCCTCAGCAGCGGCTCCTGGTGAGGGAGCCCCGCACCCTGCTGGGGTTCACAGCAGCGGCCGGGTTCCCCGCCATTACACGCCCCCCACCGCCGCCCCCCGCACCGCCTCTGAGAGGGCCCGCCTCCCCGGCGAGCCCCTGCGGCGAGTGGAGCAAAGCTTCTGACGGATGTTCGGGAGAGCCAATCAGAGCGCGCCACCCCGAGGCCGGCGAGCCCACGGCGGGGAGGGAAGGGGGCAGGCGGCCGGAAGCGGGGCGCTGGCGGTTGCGCTGAGGGGGCTCGGCGGGCAGGTGAGGGCCGGCGCGCGGTTCTCCGCGGGCGCGGAGCGGGGTTCCCTCCTCCTCCGCCGGGCGTGTGGTCAGTCGCCGATAGGGTCTTGCCGTGGCGCGCCCCCGGCTCTTTGCTGTCCAGCAGTGGCCTGACGAACCGGGGCTGGGCCTTCCCAGAGCCTGACGCAGCCTGGTGCGGAGCAGGTCGGCGGCGGCCGCAGCCTCCCCTGAGGGCAGCGCTTGGCCGCCGTTGCCTCTCCCGCGGCGTGGTGTTCGCGGGCCAGGCCTCGACGAGGGAGGGGGTCTCCCCTCCGTTACTGCTGTGTTTACAGGCTGGCCTTTCATGGTTGGAGAAGTGCGTACTGTATGTGCTTCTAGGGAGGTTAATCCTGCTGGAAGTATACCTTAGTGGAAAGCTACCTTAGTGGATTTATTCGAGAGTTTCCTGTATTCTACACAATGAGATAGCTTTTTTTTTTTTTGGCTTATTTTCTCGCAGCCGGCTCTCTTATATTGCATTTCTTTCTATTGATATAATAAGATTGTCACACAAACTGTTTAACATGTATTTCTTGGGACGTTCCCTAGGTATTTTCGTCTGGCTAAAATGGGTGAACCTCAGCAAGTGAGTGCCCTCCCTCCACCTCCAATGCAATACATAAAAGAATATACTGATGAAAATATCCGTAAAGGACTGGCTCCAAAGCCACCTCCACCAGTGAAAGACAGTTATATGATGTTTGGTAATCAATTTCAATGTGATGATCTGATTATTCGACCCTTGGAGAGCCAGGGTATTGAAAGGTTACATCCTATGCAGTTTGATCACAAGAAAGAATTAAGAAAGCTTAATATGTCTATCCTGGTCAACTTTTTGGACCTCTTGGATATCTTGATAAGGAGTCCAGGGAGTATAAAGCGAGAGGAGAAACTGGAAGACTTGAAACTACTTTTTGTCCATGTCCATCATCTTATAAATGAGTATCGCCCTCACCAAGCTAGGGAGACACTGAGAGTCATGATGGAGGTGCAGAAACGTCAGCGTTTGGAAACAGCAGAGCGATTTCAGAAGCACTTGGAGCGAGTTGTAGAGATGATTCAGAACTGCCTGGCTTCCTTGCCTGATGATCTGCCTCATTCAGAGGGAGGACTGCGAGTGAAAGCAGAAACAATGGATACTGAGGATGGCAGCAACTGTATTGGACAGAGTGAGAAGCAGAGAGAGCGTTCTGGTAGCAAGAGAGATCAGGTTTTAGACAAAGATGCAGCTATGTGTAGCATTATTGATGAAATGACATGAAGAAAACGGGTTTTTTTGTTAGCTCACCACAGTGAAAGGCAGAATGGATTCTGAGGGTATATGTTGTATTTTGTTTTGTTGTTGTAAAGTAGGCAAAGCATTTATTGTACACCTGTTGGACATTATGAGTGACTAGGCAGATGGAAATGTTTAATATTTTGCGAGCTGTGTGTTTATTGGTAGAAGCAAAAAAGTACACTTTTTGTTAATTGCATCCTGTGAGGTGGTAGCCACAGATTAAAGTTAGCTTTTTCTGTTGTACTTTCATTTGTCACTTTGTGCTTTTTGGCATATGCTGCTTTTTTTTTTTTTTTTTATTAAAATTGCTTTATAGTGTGGAAGCAAGTAAGGGATCTGACTCAGGAATTGCAGTTGACAGTTCCTCTATTTCAGATAAGTGCTAGCTGTTTACAATTTCAGTGGGTCCTTTCAGGAATGTGTAATTCAATATTAAAAATAAAATTAGTGTGAAATCTGCAAAATCCATTCCTTTCTGGTTCTGTAATAATATAATTACTAAAGAGAATCTAAGAATTCCTTCATTACAGTTGTAATGTGGTGTAGTTTGCCTTAGAGACGCACTGTCAGGAATCTCCACAACTGAATGAATTAAAATTAATTGGATTTTAATTTTCTTAGATGTAAATCATAACCAGTCTTGACCTTACAAAAATGCCAACTTTTTTTTTTTTTTTTTACAGATAGATGATGAGACTAATACATATTTCCTGCATAGTTAATATACATGCATGAAGTGAATCATTTTGCAGCGCAGATGCTTTGTATTTGCATTTTAGGTGGGCTCTGTGCCCAGCTGAGCATTTTTCTCAGGAAGGAGAGTCTGACTGGATAATTAGCCTTTATACTAATCGAGAACTTTATAAGTTTGAAAGCACCTGCAAGTATTCCATCAAGTGGAAGCGATATCAATCATGTTTAAAGAACATTTCAGTTGGACCACCCCACATACCAAGAGGAAAAGAGTGATTTGATAGTGAAGTGGCTTTTTTTACCCTGCCCCTCCTGTCAGGGAAATTCTACTTCCTTCCTTTTGTCATATAACACCAGTATGTATGTTTTTCAAAGTGTGTATAGCAACTAAAAACCAGGTGAACTTCATGGGTGAAGGAACTTGTACAAACACTGTTTTTAAACTCTGATTTAATGGGCTGTGTCTCTTTCATTTGGCAATTCTGTTATTTTCAGAAATGTTACTTAAATGGGCAGGCAAAAATACTTAGCTGCTGGGTGGTGAGGTTTGAGCTCAGTACAGATAAAGCAAAGCAAGTTTATGACTCACTGGAGGACATCATCTGCTATTTTAAGAGCATGTGACATCGTAAGTAACAATAAAGAAGTAGAAACTTTTTTTTTAATGTAGAAATAATTTTACAAAGTTAATGCTTTTGTCCTTTATTCAACTACCACTGTTTCCTTCCTTCTCCCTGGACAAGATATAAATTAGCTTGTAGGTAACTAGAACAGTTGCAAGTGAGCAAAATCAATTTGGTATCTATTTTGCAAATGTTTCATGTGGAAGATGTAAAGGAACATTTAGTGCCTGATGGATAAGAGAGGTTGTGCACTGTGGAACTACAGCTTGTCGTGGGTGTTTTAACTTTGCCATTCCAAAGAAAAGTTATAGATGCTCAATGGTTTTCTGTTGATTTTTGTCTAATTTTTATGCTCTTAATACACAGGCCTGGGTACCATAGTTTCAAAACACTGCACAAGCTGGGTCCTACCAGCAACTAACAACCGCAATGAACTTTTTTGTGAAACCATTGAGGTAGATGGGGATCATGTGATTTAAAAAATATTAAAGCTGCTTTCACTTTCCAGAAAGTTTCATGAATAATTTGTTTATTCTGTGTTATTTTTTTGTATATTTAAGTCAAACCCTTAGAAGGCTGTGGGATACTGCTTCGGCTTTTTACAGCCAAAACACCTTTTCCTCTGTTGTCAGGTCAAAGCAGTGATAGTGTTCCTTTTTTCTGCTACAACTTTGCTTTTGGAAAAACAACAGTCTGTAGCTTCAGTGAAGGCAGTGGGTGGCATATGCCTGTTAGTCTGGGGAAATCAGCATTTTCTAGGGTGGTGTGACTTGACTAGCCAATTTAATTATAAAAGCTGTCTTATCTGGTATTAATGCTCCTGATGATGAGATCTTTCCTTACCTCAGCAAATCCTGATTTTATTTTTGAATGTGATAACATTTGAAGTATTCTACCCTGGAAATGTTAATGTATACAATATGTGTTGGATTATATATGCCTTATGAAACTTGATGAGATAAAGTTAGCACCAGGTGTTAAGCAGCATTTTGTTGGATGCTTCTTTTAATTAAAAAAAAAAAGAAAAGAAAAGAAAAAAGCCCAGCCTTTCTATTACACTATTTGAACAAACACAGGGATAACAGAAGTACAGTTACAGAAAAGTTCTAGAAGTTTCTTGATACAGAGAAGCCAAGTGTGTCACCAGTGGATGAAAAGGGAAAGTTTGTAGCTCTGATCATCTAGGGGAAAAACAAGAAAAGCTAATGATATGGCTTTAAAATAGTGTAATAAAGAGATGTTTCCAACAATGCTTTAAACTTATTTCAATATTTAATGTTCTGGTTTGGTTTTATTTTCATGAAGTATGATCTGACAATATGCTGACTGAAGAAAAAATGTGCAGCTACTTTAAGGGCTGCATGAAAAAGACGATGTTGACACTTTCTACAGAAATGGTACTCATTTATTGCACAAACAAAAACCAGGAACTTTGAAAACAGGCATGTAGAAACTTAGGAATTATATCAAGGCGTTCCATATGGTCTGTGTTTGAGATGAAATCCAAAGCAAGTGGTCTGACTGTTGCCCTGTAGCTTTTGCATTCCCTTACTATGTGACCAGAACGGCTTTCCTGGGGATGCAGACAGCACCCGAACATGGGTGAAGTGAGTAGAATGGGCTCAGGCAGAACTCTGGGATAAATTTCCTTAATTTCTTACCCTATTTATTTATTTTAGAGCTTAGATGTGGCCCAAGCAGAGGAGGAATCCACGCAGGCAGCACATTATTGCAGGTAACTGGCGGAAGGGATGCGCCCTGGTCTGCGGGTGGATGTTTGTTGTACGCTGAACCACCAAGATTTGTTCATCAGCCGGTGCTGTGCACTGCCATGGCACAGCTGTGGTGAATGTGGTCACCTGCTGTCTGCCAGAGCCAGGCTGTCCTGCCTTTCCCATTTGTGCAGAGCAGTTTCAGGGTCCTGCTGTTAATGATCAGAATTGTTCCTGTAGCAGCTATCTGCAGTATCCTGTTTCCCCAGAAACACGAGGAGCAAAGAGGAAGCGTTTTCTTAAGAGTCCTGCTTCTACCCACTGCATGCAAAAGTCCCCCTTTCTCTTTTCATCTATTAGCTCTTTCCTATGGGTATGTTGCTAGTGTTTGTCTCTTGTCTACTTTAATCCCTTGTTTCTCTTCCTTTTTACTTAAAGAAACTAACTTTGGTGACTGCTCTCACATAAGGTAATCAGTGCTAGACAGCTCTGTTGGTTCTGATTCTAGCCTACCATGTTTTTGGAAGCATTTCTGCAGTTTCAAGTTATTGATAAAAAAGTAACTCCTTACAACTCTGATTTTGTCTGTATAAAACAGTGTGAAGTAGATTAGTTACTTCAGCAAAGAAGATTGGTTGGCCCTAGATCAAATACACTTGATCACAGCTGCAGTTCTCATCCAAAAAAATAGAAAAAGACAAGATGTCCTCAAAAAGAGTTTAGGTAATCCAGGGACAGGGAGAGTGGCCAGGGAGCACCATTTCTCAGCAGCTGTATTTCAGCAACATTTTGTCAAAGTGAGCCTTGAGCCTGGGACAACAGGTTTTCCACACTAGTTTTAAAGTGACCTCTGTATTCTGTGTGTGTTACTTTATATTGCAAAAGCCCAGGTGCATACAGAATTTTTAAGGTTCAGATGATGAAAGACTGCAACTCTATGAGGCTACCACAGCTGTGTAACAGTAGGGCAGCTTTCCATGTACTACCAAGTTATAGCCTACAAATGAAATAACATTTGCCTAAAGATGCTCTGAGCTGCCTCTAAGTGTTAGAACCAGAAGCTTATGATTAAATACTTGAGTAATTCTTCCTAGGAATCTGTTATTTTACAAAGTCCTTTCTGTTTGCCACAGTCTGTTACATATCCTCTGTATGCTCTTACCCATATTCTACTATGGCAAAAAAAAGGTGTGGGAAGCAGTGTAGGGCAATGGACTACTGATAGTTGTGTCAGTTTGGTGGAGCTGAGAAGTTCCATCTACTGTAATCAGGCAGATCTGGAAAAAATGAGAAGTAGATTTCTGAAGTACTGCTAAGTATCTCAGCCTTTTGGTCAGACCACAGTCTGGGAGCGTTCAGCAGTGTGCACTGCAGCAGCAGCGCTTGGCTGTGCTGCTAGAGACTAGCAGACTAACCACAGGAAAGTCGATCTGAATTAGACTAAAGGACATTCCCAGCTGTGTCTGAAGATGGCATACTAAGAAGTGAAACCATAAGTTTATGAAGAAGATAGTTTTTCTTGAATGTAGGTGCTCAAAGGGTGAAGAGGAGTGTCACATTCAGCCACCATGTCGTCTTGTTTCTGTATTAACTGGATTCTTCTGGTGCTGTTTACAGGTAACTAAGTGGGCCTAAACAAATAGGTGGAGGTAACATGCATCAATGTTTCTGAGGTTTGCAAAGAGCGAGACTTTTTATTGCAACAGGAAGAGTGGCTACACGGCACAGAAACTGCAGTTCCATGTTATGAATAGAACTTTATCACAGTGGCGCGATAGTATTTTGATGGCCTTATCTCCTTTTTAAAGCAAAATTATACTGAGGTATGATGGATTTAAAGATGCTGCTTCTTGGGCTGTTTGATAGTCTTATTAGTGAATGATCTTTTGGGTTTCTTAGATAACGGTCATCTGAGGTGAGCAGAGAACTTTAAATCATTTTTAAAAAGATGTGAAACAAGGATATTTCACTTCAGCAGGCTTTCTGAAGGTGAATGCTTAGGAAGATAGGGAAAAGTTCAGCTGTGGCTTCTGGTGTTTTTTAGTCAATATGAAATTCTTCTGAGACAAATTGATAATTTCTCCTTTTTTATTCTGAGAAAGCAGTTCCAGGAAAATATCGTTAAAGGCAATAGCACTGAAAACAAAATGTTGCAGAGTGGTACTAGTATAGGCAGACAGACATTAAAGATTTGGTGGTAGAATATGTTCAGTAGAAAGAAAAAGTATATTACAGATATTATTTCCTCTACTTCTTCATAAAGCCTTTTATGATGAGATTCATTTAGAGCTTGCTTTTTTATATTAAGTAAAATACATTATTTTCAGGTAATAGTTTCTAGTATGCTATTGTAGCAAAGTCTCTGAGTGTAGACTTATTTTTAACTATAATAGGCTAGGTTAGGAAAATGACTGAGCTGAGCTGGGGAAAAAAGCTTTTTCACAAGGGACAATTGCAATCAAGTCATACAGTGTTTAGGATCCACTGGTGCATGCTGTCAGACCTACCTCGGGGAACTCCCATCCTAATTATAGACCGGGCTAGACTTTTAATAGAGATAATTTGTTGCCTGTACTTGCTGCAGATAATTCTATCCCTGAAATGTTAATACGGATAGATCGAAATATTTACACATGTGATCCCACGTTACTGAATTTGGTAAGAAATATGTAGTTGTAAGTATATGACAAACAGTTTTCTGTGAAGTACAAGCAGACAGAATGTGCACCTCAGGAGCCCCACTGTGTAACCTGTTAGAAGAAGATGGTCATAGGATGGCTATGACTGCATCCCCAGGGCTCAAATGATTTTGGCTGGCACTTAATACAGCTTTTATTAAAACCCTCCTAAAGAAAATATTGACTGGAGTAGTCTAAATACAGCAAAATAAACTATCTCACTGTGATAAATGGGCTACTGGCTGCTAGGTCTCAGTGTTTTGACTTGAATAGCATGACACAGCCTTCTGGAAACATGAAAAATTACTTTTAATGGGAACCAAACGATTTAGAAACTGTGTAAGAATGAGGTAAGAAAATCAGGTTGCGAAAAAAGAGGGTATAAAATTTCTCAGAAAAAACTCTGAAAAAATCTCTTCTGATAGAAATAAGCAAAACCTATCATTAGACAAGAAAAAAAGAAATGTGTTCAGCAGTGATCATTCAGATGAAACCTGTCGTTTATGGCTTTTCATTGAAAGGGAGAAAGAGTTTCCCACAGTGGTTTTAATGAAAATCAGTGTCTCACTGTTCCCCCATGTGTGGTTTAGATTAAATCTGAACTAAAGAAAAACATAAAGAGCTAACAGACTGGACATGGCTAAAGAGAAGCCACGGAGTTGTGCAGATCCAAACTTTGTTTTCTTTTCACCCCTCTGCCTACCTGAAGAGGCTGCAGAAAGTGTGTTTCTTGTTTCTCTGGCTAGAGACACTTTCTGAACAAGTTACTGACCTGACCATTATCCTTCACTGCGTCAGTCCTGCCGGAATTCATGTCTATTTGTGGAAAAACTGATTCAGCAATGCCTGGTGATGTTTGCAAGGTGGGAGGTATTGGGTCATGCAAAGTGTGCGAGAAGCTTCCACTTGTGTGCACTGTGCTCAACAACCACTTTTGTCTTTTTGTCCACAGGGCCCACGGTATTGGCATCACTTGTGAAAGGAAAGGTTGGTCAGGATATTACTGTGCCATGCTTTTACAATGTTAAGGGGACACAAGACATCACATCAATGTGCTGGGGTCGTGACCACTGCCCTGTTTCAAAATGTTATCGGACCATTATCTGGACAGATGGATGGAAGGTGACAGAGCAGTACAACAGCAGGTATATGTTGAAAGGGGACCTGCAAAGCGGCGACGTGTCCCTCACGATCGTGAGCGCCGAGGAGGCGGACAGTGGGATATACTGCTGCCGCGTGGAGATCTCAGGGTGGTTCAATGATCAGACAAGTAATCACAAGGTTGTGATAGAGAGAGGTGAGTGTGGGGGTCCTCTCTTGTGTCAGTACTATTGTGGTAAATCTGCTGTTGAGTTTAGATTTCAAAGCTTATGGTGGAAATTATTTCTGTAATCATCCACAGGACTGGTCTTTAGGACTTTGCAGATCTGCTGTTAGTGCTGCTTAAATTAAGCTGTCTTTGGTATTATTGTGATCCCAGCACTGCCACTGTAATTAAAAAAAGGATATGGTGCTTTGTTTCATGGTGCATGGCACTACTGAGCTTTCTTAGATGCACTATTTGAAGAATTTAGGAGAAAGTGCAGCATAGGGTACTTCATTCATCTGAAGCGCTATACTTATACCCTTTTAATAGAAAATAGTGTTTCATTTTCCTTACTTGATTCCAGAGTAAAGCACAGGAACACAAAATTAGAGTGGACAATTTTTTTTTATCAACTCTTCTTTTTGATTTTTAGTTTTTCTCTTGTTTGTAAAAAGCATAGTAATATATGGATCAAGTGGATGACAGATGTGTAGCTCGTGCTAGCAAATTTTTATTATAGAAACACTTTCTCTTTTTTCACTATAGAAATGCACACTGAGGTTAATTATAATGTATGTTGGTTTTGTTTTATTTTTTTAACATCAGCTAGGATCTCTACTGCAAGTCCTCACACTTACATCTCTGAACAGACCACAGGTAACTTTTATCTAAGTATTAATCTCAGTAGCATGAGCTATATTGCAAATGGGAATTTTAGGAAGGAAACAAAATGATAGATGATAGAAATGTCTTGACTAAAATTTTCTAAACATTACCATAGAGCCAGAGATCACAACTTGGATTTAAATTCCACTGGACAGTATATAGACAGTTTAACAGAAAGAACATGTATATGTGTGTGGCAACAATGTGGAGGTTTGCTTCCAGCTCTTACACTTAAGTAGGTGTTTTATTGGTGCTGCAAGAATTTTTTTTTTTCTTGTGGCTGTTGTTTTGGTATGTTGTTTTATTTGTGGTATAAAATCTCACCTTGTCTTCTGGAAATAAATTCCATGAACAGCAAAACACAAATTTTTAGGAGTTGGGTGTACCCACTATTTAATCAATTTATTTGTTGCTCTATAACATAGAGCTGTTTTATTGGGCTAGCTCAAAAGTGCATCTAATTCAGGATCCTATCTCATTAGTAGTCAACAACAGATGATTAAGGAGGATTGTAGAAACAGGGTAGTAATTTTGTGATACAGCACGAAAGTATTCTTCTACCCTGTATAATGTATGTCTCGGAAGCTGCCCACATCCTCTGGAGCCCATGCATATTTAATAATGTAAGGCCCCTCATTATAGTGGAAGAGACAGTGAACAACTACTCCTCACGGTTTCTCCATTCTACTCACAAGTTCATAGACTTCTATTGTATACTCACTCAGCTGCATCTTTTTCAGTCTGAAAAAGACAACTTTAATTTCCAGTACACAAGAGAGAGCTCATAGTGTAACAATAGCTTATTCTCTGGATTTTGAAAGAAAAATCAAGGATGCCGTTTGTATTTCTCCCTCCATCTCGGATATTTCCAGCTAAGCAACTCTAAAATGTTACAACAGTTGCATTTCCTTTTTTCGGAAGAAGAAGTGAAAACTTTCTCAGACTGTTTCTGTTCTAGTTGCAAATAACATGTCTTCCAATCTTAGAACTCACGGGTTTTCTTAACCCTGTGATATCTTCCTTAGCTGCTGGTGGAACAATTTTTTATGTTTTCAGAATATAAGTTAATATGTGCATATTCACACAGAGGGAGACGGGAAAAGGCAGGTGGCCATGTGCCTCTGGCGTAGGAATACTTCAGTATCTTCAATGGAAGAGAACAGTGAAGCAGCTGATTCTGTCCTCTTCAGTATAAAGCTTCTGGAATAAGGGTAACAATTTAAAACATCAAAGGAGCCAGCTGGGGTTGTCATAGCATGAACAGGAGATTTTTTTTTCAGCAGGGTTGTATATCATCTGACAACACATGGAGAAACTGAGACTGATATGGAAGACAAAAGTTTGTAGCTCTGAATTTTAAATACTGCAAACAGCTTTGCTCTAGGAAATTACCTCAAAATACGCTGCAGGTCCTTATGCAGACATACCACACTTTGGTCAGTCTGTTTATTGTCTAGCTGTTCAGGACTTTACAAGTATCCCTTGCTTTCTCTAACTCTGTACCAATTGCTCTTTCAAGGCCCCGAGCTAACTTTAATCAGTTTTCATCAGATAACCTAAGTTTGCTTTAGGCATCCACTGCCTCTTCTTGGCTCCAACAACAGATGCCTAACTTGGTAACTCCTTCCTTCTAGGTTGTGTTGAGATAACAGCAGGAGATAAGTGTTTTCTGAAAAGGGCAGCAGAGGCTCCAATATTGAGAGTTTAGTGCTGCCCTCTGAAGGCACCATCCTCTTTATGATATGCAGAGCCAGGACTCCTGATAGATACTTAAGTTCAGTGGTCCTGAGTCAGCAGTTCAAATTCTTCTCTGTCAAGGCAGAATGGTACTCTGTGCAAGTGATGTGTTTCTCTTGCTTTTGCTCAGCTCATGGGAGCACCAGTGAATCATCCTTTACTGTCACAAGAACATGGCCATTGATCTCTGCTTCGGAAGCTCCTCAGACTGTAAGCATCTCTGTTGTGTTATAGCATACCTAGACAAAGTGGATAGACATGAGAGGCTATTGGGTCATCCCTACAGTTCACTTGTACTGCTTTAGTTTGATTGCAAAAGAATATTTTTTTTTCAGTCTGCACATTTAGTGTTTATGAAAAAATTCTTATGTGCTCATTATTAAAGAGGGGGAAAAAATTATCTCCTTTGCATGCACAAAGTACTTATTAATGCAGGAAGAGCTTTAGCAACATCTATATTGCTTTTCAGGCCTATGGTCCCTGTTCAAGCACCTCAGGCTGCTCGGATGTAACCACAAACCTACAGGTATGGCAGGATAGGGGGAAGAGTTGAAATTGGACCATCTGGCAGCACATGGTTGCCCTGCACTCCCTGTGCGATGAGGTTCAAACAGGCAGCTCCGTGTCTGTCCTGCTGAGTCCTCCAGCACATATTGCAGGCTGACAGGCAGTAATATCACTAAAATTTTATCAGGAAGTACAAGCCAGACAAGCCAGCCTTTGGGAAGGCCTGCTGTGACATTCTACAAGGCGGTATGTGCTGTGGGCATTTGTACTGCTGCATGTGCAAAATGTCAGTCAGGGTCAATACTGCACTACAGCATCTTTCCAGGCCTGAGTTCCTGATGAGAGATTAGATATCTAACATCTGGCTTCAAAAAGAATTTTTGCCTAAATAAAGACCAGTGCAAGGAGAAGACATATTTACTTGTTGGTATAAAGCCTTGAATAACTACTGAATAAACTGACAAAAAGGTGGGAGGGCATGACATAAGGTGATATTGTAATCCTAAAAAATAAAATATTCACCAAATAGTATTAAACCTGAACAACTGCATTTGTTGTAACTTTGGGTCCTTTGACAATCTCAAAAAATAATGTGTTTAACACCTTGGTTCATGCTACTTTTGCACTGATTCTGCTTGAATCTAGTCCTGTATCTCAAACTAGGCTCTTGCCCTCAAGTGTACTCTTACTTCAGGGTTGCAAAACACACAAATGGCCTGTGGGTACTGTATGGGCTTCTTGCTCTCAGTGACACTAATGCTTATCTGTTTCGTGTTTCACAGAACGTGTCTGTATCACTTTCTGGTCAACAATATTCAGAAAATGGGCTGTACATTGGGATTGGTTTATGTGCAGTACTTCTTGCCATCCTTATTTTGGCTCTGTTCCTCACTAGACGTAAGTACTTTTCACAGGTGGATATTCGAGGATTGGTCAAATATGTCTGATCACAGCTGTGGCAGATGCCCCATGTCTTCTGCTTTAGGGAGGTGAGCTAAGGTCTCTGGATGGCCTCACTCTGTGCCCTGTGCTGTGGTTGCTTGCTCAGCTCTGCCTCTCAGCCTCTGGGGCACAGGACGGCAAGGTGCAAATGTGGGCTCATCGTTTTATGTCTCAGACTCCTCCACAACCAGTTGGCCCAGGGTCTAGTGAGGAAATGTGTGATACAAACCCCCCTCTTCTGCCCCACTCTTTTACTCCTACCTGTTCCTCAGCTGCCATGTTGTCCCAGTCCTTCCCAATGATAATGGGAGGGGCACTGGCTTCATAGAACTATATCAAATATTCTTCTGTGTGCCAGATGTTCTGCATAGAGGCTTTTGGTCAGACCAAGCCATATGAATTGGATCTCAGGGAAATAATGGGGATTTCCTATACTGAAAACATTTGGTTAAAGTTCCCTTATTTAGCTTCTCACACTTGAAATTTTTTTTTTTTTGAACATGCTACTTGCTTCTGATGGTTTAAGGAAAATTATGTTTTCTTTCTTTCTTTCTTTCTTCACTTTCATTCTGGATGGTCCTTAGAATATTTATACAATACAAAGAAGACGCGTGACTTTACAAAGTAAGTATTCTGTTACTGCCTTAGCTAATAGGACAAACTAGGTTGCTGACCACTCCACTACGTACTTTTACTTTCTTTTTTAATCTCGAGTTAATAGGAAACATTGCAAAATGAGATTAATAAATCCTGCTGCTTATGATTAGTTAGTAAGTAAAAATTAGTATAATGATCAATTCACTGCATTAGGGAGCATGCAAGCTTAAGTGTGGGATGTCTCATCAATGGAAAAATGATTCATTATCAGTCATGTTTAAATAAGTGGTTTTGCATATTTTGCATTTTTCTAGTGTGTCAGTTGATTTAGCCAGTTGTTTTTCTATGTTTCTATTGTCTGTTTTTTGTTTAACATCATGTTTTTTACACTTTTGTGCAGCTTTATTGCATTTTGGAGGCCACAAGGTGCAGGGAACCATAGTGCCCTGGAAGATGAGATCCATGCAGAGGAAAACATATATATAATACACTAAGGACTATATGCATGCTTGCCTTTGTCATCGCTGGGACATTAAATAGTTTGCAGAATGTTAGCTGTTCCCTTTCCTCAGCAGCTAAATGTGACTGGACTACTGAAGCATTATTCACATCATTCTAATGAGACAAATAAAAGCTACACTTTTAATTAAAATTTTTATCAGCCTGTTCCAGAAACAGAAACTCTACTGGCTTGAATGGAAATTTCCAGAATCCACTTATCAAACCCTAAAGAAAGTTACCATTATGTTTATTATCTGCTTCAAATTCTCTCTTCCTTTTTGGGGAAAAGGAGTAGCCATTCTGGCATTTCTTCACCACAAAAGGAAAAGCACCCATATTCTAAAAGAGTTTGGCTTTACCGTGTACCGTATCTGCCAGCCACAAAAGAGTCCATGTCATCAGAGAGCAGAAACAATCTCATAGCTGCCCTGACAAAGATGACACATGGAAAAACTTAGTAGTATTAGTATTTCAGTATACATTTAGTTGAATTTTCATTAGATGGGTATACCCAGTCCTAATAACAGCTCAGTAATGCAATGTACATGCTCAACCCATCATGAGATGTCCTTGGAGCCTACAGAATCAATGTGCAGAATATTCACAGCTTGTTTTCAGAGAACCATGACTAAGTGCATTTTCCTGTGCAAAATATATCACCTATTGTCTTTGTGGCTTTCTCCTCAGGCACGCCTATGCCCTGAAAAGTCCTCAGGGTGGAAAGTCTCACTTTCAGGCCTCTAAAACAACTGAACAAAAAATAACTACTTAAAATAACTACTTTGTAAAGTTAATTAAATTCTCGCTTTTCTTACCTCGTGGAAAAGTCATGGACATTGCACAAAATATTGGCTGAAAGTTTGCTCTGCCTTTACACCCCTCTAGATACTAAAGAAATCTAATGTCTTACGCTGAATTTGTTTGATGGTTTTTAGCTGATAAATGGGAAATATCTGTGGCCTAGTGCCTTTCTTACATTGCTCCTTAGTTAGAGTTGGCTCTCAGCTTTTATTCTCTGCAACGCTAAACTTTGGTTTACTTAAATAAATTGAGGCAGCCCCATGAAGATGAATCAACACTTTCTGCATTGTTGAGTAATAGATATATTGTGGTTTGAACATGGCTGGCAGCCGAACACCACGCAGCTGCTCACTCACCCTCTTCTACCCCGGGGAGTGGGAGAGAGAGTTGCAAGGGTAAAGGTAAGGAGACTCGTAGGTTGAGAAAAAAAAATAAAAACAATTTAATAATTGAAATAAAATTAAAATTATAGTAATAATAATAGAAAATACAGATGAGTAATGCACGATGCTATTGCTCACCACCTGCCGACTGCTGCCCAGCCTGTTCCCGGCTAGTGATCCTAGAGAAGAGAGAATCCTGAAACCCCAGTCCTGGAAGCAAGAGCGAGCTTCCTGATCAACCCTCATCTATATACTGAGCATGATGTTGTATGACACAGAATATTGCATTGGCCCATTTGGGGCCAGTGCTCTGGCTGTGCTCACTCCTAGCTTCTTGTGCACCTGCGCATGAGCAGGACATGGGAAGTTGGAAAGTCCTTGATTTCTTAGCAACTACTAAAACCATCAGTGCATTATCAGCATTTTTCTCATACCAAATCCCATATTGCATCCAAACCACAGCACTATTCTAGCTACTAAGAAGGGAAAAAAAAAAATTAGCTCTATCCCAGCTGAAACCAGGACAAGACACAACACACCCAAATCAGCTTTAAGTGGAAGAATATTTTTCCCCAATCATTTTTAAGAACACATTTTTAAACAGAGTCTGGGGACTTCCTGAGAGAGCAGAAATGTAGTGCAAGCAGGAGAGAGATCAACTGCTACCAAATATTGATCAGTGCAAATTTTGCCCTGAATCTCATCCCGAGCAGCAGTGTGAAATACTTAAAGCAGACATTGTTGCCACAGGGAAGACTTGCAGGTTTACTGTAAGCTTCCTATCACTGTGTTCATCATATTTTAGGCAGTCATGTGAAGAATGAAGCTGTATTATCAAATGAGGTGTAAAGGAGCAATAATAAAATCAGTAGGTGTTTATGTTAACAGCTGAGGCACTTGGGGCCACAGTCTGGTAGTACTTTAAGGGGACTTGGGGTCAGTGAAGTTGTTTTCTGTCCTTCCCCCAGCTGGTAGAGATGGGAGGGTTTGAGCAGGCTGGGGAGGAGGAGTATTTTCCCCCAGCAGTCCTGGAGATCCTGGCTGAGGTGGGGTACTGCAGGTGAGTGTGCTTGCAAAGAGTCACAAAGGAGGGAAAGGCTCCTCATCCTGCGGAGGAAGGAAGAAATGGAAAGCCAGTTGGGATAGGTGATCCTGGTGTGCTTTGTATTTTAACTTGTACTGTGTGTTGTCTTGGGGCAGGCCTAGAAGGTTGAAAATGTGGAGGTGAATTCATGGTTGACTGAAGAGCTCACTGTGGGAGCAGAGATATTAGGTGATTACTGATCCCTAGGCCAGGAAATGCGGCGGAGAAAACCTGCTCTGCCATTTTCTGTCTTCATGTCATGTGTTGCCTTGTGTAAGAAGATACCAAAACTAGAAAGAACCTGCTAGTGTTAGACTGTATTTTTATGTTTTACTATTAGTAACAATTGCTAAACTAAAATGACTGACCCCACTGCAGACATTGCTTTCCTTCTGCTTGGCTGAGCACGTTGCCGTTGTGGGCTCTAGCCCATGACTGGAGCTGGAGGAAGTTTAATCTGGTCTCTGAACTAGATCTCAGAAAACATCTTCAGCAATTTCTGCTTCTGCAACTTTTATCAGATCAATCTCTACTGAGATTAGAGTTAGACAAGTATGAGGTTTCCAAAATTATCTGATTCCAACCCCTCATGCTCTTAAGGAGTTTGAGAGCCATCCTTGAAGTCTGCTAATCATGCAGACTGCTTGCCCATAAGGATTTTTTTCTTAATATTGCAGACTAATTCTTATATCAGAGAGTTTTAATGCAAAATAAAGTTCTAGAATATCTGACAACCAGAACTTCAATTAAAGTCTACTTTTTGCCGTGCAGTTACTTGGTAAACAGACTCTGCAAATGTTGTGCAGAGCAAGAACTTCACCTTGGATATGCAGTATAATACATACAAATACATGCAGGCAGAAGCTCCCTGTACTTTTTCATTACTTCTACTTGTGTCAGTGGATTTTGGAACAGGCATTTCAAAATAAGCCCCAGAGATGTGCAGGTGGCGCTTGGAGCCCGTTCACCCGTTTAGAGAGTATGCAGCTGCACACAAACTGGTGGCACATTGAGCATGATAAGGCTAACTAATGAGCTGCAAGCTGATTTTTTTTTTTTTTTTTTGATGCAGTTCTCTGCCATTCCTTTTCTGCCTGCAAGAAGCCACTAGATAGCAGTACAGAAGCAGAAAGCAAGTCACATTTTTCTGGTTCTTAGCACGCTTGGGTTTTTGGGTGGCCTTTTTCAATTTACTTTGCTGCATTTAGCCCAGTCTTGCTAAAGAAACAAAGCTGATACGATGACAATGCTGTGTTCATTCTCTTCCTTCCCTAGTCACCTGCAACATACCGACCAATTCTGTTTTGACAAGCTTCATGGAAATTGGTAGCTGGATAAAGATCCAAATTTGTGCTCCAGATGAGATTCAGCTGCTCCCGGCACTGGCATCAGCTGGTCATGGGCTTGCAGCCACTGTTTAATGGTGATCAGTGGGAGACAAAGGAGGGACTGGGATCATTGCAGGGAAAAAGTCTCCAGGATATTGGACGCATCAGGTTTCATTAGTTGTTCACAGAACAGCTGGGGCTGTGCGTACTTGGCATTGTATGAACTGTACCTGGTAGAATATAGTAAATTAGATATTTTACTGATTGCTGGTTAGCCTGCCTTATAATGTTGACAATAAGACACTGCCGTATTGTTTTGTCTATCCCCATTGGCTGCTGTTTATGCTGCACTGAAGCATGTGAAGGTGGAGAGAAGCATTGTGGCATCACTTTCATTCAAAATAAACCCAGAATAGTTCTCTGAGCTTCACGCTGCTTGAATCTGCCACTTAAGCTGGCTACAGCAGCAACAGTTGGCTACATGCTGGTGAAAGAAACCAGGCATTGTGGTTTTGCTGGAGCCTAGTCTATTGGGGATCTACTTCTTGCCACTGTAACATAGTGGTGGTGTGATGGATGAGGATGCTAATGAGAGGTAGCCTCCTACTCCAATGTACTACTGAGTCCAACAGGTCTGCAAGCACAAGAGTGCTTCTCTGATGCCATATTTGGGGGGATATCTTGCCATCTATCACCGCTCTCCACTTGGACATCAAGCTGTTGACTGCAACTCTTTGAGTGCAACCACCCAGCCAATTCCTTATCCACCGATCCTTATCATCACCTTCCTCTCCACATCCCCTCCTCAGAAAGCTGTAGAGAGCAATAAGGTCCCCCCTTAGCCTCCTTTTCTCGCAACTAGACAAACCCAGAGTCCTCAGTTGCTCGTCACCAGACATGCCTTCCAGCCCTTCCACCAGCTTTGTTGACCTCCTGTGAATGCATTCAAGGACCTTAACATCCTTCTTAAATTGTGGTGCCCAGAACTGCACACAGTACTCAAAGTGAGGCTGCACCACTGTTAATACAGCAGGAGAATCACCTCTTTTGACTGGCTTGTATCCGGAAGAGTAGGAAAGAAGCAGTTGCAGTACATAAAATCTGAAAATGCAGAAATGAGACTTCAGTGGGGCTCACTCAGCATCTCTGGAAAGTATAAGATCCAGTTTTTTCTCCTTCCACTCACTGCTCTGGAGTCTACATCAGCTAAAATGTCCCATTCTGTGCTGTTTCAATGGATTATGATACAGATCTTTATAGGTGAGTCTTCACCTGCTTTTTGTGTGCTTGCTCAGAAAACAAAAATTTTGTAAAATTGAAAACTTGTTTTGTGAAAACAAAAGAGTGAAAATGGTTGTAATTGTATACAGAATTTAAAAAGTTTTTTACTGAATTAATAATGATTTTTTTTTTGTTTTTGAAAATATATGTGGCTCTGTGTATAGGCTTGGTTAATTCTCTAGTCCCCACAAATTATCTGATTTCTTTACTACTGTTAAATGTGCATTGCTGGCTTTGCTTCTTCATCTGTCTCTCTACCACACTACAGTGCTGGCACAGCCCAAGCTAGGGAATTGAAATATTGTCAGAGTAATAAATCTATATACATGATAAAGGATTTTCTGAAACTCTGAGGACTGTCTGCTGCTATGAACTGAGTATGGGAAAGCACGTCTGGAGACTCCTCTCCTTTTACTCCCATGTGTTCAGTATACCCATCTAAAATCTGAATCCTAAAAGAGATAGAAGTCAAAGAAGAGTAACCTGGGAGACTGTGTCTTGCAAGTGTGGTTGGTATTGGCTACATTTCTGCATGCACATCTATGCATCAGCAGTGCAGTTTCCAAATTGCCTGAGGTGGCTCAGGAATTTGGGTTCACCCACTTTCAGTGGGGTATGAGCTCCTAGTGGGACTTGTGCTTTTAAACCACTCGGGCATTTCAGGAAATCCTTAATTGGCTAACCTCTGCCAGGATGAAATATTACATATAATATCTATAGCAACTGTGATGTTCTTAAATTGATCTGAAAAGTAGTGGAAAAGTTTGGTCAGCAGCGAGATACCTGAGGGGCAAGAGGTGATCCATGCCCCACTGAGGAAAGGTAACACAGCCTCCATGGTGTCTGCTGAACAAGTGAGGCTTCACTAGCACTTTGCTGTAGCCCAGGGAATTCCATAATATTTTTTGTCTTTTGCCAGACTTGGCAGAAGAAAGAGGAGGACTCTTTCCTTGCCATATCTTCAGTCTCAAAATAAATTGTAGGTACTCGCCTCCATTTGGTCTTATTTTCAAAAACTTTCTTGTATGCAGAGCTACTGAAGGGTGAGAATGGCTTTTTGTTACCTTGTTGTTAACTCAGCTCTGTCCTCAGAATGGGTTGTCTTTAGACTCAGGAAACCATCAGAGTGGGCAGTTAAATGCTTCTTTTCTGTTTATCAGTCATTTTCTCTGCAATTCCATCAGTACAAATGCTTCAATAAAAATTTTTTAAAAATAGGTTTGATAGGGAAAAAATGACAGATATCTTCTAAAAAGAAGGAAAATTATTCCAGATACAGATCAAGAAAAAAAAATTTTTTTTTCAGCCAGTTGGCTGGAGGATGTATGTCTTTGTCCATCCAATGACCAGTGTACAGGTGAGAAGACCACTAAAGCAGCAACTACTGGAGTTACGGCTTAATACCAACTGTCACTGAGAGTTGGTTCAAGAGAAACTACATATAAATATGTGTATATGTGTATGATCTGAAGAATTAGAAATACTCCTTTCTATTTTGGAAGATATATGAAATATCTGGAGTCCATTTCTCTCTCGCTTGGATTAAGGATTTAGAGTGGCAAGTGTCACTGACTTCAGTGGGACTACCCAGGCACAGCTGATGCTCAGGGTGCCTCCGGCCAAATCTGGATGCTTAGGAGGGTCACTGCCATGGACAAGGGTGGGATTCCTCTCACAGTAAGACTATGGTGTCACAACTTAGTCTCAGGAACCTCTTAATTTCAAAGACATGTTCATTCAGTTCCATTTACTATTTATTTTGGAAGACGTGTCTGTGGAAGTGGCTGCAACTGAGAAGGAAGTTATTTAGTCCTTGCAGAGGTTTATACTGTTGAATCAAGGCTGTTGCAGTATTGAAGCTTTCCATACCAACCTGCAGTGCAGGCAGATGTTAGCAACATTAGCACCACATAAACTAAAAGAGGATTTGAAACTGCAAAACCTTTAACTTTCTAGCACCAATACTGGTGGGAAATTGCACTGGAGACACTCTGGTGCCTTGTGTCTTCCCTCTTCTTCTTTTTGTTTATTTATGTATTTAATAAGTTCAGGGCTCTGCTTCCTTCAAAGAGAAGAGCAGGCAAATTTTCATTTGTTAAAGGGTTGCTTAATGAAGCTGCTTCTGTGCCGTGCAGGACTGGGATGAAATAAGACCAGAAGGTGAGGCCATTTTTCCTCAAGCAGCAGTGACCTTAACTCCAGGAACAGTTCAAGCTGGCCTTAGTTTTGTACACATCTTTGTTGGGGTGACTTGAAAATATGTGTTAACCTGCTCAGTGACTAACCCCCTGCTCCTCTATGAATGCTTTCAAGGTCAACTGGATGAATTGTTTTGTTCTGTCATCAGAGAAAGAACCTTTTTTTTCTGTTTGTTCTCCTGTAACAAGGCAAATGAACCTACCCTTTCCAAGGACTAAAACAAGCAGCCATCTTGCAAAGCCTTATCCCATATTCAGGAATTCATCTTTTGGCACATCCTACCTTCATTTCACTGCAAAATCTTCTGCCCTTCACACCATATTGCATGTTGTTTTGTCTGCCTCTACTCTTTTAGAATTTGGAGCTGTGGAAACCTGAATGAGTTGGCTTATCTTGCCAATGGAATAAACAATAATGAAGCTGAAATGTCATCCCAATAACAAGTCATGAGGCAGCCTGCCACAAACTAAAACCTCACCTGGGGAATAGTCCATTAAAGACAAAACAAAAGAGACATGGACACAGTTGGAAGCATATGTTTGCTATCTGGGAGTCATGCCAAAAAAAAAAAGGCATTCAAACAGCTGGCAAAATAGAAATGTCTGGTAAACCAGGGCCAAAGCTGGTGATAATAGCTGCAACTGCTGTAAATCCTCTTTGGGGTAAGCAAACTGGCCATGAGACATCAGATCTGTGGGATGATCTTGCTGCAGCAGAAGAAAAGATCTGGATGCTCTCCAGGTCCCTTAGTTCCTGTTCCACCATATATAAATGATAACATGGGGGGAAAAAAGGCAACAAGGAAGGCAACCAAAACAGATTAGATGAATGTAAACCATAAAAGATTTGTTCCTCTATGGGAACCTTTTTTGTATGAAGAAGAAATCTCTTTTAGGGAAATCTGGGAACTGCATAGACATTTATGAGGGAACAATATGTAGTAAAGATTCAAACCAGATGCTAAGGTGGGTGTGTATTGGTTGTAAACACCAAGTAAAGCTGGTTATTAAGAGTAAGAGCACAAGGAAAGAATGTGCATACTCTTTTTAACATCAGCATAATGCTAGCAGTTAAAGCTTCTGTGTACACAGTGCTATGCAAGGTAAGCGGGATAGTTAGCAGGGCTTGCTCAAGAAGAGAAAAAGCAGCGTGCTTCCTGAGAACAGGTTCCCATAGACAGAGCTCATTGCTCTGCCAGCTTAATTAGGCCCTAGTTTCACACATGAAATGGTATTTTAGACCCTGCTATTGGGACTGTCAGTGAAAGGCAACAATGACAGCATTTTCTTTTTGAAGATGACTGAGAAAATCAGATGCATTTCACAACGGGTTTCTGAACAACTTTCAAACAGCCTCTTAGAATAGGAAATGGGATGGGAGCAGAGTTCCCAAATTCCATTTTCACAGGTCTAGTCTGCGCTCAGGCTGCCAGTGACAGATCTCAGCTCTGCTCACCACATGTTTGATGTGAGCGGTGTATTTTGTGAGCAATCTTCCAGCAGCTGGCTGGGGCCAGAGTACGGAGCCCTCCAAGAGCAACCCAATGTCTGTGAGCTCCTGGTTGTTGCCCATAGTGTCCTGGGCCATCAGCTGCCCCAGGTCCCGGGGAAGGCTCAGGGGATCAATAGCTATGTCCTGTCTGCAGGCAGGAGCGTTTCTTTTCCTGCCTCATTGTGTTGCATAGGTAGAGTCACGCTTCAGAGAGTCAACACTCATTTTTCCTTGTTCTTCCTTGACAGCACACACCGCATCCGAAGCTGTTGTTAGAGGAGTAATGGGGAAATCTGTTCAGTTGTCTTGCTTCTACCGGGTGGCGCAACCTAATGATATCACCGATATGTGCTGGGGCAGAGGTCCTTGCCCAAATTCGAAGTGCAATAAAAAAATTTTGCAGACCACTGGGAATAAGGTGACATTCAGAACATCTCAGAGATACAATCTCCAGGGCAATATTTCCTATGGAGACGTGTCTCTCACTATTGGGAAAGTGAAGGCAGAAGATGCAGGTATATACTGCTGCCGCATAGAGATCCCGGGTTGGTTCAACGACATCAAAAAGAACGTGAAGTTGGAGGTGGTCAGAGGTGAGTTTGGGGACCTTCATGATACAGTCAGTAGGCAGAAACCTCTCACTGAGTAGGAAGTCAAAATTGGAGTTTATGTGCGCTTTTCTTGTTTGTTTGTTTGTTTTAGCAAAAAGTGTTTTTCCTAAATTACACAGTTTTCCAGGGAGGTCTGCAACCAGTTACCAATCTGAATCATATTCAGTGAGCAGTTGTGGTGAGAAAATAGTAACTTTTGCCCTTTCTTTTCCTTTCAAATGAAATATTTCTCATTGTGTAGCTATATTTGACATTTTAAAAGATGATGGAATTAAAAAAGGGATTTATCATTTGAAGAGCCCTTGGAATAAAATTCAGCTTTTCATTTGGGACAAACCCCAACACCAAAAGTGTTTAAATTTGGTTCATGTCATAAGGAGACCCATGTGTTTAGAAATTTTGAGTCTTGATGGACTTTTTTCCCTTCCTACTATTTTGCTTAGCTGCAAGATAAAGTAAGAGTGTTACAAAGTTGAGAAGAGGCTGAAAAGCATTGCAAAGCACAGGAAAAAAATATGGTACCCACCCTCCACACTTCAGAAAGACAATATTTTTTCCTGACTTTTACAGGGTGTTCAGGAATGCAGCTGGTGCTGATGTACACAGCCCTCTTGTATGCCTGTTGTGATATAACAGGAGGGTGGGGAAAAAATGATGCCATGCCATGTCTACCCTTGAGTTTGAGAGCAAGAGAGTTCATAAAAAAGGACCGTTTGAAGAGATTAGCAAGAAGCTTGTAGCTGAAAATTGAGCTATTTTATTTTTATGAGGACATTGAAAAGAAAAATCACAAAGTTTGCAAGTTTTTGGGTTCTGTCATGCAAGGTTCTGGCCCTTCCATTTCTTTTAGAGGGTCAAGAAGGGTGTGTTTGAAACCCACCAAAAAAACCCCCATATCTATAAATCTGGGAATTGTTCTGGCTGGGACATGTTTTCTGCTAATTAAACAACCTTTTTAAATAGTGACTCTCCCACTTCCATTCTTAGTATTTCAGCAGCTAGACAATTTTCATTCATCTCTGGGTTGGCTTTCCTCAGGGTCAGTTGTGAATGCTCTGATCTAGCTTATCTCTTGGCTGTGTTTTTTCCATGCAGCCCCTCCAGTGAGGACAACCATCACGAGAAAGGCTCCCGTTTCCCCCAAACATTTTAGAAAAACAACTTTTGCTCCCCAAGCAACCTCTGATCATCAAACAACAGCAGACACTGTTGTCCTCCTGACAACCACTGTCCCCAAAGCAACAACTGCAACCACCAACCAAGCAAGAAGAGAGACTGCTGCCCTTCTGACAACCACTGTCCCCCCAGCAACAACTGCAACCACTGCGTCTTCCACAGTAATTACACTGGAGACCACTGCTCCCCCAACATTTGCTGTAACAGAAAATTATACCTTTCCAGCAACTATAGTTACAACCAGTGCTCTCCCAGATTTTTCAGCTGGTTTCCAAGCAGATGACATGAGGACTGAAGATGACGATGTGTTCTGCCCAGCAGAGTCTGTCACTCTTCCTGGAGGTACAAAGGGTAACCAGCACCAATCCTTTCTTTTTTTTCCTGTGTAGCAGACATGGTCTATGTTAGCCCGACTCTGGCACAGAGACTCTCCAGGTACTTATATTTGTATCTGGGAAGTCTTCTCTGAGATGCCTGCAGGTATGTCTCAGTAGGTTTAAGGAAACACGGGTCACATGCTGTGAATGATGTCAAACTGGGGTGAATGTCCGAGATAGCAGAGGATCAGGCTTGTGTTCAGAGGAATTTTAACAGGCTGGAGAAATACTGTGACAGAAACCTCATGAAGTACAACAGAAATAAATGCAAATTCCTGCACCTGGGATGGAGTAAGAGAAATTCACTCAACTATGCACTATTTTTTTCCTTGATTTGGGAAAGATAATTGAAATGGTCTGCTGAAAAGGTTAGTTTAGAGCATGTTCTGCTTGAGCAATAAAGTCAGTGAGAAGTCAAGACATGCTTAAAATTGAGTACTTACATTGTCATCTCATATGAAGGCTGCTCTTATTATTAATATTTAGTTGATCAGAGTGACCTATTATCATCCTAACCATCCTAGGTTGCTACTTTGTCCACGTCTGTGACTTCTTTTCCACAGATTGATGTCTGAATACTAGGCTGTTTTTTACACAGTTTTGGGGTCTTCTCTCACTTGAAGTTCTTTCTGACCTAAATGTCTTCTGACAGCTTTTCTACATTATCTTTTGTCTTCCAGCCATAACAATGTGCCCCATTTAAACCTGGTGACAATTAATTACATCCGCAGCTGAACAGTTAAAACATCTAGCCACTGGCCATGCTAGTAACCTACATCAGTTATCTGGGTAGGGTGAGCTGCAGGCATGAAAACCACCGAGGTGCAGTTTTTCACCTCCTAGTTGTAGATGCAGAACTGTGCAAACAATTTTAAATGCCATATGAAGACCTTCCTAATCAGTGATTTTTATCATAAAGCATCACATTTTACTTTGTTTCAGTGACTACTGAATTCCCAAGTATACTCCCAACTGCAGAGGGAACTAAAAGTGCTCACACTTCCCTCATGGTGGAAGACGTGCCAACTGCAAGTGAGTAGGATAACGTTGCAAGGTCAGAAGTTGCATGTTCAGATACATGAAGAAGTTGTCATAAACAAAATTCTTGACTATTCTTAAGAATGTACCAAACATGTACTGATAGTTGTTCATTGCATCTGGAAGTAAAAGGTATCTGGGGTCCACAGAGATTGTTTGAAATGTGTATGTGACAACAGTTGAGGAAAACGTTTTTAAGCCTCCAAAGGAAGTAGAGTGTGAGTCACTTACTGTTGTTGGGTATCTCAGATTTGAGAGAAGTTAAGAACCGGACTTTGTCACCATTCAAGCTGAATTCTTGGATATCCAATTTGTCATCACTGTGAGTTCATTAAGCTTTCAATTTTAAATTCTCCCTGAGTGTTGTGAGCTTTGAACCTCAGTGAGTATATTCAGCCAGATGTGGCTGCAGGCTCAGCTCTCCAGTGCTCAACATGGGTCCTTGGTCATGATGGAAAGCAACAGGCAGTTACCACAACTATCAGTCATTCCTTAAAGAGAAAATGAACTGGTATACAAAATCATGCTGTATCTGAGAAATGAACAAATTTATGTAAAGTTTGCACTTTACATCTCTCAGACAAGTATAAAAGTAGGATGGCTCAAGTTATTCAGGTGTGATAGTCTGCCCACCAGATGCCCTCAAATGATGACTTAAAAAAAGGAAGGCTAAAAGTCAAGGATGACATGTCATATTCGGCTGTTAAGAAAGTCCATTCAGTTTCAACCAGTGCCAAGAATCTCTTAACTCTTAAAAACACAGTATTTAGATTTTTGCAGTTCTTCTTTTGCTAGACCTAGAGACTTAGAACAGAAATAGTTTAGGCAACTTTTCCTTAATGCCCCTGGAGGAGGCTCACAGAAGAGGCTAAACTGGTCTCTTGAGCATTTGTGAGGGTTTCTTATTCCTGTCTCACTTGTCATCTTTCTGATATGGTCCTGGATAATGCCTATATTCTGTCATTGTAAACAGGAAGTTTTGCAAAGGGTATTACCTCTGAGATTCTGAGGGCAACTTAAGTTGTGACCGTGGGCTAGAAAGAGCCACCACAAAAGCAATAACAGCAGAAAACATACCATGCTTATGTGAGTCATGTACACTGCCACCCATACAAAAACTTGTGTCATGCTATTTCCGAGAGCCAAACTGTCATAATGTGTGAAAATGCTGCAGTGTAATTGAGCACTGTCTAGTAAGTGCTATAAGTCAAGTTCTTAACTCAGTCTCCTTTTAAATAATAAAATAATAATCCTATAAAATAATGCACTAAAGGAACTAACTTCATCTTTATTGTAAGGTAAGAGAAAGTTAATTTCTTGATGATTTCTATATTGATGCCAGCACAGTGGCTGGGAGAGAAACCCGTGGTTGAGAGAGCCCTCCATCTCCAAGCACAGTTCTTGCCAGATATCTTGGCTTAGCTGGGGTGGTTGGTTCCTGCTGACCAGACTGATTTAGTTTCTCTTCTGTCTTTGCCTGCTTTTTGCCAGCAACAACTCTGCCAGTGCCAACCATCCTTCAGACCCCAAAGAAAACCCATGCTCCTTCAGGTAAGGAAAGTAAGCAGCAATAGTTGCTCCCATGAGCCAGGCTGCAGCATGCTGCCAGAAAGTTTAATTTTCACTTGTAGGAAGTGCATGTTGGAGTGAGAGATGCACTTCTTGTGTATTTGGGGGGTAGTTCTGATGAACTACAGTTCTCTTCTGAGAGAGGGAAAGAGAGGTGTCATAAAATAGACATATGGTAAGATGCCATGTTCACGTATCCCTGGGATTATTAGAACTTGTTAGGATTTTATAACCTATATTTGTTTAGCTGTAGCGTTTATTAGCCATAATGTCTTTTCTACTCCAGGGCAGATTTCTAGCTAGTTGCATGTGTATGAGTTACCTGTGCCCTGTCCATATCTTTGGTAAAATGAAAGCACATTATTTGGTACACGGAGACAAATCAACTCAGTTCTCATAGAGAGTTGATCAGAACTGAGAAATTTGGGGGAGATTAGGTTATGCACTGAATAATATAACTGAAAAGTTAGAAAATAAATTTAGAAAGCATTTTTTTTAAATAATGGGATTATTTGTGACCATCTGATCATCCCCATCATAATGTCGCTTTCTGGGTGTCTTATGCATATAAAGTTTCCTTTGGCTGCAGTCATGGGCACTGCAAGCGTGTTACATATACATACCTCAACAAATGACTCATCTGGTCTCTGGTACATTTTGCTCAGATTGAGGCTCCGTGGTTGTTCTCTTGTCAAACCTTTGAAAGCACTGCTCATCATAGCCTGTCTATACATTAAGTCATGACCTAAGGCATAGGAGCTCTCTCATCATAGGATGTAAGCTGAAGTTTCGATTCACTAAGCTGAGTGACTCCTCTGTTTTTAAGATGCTGTTAAAAGTTGGGTGCTTCCTGTGACAGATCAAGTTCTCCAAATACTGAAAAACTTAAGAAATTTGTAGCATGAGGTCAGAATGAGCCAAGGACCAAGCCTAGATTAACTTTTTGTGACTTTAAATTCATTAGCAAAAGAGAGTATGATCATAGGATAACAGCAGAAAATTTGCTGCAGGAGTTCTTGAGCATACACTTAGTTTATCCGTATTTCCAAAGCTTAGAAAACTAGAACTGGATTATTTGTAATATCCCTATATAGAAAAAAAATATGTCATTATCTCCACTGAGCTTTCTTAAATCTGTGGTAAGTTATCTGAATGTAAAGATGTTTCCTGTGGTTTTAAGTGATAATGCAGCTTTCAGAAACTGCAATCACACAAAAGTCTGACTTTTGTTCCTGAGACAGTTCTTCCACTTAGACTTGTATCTTGTTTACTACCTCTGTTCTCTCTGACATCTTGCCATGCTTACAGAAGTGAAAACTCCTTCTCAGCAGACATGTTTCTACAGTCTGGCTTCTTGGGCTGTCCCTGGGAAGCTTCCTCTTTCCTTGATGAAGACTGACATTTCCCAGTGACTGCCTGATATACCATTTGTGGCAAAACCAGCTTGTTCCCTTTTGTTTTCAAGGTGCTTTATTTCTTCTATTCAGAGTCAGATTTTACTCCCCTCATTCCCTGAGTTCACTACTCCTTGGCTAAAGCAATGACAACTACAGTGGCCCTCACTCCTTCAGGTGACTGTGTCAGTAATAATTTCAATCTTTTATTTTCTGGGATTTCAGCAAGGTCAGACAGCAAGGCTGAGAAACATGACGATAACGGAGATAAGGTAAAACTTCCTTTAAGTTTCAAGAATGTTTAACTAGAAGCCAGAAGGACAGCAAGACATGCTAATGATTTGCAATGTAGTCATACTGAAGCGACAGTGTTTGCAAATAGTAGCTTGAACTATTGCTTAGAAGTTCAGGAACCATCTACTTATTTTTCCAGTGGGTAGAGCCAAAGCCTGTGACCATCCCATCTGGCTTGGGCACTTCAGAAAAACCTCCTCCCCCTGCCACTCCTGTAAGAGAGGCAGAGGTAGCATCCTCAGGGTGTGACCAGGCAAAAGGCAGTTTAGGAGGGTTGTTACATTTCTCTGTCTCTCATTAAGAGAAGGATGAGGGTGACTAAGCTCCTACTTTAGAAACTTTATTAAGAAGTTCATGTTAAGTGGGATGAATCTGGGCTCAAATGCTTCAGAAGATTTGTTAAGTACTTAAGAGGTAATTCCTATTGTTTATCATGTTCAACTCAATGTGCCTTCTCCATACTTTGCACAGGCATGGTCAGAAAAGCATTGCAAACTCCAGCCCAGAACAGATATTTCAGAGCTCTTAGCCTGCGTGAATAGGTCTGAAGTAAACACGCTTCTAAAACCCTTTCAGTTTTTCTCTTCTTTCTTCCAGTTTCCCAGCTATCCCATTCTCATTGTCTGTCTCATAGTGGTGCCCGTTATTCTCATATTGATGGTCTCTTTGTTTTGGAAACGTAAGTATCCCTAAGCACATAACTGATCAATGTTTCTAATGCTGGCCTAGTGCAGATGTCCTTCTGTATCTCTGGTTAATCTTCTGGTAAATCTGCCATGGCCCCTGTGACAGCACTCTGTTAATTTTATGGGGGTTACTGTCCTTACTCTAGGACTCTGTAACCACGAGAAGACCAGGGAGCATGAGTTGGTGGGGATGCAGCAGGAGGAAGCCTGTTCAAAGAATCTGTTCACTCACTTGTTGCAGGTCTGGCTCATCTTGTTGGCTCTTGCTTTATAGTTAAGTGGTCCCATAGCTTCCTGGAACTGCTCCTGACAGATGCTGGGGTACTTTAAATCAGAATGAGATCCTTTCTTTCCTGCTTAGCCCACAAAAATTTTGCAACTTGCTGTCTTCGCTTCTGAACTCATTTGACTGATTCATTAGAATTACAGACTTCTTTTTGCCATTGTGACATTAATATTATTTTCTTCTAGGTAAACACGCAAAGAAGTTTATAATAAAAAGGTAATTCATTTTGTAATTTCTTGTAAAAGTTCCAATGTAATTTTTCTTAGATACAGGAAGGTATTTGCTGCTGATTGTAATGGGTGTAATGGGCTTGTGGTGCTGACTACCGAAGCTGTATTACAAGCAAGCTTCAGATAACTTCACTCCAGAAAATCAAACAGTGGTTCCTGGATACTGCTGCTAAGTAGCAATGAACAGACATCCAGACCACTGGAGAACTTCAGCAACTGGTACTTAGTGTTATGTAGTAGCCCCATCTTAAGGAAGTACCTAATCTGCTTTATTCTGCGATCAAATTCCAGGGCATGACCATAGTGGGGTTATTTTAGAGAAAAGAAGAGAAAAATAGTTACAATGATCAACCGACAAGATGATTGCTCAGAAACAGATCAGGGATTTATGGGCAGTTTTCCATGGAGTGGCAATTCATGACAATACACAAATAATGGACCCCATGAAGGGCATACTACAGCAGTGTGGCAAACCAAGCTTTCCACCAGTAGATATATCTTGCAGCTCTCGTGGTACCACTGCACCCTCTCACACATTCCTTGTGTCACACTGAGGTATCTGAGGTGATTGTTTTGGGGCAGATATGAAATACGGAAGCATGATGAGTCACCCTGTGCAGGTGTAACTGATGAATTCTTGTATTCTGGGTTATCTTGAAACGAGGATTTTCTCTAGACAAGCCACTGGGTAGTCCAGTGAAGTATTGTTGTGGTTTAACCCCAGCCAGTAACTAAGTGCCATGCAGCTGCTCACTCAGGGTGGAGAAGGACACAGAGGAGAATTGAAAAAAAGTAAAACTTGTGGGTTGAGATAAGAACAATTTAATAACTAAAATAAAATATGATAATAGCCATAATAATAAACTATAATAATAAAAATAATGAAAAGGAATATAACAAAAAGAGAGCGAAGTAAACCCCATGAAATAACAAGTGATGGACAATGCAATTGCTCACCATCCACTGACCAATGCCTGAGCTGTAATCTGCCCCTCTCAGCCAACTCTCCGCAGTTTATATACTGAGCATGACATTCTATGGTAGAGAATACCCCTTTGGCTAGTTAGGGTCATCTGTCCTGGCCAGGCTCTCTCCCAGCTTCCTGTGCACCTTCTTGCTGGCAGAGCACGGGGAACCGAAAAGTCCTCGACTTAGGATAAAAGCACTACTTAGCAACAACTAAAACATCAGTGTGTTATCAACATTAACCTCATACTAATCCAAAATACAGCACTGTACCAGTTACTAGGAAAAAAAATAACTCTATTATTAACTCCAGGCAAAACCAGGACAAGTATCACCCTTTTGCCAAAGATTAATTACTTTTCAATGGTAGATGGACCCCCACTGCATACCCCACCTAGGAAGTAAGAATTGGGTGCCAAGGAGGGACTCTTTTCTGAATCCCAGGGTGGTTACCCTACAGCTGTCATTATAAGATCTGAACAGCCCTTTCCTATGCATTAGAAGAATGCAAGGTAAATACTTCTCTGGTGTAAAAAGTAGGCATTCCACCACTGAAGTGAGTGAACTCAGTAGCCTGTGGTCTCCATTTCATTGGGAATTTGGTGATGAAACAAATAAAAAAGGATGATCTGAAGCAGCAATGTGGTTTTTCCCCATCCATAGTGATCTATGCTTCTCACTACAGCCTTGGACCAGCAGAAGACCTTGAAAAAGTTTTCAGTGGCGCTGAAGGAGAAAACAGCGTTTTTTCCCTGTGAAGAGCTCCTACATCATCTGTAGATGCCACAGAAAATAAAAAGGGCCTGTTTCATGCTGCATTGAGATGCTTATGAACCCTCAAAATATCAATGGGTGTAAACCAAAGGCCAAAGCTTCAACTGTGAAAATTTAAAATCTTTGTGCAAATTTTGCCATGTCACCTTTAAAACTCATAGCATAAAGAAGCTTCTTTGAGAAGGTGCTTTATGCATTATTCATAGGTGTTTCTAGCATCTGCCTTCTTACTAATACCATGTTACAGAATTGAATTTGTTTTTCTCCATTTTTACTAATACTCTTCCTTGAATACAACTTATACTTTGAGGAAGAGAAGATAGAAGAAATAACATGAAATACTGCCTAACTTCAAATTGAAAAAAAAAAAAATCAGCAAATACAGTTCTTATTGCTTTTATGTAATCAAGGATAAAATTAAGCCACAAGAATGCTGTGAGTATAAATCAAAAATGCAGATTACTTAAGGGGTACCAATGCTGCCTGTGATTCAGCATGTTTGAATGACCCTTGGAGACTATGTTAATAAACTTTGTAATTTACTGCTAGCAATTGTATTTCTTACGCCACATCCTAAGGCATTTGAACAAGAGTTAGTTATTCCCCAGGTTTTGAAACGACTAGTGTGCTGTCTCAGCTCTCCAAAGAAGTACTGCAGTTTTTCCAGTGGTGGGAAATGCCCAGAAGACCAACCTGCAGGGAAATTTTTCAGTCCTGTCCCCACAAATCCTCAGGCCACTCATTTGTAAATCTATGTCTCCCCACTCAATGTGCACAGGGGAGCCCCAGTTTGTTTGGAGTTGCCTTTTGGTCCTCACAACAATGACCAGCAAAACCCAGTAGCTCTTGTGGTGGAGTCTGCTTGTAAATGAAGACCTGCACCATATAGCCCCAGGGTGCTTCATTTAGGGTCCCTGCACCCAGTCACAGGGTAGCATAGTGCTGTCTGACTGGGTTTTGTATGGATCAGACTGGGGTGCCCAGTCCCACCAGTGCTGCCCATTTCTCTTTTAAAGTAGCTGCAGGTGAGAAGCACAACACAGAGCACAGCCACATCTTGGAAACTTTGCTGTCCCTTCAGGTACCCACGGGGGAGGTTGGTGAAGCCACCTCAGTGTTTTGGAGCAGCATAGACAAAAATCCTGTCATCTCCATGGAAAGGCTCTGGGGACACTAAAACCAGTGAAGAAGAGATGAAGGGTGGCATTCACCTTCTGCTGCTTCTAGTGGGATGGAAGAGCTGCAGGGGAGAACATTGCTGCTGCTGGGGACAGAATTTGTCCCCAGTCCTTCTCTGTAGCAACAAGCTGCCCTCACACTCCTACCCCATCCGCAGGGGCACTGGCAGGACCTGCCATCCCTCTTCCCAAGACTTTGGCATTGCAGAGCTGGCAAGCAGGCTGCAGCTGTTTAGCTGCTCAGACATATCTGTGTTGTGCTTAGGGCTGACCCTGAGGACGGGGATGGTTTGGACGCTCTGGGCTGCATGGGCACGTGTGTGTTTCGGACAGCGGGGCAGCTCCACACTGCGGACCTTGGCTTGGCCCTGGGATGCCTGAGCAGGACGCAGGGCTGACGGCAGCACAGAGCAGTCCTGGGAAGTCTGAAATCCTCCGTGTTATCCTCAAGCCTTGTAAATGCTGCCGTAACGGTAGCTCTGCAGCGCTAACCTCATCTTCTACTCAGCTGGGAAAACTGGAGCCTTCGAGTGGTTGCGAGGCAGATCAGCAATGCATGGCAGAGCGAAGCCCATTGTTTCACCGCACTAATTGCACCTTTTCTGAGAGGGCTTTTGCTTATGTTTCAGCTGGGTTGAGATTTAGGCTTTAAAAAACAGCCAAGGTATTTGAAACGTTATTACTGTGTGGAACACTTGCCAAATTTTTTAATGCAACCAGTCCTGAAATATGGCAATCTATGGCCTAGGTTTGGAGGTTTTTTTCTGGTTGGCTAGTTTCTTAGGGGGGGGCATGGGGTAGGTTTTGTTGGTTTGGGGAGTTTGTTTGTTTTTTGTTATTGCTTGGTGTTTTTGTGTTTTTTTTTTTTTTTTTTTTTTTTTTTTTTTGTTTTTTGTTTTTTTTTTTTTTTAATAATTCAGGCAATAATAGCTGAAGCAGATAAAATCATGAAATCATGGTTTTAGTATGCAACTGGTTAATCCATTTCTGAACTCTATTATTCAGATGTTAAGGATCCTGTTGGACAGTGCCTCATTCTATGATGCTTTAAAAACCAGACAACCAAAGTTACTAGCTTGGTAACCAGTCTGGAGGCATTAGTGAAGTAAGACTGGCCGTGGAGGCTGGGGGATCACCTATAGCATGTGCTGCCGAGCTTTTGTGTATCTCATTGGGGTCCTCACCAACTCTGCTGCAGGCACTATGGGAATGACATGGGAGAAGGTTCAAATCCACCACACTGTATATTGTCTCCACTGCCTGGAGTTCACCGGTGCCTGACATGGCAACTCTGGGCAATGACAGTTTGAAGTAAGACCACATTGTGGGAATAGCATTTGATCAGAAGAAAACATTGTGTGGCAGCTCTGGACTTCCCTGCTAGTCATGCTCAGGGCTGCGGTGAGACTTTTTGACTCTATAGCATCTTCTCACAGGCCAGGAGTTGGGGGAGGCAGGGAAGGTTCCTCTTTAGGGTCCCTTTCAGCTGAGCCTGGGTTCAGCACCCTGCTGTGCACCCTGGTCTGGCAGTGCTGTGGGAGGCAGAGGACTCCCAGAGCAGAGTCTGTGACCTGCAGGTTCCCAGCTTGGGTTTGCTCAGCTGAGACCTGGGTCTGTCCCATGCTGGTTAATGTGGTCACTGCCACCCCAACACACATCATGTGCTGAGCCCAGGGGCCTGGCGCCCAACCTGCTTCTGGGCATGAACCCCACTCAGATCTGTAAGGAATAAATGGGGGAGAAAACACCAAACAGCTTTTATGTACTTTAAAAAACAAAACGAAACAAAACAAACCAGAGCACCTTTTTTTTTCTTTCCCTTCCACCTCCCCCTCTCCCAAGTAAACCTGCAAATTAAGCCAGCAATATCTTCATTGCAACTTCCAATTGGCAGGGCTGGGCCAATCCTTTTGCTTTTATTAATTAGCTCTGCACTAACGACTTCTTTAGAGCAGGGCTGGGCCTTGCTGGAGAAGGTCTTAGCATGTTTGCTGTGGTGCTGTCTGGACTTGAAGGCCCTTCTTTGGGGAGCTGCACAAGGACAGAAGAAATAGGAACCACCAAAGTGAGTTTGACCTGACCAGCCATGTGGAAATATGGCCCAGAAATGCTGTAGGGAAGCTGTAAGTGTAACTTACATTGCTGAGCATTTTTATTTCTTTTTATCCACCCCAATTACTGAGGCTGAGGTTTGGGCTTAGAGTGGCAATTGGAGGCAAGGAATCTGGGAGAGTTATATTTAAATGAAAATGCATTGAAGTAATTTATGAGGAGTGGACCCTGGCTGTCAGTTTGTCCAGTGAAAGGTTAAAGGGGGCTTTTTAAAATGTAGCTGAAGGAAAAATAAATGTTTTCCAAAAGCAATAGAAGTCCTAGAATGCAGTTTCTGGGTCTAGTGAATTAAAACTGGATGAAAGGAGCAGATTTTTAGAAAGAAAAGACTGTCAGAGAGTATGTCATTGGCATCTGGAAATGTTAGGTTTATTTTTAAGATTTTTACCTTGGAAGGCAAAGAAGAAGTGCACTTGAGTAAACATAAAGCACTGCAGCCAAGAAAACCTTCCAGTAAGCAATTTAAAACAATGCATAGAGTTTTAGCTGCAAAGCCCTATAGGGCCCTGTGTTTCAGACCGGGAAAGCTTTGACAAAAGGTGACCTGGCCCCTGGCAGCTGTGCAGGGCTCCGGTCGTTGTGTTGTGTGGTGCAGGTTTCCTTGAGGGTTGCTTTGCTACAACTTGTTGCTGCCCCTTGAACTCGCTGAAGCAGCTCTCCCTGCAAAGTCTGCCCATGTGCACCTTCACCCTGCCCTCGCTGGCCTCCTGGCCCTCCCAAAGAGCTGCCAACCAGCAAAGCTGTTTGCTTTCAAACTCCTGTGCGTTTTCCAAAAAACTCCAGCCCTCCCGGACTTTGCCTCTCACCACCCCTCAAACTGCCAAGCGCTGGGACCTGAAATCATCCAGCTTTAACACCTCTCCCCAGTGCTCTGAGCAGCTGAAGTTATTGCAGCATTTATGGGCTGGCACTGGGAGCATGTGGCTAGTGCAAATAGGGTTTCAATTTGTTCAGAGTCCATGTCAAGCCCAAATAGTGTTATATCTGGGGAGTCTGGCTCTGCTCCATGGAGCAGGTCAGTTAATTAATGAAGGATTTAGCTTTTGGTGCAAGTAATAATTTTGACTGGACTCCAATACTTTGCGGACAATTGTCTATATCAAAATGACCAATTAAATGGGGTAAAGGAAGTCTGACCTGAAGAGATAATGACTGAACTACCTGATTATTATGGAGGGGGTACAGAAAAGCAATTAAAAAGAGAGATCTGAATATTTTGGGACATGGGATTGGCTAATGAGAAAACAGGAGGAAATACTGAAAAAAAGGCAAGCGCTGAGTTAGGAATACAAATCCTTTAAAGAGAAACCGGAGGAATGAATTAAATATCATTTTGAGATTAATAAGAGACCTCTCTTAATAGACTTTATTGGAGCTGACTGCTCTGATGGTCCCCTTTCCATCTCAGCAGCACATTTCGTTTTCAGATATGTTTCTTAGCTGCAATGTGCTTTTCTAGTCATTTTTTAAGGTTAATATAAATAAATCTCTGGGTTCCAAAGGTGGAATCTAATTGGAGCTTAAGAAAGTGCAAGCAGAAGGGAAGAATGTGGTTGAGTACATAGGAAATTAGAAATAAGAATAAATAGCATCATGGGACTTAGAGAAAGAACAGAGATAACCGCACAGTGTGAGATGAATGCATGAAAAAGTGGAAAATTTTAGTCTGGTAGAAAGAGGAAATGGGCCGTGTTGCTGTAGACATGACAGCAGATGGCAAAATTGAGCTACAGAGCAGAGAACCAGCTGGAGAGATTAGAAGAGGCAATAAAGGTGATGCAGATTTAGTGCCAGGATAAATGCAGCCTCCTCCAGTTGCGACAGAGGTCCCGGCCGGGAGCTCAGCTCATGGCTGGCTCCAAGGCACCTTGGCCTAGGCTCTGGCTTCTGTGTCCTCTAGCAACACAACTTCCTGCAAGACTCATTATCACCCTGGTTTTGTTGTGCTCCTGAGGCCATGGTGACCATGCATTTCTTGGTTTCCTCTTCCCACTGATGTCTAGCCCCAGCTGGAAGCAGCATGGCTTTGGTTTCTCTTGCTAATTTAAAGCATAAAACCCAAGACTTGCCACCTCCTGCAGTCACCCTGTAGCAGCTGTGACCTGGCAAAAGAAATGTCAACTTCTAACCATCCTGTAACTCATCTCTGCATCCATTCCTGCTATCAAGCTTATGAGAAAGGGTGGTGGTCTTGGCAAGGGGCCCTCCAAATGATCACTTTGGTGAGTGCTCAGAACTAAGACAAACACTGAGATTAAAGTGGGGCTTCCTAGAGAGAACTCTTTGGTAGGAAGGCTCAGCTCCTTACCCTGTGGTAAGCTCAGTTTAAGAGCTCCCAATGGTTTGAAGATGACATAGAAGGCCACAAGGACACTTGGAAGATGGATGTAAACTGGAGTGTGCAAAAAGCATTGGAAGGGTTAGGGAGGAGGGTATTGAGAAATGATCTCTGGTATAAATTAATTGACTTTCTTTAGTCTTTCAAGCACTAAGCCTTCTCCAAGGGGAAGGGAAATCCTCCACTTCCCAAAATGCCTTTTTTTTTTCCCTTGTTTTTTTTCCCCCTAAGAAGGAAACAAGCTACATGTTCTACTGTTCTTTAAAAAAATGCATATTTTTCTTTTTAAATATATCTAGGAAAAAATGACAGGGTTGTGAGTGTGGGTATTTTTTTTTTTTTTTTAACCACCTAGGAAAAGAGGAGTAGGATAGGTAAAGCAAATCAGGGAATAAGCCCTGTGTATAGTTATGTTTCCTAGGTAAAGTAAGCCAGGAATAAGTCTTGTGTATAGTTATGTTTCCTAAACCAAAAAATACTAAGGCTTGTCTCTCCTTGCTCATGTACCTGTGTATGCTCTATAATTCTACTGATGTTAGTGAACCTTGAAACCTTGAAGGTAACCCCTTTTCATGCTTAGATGTACATCTGATGAAGATTCATGGCTTCAGAGTTGTTCTCAAGCACCAGAGCTGGTGTCATGCTTGACTAAGCCATCCAGTAGTTAATACACACCGCACAATAATCTGCATATTTAATGCAGGGCAGAGAATTTCTCTGGAGAAATCTGTAGTTTTTAATCCAGTGATGAATCATTTATAGGATTTTGGATTATTCACTTTGGACTGAATTAAGTTGTCTCTTTTTCACAAAGTGAGACCCTCCTGACATGGTCTGCGTCACAGACCAGGCTGCACAGTGATGTATGTTGCTAGGATGAATTATTTATTGGACATTTTAGATCACTTGCCCAGCAGTGAACTAAGCTCGTTAATTTTAAATCTGTTCATATCTATTCCTAAGTACACAAAAAGGATTTTATGTACATGAAATTCATCTCTCCTTCCGCCCTCTCCCTCCAGTGCACTAGTGAATTATCCATGAAGTTTGAGTGGGGTTAGTTTTGGAGGCAGACTTTCCCTTAGGGGATGCAGTGGCAGCATCCCGGTATGGGGAACTGTTTATCTGAGCCATTTTTGGACTTGGTGTGCAGAAGGTGTTTGTGTGAGCCCTTCAGCTCTCAGTTGTGTCCTACTTTAAAAACTGTGGAATTGAAATGACTATGATTTCTTAGCTTGTAATGCACATGGTATAGTCCTCTTAAGCCCAAGGGAGCTGTGCAGAGAACTTGTCAATGGACCTTAGTATGGAGAGTAGGGAAAGTCTGAAAGACTGTAATGATCAAGCACTGTTTGTTTGTTTTTTTTTTTTTTTTTTTTTTTTTTTTTTTTTTTTTTTTTTGTTTTTTTTTTCTTCACTTTCACCCTGCAAGCCTCAGCCCATGTCAGGGTAGAGCTTTCCCAGGGCTTTCCTGTGAGCTTTGCTTCAAAGACAAGGGAAAATAAATCTCTCAATGGAGCAGTGAGTCAATGCTGCTTTTGAATTCTGCTTGGTGTTTTATGCCTTTGGTCCGTTATCTAATGGAGAATATGATGAGGTAATTATGGAAATACACAAATTGCAACCTCATGAATACCAAAGAGATTCATGGTGATCCATGCTAAAAGAATGCATAAAAATGCAAATAATTTGTAAATGGGGAGCAGTAAATCTTGTTAATATTAATAACTTGGAGCATTTAATTGTATCAAGTCTGGATGAATTCTAACCAAACCCCTCTGAAGAGAGGTTTTTAAGACTCTTTCCTGTGAACTATGTACCATGAGGTCAAGGGGAGCTCTAACTTGGATCTACTTGGTATGTGGTTACCTTTGGCTCCCTCCATAGTCAAGAGAGGGAGTATGAGACTGGTCCAGAGGGTGACCCAGCCCACCCAAGGGAAGTTGGGAGATGCTCTTTTGTGGGACAACTTCAGAACTCAGTTGGGCATTGCTAAGCATGTGCAAGACCCTGGACAAGTATCATAGGGACTCACAGTATGAGACTTTGTGTCTGCTGTGTGATGTTGACAGTACAGTTAGGTTAAATAGCACTGCTGAGGAAAATGTCCTGTGTGTATAAAACCTTATTGCCTTGTCAGATGTGCAGGCTCTGTCCTAGCTGGGCTAGGGATGGGGAGCATGGCTGTCTCTGAAGTTAATAATGGTGGCTTGTCCTTGAGGTAGGATCAGGTCCCCCATCTTCTTCTCTAGGGCATGACATCTGTATCATTCTAGCTTTTTAAAAGTTATTTTTTCCCAGTTGCAGCATTAACGGTTAAGAGTATGTAGTAGGCTACCAAGTGAAGAGCTCTAGTAAAGTGCATAACACTGTCTCTGTAGAAAGCTAGTTTATCAGCTGTGGGTAAAGATCTTCTCAATCTGCTGAGTTATGCCAATTTTCTCAGTCTACCAGCACTTCTGACAAGCTAGTGCCACACTGGGGCTCCAGTGTTAATGGTCATGCTCTGGACACCATCAGCATTGTTGAACTGAGCATCTCTACAGGCTCTGTGGTGGCTGTATCACATCACAGAGGAGATGGTAGAGAAGTGGAACCTGCAGAGGACTTGGAACTTGAAGAAGGCCCTTAAATGAATTGGTCTTAAACTGGAATGAGAGGCCACTGACCATGAATTTCAGTGCTGCTTCTGATGAACCTGATCCCTTCTCCTCTTTCTAGAGGTTGCTTAGTTTACAAAGCTGAGGTATATGTTCCACTTACCCATGCTTAAGATGCAGTTATGGTACTAGTAAACCATGCAGGAATGGTGAACATGAAGGCCACAGCTGAGTGAGCTGGGGATATACATAGGTGATAACTAAATGCTGCTGCTTTCCCCGGAAGCCTGATCTGCTGTGGTTGGCTCCTTCAGACAGACTTCATGGGGAATGAAACCCCTCCAGTGCTGAAGAGAAATGGAACTGGTTTATTAGGCCTGTTGAGAGATGCCCAATGTGGATGTATGGATTACAAAACCTGGGGAGGTCCTGTGAAAGCACTGTCACCCTAATGGTTTAAACTAATTTTAATACTGGAAGAAAGATGCTGGGAAGCTACAGGGTCTCCCTTTCTTCAGCATAAACACTGCTTGGCCAGTTCTTCTGCGGGTTAATGATGGGACTGGGATTTGTTTTCAGGATTCTCTCTGGGGTTTGTCTTATCATATTGCATCCCGTTGGGTTTGCCAAGTTGTGCAGGAGACACTCTTGGCAGTATCCTGGGGAGGAAAGGGAGAAGAAATTCCAGCTGTGCTCAGATTTTTGCCCTTTTTATGCTGTTGTGATGATACCTCTGGCCAGATGTGGGGGGCTTTTGTTAGGAGTCTACTAGAGTGAGATTGCCCACTCAATATCCATTCATCAAAGCTTTTCAAATCCCTCACCTAACTCTTTGTTTCTTTCTTTCTTTCTTTTCCTTTAAATGTTGCCAGGCTTGCCAGTGGCTAGGTGTTCAGTAGGGTTCATATTTATCAGCTGCTTCTTCCCTCTTCTCTAGTTCATTCATTTCCTGTCTATAGCTGAGTTACCCTACAAAAGAAATTAATTTTATAATACAAAGATACTGGATGGCACTTTCAGACATGATGCCTGCAGCTTCATAAAACCTGATGAAGGAGAGAGGAATATTCCAAGAGAAAACGAGAGAAGGTCATGATGTATTGCTTATAAACAGCTCCCTGTATCTTATTATCTTTGCTGTGTAGAAGGCTGAGATCTAGATCGGGCTTTATAATTCACATTGAAATTCATTGTATCACATGTCTTCTGTAAAGCCACAATTTTGAATGATACGGCAAACCCTGTTAAACAGGTACTCATTAAACTACAGTGCCTTATAAATTCTTCCTGAATTTTGTTGACAGTACACATCAAACACAAACCATTAAGTGCTTTTCATTTTCCTGGTAGTGTGCAATCATAATGCATTACATGACAAAATAATGTGTTTACATGACAGATTTAATGCTTGATCTGCTGCATGAAATACTTCTGAGCACCAGAAGATAAGAGAAAAATGTAACATTATACTTCCAAGTGTCTATTAATTCTTAACTAATAATAAATTACAGTGGGATGCTGATAGAAATGGATGAGAGAGGCACATGCACATGGGAGGAATTCATGAGGATCAGTGACACGGCAATGAATACTAAATGCAGACATCATAACTAGAGGTAAAACAAAGCATTTCTATGTTTGCAAGAGAGCTCTTAGAGCCTGTGGACTTGCTGCTGCTTCATGTGTATGTTTCTTCTTTTGTGTCCTGACAACCTGCACTGGCTTGCAGTGAAGGTCACGTTAGTCTTACTTTCACTTGTCCTTCCCTCCCAAAATGGTGCCAGCAAGGAGTCCTCTTTTAAGAAGACCCCAACTTGCCCTGTCCCAGGAACTGACCAGGCATGTAGCTGGCGCTGAAACTGGACACCAGCTCTGGGGACATGAGGGTGTCCTGCGCTGCCCTGGCAGGCCTTCCTAGCAGCCCTTTGTGTTACACTGGGGCTGAAAGGGTTACCCACTTGTCCTTCTCAAACCTTGTGAACAGTAAGGCTTGCCATGGTGAGTTGTCTTTATCAATTGTCAGCCTGTGTCTGTCCTGACAGCGGAGGGGGTGCGGCGGGATGGCTCTGCAGCCCAGGGAGCCGCACTGGGCACCTTGCAGCTCCATAGCAAACCTCTGCATGGATGTTGTGCAGGGATGAGGGTTTCATTCCCCTGGGATCGGGAGAGCCAACCAAAAGCGAACACTTGCTTTCAAGGGTTTGTTTGCAAACTGTCTCCCACCAGTAAAAAAATGTAACCAAGTTTCTATTTTTCCCAACCAAAATGCCTTTTTATTTTTTACCTTTCCTTGGCTCCTCTAGCTGGGAACTGGTCCATCCCTGCACCTCCTGTGCCGATCCATGAAACCTGTGCACAGTGCTGGGCATGTGGCTTCCCACCCTCATCCTTCATGCCCCAGCCACTCCAGCCCATGCACCTCCAAATCAAACCCCAAGGGAAGGTTTGCTCCCATGTGCATGAACTGTTCTGTTTGAGCAATGATTTCTTGCTTTGGTTTGGGTAGTGCTTCCTCCTTGTCTTCAAAATAGAGCACAGACAAATTTAATCTCAAAGCATTCTGTGCCAAATTTCACTTTTTTATTTTGAAAACTTTTAAGGAAACTTCTTTCACTTCTGTTGTTTGTTTGTTTTCATCAAAAATGACTGCAAGTTTTAGAGTTTCTTTGTGAAGAATTGTCCTTCAACAGGTCTCGTTACTCTACAGTTCTGCTAGTCCACTTCGAACACTTTCCCCTCATGCAACCCTACTGTAATCCACAACTTAGTTGACATCCAGCCCCAGCAGATAACTGTCAGGGTCTTGAATTTGGAATTTCAAGAGTGATATTCAGCGACTTCAAGTTTAGAGTATGAGGGCAGCTGTGTCTATTAATCTTTAAAAGGAACCCAAATCTCTGTTTTTTATTGCAGGTGGGAGCTAAGAAGGAATTGGTATGTGGGAAAACAATGCTGTAATAATGACATACAATCAAAAGGAGAGTAATAAACCTGTTAGTTCTCTATATTTACTGGGGGAGTTTGCTGTGGAGCAGGAGCTGGGGCTTGTTTTAACTACAGACACCTTTCTCCTTTCAGTTTTTATGGCTTTCTCAATCACTTTGCTCATCTGCTGCTGGAGGCTTTTATTTGCTGATAAGGGCTGTTAACCAGTTGGGAAGTCAGACCAATGAAGTTATGTAAAATGCACTGAAGAGTTTTTTGGCAGGTTAGAGCCATGGTGTGGGAGGACTGAGGGAGGTGGGAGGGCTCCTGCTCCTCCTATTGGAAAGGGAAATGTCCTGAGGAGGCAGCAATTTCTAGTAAACCATCTATCTATCTATCTATCTATCTATCTATCTATCTATCTATCTATCTATCTATCTATCTATCTATCTATCTATCTATCTATCTATCTATCTATCTATCTATCTATCTATCTATCTATCTATCTATCTATCTATCTATCTATCTATCTTATCTATCTATCTATCTATCTATCCTCACTGATTTACTGCAATTTGTCCCCCACTCGGGAGGGGACATATACACATGCCTATATCTGTCTCTGCTCTTTGGCATCTGCTGTTGCTGATGGGCTGAGTTCTTCCACCTTATTTTGTTCTTCTTTTTCAGAGAAATTTTCTAAAGTCTCCTTTAACAGGGAAATTAATAACAAATGCTGATTTGCAATGGGAGGGGTGTTCAGACTGCCTTGCCCAAACACAGTGGTGTGAGCAGCATCTCTTAGTGAGGAAACAGCCAGTTGAGCTCCAGGAGGTCTTGGCTACTTCCAAAGTGATGTTGTAGGACCTTTCCTTATCTAGAAGCAAACAATAATAGAAAAGGGAAAAATACCTGATTTTAACTTTGTAATTTTCCTTTGAGCAGTCTTCAGAGTTGTGTCTCTGCAAGCCTGGATGCAGGGAATAGTGCTATGGCTGCAGCATTTTCTTTTCTAGCAAAATAGTTTCTAGGAGCAGAGCATCAAATGTGTGTAGGTTTCCCTGTGTGTCCATGGGTGCTTTGAAAAATCCCAGGCTTTGCTGAGAATTCAGATTTTCTTGTTTATAAGCCATGTCTGGCAGTGTGATCTTATTTCGTGGCAGTTTGCCCCTGAGACAGTATTTCTAACCTCGGGAGCTCTGTGTATGATGCTACTGCAAAATTCAAGAGGAGAGTGCTATTAGTTTGAGTTCTTAAAGGGGTATTCAGCATGGAAAGCTAGAGTATAGGTCATGAGGTCTTATGATCCATGCTGAACCTGGCTTTTTTGGTTTGGGATCGGAAGTTTATTTTATGCAGGTTTTTTTGCAGGTGCAACAGTGATTCTCAGTGTGCTTTGTTTTCCTTCCTCAGCCATTACTTATTCCTTCTTATTTGCCCCTTTCTGAGAGAATTAAAAATTAATCTGGAATGTCACACCTGGAAGGTCATATACAATTTATATCTAGCTATATATATAAAACCTATATAGTCTTTGAAATTAAAAAACTAAACCCCAAAACTAAAAAAACAAACCCAAACCAGAAAACTTTTCCCAATATTCAGACTATCTTTCAGGTCCCTTTCATGAATTGCTAACATAATTCAGGTGACCTGAGTAAACTTTCAACAGTTTCTCAAATTTTACAATTTTTAAAAGGCTTTCAACTTTGGCTCATTTCATGTTCTCAGAGTTGTGGATACTCTAAACCCTCTATTTCTCACCAGCTGTTTGGAGGTCTCAATTGCTGGAGTACAGCAACATCTAGTTTTCAAAAAATTTCCTGGAAAAGCAGTTATCCTTCTCAAACCTCACCTCTATTTGGTCATCATTTGAAAAATGAGGAGCATCAGATTTTACAAAAGCATTTCAGTTCCCCTTCGCTCTTTCAGAATCTTTTTGCCCTGAAACAATTTGGAAAAATTCTGTAGTACCTTCTTGTAAAGTCTCAGATTGTGTATGATGGAGAGGCACGTACCTTCCTACTTTTAGCCTTGAGAAATTTCCATCTACCCACAATTAAATATGAAGTCAAAACTGATGACTCTGGAAGTAGTCCACTGTAATATGACAGCTCCTCCTCCCCAGAGCAGAGCAGCAGTGCCAGTAGCCTGAGAAATACTGCTGACTGCAACAACCAATTCACCTGATTTTCCTTTTCCTCTCTGGAAACAGTTTGTTCAAAGTCCTCTGCAGTTAGGGAGTCTGAGAGAATAGTTTTAAAAGGTCTAGGAGAAGATTTATTCTTTCCATTATTTGACAGACTGCAATCTTCAGTGTAGAGCAGTTAATTGAAAACCAGAGAAGGAAAGGCTGTTAAAAGGTGAGTGTCACGTGAATCTTGGCTCAAGGTAGTAAAGCCTAGCTTTCAAGCTAGTTTCTTCCCTGTTTCTTGAAAGAGGTGTAAGTTCAAGGGATAGAGATCTGAGGGTTTTTCGATTGTCATAAAGCTGCTTGGTAACGATGGAACATCTTCTGCTGTGGAGCAGAGTGAGTGCGAGGTGCTCTTTGCGAAAGCGCGATGGGCTTTTGACCGAATGCTTGTTAGAGTAACTGATTTCCTCTATTTCTAAAAACATACGTGTATAAACTTCCCACATTGCTACTGCATCTGGTCTCTCTCCTCTAGCAGTCTGGATTTTGGGTGCAGCGTATTGTGACATGGTCACAGCAGAGCAGGTTGGAGCCCTGCACCCATGCCTTCTGCTACCTCCAGGCAGTGGTTGCAGCATTTGCACTTGACAGATTTGCCTAGCTACTTCATAATTTGGAAGATCGCTTGCCAAACTGTGGTCTCTTAACTGTGTATAATACTGGCAATGAATGTGAACCTCACTTCAGAAGAGGCTGATATGAATCCTTTTAGAAAAAGTATAGCCAGTGAGTCTGCCCATATGTATGCTGGTATGTGCAGTGGGTTCCCTTTTCTACCCTCTGCAGGAAGGGTTTGAGATCTCCTTGGCTGATGTTACATTTTATGATGGAGATACATTAAAAATTGATTATTTTTTTTTTTAGCAGGCTCCACTACTTTCCTGCTGGGGCTATTTATGTAGAACTAGATTTAAAAAGCTCCTATTTACTCATAAATTGTATTGACCTGGTAAAATCCATGCCATTTTCAGCAAAGTCAGTTCCATTTGGAAATAAATTTCCTGACTTCAGAAAGCTTTTCTGAAAAACCTTAATCTGAGGCACAAGTGGGGTCAAAGCAAGCTGGAAACTGAGATGCAAAGTTTTCTGTGCCGCCTCCTCACCCAAGCTACTACCTAATACCAAAATCTACCAGAGTTGTTTTCCTACATTAAATTCTCCCAACCATCAGGAAGTTTTACTTCTCAGCACTTCTACTTGTGGGTTAATAAAATCCAGTCTTAACAGACTCAGGTGCTCTCCTCCTGCTGCACCATCTTTGACTCCTTCTGAGATCCAGAAATGAGGCATGCAGCTGGCTGTCACCTCCATGGGGCTCAGCCTGCACCTCACTCCTAGGGTGATACCGTACCTTGTACTGAGTTTTCTATAAAATGTAATTGCTGCTGCTTTCTTCTAAGACATGGCCAGAGGAAGGAGAGGTGCTGAGGGCCAAATCTCTTCTTTATAAAGTAACCTGTGAGTTACAGTCTGTGCTCATGCATTGGGAATCAGGAATTCATTTACATCCTTCTCCTCAGGGAGTCTAAACCCACTTCTCCCAAGCAAGTGGCTGAGCCAGTGGCTGCTCTGGAGTAGGGACACTTCCCTCCATTGTCTGGAGCTAGGATATTGAAAAAAACAAAAAACAAATTGGGTCCCACTGGTGGCAGAGAGAGAGAAAGTACTATCAGAAAGGAGCAGGATCCATTGATAGGGAGACCTGGGCTCTTGACCCTTCCCCACCACTGCTTTGCATTTTCCATTCAACACTCATTCAACCAAATGTATAAGCTTTTGGACTGGGAACAAAGTCCTTTTCCCTCTCTGTGAATGTTTTAACAAGCAGCTTATACCCATGTAGATCCTGTGCCCTGTTTGCCTGTTAAGAACACTGCAGGTGGATCATCCCTCTGGATGGTTCAGCTTTGGCTGGGTCATTTCCAAGGCAGCTGCTAATCCCTGTGCAATGCCCCTCTTCCAGGTCCTTCACTCCAGGACCTGGATCCACTCCAGTAGCCAAGCACCTTTACTCAACCCCAGAAATGGCTATGCCTAAATTTCAGATTCAGAGGGTACTTTCATCCAGCCCTGAGTGTATGCACATAGGAATAAGTGAGCTACTTGATGAACTGATGAAAGATTTATAGTTCTTAGAGCACATGGCTGTCTTTTGGGGAAAATCCTGGATCAGAAATACATCTCTGTCCTCCCTAATCCATGTATTATTCTCTCTCATTACTTTGTATTGATTCATTTCCAATTCGTGTTGCAGCACTGGATCACCAGTGTGTGTCTGATATTGCAATACATTATTTAGCTGTCTCCTAACTCTCTTTTGTATTTGGTGGCATGTTAGCATTGTTGACTCCTCTCTGTCTATGTATTCAATGATGGTACCTTAATTTTTTTCTTAATAATACTAACATCCTGCTGGTCCATTAGGTGGTCATATTCTCCCTGAATCCAAAGTTAACTCTTTTGTGCCTTCTATTCTTTCCATTTTACCACCTGAAAAATGTTATCAGGAACTGTTTTTGTCTCGTCTGACTTTCCAAGTGATACAAACCTCATATATGGTGTCATCCCATGGGAATTCACATAGGAAAGTAGAGAGCTGATTGCTCTCCTCTGCTTTCATATACCTCTAGGTTGTCATTCAGCCACTGGAGTGAAATACCTGGGATATTTAGGGAGCTTTGCAAGAGAATATATACCCGGACTGAGTGCCACTCAGGCCCAGTGGACTAGGACCAGACTTCTGCCTGTTGTCTCTCTTTATCTATATATTTTTGACTAAACATTTCAAGTCAGGGATTCCCCTGCCTCTATGGAAGGGAAGGTGGGATCTGGTTGGGTTGGAGTTCCTAGGTGTTATTTTAATACAAATAGAAATCCTCTTCTCTTCCCAAAGCCCACCACATACCAGATACTTGTCTCTAAGAATATGGGAGGAAACAAGCAAGTGGTTCTTGCTTTCTAGTGATGAGCAAGTCATTGCAGCAAACAGCAAGCCCAGTGCTTTGCACCTGCTCAGGCTGAGTGAGACATGGGGTGGTATTGCTCGCACAGACATGGACGCAGATGAGCAATATGTTCTCCAGCTGCCTGCTTATACATCCCTTCTCTTTTTCCACCACTGGTCCCACTGAAGAGGGACTGCTCCATCTCTCTCTGGGCATGACCCATTACTGCCTCTCATTGGTTGTGATGGGCTTTTCATATTTTAAAATGTCAGAGAACCGTGTATCAGCCCCAGTGGTAATGAAACCTTTCTTCGATGTTCCTAGGCTTGTAGAAGTGCTGTTGCAAGGGGCGTCAGAGCAATTCTGTTTAGTTTCAAATCTGCTTGTAACAGCTGGGCTGTATCATCTCCCATGCTCAAAGCAGCACGGTGACCCCTCTCAATAGGCTGCTTTCTCGGTCTCAGCTGCATCCCTTCAGGGTGTCTCTCATCCAACTGGCCCTTCCTGAAATGCAGATGCAGAGTAACAGTATCCTCTTGGGATCTCTCATAACTTTCCTTTGCTGGGCCACCTGAGCAACAACAGCAATACTTCTATCATCACTCTTTGTCAATTAGAAAATCATGTGAGTTCCCTAAATTGCAGCTATTCCTCTCACTTCCTCTGGATTCACAATAATAATAAAAGGCAGCTGGACTGTGCTGTGTAACTCCTTCATTGCTTGGCCAGAATACCTTGTTTTGCAAGTTTTGAGGACATGGCAATACCTTAACTCCAGGACTTCAGTAACCCAACTATGCCGACAACTGCCCCATCCCATGGCTGGATAGAAGAGTCAGCTGTTGGAGAGACATTACAGCAGGGTTTAGGGGAGGCTGGTCTGCTGAAATAAGTGTTGCTCAGAAACACCTCTACGGGATCCCTATGATATGAACACAGAGGTCTTGCAGGTAATCCACTTAAGTATTTTTAGGAGGATTAAAAGCCCTCAATTTTTTTATTCCTTTTGTATTTTCTACCTTGTCAAGCACATGAACCTCACCTGTATAGTATCCCTAACCAGAATGGAAATGAAGTCCCATTGTCCAGAGTGACAATTTCTGCCACCCTTGTTCAGACTTTGGCTCCCATTCATCCGAGAAGAGCTGCATGCCTGGAGAGCAATGCAGGTGTTGGTGCACAAGGGCTGACCTCCCAGCAAATGCCATTCTTATTTCCTAGGTTGTGGGGGGCATCTAATGAATGCCTGTCCCTGCTGCAGTAAGATGAGATCTGTCTCAGTTCTCCCATGAGAAGAGTGGGATCTTGATTAAACCGCCTTCCAGCAATGCAGTTGTGCTTTGCTGATGCTGATCAGGAGCATGGGAATTCCACCAGGTTTAGTCTGAGACCTCTACTTGTTTTGATTTTGTTTTGATTGCATCCAAATCACAGCTGTAGTTTCTTACCATGCCTTTTTCCACCCAGCACCAATATTTCTTCCCTATGAGAACACTCATTTCCAATACTGACTACCTTTGACTTTCTTGATAAAAAAATTTGACCTTTAAAATGTCCCATGGACTCTTACTTTTCTAAATCTTTAATTGTTTTGTGCTTCTCTTTTTCAGCTGGTGCAATTTTTAATATGCTTTTAAAAAAAAGCCATTGGCACCAGAGTTGAACCAACATCCTGGGTTTGTCTCGCCAGTGGCACAGTTGGGAGTAAAGCTCACTTTCTTTCTTCTGCTTTCTCCTGTGTGGTTGAGCTGGATATGTCCCCAGTATTTAGTTCAAATACTTCCTGTGATAGAAAATCTATCAGGCACTAATGGAAGATGTTCGCATGGTTAATTACTCTCTTTGGTTTGCAAAAAAAAAAAAATAAAAAAAAAATATTAGAAAATGACTCCCCATGCTTAGCTTGGATTGATTCAGTTTCAGCTTCCAGCCATTGGGTCTTATCCTACCCCTGTCTGTGAGATTAAAGAGCTCTTTCTTAATAGAAAATCATATGGATACTTTAGTGACCTCTTAACCTTCTCTTTGTGAAATCAAATAAACGGAAGCTCTTTGGTCTCTTACTGCAAATCAAGCTTTCCTGACGAGGGTCAGGGTAAGCCAGCAGGGTCCAGGTCAGAGATCACAACAAAAGAAAATATTTATGTTCTTGGCCCACTTTCTGGAAACCCAAAATAGATGAACTGTGAGAAGGGATTGGGCACTTAAATACATTTCCTCTCTCCCCTCTTAATGATTCAAATTAACAGAACTAATGGATAAAATTAATCAGGTGCTGTTTCATCCATCTCCTTCATGAAAAGGCAGGTGAACATTAAACTACATTAAATATTACTTTCTTATGAGCAAATTGAGATTCCATACAAATTCAGTTAATTAAAGATTGAGACCAGCCAATTACATTAACATATACAAGAATGATTTGAATATGGATGCTACAAGATTGGAGGAGGGAAGAAGGAAACCTGGCTATGCCCCTAAAAAACCATTTGAACAGCTTAGTGCTGCATTTCATGTTTAACTTAATAAAGGCATTTACTGTTAATGAGATGATAAATGTGCTGGAAAACAGGACTAAGTGATTAAAATAGGAAGTTCTTGAGGGGTAGCGCTTGGCAAGGGTAGAAATGGGAAGGAAGTGGATTACTGGGAGCATCTGATAGGAAGGGCTGTGGTAGGACCCATCAGACTGGCAGGTAGGCACACAAAGAGGTGTCTTGTAATTCCTTTCTTGGCCTTTTTGGCTTTCTGATCTTCCCTCTTTCTTCCTGCTCTTCCTGATGTTGCTGGCTGTTCCTAAAGAGCCCAGATCATGCTGTTGTTCTGTAGGTCTGCAAATGAATATAAATTAAAAGACAATCTCTGCCCAGCAATTTTTCCAACCTGTGTGCGTTTGCTTGTCCAAAACAACAGCACCAGAGGCTATGTTAATAAGAAGTTGGTCACAGGAGCTGAGTCCTGTTGAATAAAGATAGCATAATTTAGCCCATAAATCATTGGAGATTTGGGAGATTCTTGAATTATGCTAGTAGATCTGGGTGAATTTCATGGTTTTAGTGACCTCTAAGCAAGGACAAAAAATACTGCTTTCTGTCTAAAGTCACTTTCTGCAAAAATAAGATATAATTTCTGGACACAGAAGAATGAAGGGATCATGGTTTCCGAAGCTATGTATGGGACTTATATTTGCAGATTTTACATTTGTTATAAAACATTGATAGGATGAATTCCGTGTCTCCATTCCCCTCTGGAACTGACCTTCTCCTGGGAACAGGCTGCTGAAGCATTTAATATTTAGATTGCTGTGAAAACTGCAAAAACTGCAGTAAGGAAATGGGAACATGTTATTACGGTTTTGTTGCAGCATACCTTCATTGCCCTTTCAATTCAGGTTAAGGAACATGCAGCAATGGAAGCCCCTCAGATCTCACTTTGCAGTTGCAGAGGTGGCTATTCAGAGCACATTGCTGGGATAGTGAAGGGAGGTTTGCCTGCCTTTCCTTTTCTTCTGTGCCAGAGGGAAGTCTTGCCTTTCTGGGCATAAATCACTTTTAGTTATGGGAGGATAGGAGGAAACCTCCCTGGAACTGGGTTACCCCGTGGTTGACTCTTGAGGAGGTTCTGTACCTTTCTTTGAATTATCTGGCTGTTGTCACACTCTTGCTTGACAGTTGTGAGGACAGGAAGGCTGTGTTGGCTCATACAATTTGGAAGACTTGTTCTGTGGAACAGAATAAGCGGTAACATGGAAAGATGACAAGGGAGAAAAGGAGGGACAGAGCATCTCCTTGAAAATGTTTGGACATTAGGTGACACTCTTCTGCTATGTTTCCAACAGCCAACAATGAGGGTGGACAACACAAGGCAGACACAAACTTATTTTGAGTAAGCCAAGTGTAACTGTTTCTTCAGCCTTCAGGTTTAATTCACATGGGAACTTTATAAGAAATTTTCTGATCAAGAATCTTCCACTTCATCCAATTCCTGATTAATTTGATTCTCCACTTTAATGTGATTGAAAATTCAGGAACCAGCTCCCTTGTGTTCAGAATAATAACCACCAGTATATTCGCTTGGTTTAAATCTCTTTAGGTAGGTATTGTGAGATAATTCAATCATCAGCTCCAGGGTGTAACTATTTAATTTGTGCAGAGGGTGGCATTTCAGCACTGTGGAAGGTAAAGGAGTCCAAGAAAAATGCGTGATTAACAAGGAGAGGGACAATCAGTGAGTTATTTTGCTGATATTTCTTGCTGTGCCACTGATCTGTCTAATGACTTTGGTCAAAACAAAGGTTCTGAAAGCAGCACAGAATAACCCTAGAGAGATCAGTTTGCCATTTTCTGTCAGCAAAGTCTGTATAAACGCATCTGTTCCACATACTTTTCCACTGTCTTCTACTATTACAACAAAAGATAAATGCATGCTTGGTCATCCCTCAAAAGAGCAGCATTACATCCACTTTGTAATGACACAGTTGAGAATGATGACTTACATGGAAAAAGCAGTAGCATTAATTTTTTTCAGGAGCATTTGAAGGATTTATGTCAAACTTGCATCTTAGTTCTAGGGAAGTACATAGATTAGAGCTAATTAGAGACTATATTTTAGTTTTAAAAAACAAGTCACTTATGAATTGCAGATATAAAACACCCTGGTTTTTGCTCCTGTCTAAAATTTTGTTTGTTGTTGCTGCAGTCAGCAAATGGAAAACTCCTGTTTCCTGCAGTGTACCTTACTGGGAGGAAAATTGTCAATGTAAGAAGTGAAAGAGACTGATGGGGAAGGCATTATATATTTTTTAATCTTTTTAATATCCATCTATAAGGGACACAGAGCCTTGTGTGTGACGGAGGTCACAATGCCAAGGTGATGGAGTGCCTCTGCTCAAGGTCACTTATTTATGCCTCTATTTGTCTGCTCTGGAGTCCACCTACCTTCCTGAATAATTCATGAGCATGCTTGAGCCCAGGAACACTATTTAATGAGTTCAGGAAGCAGTCAGGGCTCAGTGCTGCAATCAGCTCCAGACTGCAGAAGTGCAGAGCATGGAGTGCAGTATGTCAACACAGGGCTTCAGTGTGTACCTAAACAATACTGGTTTTGACAAATTTACACTCAGTGAGGACAGGATAGGGAGTAGGCTCCAACAGGAGGCTGCCAGACCCATCCCAGTGTTTCTTCTTCAACCCTTCAAGAAAAATAGACTTCATAAGAAATGAAGGACCAAGATTTAATTTCTGCTGGGAGGGCACTCTGATGCTTCTGTTCCTTTTTGACTTGTTTTCCTTGTCTAGGGCCAGATCCTATCTATTTTTCAGGTTTAACTGAGTCATTGATGCTGGAGTAAAGTACTGCTCAATGGGAAGTCAGGGTGATAAGACTGGGCTTGGAGGATATGGTGCAGATGGTTATATTTTGTCTTTACAGGATTAGGAATATGTCTACTTTCTTAACTGCTAAGAGCTTCACACTCATGATGCTGTTCATAAACACAAGAGCAAATCAATCTTGTGCTTTCTTTTATGGCAGATTTCTTGTTGTGTGGCAGAAGGAATTGGATCTTTCACAGGCTTCCATGGCAGTGTCTGTATGCTACGACTCAAGGACAAGAAATATGAAAAGATCTGTGAATGCACTTGCTGTAGTAGCCACCAGCCTTCATCCTCCTCCTGCCGAGTACCTCCTCTCTGGGAGGAACCAGCATGGAACAGGATTCACATGCCCACTCCAGCTGAGCTGCTATTCATAAGCTTGCTTACAAGTTTTCAGAGAAAAATCAGCTTTGCAGATATGCTCTGCTAATCTGCAATGACTTTGGTGTTGGTTTTTCATTCTACTGGCATACTCATATCTACTTTTTTGCAACACTAGGTATTTTTTTGCTGCCTTCCTTTCTGCATCTGTGTGAAGTAGGCAAGGCAATTTTCTGTTTGAATTGCTTCTGAGGAAGGCACATTTAAAGCCATACACGGTCTTGAAAGACATGCTAAAGAGTTAAAGGGTCATTTTAGGGACCCAGCTATATACCTCAAGTCCTCCAGTACATAAAAAAGGGCCATAGTCTGGACAGATTCTTCTGATCCTTTCAGCAAATAAAAGAAAAAAATAGCTTAATTTGCAGTAATTTTTTTGGTTGCCTGTTATGGAAAATTTTCTAACTACAAGGTCACTGGAACAAGATGAAAGAGGCTTTTGACAGCAGGTTATGCCACCACCCATCAAATGCTGGTGTATTAGATCCTGCAGTAAAAGAAAAAATGGACTTGATGTCCTCTTGGATTCCCTGTTTCTGACCTGATAGCCCAGATAAGGGTAAGCAAGCATTGCATTACTGACCTCAGTGAGTTTATAAAGACTTATGTCTATTTGGCTCTTCTATGAACCTGAACTGGACTGCTAGGTAGACAAGATTTGTGACCTCCCTCATGTAGTGAGCCTGTCTTTCAGTAAAATGGTTTTGCTCCCCTTGTTAGTAGCATGGGCCAAGGTGGAATTCTCAAATCTGGGAAATTACATGTTTTTGGAATATTGGTTCATGCTGCAAAATGAGCTATAAAGAGAAAGGTTCGTGTCCCACAAAGCTGTATTTTTGGATTATGATTTTTTGGCTGGTCAGTTGAAACGTTTGATCTTTTGCATAATGCAAAATAAATACTGGAATGAAATGCCATACCACACTGCTGATGAAGCGGTTGGAGTGCTCCGTATTGACATTTTCAGAATAGAAGACAGATGTTACCAAGATGTTTATGGGATAGTCTGTGCAAGCAAATGTCCATAGAAGGTCTGAACTTTAATGAAATGGGATTTTTCTGATAGAAGATGTTTTACAGAAATGTACTGTTGCTTTTTTTGGCAGTTAATTGGCATACCCTTTCTGTGCATATGCCCTTAATCCTGTCTGTGTGATTTGATCAGAGCATCTTCCTCCTGGAAGACATTGCTCTATGCCACATCCCCAGGACTTTTTGCTCTATGGAGATGCTCTGTGAGAGCTGCCCAATCTTTCCCAAATGCTGCAACAAGATTTGTGCTGGTCTGTAAATCAGAATGAGTTGTGCCTTTAGAGATCAGTTGGCTGTAGCCTCAGCTCTAGTGGAAAGCTGTCCCTGAGGACAAGTGCAGGAGTTTTGTGATCAGATGTTGGAGCTGGGGTGAACCCCCTGGACTATTTCATAGTGGCTTGTAGAAATCTTGTAAATAACACATATGGATTCTCTCTGTGACCATGTTTTGCTGCAAAGCCTGGGATTAGACATGGGCTGGCTGGGATATATTGGGCAAATTAGAAGTGCTCTGCACTGTTATACTTCAGAAAAAAGGGAAAAAAAAAGGCTGTATTTTTGTGTATGTAAAATCTGGTCAGGCTGGTATCTTTTCTCACTGTGGCTGTGTTGTGCTTGTTCTTCTGTGCTACCTATTACTACAGAATATAATGGTGACTGTCCATTAATTGCCTGCTGATTGATTGAAAACATAGCTAAGGTGTTACTGTGTAAATCTATTTTCACTAAATTAGAAAGATTAACATTAGCAAATTGATATTAAACAGAGATTCAAGACAGTAGCAGCTCCAGGTACAATCACAGCTTATTCTTCTGAAAGCCCTGGGCAGAATTTACAGTCCTGCAGGCCAGTATGGGTGGAGCAGTGTTTGGTCTTAATCTTAGCCCTTCTCTGGTTGAGCACCGAGAAGAGCTTGATGGAAAAAAGCCGCCTGAGACCTAAGGGGACAGTGTGAAAAAAAGATGTGATTGGTGGAGGTCCCCAGTGCGCAGGGGGCTAGCAATGGACGGTATTGTGGGAAGGTTTGCTCATTGTCATGCTCATTTTCACTCCACTGTGAAATTACTCAGAAGTGATGGCCTTCGCAGTATCACAGAGCCCATCATTTTCCCCCAGCTGCTGGAAGAAGGGATGATCCAGCTGCAGGGATCGAAGCCCCTGGGACTCTGCTTGCTCGCGGGCTGCCAGGGCTGAGCTGGCTGCCGTGGGCTGCCTCTCCGAGCACAGCTGGGCACCGGCAAAGCCACTGCTGGGTTGGGCAGGCACAGTCCAAAATCTACATGCACATGGCTGGCTGGAGCTTGCTTTGAATTTGCTTCAAGCATCATAGTCTGCCTTCATTCACTCAGTGTTTTAGGAAAATAGCAGTGCAGAGATTCCCACATTTTAAAAGCACTGAGCTTGCTATCTTTGCATAGGATGGTTTCCCTGAAAGTCAGATCTATATATGGACCAAATGAAAATTGCTGCTTGATAATCAATCTGCAGACCCAGATCCCTGAGGCTGGAGACCTACGTTTTAGTCTTTCTGCTGCAGGTGGCACTACGGTTCCTTTTCTTTTAACCGTCCCAAACCTGAAGCAATGAGTTATTTGCTATGGTCCAAAGGACAGCAGAAAAGCCTGACCAAATTTAACTAAACCAGAAGGGCACAAAAAGAATTTTGAACAAAACGTGAGTGACTTGCTTGCACTGCCCATCCCTTCTCAATTACTGAGAGCAAATAACTTTCATGTAATGGCTATGGGGGGAGAAGCACGGAGAGGAAGCAAAGAAGTCTTTTTGTCAAAAACAATGAGCTTTGGGTGGAAAAAGGAGATGAATTCAACAGTGTTTGTACAAACATGGTGTGTGCTCATCTGGCTTGGGACTATGCAACTGGCCTTGCAGCTGACACTGAGCAGCAGCAGCCTGGCACTCAGGGCTCCGTGCTGGGGGCCCTTTCAGATTTAATGTTCATCCTTTGCACTCTGGCTTGGAGGAGCAGGTTGCCACAGCACCGGTCCCCCAGAATACATGCCATCAGGTTTGTCCTAATTTCTCTAAGGACATAATGTGAATTATCCCCCTTAGAACCATGATGATACTTCCACTCCTCCAGCCTGATGTGCTGGGGAGGTGCAACGTAGAAGATCCCCAGGAGCCATTACATGGATGATGTCTGTAGGATCAAGGTCAGATTTCCCTGATAGAATATGAGCAGCCAATTTTCTCCCATTTCTTAAAATCCAAATGAAGTTTTGTTTTCCTTTGTGAACTGTGTTGGGGTAGTGGAAAGGAGGAAACAAATAGTAGTTAGTGGAGCAAATGCAATTATCAAGTAGTGCTCAGGTAGGAAGAGGGAGTTGGTGGGACCCCTTCCCACCATCCCAAATAAGTCTGGAAGGGAATGCAGTGTTTGGGCTGGTTCCACCTGCCCAAAATTGCCCATCAAAATCATGGCAGGTTCAAAAAAGAGCAAAACTTGAAAACATAAGTGCTCAGAGCTGAAGAAACTAAGATATTTAGGGGTTTTATCCAAGGGAAGGTTACCCACTCATAGCCTTTAAGTAACAACAGCAGGCAAAACAGTTATTTAATCAAAGAGAAATACTGTAAGTAAATTTCAAATGCTCTAAATAGAAGCTACATAAATCCAAATGGGAGATAAGGCATGTGAAAAGCTATTCAGTGGCTGCCCTGGTCAGGTAACAGGCGAGTACAAGTGAGGTGTATTTCTTGCCTGTGTGCACCACCATGTGCACTAATCTAAAAAGCCCATAAAAATCTTCCTGCAGTTTAGCTTGATTCCATGCAGTACAGGAAGAGTAAACAGAGAGGAAAAATATATGGATTGAGTTGATGGAAATTTACTTTCGACTGATTGAAACTGAGGTGACATAAAGCAGATGGAATTTTTCTCACCAATGCTAGCTTAAGGAAATGAAATCTTTCATGATGATCCAATTTTTTTATTAATTTTCATATAAAGAACACAAAATATTGTGGCTGTGAAAGAGCTGAATATGAAGCAGAAATAAAATATGTACATAAAACAGGATAACTGACAGTTTTAATACATTTTCAATTTATATGTGAATATAGACACAATTCCCCCCCTGCATAAACCAAACACCTAGCCATAGGGTATAACATGGGAAGCATAAAATCAAGGCAATGTGCAGCACTTGAGCTAGAAAAAGAGTGGTAGAGTGGTGGCAGAGGGCAGGTACTGCTTGTTGGCTTGATGGGATGAGCACCTCCCTACTTCCATGCTCATCTCTATAGCAGGCATTGCACTTGCTCAGGACCTGACAGGCACAAATCTTTGGTCTTTTTGTACACTGTCTAACATTTTCTTCATCAGTAAATCGGGTGTTCCGCTAGAATCGGAGAAATCATCAAGGTTAAGGAGTTGATTGTAATGGCCAGATGTGACAGAAGGCAATTTGAAGGCAAAGCTGGTGCGACCAGACTGTAGCTGTTTCCTAACAGCTTTCAGATGACCCGTAGAGGATACCTCCAGATTGTTCTAAATTGCACCAGGCTCAAGTCAGGTCCTGTGTTACGTCAGGCACATTGGTGCCCTAAAGCCACCCTTACCACCTTACCACCCCGTGACGAGTGCATTTCACCCCAAATTTCTGGCTTGCTTGTGAAAAAAAAAGAAATGAAAGGAAAGTAGAACAAAGAAAGAAAAAGGAAAGAACAGACACAAACACAGAGGAGCAGAGTAAGAGAGGTAAGAGATTAACATTTTTTGCACCCACAGCAGTAACCTGTCTGGCTCCCAGGATACCTAGCTGTACCCAGTGCTGCCTTTTAAATTATTGGCATAATCAGGTCATGTGGCTAATCAGCACCATGGTGTGGGAGCTCATGCTCAGGCTGAGTCTCTCTGCCAAGGCATTTTTGGAATTGATTTAGCTGTATGACACACTGAAACCTCATTAGGAATAAGACCAGCTCTCCATAAAGGATAAGTTCTGATGAGTGGGTCTTTTCTCTTTTGCTTGAGCTACTTTAAGGGCTTCTTGAATTAATTTAATATAAGCAGCAACAAAAGTCTTTCAGACAGCTCTGCACTCTCCTTCCCCAAATGGCTGCTTATGAGCAGTCCACTGTCCTACCCTATGTTTTTCATCAAAAAATTTGCAAATATTTAGCAGATACCACCAGGGCCTGCTGCAGCTTTTCTTTGCTCCTCCAGTATGACCATCCTTATGCAGCACTTGTTGCTGTGTCTGAGGGAACCACACGCTTTGCTCTGGCTGCTTCCAGCTAGAGTGGTTGGGTGGCGGTAACATACTGGGAGAATAAGGTTGTGCTATGCCTGAAGAAAAATATCTCCAAGGAAAATAGACTAGGGATTTCCCATGGCTTTGGGGGAAAGTCCCAGTCTAGACCCTCTCTCTAAAGCCTCCCATGGATTTCCATCATTCTAGGTATTTTCTTGGCATTTCCCACAGCTTTCTAGGAATCCCTCCATCCAAAATCTTTCTAGGAAATCCCCATGGCTTTCTAAGAATGTAACAGTTGCTTTCCAGGAATCCTTGCATTAGAAGATTTGGGGCAATTTCCCTGGTTTCCCAGGAGTTTCTCAATCCAGAGTCCTCCTGTGAATACATGTAGTGGTTTCCAGCATTTTACTGGCCTAGAACCTGTCTAGGAAGTTTCCTAGTCCTTTCTAGGCAATTTCCTTCTACTTTTAATGAATTTTTCCAACTGCTTTACAGATTTTTTTTTTTTTTTTTTTTTTTTTTATTTCTGTAGGTAATTTTCTCACGGCCTTTCAAAATGTGCTTTCTAGGAAAATTTCTGTTGCTTTTTGTGACTTCTCTCCATGCTTTCTAAGAATTTTCCTGGTGCTTTTTAGGAATTTTCATACTGCTTTCTAAGAATTCAATTGGTGCTTTTCAAATTAGTTGTTTTCCAGGAAATTAAATTAACTAATTTAATTAAAAAGACATCTGTTGTTTTCTAGGAATTTCACTGGTGTTTCTTGAAATTTCCCCACCACTTTCTAAGACTTTACATGTTCCTTTCCAGGCATTTACCCTTAGACTTCTAATAATTCACACCAAACCCTCTAAGAATTTCTCCACTGCTTTCCAGGAACTGACTACATCAGTTGCTCTTTAGAAATTTGGGTGATGCTTTGGGGGACTGCCCTGTGCTTATGTGCTTACTAGGTATTTTCCCACTTCTTCCTAGGCATTTTCCTACTACTTTCAAGGATTTACTCCGCTGCTTTCTAGGCATTTTCTCAGTACTTTCTAGAAATTTGCTCTGCTGTCTTGATACATTTTTTAGGTGAAAGCTCTGTAAGCCACTTTTGCTTTGCTAGCATGTCCTTGCTGTGCTAATGGTGTCCAGATTAACAGCATATACCATCTGTGACCAGGTAAAACAGAGTAATGAGATAGGGAAATGGCATAGAGAGTAAAATGAGACAATTCTTACACCTTCATCAGTGGTTATAACTTGCTTCTGCTCTTGTAGTTTCTGCCTGTATTATGTCAAAGCTGATATTTGAGAAGAAACTTCTATATTTTTAAAAAGTTGATTTTTTTTTTTTTTTTTTTTTTTTTTTTTTCCCAGTAGAGTAACACTTAAAGGAGTTTTGCAATTAGAATTGCTAATGTTCAAGTGTGGTAACAGCCAAGCACGATGCAGCCTTTCTGTTTGGCATAGCACTGATGAATTGTTAGGAAAAGGAACTGATTCACTTTACTAAATTAGAACTGATGCCACAGGCACTATGAATGTTAACATCCATGTAATTATGCAAAATATTTGTACTTTTATCTACATTAAGTATGGTACAAGTGTACAAGACACAAAGGCTGTCAGAAAAACACCTACAACTTACCCAAAAGAAAAGTTTCTTATCTCCTTGGTTCCTAGCAAAACAAAAGAAAGGAGTAGTGACAGGTTCCATACTCTAGATGAGCAAATCTACTTTCCATAGTGTATCATTAGGCATAAAATAAAGCAGAATTCAGGGTATGGGATCTCTTGTTAGTTAATAGGAAGAGCTGGCCTGCTGTGCTGGGAGTACCGCTCCTTTGGTTGCAGTGTGAACTATGCTGCCCAAGGAAAACAGGAGCTCACTGTTTCTCCGTGTGAAATAAAATGTGAAGGTATCCATAAATTCTGCACAAGGAAATGGAAAAATAAAGTATGACTCAGATAAATGATATAAGGAGAAGGCAGGCACAGTTAACAGTCTCTTTCTTCATACCTCTTGCTAAAACAGATTTTTTTTTTTTTTTAGCAATTTCCAGGTAGTTATCACCCTTTCCTGCGGTGCCAGAAGACAATTCACCTGTCTGAAGTTGCTCTCAAGACCTCAGAGTAAGGTAAGTCACATATAGCATTATGGTGGCCATTGATTAACCTTTTCTGCTTGCCAGCTTGAACTTACTGTCTCTGGGGTAGAACTCAATACAAGATGAGGCAGGTAACAGTGTGAGGAGAGACACCAGCATGTTTCACCCTGACAGACTTTCTCAGGCTGAACTAATTGAAAGGATAAGCATGTTTAGAAGTGATAGTGTACCTATTCCAGTTGTATTCACATACCTGTGGTGATGACACTGATGTCTTTGCAGGTCTGTAATGCCATTGGATTCGTACTTCTCCCTATTTGGGGGAAAAGATAAATCTTAATAGTTTGAACATTAAATCATCCCACATGTTCAGAGCTGCCAAAGGAATTGTAGAAATAACCCAAAATATATGATTTCACTTTCATCTGTTTAAAGTTTTAATCTGAATTTAATTACATTTGGGGAGTGGAGGAGGTGGTGGGAGTGTTACTACAGAACACTAAATCTTCAGCACTTGCCAATTTGAAGGTGACTTCTCAAAGGAGAAACTTTCTTAAGAAGGGTTTCAAGGCCAGTCACACTTATTTTTAACCAAGAAGGCTGTTGAAAAAGATTCTGATCAGCAAAACCCTTGATCCTTCACTTTGGTTTCCTAGATTCTTTTTAGAAGACTGTCACTTTTTTCTGCTCATTATTTACCTAAGAAGCTTCATGCCTATGCTCGGGGAGATATTTGACCTCTGTATGTTAAAAGTTGTTCAGGTAGCAACTCCTTTAATAGAACAAGCTCCTTCCTTCAGTAAGTTGAACCTTGGCTAACGTCTGTATAAAACCATCACAGTGTCGACAGCAAAACCCCACAGTCCTGCAAGAGATGCTATTTGTTCATCAGGCTTGAGAAGTAAATGACTTTTCATCAATATTAACATGGTTCTGGAAGTCAATACCCCATACCTCTTCTTATGCTCCAGGAGATGTTTTGGGACAGCAGTGTATACAGATTAAATTCCTCTGTGGGGTGAGTGGTATAAAAACCTTGGCCGTTTATTCACCTTTCTACTTTTCTGACAGCCATTGGAGAGTGGTGTTATTATTGAAGCAAATTGTTTCAGTTAACTTCAAAATACATAGAGAGCTTTGTATGTTGTGAGGCTCTGGGCTGCATCTCATTGTAGAAAGGGGGTTGCTATTTCTGTTAACACACAGTGAGTTTTAATTACTAATACTGTTATCATCAGCAAAGTAAGTATCAACAGAGTGTTGCACTGGTCAGGCCAGGTTCTGTCATAACAGGAGAGAGTTAAGGTGAAGGGACGTCTGCTGCTACCTGTTACAGAAGTAGGATTACATGTTCTGAGTTTGTTAGGTTTTTTTAAAAAAGAGAAAGCAAAACTTGGTGATTCTGAAGTGCCAGCGTGTTGTAAACCAGTAAAGCTGTATTCCAGCGCATCTCCTAATCCATCTCAATCACAAAATCATCAGCTAATCCTTTCTACTGATTGTGATGATCTAGAAAGCTCCAAAGCAGTTTCTTTTTCAGATAGAACATTAAACAGAATTGGTCCTGCTGTAGATACTTTACCACTCAGCAGAAGCAGTCATGTTTAAGTGAGAAACTGCAGTAAGTGGGATGTAACTGTAACAGCCATGGAACATCAGTGGTGTTTGCTTTCTCCCCTCATGATTGATGGTCTCTGACCAGGCATTCCCATGGCCGTGGTTGCAGTTAAGGTATGAGGCTTTGCAGGCATAGCTCATGCTGTTAGAATTAACTCCTCTTTTCTTAAGATCCTTTTTATCATCATGTGTTATATGAGAGTTTAAGACATGGAACTACTGACAGGTGCTGCCCCGAAGAGGGCACTGGGAACCTGGATGTGAGAAGGTCAGAGACGGATTGGAAATTAGCTCTGTCAAAGCAGGATGCATGATTGTCCTTTTCCCTGATACTGTCCAGGCAACACACAGTGATCAGGCTGAGTCCCACCTCCTGTGCATAAACAGGTTTTATTTGCTGTTCTGATGAGAGTCTGACTGGAAAACTGTGCAAGTGGTTTCTTATAGATGGCTCTCAGTCCTAGAGGTACGTTACCAATGTGTGTATGTGTGCGCACATACATGTACAAAGTGCTGGTTTATCATGGCAAGGAGTTTTAACCTACAGATAGAAGGAAAAACCTTTTCATAAAAAAAACCCACAAAACCCAAACCAAACCCCAAACACCACCCTGCCTTCCTGTTGTCCTGTTGTGGTTTAACCCCAGCTGGCAACCAAGCCCCACACAGCCACTCCACCCTAGTGGGATGGGGGAGAGAATTGGAAGAGTGAAAGAAAACTTCTGAGTTGAGATAAAGACAGTTTAATAACTAAAGCAAAAGCTGTGCACGCAAGCAAACTAAAACAAAAAAGTAATTCCCCCTTTCCCACGGGCAGGCAGGTTCAGCCACCTCCAGGACAGCCGAGCTCCATCATACGTAACGGTGACTTGGGAAGATAAATGCCATCACTCCAAAAGTCCCCCCTTCCTTCTGCTTCCCCCAGCTCTATATGCTGAGCATGACGCCATATGGTCTGGGATGTCCCTGGGGTCAGTTGGGGTCAGCTGTCCTGGCTGTGTCCCCTCCCAACCCCTTGTGCCCCCCCAGCCACTCGCTGCTGGGGTGGGATGAGGGGCAGAAAAGGCCTTGAGTGTGAAAGCACAGCTCAGCAATAACTAAAACATCCCTGTGTTATCAACACTGTTTGCAGTACAAAACCAAAACGTAGCCACATACCAGCTACTATGAAAAAACCCTAACTCTATCCCAGCCAAAACCAGCACACCCCAGAGGGAGCATTCATTTTTAGGGAAGAGCTAATTCCATCATAGTACCCCATCAAAAATGAACAGATGTCTGCTAGAGAACCTTATGAAAACTCATTTAGCAAGCAAAAGAGCATTTCTTCCAGGTCTAACAAGTGCAGCACGCTTCTCTACCTCTGGGCCCTGTGACTGGAAGCATTCTAAGATCAAAATAAAGGTTAGAAATACTGGATCTCCTGCAGGAGTTATGTGTCTCACCTTAGCAATGTCCAGGCAAGGTGTTTCTGGGGGCTGAACTGGGGTTGAAGTCAATGGTTTAAGGAGCTCTGCTGTATCATGTTCCATCACGAGATTTAACAACTTTTTTTTTTTTTTTTTTTAGTCAAAATTGGTAAGCGTGAGTGCTTGACACAGAGCTTTAGCGCCTTTAAGTCTTGTCTTCATAGTCAGGTTATTTTAAGATGCCTTAAATTACGTTCCCCAGATAAGCTCCACTCCTCACTTGGAGCATTTGGGTGTTGTTTGAGCAAGGGGAAGAAAACAGTGTGCGTCCACCAACTGATGGGACAGAAGTCAAGGAGAAAGTCTGGTTGCAGCTGGGTGAGGCATTGCTCTTTAGTCCTGTTACTTCCTTCGTTTCATTTGCTGGAAAGCAAGAGCTGAAATGGAATGAGGTGGTATCCAGCTGCTACTTTCAAGTTTGACAAATAACTGCAATTGATGATGGTATAGGAGGGTCCGCAGTGAAAAGCTTGAAGTGCTGATTATCCCACCCTTAAGCAAGATATACAGTTTTTAAGCTTGAAGGTCAATACACCAAGATTTAGCAGTCTCCAAAGTTGTTTATAATTCTTTCTTATGCTACAACTGGATGAAATGTTTTGTCAGTCATGAAATCTATTCTAAATCCCAGAGAACTGCTGAGAAAGAAGCAGTTTGTACATGATCACAAAACAGCAGTTTCTTCAGGCTTGCTGTATATTTACAGCTCTCCTCAGGAGTTTTCCTATTTCAATTAGGAGTCAGGATGCATAAGAAAAATGCTTTCTGTGTCTCCTACATAGATTTAGGTCAGCACAGAAGAAGCAAGAAATTCAGCTGAGCAGTGGCTAATGTACATAGGAGGTATTTGATTTGTATTGACTATCATAAATAGCTTGAGTTCCAATATATGATTCAGATGGGAGACTGCCAGACTTCTGTGTCAACATCACAGTGGCAACAATAAGGAAGAAAGGAGGAGAGCCTACCACAGAGAGCAAGCTCTGGAAACAATCCTTCACAGTGTGACTTTCTGCGTTGTTAGACAAAGGAGGGAGCAACTAATTAGAGCATTATTTTCCTAGCAGAAGCTCACATTTTGCTCTGTTACATGTCAGCAGCTACACTAAAGTAATTGGAATAACACCTCCAGCAGAAGAAGTTCAGATACCATGGTGATGAGTGCTAATATAGACTGGTTAGATAAAGCAGGATGCATAGATGACAGATTGGTTCAGTTAAATGTATTTTAGAAGTCAGAAAGAATTTCAGCTGTGGCTTTCTTTTGAATCAGACACTAAAACAGATAGCTTCAGAAGTCTTCCTAGAGAGGTGTTCATATGCAGGGATTTTATGTTTGCTGTACTAATGCTTCAAAGATCGAAATTCTGTTTTCTTTGAAGTCAACAGAAATTTCGCAGTTATAAATTGTGATCCTGGTTATGAAATCTTATTTATTACTGAAAATGTAGACAATATACATTTCTACCACATCTGATATATGATTAGAAAGAATTTTCAAAGTGATACTTTTAAAGATGTGCAGGCTACGAGTTTTCAGAGTAGTCTAATGACACCTGGATGCTAGTTCTGGAACATGTCTAGAAAATCTGTAGATAAACCTAAGCAGCATGCCTATAAATGTTTCATTGCTATGAATATTTGCTGAGGATATGTTCCCCAGGCACTAACTACAGAGGACAGAAATTGATTTTTAAAATTCCCTTTTATATTTTACCCAGCTAACACTCAAATAAGATTAACAAAACTGTTCTTGACTACGATTTTTGTTTTCTTTTCTTTTTTTCTAAGCACATGGAACCAGCTATTGGGGAGTTTAAATGATTAAATTTCTGATAAGTCTATGAGAGGCCAAAGTTGATATGAACTTTATTCTCTGAACTGTATCTCATGTAGATTACCATGTCTGGGAGGGAACTGGGCTGACATGCCGAAAGAAGAAATCAAACTGGTTTGTATGCAGTAAAGGCAGTCACTGTATGCCTACCAAAATATAGATAATCCACTCAGAGTGGGACTCAGTATTCTAAAACAGTCTGTGGGAATCTCTCTAGGCAGTTTAAACAGAGCTGATCTGCACCTCAGACTTAAAGATTTCTTCACTGGTGTCTGAAAAAAAGGTAGCTCAGCCATCTAGGACAACAGCTTCTCTACCTCCTCCCTCCCTCCCCTCCTAATCTCAGAACTAGTGTCTTCCACCTAGTATTTACTCAGCAAGATGTATACTGGCTGACAAAGTTTTCCATCTTTCACTAACAGGTTACTTTATAGAGTAGAGCCTACAAAACTGACGCTTGTGAGAGCATTTGCTCACAGCTGCTTGTAAGTGCTAATTGAGCTGTTCAGCCATTAAAATACCATTTGCACTGAAATACGACAGTTCATTGAATTGTGATGATCTTCAACTACTTTTATTTAGGAAGCTCCAGAGGAAATAATGAAATGCTTTGATTTCATACAGCTGAATAGTATAGCAAAGTTTCATTCAGAACAGAAGTATTAATGTTCATCCAGAAAACAGAAGTGTTGACCTATACATAAAAGCAATATGCATGAATTTTTAGAAATCAAAGTTCAGCTTTATAAGAGGTATTATAATTTTCATTTTAGCAGTGTATGGAAGTTAAAGTTGCTGCTTGGTGGGCTGAACCTGACAACAAAAATTATATGGTCTGACAGCCTCCCTGCTTAAAGTAGAAGGTCAACTTCCATGGTTTCAGGAATAATTCCTTTTATAATTTTTCTGGGTAAATAAAGTTTTCTTTTCTAAGTTTCAGCCAGACACCAACATAAAAGCCTGTAGATCAGACATGGTGGGAAGCTTATTGTCTTTTTACAGCTGTCTCAAAGCTCATTCAATGGAAGACTTCAGCAAAAGATAACTGGAACCGGCATCTTCTAGTGATGTCACGTGGCCTCTGTTTAATTTCTTCACTTCTTCAACTTCTGTTTTTCCCAGATTTTGTCTAAGCCTTTTAGGCAAACAGCATTACATAATGCTCAGGTACATTGCAAATAGAAAGGTTATGCGTTAACCCTGCAAGAGGGCTGTAAGTGTGTATTTCTCCTAATACGATAGTTGCTGGAATAGAACTAGGAAAGGGTTCTGTATTCAGGTTATCTTAAACTTCTTTGTGCTAATTATTTCACTGTTTGTTAGAGAAGAATCTCCCGAGAAATGTACTAGTCCCAGAATAGATCTGCAGACAGTATTACTAAATGACTTATATGGAATTGATCTAGGCACAAGGTTTCCTGGACCCTAGCCTCATGCATTAGTCCCATAGTCACTCTTCCTCAAATAGTTTGCTTTGTTTAAGTTTATCACAAGACTGAAAATTCACAAATTTGGCCTGCGTTCCACTTTTCAGCTAGAAGCCAGAAGTAATGGCGCTTTGCTGAATATTAATGTTTCCCCCTACAAGGAAGCTCCTCCAAGTCTGTGTCAGCTAGTGGCTACTCTGATAGGGTGCGAGGTATAGCCATAGACAAGAAGTTTTGGGCCCCTGAATGGAGAAGTTCAGCTCTTTTGTCCTATCTAACTATATGTCAAATGTTAATTCTGCCTTGGAGGTAACTCACATCTCTCTAAATTCTTGGGCTAGACCTAGGTGAACTCACTCAGATGAGCCTTGGGGTTAGTATCTGTACAACCAGACGTTATCTGTCTGTGCTGCTATTCACATTGGTTTCATGTCTAGCCAGAGGGTAGAAGAATGCTGTTTCCACATTAAATTCATGTTACTTGCTTGCCTTTATCATTTTGGAAAGCAACCTTTAGCATCTCAGACGTGTCTGACCTGATGTCTGCAGAATCCACTGCAGGGAATGTCAAATCAACATTTCCAAACTTCCGCAGTTAGAGGGAGAATAATCAGAGGAAGGCATTTGTCAGTCTTCTGCCAGCTGAACATCTGGGAAATACAAAGTGGTCCCAGAAAAGTTGGTGCACTGACACATTTTAACAGCTATTTACTAAGCAAACACTGGTAATTAACAGAGATCTTGAGAACATTGCCCGTCAGTTTTCCATGTGCCTGGCATCTCATTACCTAGTGTACAAGTCACAACTGCATTTGCCTCTCAGTTTTAGGCTGCGAGGACCACCTTACAAGGTGCACCAGGGAGAAACCAGTGGGAGTACAACAACATTTGAAAAAGAAAAGCAGTCTTTGATGGAACATCTTCTGCATCTATGATTTTGGACTCGTCTCCCCACATTATTTTTCTTATGGGGCAAGTCCCAAGTTTCGTGGAGACAGGAGCTAACCCCAAACTTGCGCCCAATTCCCCCCAAGGACCATACTAAAAATATCTGTTTTTTCCTAGTACTGCTCAGCTGTGCTGTTATTTTCCTTCCTTCGGAACGAGCCAAGTATGAATGCTGGAGGCCTCCAGCTCTCCTGTTTCTTGAGAAGTTATTTTATTTCTGGGATAGTACTGTTGACAGCTCATTGCTTCTTCACTTATCCCCAACACATGGGCACAGGGAATGCTCCATCTGGCCAGAAAGGGAAGAGGAATGACAGCCAGAGATGAAGGCCCTTTTGGTTTGATGTGGCTTCAACATTTCATTAGTCCTATATGTGTTTTGTCTGCTGTGTTTAACTTTTGACTCCCAGTAGTAATAAGGAAGGGAAGACTTTCCAGGAAGCTATTCCATACAATTTGTCTTTCTGTGCATGAAAGATGGACTAGCCAGAAAAAAGTACCAGTTCTCATTACAATGGTGATATTTGCTTGTCTTCTAACCCTGTTGTCCCATTTTGACACTGTCTTCACATCTGCCATGCAGCAGCAGATGTCCAGGGCATAGAAGCTTGGCTTCAGTGGTTGGTAATTAATAGTAGTCAGAGCGTTACTTCCAAAGACTCAAAACATGCTTATCTACAAAGATAAAGACCTGGAGGGCTAGGCCTCCCAGCACTGCTTGTGGCTTTTACTGTTACAGGATCCAGCCATCTACCTGAGGTTCACTAAACACATTATTTAAGACAATACCAAAAGGGAAGAGATAAGTTGTGTGAGAATTGAGTGTCTTGGCAGCAGAATCTTGCTCTAGCCAGAGTTCCAGCCTGGGATTTGGCTGAGGGCTGGATTTGTTTGCATGAGTGGGAACTATTCCTTGTCCCCAGGAGTCTTGCAGTCTTCTGGGGGGACATCAGACACCCTTGCCTTCCCACCCTCTGCAGAACTGACTGCCGAAGGGGCTGCAAGCCCATCAGTTTAGGCTGCACGCAGTTGCTTTAAATGGAGCATTTGCATAAGGGCTGTTTCAGTCTGCTTTAGCGTCTCTCTCTGCACCTAATCAGTCCTCTCATCTTGAGGGAAATCATTGTGGAGAGGTGTCAGGATGTCAGAGGTTTTCTGTGCCAGCTCCCCTACCCAGCCGAGCCAGAATGAGCTTCCCCTCTCAGGCAGACTGGAACATAATCCAGCCCATTTTCCACAATGATTGTAATCCTAGCACTGTTTATTCAAGCATGGCCATGCTACAATTAGAGCCAAGGGCTTTAAACATCCAAATGTTGCCATTGGCAGAGCTTGTGCTCCAACGAGCGAACTGCCAGCACCTCCTCTATGATTTGTGCAGCCTTTTCCCTACCAATAACTTGAAGTGCCTTAGTGTGGTCTTGAACCTAAGTGGAAGAAAGGGCTTTTCCAGTCTCACCTCTGACTTTCATATGCTCACCCTACTCCTTCAGCACACCTTGTCTCTAGGTTTTCAAATAACTGATGTGGCCAAACAGACCTTTTTTTTTCTTCTGAAGCTTTGAAAATCTTGCTCCAGGTAGCTGAACGCTGGGTGAAGTCCTGCACGCTGGCTCCAGAGCCAGAGGAGGAAAAAGCCTGAATTCCTCTGGGAATTTCTCTCTGTGCAGCATGTAAAAAATCCCCCTCCAAATCTGTCTCTTGCTGATGAACAGGAACCCACCCTGCTCGTGCTGGTATGGCTGCATCCCCCTCTGAGAGGGAGCTACTTTGCAGCCTGCCAGTGGCCATGTCAGCAGCATATGCCTCTCTTTAGGTACGTGAATGCTCCCACTGAAATCAGATCTAGCCTTGGCACTTCTGGATCAGGAAATACCATTTCATCATTAATTCTTTTAGCTAACTTTTCACTTGAGCCTTCCTGTTTGAAGGGATGTTTGCTGAGATCGACAGCTTCCTAAAAGGCTTAAACTGAAACAATATTCCCTGGAAAAATGAAAGTTAAATCTAGTTGTTAGCAGCCTAATGCAAACAAGCTTCTCGTGCCGCTTAGTAAACCTGTTGCTACAGTAAAGACCTGTGGTTCCCCAGTCCAGCTCCGAGTTCTCATGACTCGCAGCGAGGAGCAGTGCGGGGCAGGGATGTCTGGGGGCACACTGCGGCACCAGCCCAGAGGTGCTGAGAGCGGGTGCTGCTGCCTGGTGCAGGATGATGCTGGGAAGTGTATGTGCCTGACATCACAGCCTGGTTTGTGCCGAGAAAGAAGTTTGTCTGCTGCTGTTCTGGTGGAGAATGATGGCCTTTCCTGTGCTGTGTTTCTGGGTTTCTGTGCATTTAGTGTAAGTATTCCATTTAGTGTAAGGACTCCGAATCCCGTGTTTAACTTTTTTTTTTTTTTTTTTTTTTTTTTAATTGAAAACTGTCAGCTTTTACGTCTTTTCCACTGCAAGCAAACTACCCTGGGAGACTCCACTTTGGCTTCCCTCAATCCCAGAAGCTGAGAAATTGCCACTAGAGCAATGCACCATGTTTAATTTCTCATGGATGTGACAAATTCCAAGAGTGAGAAATCTTGAGGGGTGTAGAAAAAGCCAAGGTGGGAAATCACCACCTAATCGATTTTGCAGATCAGCAAGGATCATTTAGAATTGGTCATTTATTCAGTTGCAACCGAGTATTTTACAAGATCATTACATATGACTTAATCTCAGCACGAAGCAAGCCCAAATGAGCTGGGACAGTTCCGGTGTCACTCTGTTGCAATATTCTCCAGGGTGTATATTAGTTTTTAGCTTTGACCAGGGAGAAATTGCCAGAATATTTCTGGATTTGCAGCCTAGGTATTGTCATTATGGCTTTTAACTATCTGGTTCAGGTGCAGATGCCCATGCACCTTGGGCTCCCATGCAGCGCTACGTGGCTGGCTGGTAGTTCGCTGATGGGTGTTTGGGTCATGTGGACTCAGTGAATGGTAATTCTCCATTTCTTTGGGATTGTAGGAGGTGAATTTAACATTTCTGGGTTCTCTTTAGGTCCTCCTAAGGCGAGAATCAGGCATGTGCGATGGAGCTTGTTCTTTCAATTCGGTTGACAGTAAAATATCCCCAAATCCTAACTGCTTTCATAAATTGAGTAATTGCTGTCAGGTCAGATGCAGTTATTTGCTGGAGTCCATGTAACTTTACAATTGCCTGGCAATGACTTCTGGTGCACATGACACCAAAGCCATTACAGCATTAGATCAGCTCTGCATCTGATGGAGGAAGCTGGTTTCTCAGTGGTTCCTGTTGTATCCAAATTTCTGCTGCAGCCCAAAGTGCTATAATATCTGCATTAGAGCTTTCAGCCTACTGCTGCATCATGGGCCTATTTGGGCAATGTGCTCCTTACCTAATTATTTTTTATTTGGCGAGATGAAAGTATAAAAAGACAGGTCCTTCTTTAATATGCAGTTAGGGGTCACTTTATATAGGCCATGCAATGTTAATGGAATTTAGCAGCTTATAAATGTTATTTTTAATTGCAGCTAATTCATGGTCATTTATTGAATGAATTGTTTACCCTGAATTGCCTGCCATCTCCATTCCTGCACCTTCTAAACCTTATCTTAAAGACCTCCTTGCAGTTTTAATGCAAAGCAGGGATGAAAATATTCTTTTCAGAGAAGTAGCCCTCAGATTATTATTTTTATTATTTAATTATTTATTTATTTTTAGCCTTCCTGTTTTGACGCTGGTGGCTCTTTTAGTCTTGTATGTCTCAGGAAGGGAATAGCCCACATCAACTCTCCTGAGCCAAATCAGCCTACAGTTTGGATGAATCTGCATCCAAACTGTCATTCACATCATGCCAAACTTTGGCCCTTTCATTTTAAACTGGCTGTTCTATCTCTTCAAAATGGGAGTGACAATCTATATGTAGGCAGAGCACCTACTGATTTCAGTGGGAAGTGCTTGAACTTGCTCTAGGGTTTCAGAGCTTTCAATAATTTTGCTGTCTCCCATCATCTTCTTAAAGAAGGAAAAAGGCATGGTGATTGGTACATCCTAAAATGGCAGTGGGGGGGTGGGTTTAGGATGTCTTGTCTCTACTGGGCTTCCTAGCAGTGGTTGTCCAGAGAGATCCAAAAATGAAATAAGAAAGAGAGAACTAAGAAAATGAATAAGGCATAAGTTTGGTTGATTTTTTTTTTTCCTTCCTCCTCCTACAATTACCCTAAAGACTTACGTACCACAAAGAGAGATGTTTTTTATGTGAAAGAAATGCGATGAAAAGTTAAAGTAAAACCAATGCACATTTTTCAGAGTCACAGAAGCAGTCATGGCTAATGGAGGCAGCTCTTGCACAAGTAACAAATGACATCTCCAAACCCCAGATAGACGCTTGTTAGGTGTTACAAAGGTGTTCAGGTATGAGAGGAAAAAATGTGACAAGTAAGATCCATCAGTCACTGGGATAAGCTGGTACCTGTGTCTACCTACTTTTCTCACCCCTGGGACACACGGGCCTCACCAGCTTTGATCTGCCTCACCATGACCTTACCTCTCTCTGTGATAGTTACAAGTACAATGTCATTGTCCTGCAAAACAGCAAAAAAACAGGTCTTTCCTTGGCACATTGTGCTCACCAGTTTTGTCCCACCCAAGTATTTGCTTTGATGGGCTTCAAGCACATGTGGAACAGGCTTCAGGTCCAGAAATCAATGGAGAAATCAGAAAGAAAAAGGTGAAAACCAGGAAAAGAATCTCATCATTCTGCCATCGCAGCTACTGTCTGGTCTCCTCTATTCAGGAGGAAAACATTGACTATCCTCTTACAAGCCAAAGTCTGAGCAGAGTTTGAACTGCGAAGGTGTCTTAAATGTCCTGGTTCCTAAGATCAGATGATATCAGCTTCTTTAAACTCTCATAACATCCTTCTGCTTCTACCTTCAGTCTTCCTGGTGGAGGACAACACAAAGGGCAGCTTCTTACTTGCTTTGGGGAAATATCATGGCTTCACCTCATCATTCAGAGCCTACTCAGGTGTGAGTCAGACTTACTGGGGGATGTGATGCTGTTCTTCCAATCGAGAAAAACTGGCTTGTCTGGACACAGGGTTTCCATCCCAGCACTGTCAAAAAACCTCCATGCCCTACCTGGCTGGCTGGACTGTGCAATACCATACTGGTCTTGGGGAGAGGGGCACAGACAGGGTTAAGGGTAGCTGAGATGCATATATCTTAGAAAAGTGACCATTATAAAAGTCACTGTGGTAAGGGAGCTAAACTGTGCTCAGCAATACTGTGCTTTAAGGGAAGCAGCAATCTCAGCCACCCCACTGGAAGCAGGCAGGACTCTGGTGTTTCTCCAGAAATGAATGGAAAAAAGAATTCAAAAGCATTTATAAAATATTCGAACTGCAGCAGCCAGGAGCTATGTTGGAATTGGCTGCTGCTCTATTTGCACAAGTAAATGTGACCCAGCACAGCTTGTGCCTGGCAGTGCTGCAGGAGCTGCAGCAAGCCCAGAACAGCCCAGTCTGGGCCAACCTGCCTGCTCTGCTTTTGGTTTCTCCCAAGCCTCTCCTGCCCGTGTTCTCCTCATAGCTCCCACATCACCTCTGTCCCTGCCTCCAGAGCTACTGAATGCAATTCTCAGCTCTGCCAGGAATCCAACCAGGATTGTTTATGCCCATGATCTACATTTGCATTAGAGAAATAAGGCACGCAGTGGCCAGTTAGCCTGGGAGCATGCCATGCAGCTGCGCGGCCAGTGTCAGGACTGGGACTCAGCTGCAGCCGCACAGTCAAAACAGGGATCTCAGCTGAGGGGGGAGAAAAAAAGACCCACAAAAGCATTAATTTAATGTCATGCTAAAGGCCACTGCTGGTGTGGAGCCCTCAGTGCAGAGCCCATTCCAGCACTGGGCAGGGACACCCCCTTTTACAGCCTGGCTATAAAGAATTAATTTAAAAGCAGGATGTGGCCTTTATAGCTCCTGATTTAGTTGTTCCCTTCATTAGCCTTTAACCAGCAGCTCGCTGTACTTGTGTTTTAGCTTAGCATAAAAACACAGCGGTGGAGGAAAGGGGTGAGGCAGTGGGTGATGACTCCTGACAGAGCAGTTACAGCCACAGCAGATGTCTGTAGACCAAAAAGCGCTCGTGTCTGTCATCTGGCACTGGATGAGTGATGGCATGTGCCAGTGCACGGTGCAAGTGGGGTCACAGGCTATGTTGGGATATTAATACACCAGGCTGGTGTTTACTAGGAATTGGATTTTTGTCTTAAACTTTCTTAGTGTGCAACTCATCATACATACTGCTAAACGTCTTCTTGCCAAAGGAACAGCACACTCGTGTCCCCTGCTGTCACCCCAGGCAGGGCCGTGCTGCCAGTTTATGTTTTCTTTGACTGCTAAACTGTTCATTGCAAATTAATTCATAAATAATTCATTGGATGTTGCATTCTCTGCTTAAAAGTTCATCATGTAGGTGGTAGGTTGTGGGTTTTCTTGGAAGTGACAGTGCTTTTCTCCTTCCTTTGTTAATCGTGTGTGTGTGTGTGTATGTGTGCAGAGCTCCCATCGCATTCACAGCCTGATGGTTCCACTATAGATGTTTTAATGTCTTTATAGCTGATAGTTATTTTCAAATTTAGTTACTATGGATCAAGATGATGGTGTTGCAAAACCTCTCTTTTGAGACTGGGATTTATTGAGATACCCAAATGTTTTTGAGAGTTGTTACAACTGACACAAAAATAACATGAGTCGGAAATGTATCTTCCCCCACTCTGATGCATGTGTGTGCACATGCACATGTACACCCCCCCCGCTTCCCAATCAGTCAGTTGTTATTCCTAAACCTGCTGATACTGGAAGGCAATGAGGAGTTTTTCATCACCCTGGTTTGCAAAGGCAGGTTGTGTTTATTGGGTGGGCATTAAGATAAATGTGGCCCTCTCTGGGACCAACGTCAGCTCTAACACTGCTTACTTCAGCCCTGGGGCCTCCTTGGTTTGTTCCCATAAGAGCACTGAAATCCATATAAATATGTCATGTGGGACATACTGGGGTGAAAATCATATCTTGTTCCTCCTGACAGACCTCTTGCCATGGCAGGGAGGGAATGTCTTGCTATGGAGCATCCAGTGTGCTTGCATGGCTCCATCCTGCCATGCTGGGAGGAGCAGGGCATTTCCCCGTCACCCTTCCCTGGTCCTGAAGGCATTGGGGATGAAGCAGGTTGCAGCCATTGGGGCATGGTGCAGCCAACCCTGACTGCAGCAGCTTCCATCCAGACCTCATCCCCGAGGACAGGAGAGGTGGCATGTTGGTTGGCCAAAGGAGGGAGGCTCAGGCTAAGAGTGGCAGCCATACAGAGATACAGCACTATTTTTTGGCATGTGCATGTACCGCTTCTTGTTTTGCTGTTTTTGTTTTGTTTTGTTTTTTGTTTGTTTGTTTGTTTTTTTTTTTTTTTTTTTTGTTGTTGTTTTTTTTTTTTTTTTCCTGTTAGATCTACCCAATCTGGCAGACAGGATGCAAGACCCATATTCAATGAGTAAAATCCCATCTCAGTCAGCATCCTTCGGCTGGCTTGGAGCTCTTAGTTGCTAAACTCAAATTGTAGGTGGAGTTTAGGCAAGGTAATACAGATGTATTTTTTGTTTGAAAAGGTGCTGAAATACTGAGCAGCACTGGGGTCTTACTATCCCATGCTCACTTGTGGGTTGTGCTGTCATTTAAAGTATTTCTGTTTCACAGCCCGAGACAGGCAGTGGCATGGGAATACGGGTGGTGAGGAAGGAGAGGTGGGACCAGGAGCCCCATGAAGGGTCCAACCCCGGCAGCAGCCTGAGCTGCAGTCAACTCTGCCTCTGCAGCTGTGTGCTACACCGGGAGGAACAGAAAACCAAGCCAAATGAGGTTATTTCAGTGATTTAAAAGGTGTTTTGTGCTCTTCCCTTCCCTACATGCACCCACTGGATGGAGCAAAGCAGATGGTTGCATGCATTCTTCAGTGAGGAGGCAGTGGGCTTGTTTTCTGACTGCATTGCTGTGCTGCTTATGAGACTGAAAGCAAAGCCTAGAAGTAGGGTAAAAAAAATGTTCCTGTAGGTGTGAAAGGGAAAATACCACAGCTGATGCTACACAAGCCTAGTTGTATGATGGCCTGAAGCAGAGCTGTTATGTGAAGGGCTATTCACAAACCCAATTTCAAAAAGTGCAGATCATATCAGTAATGTATATTACAATAGCCCGATAGTGTGAATCAAATATTTAAAGACTACCTACACTCAGCTTTTTATTCTGAAATGACTGAAGTTCTATCTGCTGGTCAAACTTCTTGATTTTTCTCTATTAAATGAGGCCATATAATTTTCCTCTGGGATACGTTTGACACTGGATCTATTTAGGTCCGAACCTTCATCATTAAATTCAGGATTTTTCTGTTCAGTTTAAGGAGAGAAGAATCAAGGTCACAGCACTGGAGAAAAACTCTTAGATACTTCTCATCACCGATTTTTGGAACTGTTCATAAAAAAAAAAAAAAAATCACCCTGATTTAACAACTGAACTTCAGCAATAGCAACTTGTCTGTACTGGACTTAGAAGAAAAATACAAAAACCTGGCTGCACATAAAATTTTAAAATGTTAAAGTTGTTAGCATTTCACAGAGTATGAAATGGACTAATTTAACCTCAATGATTCTTTTCTACTTGTGTAATTCTTTTTTTTGTTTGGTTCATCTTTTCTGTTTGCTACTTAGGAAAAAAAAATGAAACAGTTAATTACCTATAGGGGTAGAAAGGAAAGAAAACAAAAATTGGGAAGTACTCCTTAAAAAGTGAAAGGCAAGCTACTTGGGAAGAAATTACATTTTGATAATTTTCTCAGGAGTCAATTTTGAAAGACAAATCCTGTTTTTAACTACAGCTGCCCAGGCTTCAAAAAATGGTTAACATATTGTTGCTGAGTACCACACTTAGCATTTCTAGCATAGGGGGCACTGCAAATATGCTGCTGTAAGGCTGAGTTTCGTAACTACTCACGGCTTAAATCACAACACATTTACAGGCAGCTGATGAGGAATTGGCTGGTACTGGGGCAGGGTCTGGCTGTGGCAGTGCTGGGTGCTGCCTGTGCAGCTATATAGAGCTGCATCTCCTGAGGATGCTGTGAAGTTCCTGCCACATGCTTCTTAATGGGGGTTAATTAATGAATTATTTGTCAGTTTGCTAGAAATTCCAAATTCGGACCAAGAATTGCAGCTGAAGTTCAGAAGAAAGATGCCTTTTTTTTTTTTTTTTGGGGGGGGGGGGGGGCGGGGGGGGAAAGGCAAACAGCCCAAAGCCCAGTGAGTGAGAGGACTGTGCGTGCCCACTGAACAGTACTGAGTGAACTTATTTGGAACCTGGTAAACAGTAGTCCCTACAAGCTGGTAAACAAGTATTCCTACAGCCTGGATTCTGGCAGTGTCTCAGCTGCGAGGACTGGGCTTGAACTCTTTGTGCACTTGGAAGGCACACACATCTTTTCAGCCGGATTGAATTCTTGCTGTTCGTTCAGATAATGAGCCTCAATCAATGCTCTCATTTACTGACAAAATCCAGGGCGAACAACTTCGTATTTGAAACTCGGCTCCTGCAAAATGCCCTCAGAAGTGATTGCTGGGCATGTGCAGTCACTCACGAGCATCTGATTAGTTAGCCAATTAAAATAAAACTGATGGATCATTAAAGCAGCCAGAGGTTTTCAAGAGGCATTCAGTGAGTCGGTCCAGGATGCTGGTTTTTATTTTTTCTTTCTTGCAGGCAGATTTGCGCTCGTGCTCCCTACACTATATGCAGGTGGGGGCTCGTTCCCAGAGACATGCACCCAGCTCTGGTCCCTCTTGGAAAATCTCAGGTTCCTGCTGGCCTGGGGCACATGCAGTATCAGATTCCCTCCACCAGCAAGCGATCCTCTTAGAGAGGTTTATGAGGCCCAGGCAGGACCTCAATGCCAGAAACACTTCTTGGCTGTGAATCTCTAATGCTCAAAGAGAAGATTTTTTTTTTGCTTTACTGATGACACGATTTCTTCCAACAGTCATCTACAGAGATTCTCATTCCATCCTCTACAGAATTTTTGGCATGAATATATCCAGGGACTTGATGCTGTAAAATGGATCACTAGTGTGATCCAGTCTGGCATATCCTATGGACATATATATCCTCTAGACATATCCTATCCGTATCCTCCAGACATATGAAAGTTTGAGATCTAATTCATATTTGCCATGCACAAACAAAAACATCAACATCTCTTTACTTCTTAACAATCATTATTTTATTAATATATTTTACAAGATTGCAGTTGAAATCATTTAAATACAAATTTTTTTATACAGAAATTGTAATAAAGTTAAAATAGTTCCTTGTGTAATTCATAGCATTATTGCAATGCTTACAAAATTTTGCATAGAGTGTGCAAGGATTGATGTTATTTGATACAAAAAAGCTTTATATTTTCCCACACAACCACACACATACATAAATTAAAAAGAAAAAAGCCAAACAAATCTGAATTTCTTAATGAGAACTGTGATAAGACTTTAAATTCATTTTGTCCTGTTTACACAATCAAGGTTATCAGAGTAGAGGTCAGACAAGGTATTTTACCATCACAGATAAAAACTGCTATAGCATATGGATCATGACTTTTATGCTACTGCTGTAGATGAACAGGGCTTTGCTTCAACTTGCACTGGATGTTGTTTTGCTGTTGGGTCTACCTACACCCATTTGGTGCATTTGTTGGGCTAATATTGACAACTTCATTGGCATTCATGCACAAGGAAACTAATTCAAATTAGCGGTGGGCAGAAAAACCCCAAACCAAAACCCAAAGGGATCCGAGTCAGACCCAGCAGGTCAATCCCTTCCCTGCTCCCAAACTACTGCATTGTGCAGAGCCAGACGGAGATGTGGGTCGCAGCTCAGGAAAAACTCTGACCTAGGGTGGAATCCAGGTGTGAATGCTGTCAACTGAGCCCTTCTTCAATAAACACAATATATGATAATGGCTCAGATCTGCTCTTTACGAGGTTTCTGGCATGCTCTTGCTCTGCTGAGCAAGGGCAGGACTTGTTTGTCTTAACTTCTGTGCTCGCTCTGATAACCCACAAAAGGGGACAAGAAAACAAATTCCTCCAGCAGCGTTTGCCCCCTGAAAGCCACCCTGCAAACAGCGGAGCCCTGCCCTACCACCCCTGGGACCGGCAGAGCCTGGTGCCTCACACATTACCCACCACATCACCAGCTGAGTGCCAGCACGGTTCGCAGCGGTGGCAAGGAAGGAAGCTGGATGAACATGCCTGCGTTCTCAGGCAGCATCTTGAGCTGGCAGCGGTGGGAAGACTTGCCACAGCTCCTTATCTGTGCCCATGCGAGAAGGAAACCCCAGAGGCACGAGGAGCCCCGTGTCACGAGCTGCCCCCAGGGGCACCTAGGCTGTAGTTTAGACAGGGCAGTCAAACTCTTCCTTTTGACTTCACAAAAGGTGCTAAACCTTTAGGGCCAAATCGTCAGGCGGTGTAGGCTATCAGCGAGCCAAGTGGAGACAAATCCTGATTTACACCAGCTACAGAGTCAAATCTCCATGCTGTGAGTGGCCCGGCTGCACTGCTCCAGCCCAGCCTCCCAAGGCAGGCATCAGGCCTTGCTGCTATTTCTTGTGCACAGGACCTGGCACTGGGATGGAGCTAAATGAGAAAAGGCAAAGCCACCCATCAGCCTCCCCTACCCCACAGGCTTCCTGGGTAGAGGCAGTGTATTGGGGTCCATCCCCATGGCATCCCCTCGGATGCTGTACAAGTATTAACAGGACAAAGCAGAGGTGGCTTTAAGAGCTACTCAGCTGTGCCTTCTGGAGTTACTGCCGATGCTTTCAAGGTGGTCAAAGGCTTGTTAGAACAGCAACCGACAACTGCCAGCATTATTTTTATTGCTGAGACTGCAGGTACGTATCATCTGTAAAATCATTAATACTGCCAAAGTGTTTCATTTTCCGTTACATCAATAATAGCACTGATACCGAGTGCACAAGCCCAGAGGAGGACCCAGATGAAGAAAAAATTACCAGGCTCTGGTTTAGCAATGGAGCTAAATCCCTGCTCTAAGGCAGCTACCCTAGAGAAGCCTAGCCGTAGTATTGCGGGATGGTGGTGTTTGCAGCAAAGTAAGTGTGGGAGAAACTCTAACAGCAACAATTTTCAACTACAATTCAGCCTTCGATAAAAATAGAACCACCCACAAATAATTATTCTTTTGCTCTCCAGTGTGAGCCTGCCTCAAGATGTTTTAAGAACTCCATTATGAGGAAATTTTTAAAAGACCAAAGAAACTACATTGCTTTAGAAAGTGATAATGCATTTAGCAGTAGCAGGCTTCAGAATGCTTTATCTCCTATCAGTGGTTAAGCCTTTTGAATGGTGCAAAAATGTGAGACTACAATGCAATTTAATATTCCCGTTACATGCAAAGATGCACATGACCTATGCTTTGCAATGGGCCTATTCCCATAATGGCAAATATGTTAGAAATGGTGAGACTTTCCATTTGGGTAGGACTTGATGAAAGGCTCCAAAAAGTCCTTTTAGGAGGAAAGACTGTTTAACTAAGGCTGCATGTTTTTATCTGAAGCACTTGATAGCAGGGCACAATGTAAATGTAACACTTTTGCACAAGTTTCTCCTTCTGGTATTTTCTCTTATTGGCAGAAAGATACAACCCACTAAATGCAAGACAAACAGACAATTGCGTATTGCCTCACAGGGGACATATCCTTCCTATTTTTTCATACTGGTTGAAAACTAACAAAAGCTCAGCCCATGGAGATTAGTTGCCTCAATGGAAATTTTGTTTCCTCTGAACAGGCAGCCTGTCACTACCAACTGGTGGCAGAAAATCCTAGCCACCGTGTGGCTTCGAGCTGTAGTAAGGTGAGACATTTCCTGGGAGCAGCACCAGTGCTAACTTTCCTGCAGGAATTACACTTGTAGCAAATTAATTTTTAAGGGACTCGCACCTCTAGTTTAAAGTGACTTGGATGAGAAATCTCGGTGGTGCGCTATGATTATATTTTCTTCTTCAGTTTGGATAAAAATCCTGCAGCTTTAAAGATCCATCTTTTCCTGTATAAAGAAAGTCTGTCGCTTTTCACAAGGGCACAATACAATTCAAGTGGCAGGACTAGAAAGTCTGAAATGATAAAGCTCCAGGGCCGTATGTGCATAACCATGGGCTTCTCAACCACAGCAGACTTAAAAGCTTTCCAAATACAAGCTATTCACTATAATTTCTATCCAAGCCCCAAGCCACCGTGGTTATTGTGTATGGAAACAAGACCCTAGCAATCTTGAACAGCCCAAGCTGTAAGTGGTTTCAGTGACAGTAATTCCACTGTGCGCCACGAAAGATCAAGCATAATTGCTACCATATTTAGTAAAATGGATGTTATTAATTTAAAGTATAATAGTGTAAACAGACAGAGAAGCTTGCTGCATTACTGTAATTAGGTTGATGTGTCTCACCATTTCTTCCCTTTCCCTCCTACCTGCCTTGTTTAATCCACTCCACTCTTGCTTGAATAATGTCATCAGTGCCAAGTCAGTGTTTAACCCTGCTCCACTCACAGATGTAAACTCAGCTACATCAGCTGTGAAAACACAGCAATTGCCCTGCAGAATTTATCTAAAAGTCCCCAATTTCACATTAGTGCCACTGCTACATGCAGATTTTGGTTTTTGGGGGAAATTTTTGACTGAGAAGTGACACGACAGGTGTTCGGGGGGCTGCTGGCCACCTGCACGCAGTCCCGTGTGTTGCAGGACACCAGCTACCCAAATACTACACAACAATTTCAGAACTGAGGAAAAAGACTAAAATGGGGAAAATGGAAATGTTGCCAGGATTGCGTTTCTCAACAGCAATGGCAATAAAAAGACTGGTATTTTCACATTCAAAAAGCACCAATCCAGTGCTTGGCAAAGCTTTGCAGGAACGCACCCTGTGCTTGCTGGGGTGAATTCTAGATGATGACATTTCAAAATTTAAAATGTCAGCCATAAAAAAAAAAAAAAAAAAAAAAAAAAAGAGAGAGAGAAAGAAAAAAGAGCACAGCCTCTAACTTTTTTTGTTTTTACTGTATGCATTTTTAAAAAGAAATCATTACAGCACAGTTACTCTTCTTCACTGAGCAGCTACTGGAGTTTCTGATCTCCTAATGCTTGAGTGCAGGTGAGTGAACTGCCAGTAGCATTTACTCAGTTTATTTATCCTTTCAGCCCAGGATGATGATTTTTAGTGTTCTGGGCTATTTCTTCACATTTAAAATTTCAGGTAACCTTGCCTTCTGCACACATTTAATGATTTTTCACATTACTTCCTTTTCTCCCCATTAACAAAGTTAGAGTCTTCCTGCCACTTTACATTCTCAAATGCAGCTTTATAATAAGCCTTATTTTTCCTGTGCAGTTCAGAAAAGCACCATTAAAGTTAACACATTTTAGGTGTGAGGACAACTAGAAAATGGATGAATTTCGGTAAGTCTTTGGTCTTTGTCTCACTCTCTTGCAATGTGAAACTTAAAGCCATAACAAAAAATATAAAGAAAATTGGCTATTGTTGTAAAACAAGTGCATGTGAGTGTGTGTGTGTGTGTGTGTTCATCTTATATATATATATATTTGTGTGTGTGTGTGTTCATCTTATGACAACAAAAGCTAATTTCCTTTGAGAATATCTGTTTTTGCAAACTAGGTATGTCGTGAACTAACCTGACATTTTCGTAAGTTCCACAGGAATCTCTCTTTAACCTTGGAGCAATTTCTAGGGCAGTTTTTTTATTTAGACATCATTTTGATATACCATATATTGCAGATGGTATGTTTAAGTTTATGCTTTAAACTTTTTTGTTTGGGCAATGTGATATTTATGATTAAAGGGAAAAAAACCCAAAACAAACAACTCTTAAAATCCAGCTGTTTGACAGCACATGACTGAGATAACCAAATACAAATCACTCTTGCACATACTTAGCTTTCTAAGAATGTATACATAGGCGAGGCCTTATACATATTTTAGTAGTTACTGCCTTCCCTTTTTGATGACATCTTTTAGCATTAACATTTCTTTGTACTCTTAAGCTACCCATTTCATGGACTACTGGGTAACATACTTCAAAAAGTGCAAGAGGAAAAAAACAACCAAAAAAACCCCACAAAGAAACTTGAGAATGGATACAGTTGTATAGCCAGTATTAGGTTATCTACTTTTGCTAATGGTAAATTCTTTTTGCTTTAGAAAAACCATCCTAACACACCTATGACAGCAGAAAGGTCATGCACTATGTATGGATAAGGTACTAGTGTATAGGTGAGCACTGACAGTCATTTTCCTGACTGCTTACTGAAATGTTGCATTTAAAGCAAATTTAACAAGGTCCTGAAGCCCTATAAAGGTAAGAGTTACAATACATATATGCATTTATGAATACTGCAGTATTCATGGTTGCCTAAGGTATATTGACATTAGTATCACAGTCCCTTGATTAGCATTTCGATGGGGTTTTGGTGCTCACAGCTGCAATGCAGACCTGCACACAGTGCCCTGAATTGTCACCTATCCAGCTCCTGTCCCAGATCAGGCCACAAAGTCATCACATCTCTTCCATTGAGCTCAGTAGAAACAAATTCACCATTCACCTCAGCCTTGCCTTAGTGTTGGGAGGTAAAACTAAACTCCAGTTTGAGATGAATGCCATCTCCCCTAATAGCAAATGCTTAATTGAACTAAACTGCAGGCCTGACTCACAAAGGTGTACACAAACCCTTGTTCATTTTTGGCATCTTATTGATAACAGGTAGGGCATAGGGATGAAATTCCAGCCATGGAGGCTCTAATTTAAATGGACTTGGGGAAAACCAAGCCATACAGGTTCAGCAACTGTGAGGGATTTCTGAGCAAGGCAGTAGGAAAAGGGATTCTCATGCATTTGCCTCACCCAACAGGTGAGTCAGCCACTCCACAACAGCCCCCAACAACAAACTGAAGCGCAAGATAGCTGGATGTGTTTGCATCTTGCTTTTTAAACAAAATGCCTGTTTTTTATCCTCAGGATCTCGGACATGCAGTCTTGTTTGCTGTGGTTTGCTGCTCACTGAACAGCAGGGGACTAATGTGGGCAACACAAGTGCAGGCAGCATCACCTAAACTTCTGTCTTAAAAATTCAAGTGGGGCTCAAATGATTTACAAGTCTCTATATGGGTTCAGTCTTTATAGCAACAATTTCTCACCTTTCAACACAACATATAATTCAAGCTTTTTAAGATAGAAACATGATTGTAGAATATATTGAAGCAACTAGTATTCCTTTGTGTAGACATAATTAAAGTACCCTTTGTTCACCTCAGAGAAGCATCTGTAGTGATGGCACAGATGTGTAAGGTCATTCCCTAATAGCTCCTCCACGGAAATTCATACCTAAATAAATGGCTGAATGTCCTTTAGCAGTTTCATGGCCTTCATGATGTGTGAAGGTGATATCCTCATCCAAGAGCCCAGCTGAGAAGACCAGCCACTCAAAATTAATTTGTTGGGATGGAAATCCTCAGCAGAGCAGCCAGAGGATGCACAGGGATGAGGACTGAGCCACCAGTCTCTTTGGGTCGGAGCATGGAAATCAGGATGCAGCATCCCTCCTGGGTCAGCCCTGCCTTTCTCACCAGTGTTAAAACTCTCAGCGATGGGAAAGTTAATAAGACTTGTTTTCTGTACAGGGTACTCTTCCTGCAGCATGTGTCTTCACAACTGCTCACATGGGATTTGTTTATGAATTGGGCCGTGCTTGCTAAAAGGTTTGTGATCGGTATTAAATGAAACAGAGAAAAAAAAATACAGTAAATGTAGGACTATGAATGGGACTTTAGTAGGGGTCCCAGAGGTAACGTACACAGTATTTTGCTATATTTAACATGGTAAAAAAAGAAGTCTGTATCACTCTAGGTGCCCCTACAGTCTTAATGCATTTCATTAATATCTGTTTTAAGTTGCAGAACCAGTTCCCAAGACACCCTCCTGTCCCTCCCCCCCTAAATAAACTAGTTTTAAAAACAAGATAAATATGATGTGCTTCTCCTTGCTGAGTGCATTGACTTAAGGCATAGGCACAATTCCCCTCTTTGAACAGAGATGGTATAGTCCTGTGTCCCAATACAATTATTATCCTGGGTGACCCTTTGCATTCAAACGTTGACTCAAGACATAATTACAGGAATCATTCATTAACAAAGAGTTTGAATTCATTAATTAATCAGAAAGCATTACTGAAATAAAAGTAGATCATTCAATCCTCTTTCAGAAATAAATTTCATGGGAGTGCTGCTTTGTTAGACAGCAGCACATTTAATCTAAACTTCATAGAAATCTTTCACTTGAGTCCAGTCAGATTTGGATTAAGCCAGAATTGTTCATTTAAAAACAACATAAATCAAACCCTGGTACTCTCCAGACCACAAAAAAATATGTGGAAATCTGTAAAAAGGAATGGAATAAATTATTTCTAAAGATTTCTGTAAGCTACCTTTTATCTTAAAAATCACTTAAAGAATACCAGCTTTGCTTAGATATCACAAGGGATGGGCACAGATCTGTCATATTTGCACATGAGATAATATTTTCAAAAGCATCTCAATGGCTTAGAAACCTTGCTGTTCTCATGAGATTTACTGTGACTTGGATACTTTTGCAGTAACTAGTGTATTTGTTTTTCAAGGCTTTTTACATGCATGTGGATGCAATTATGGGTCAGAATTCAGTGATCTGGGCTCTTCTCATTATTATTCAAAACTTGAACAGTGGAAGTAATGTTACCACATCAGATTTCGTAGTTCATCCTGCCCGTAAGTGACTTCTAGACTTTAAAATAAGGAAAAATGCAACCATGAAAAGTTGGGGCTCAAATTCTAGAGGAACCAGCATCCAAAGCCCTTGCTTTCTGGTAATCTGGCTTTGTCACAATCTTTATGAATCCTCAAAAATGTGTGTTTCATTGTCAGCATCTCTGATATTTGCAGTCTCCACCAAATCTAAGTGACCTTGGACTATATATTCTGAAAAGAAAGATGACAAAAATTCTGGCATAGCCTCTACACTACACACCTAATTTGTATGAATTTCTCTGTTTCTATGGGTAGAAAGGTAACTACCTCTGTTTCTGTAGGTATTGATAGGCAATGTCCAAATCTTAAATCTTCATATCTTCACACCAATTCCTTTCAAAATTAAAGGTGCTAATGGACAGTGTGTAGGGTGATCCAGGACACCTATTAACTAAGGAGGTTCAGGATTTTTCTACTTAGTCCAACTTTCACATTTTTTTTCCTTCCAAGAACTAAATGCAATGCCAGTTTTGCTAGTACAGAGATGACTTTAGGTTAGGGTCAGAGCTGATGCATCACATCTGAATAGCACAAGGCATTCTTGGCCACGCACAGTCAAGTCCCAAACCCCTTCAGAAAAATACATGATTAGAAAGAAGATCGGACTTTTCTACCAGCCAAGTTCAATCCATATCTACCAACAGGGATCCATGCTTCAGGTGAAAATTAAACAGTGTAATTTAATCTCAGGTATTTTGGATCAGTCTAGATGATCAGTACAGCACACCTAGCTGTTTTGTTTTGTTTTGTTTTTCATGCCACTGATTTAATGGTGCAAAAATAATCAGAGATGCTTCTCTTCCCTTTAGATGTTGGTGGGTCTACATTGGTTCCAGGATCTTGCCCAGCCAGCAATCCCATTGCTCTGAGAACATGATCAAAAACGAGGGGTGATCATGAGACTATATAAATACAGAAAGGTCCAGGGGAGCATCAAATCCAATTCAGCAGATTGTACCAGTAAATTTTGGTGTGGGAAAGAGAAATGCTACACAAATGTAACAGGGTCACCCTGGGATTCCTTGTACTGAAACATCATTTTACACAGAGGATATATATATATATTTTATATATATATTTTTATATATATATTCACACACACGCGCGCACACACAAAAAAAGTCTTTGATAGGCTTTCTGTGTTCTAGTAAAAATAGTTGGCAGCTGCAATCTGTGAGACCAGAACTGGCTTTTGTGCTGCCTGCAATGCCCCACTGCAAATTGTCTCTCAAAGGCAGACACTCGTATTTATCTGGCAGGTCGAGCTAGTGCCTGCCTGAGACAGAAATAACCTCCCGTTGGGACACACACAGAGCTCGTAGATTTTTTGCCTGGACCCTGCAGAAGATGAAGATCCTTGAGGCAAGTTAGGTAGTTTGATTTTTGCAGAATTCAACGTTATCTGAAGTTGAAGGCAGGGAGAGAGAAAAAGAAGAGAGAGTTAGTGGAGAGCTGTTATTTTTGATCTTGTGTTTAAAGAAGCTTCCTTCGGACAACTTATCTGCTACAAAAACTGGGTAGGGAAGTGTATTAAGATGGGAAAGTCTTACACAAATCTCGGTAAGCATATTATCTGCCTTTACCATCAGCCACCTACAACCTCCAGTTTGTTTCTGCTAATCTACCCACTGTGTTTTCTCGGCTCATAGCTTCCAGGGGTACCTCTGTGTTCGGGTTAACCCAGCCGGAGGTACCCCACTACCATGTGGGGAACGGGTATGGGTCATGTCTGTACAATGACTCTGCTCCTCCACTGGGATTTCTGGCACTGTGATACCATTGCCAGTTATGCTTGCAGGCTCACAGCACTAACTTTTATGCATATTTTATGTATACCTGTAACACTTTTATGTGTATTAAAAATAACTTAAATGCCATAAGAGACCTGAATTTCTCCTTATAAAACAGAACATAAAAGTGAACATGTGGCAGCTCTTAGACACATGGCAGCTACAAGGGAGTGCTCTAACATCACTGAGAAAAGCACAGTAAGATAATCTGCACACCAGAACGTTACAGGGCGACTGGCAGTATGTGCTCTTATCTTGCAATTACAGTAAGAGTCTCCAGTTTTAGTATCCAATCATCTAATATGCTGAAAGATACAGGTCAATATACACATTTTAAAAGCAACTAAGTGTTAAAAACATTAAGGTGACTGCCTGTAGTAGCGAAATGTCTTGGATTGCAATTGTAGCATATTAGGTAGGGGTTTGTTTGTATTTTTGAGAGGTTTTTTGTTAACACCCATGGTCTGGATTTGCAATATCTTAAAATGCAAATGTTTAGAAATAACAAGGATTGCAATAACAATCCCATTCTATTTATTACACCTAACACTAAAATAGGAAAATGTTAGCTTATGTTGGAGCCCTGCTGCTGGGAGGTTTGTGTTCAATGGGAAGCTCCTCCTGCTGAGGCTCTTGGTAGGTTCCCCAGCAGGAGCTCCTCAGCCAAATCCTTCGGTGTGTTCTTTCATTGTGGCAGGAGGAGGGGATAAGAACAAAGTGCCCATGTATTTTTGAGACACCAGAAGAGGCTTAACTCAATGCCTGTTTTACTTTTGTTCTGTGTTATCAGTTTCAGTTATTCTCTCTTCCTCTTTGGAAGTTTCCCCATTGCAACAACCTGTGTCTCCTAATGTTCCCTTTCTTTCCAAAATGAAAACATCAGCTACAAAAGCTTTTCAGATCAATAATGGTGAATTAAGCTCTTCTTATAGAAAAATGTATGATAAAAGATTTAATTATGTTGGCCAAGTAAATCTTGTTTAAAGTGACAAGGAAACAAAGAATTTAGCAGCACTGTGTACTTTACAGATGCATAAATCTGCTTGAACAACAGATGCTATTATCCAAGCACTTTAAAAATAATGAATCAGCCTTTGCCACAGAGTGAGACTCGTTTGCATATGATATGTTCAATCACTGCTAGCAGAAACTAAGCTAGGAAGGCCTGCTGCATCAGTGTCTTCACACCGGTGTTTCAAATGCAGCGGCTCAGTGACTTAGAAGACTACAAATCTGCAGGAGATCTGTGGCTTGGTTTGCTTTTGCTGCAGGGCTTGATGCCCTTTTTTTACCTCTCCATCTTTGGATTCCAGCCTGAGCTCTGTCCTGCACGTGGCTTTCAAGCTGCCGGCCTCGGCGTTGATCTCGATGCCTTTTGGAGCCTCCATCACCAGCGCGCGTGTAGGTGACTCCAGTCTGTAACAGAAAGCGGAGTTACAGAGCCCGGTGGGTTGAATATTCATGCTTAATTTCAGGCTGTCATCTTGCACAGCCTGACTGCGCGTTGCATGGCACCTTCGGACCTGCTGATGTTCAGATCCATGACTGGTTTAGTTAGTGGAAAGAATTCATGTACAGTGTGGTAAAACACATCACAGATCCAATCTGCTAATACTTCCTATCAACTTTGTTATGCTGGGTCAAGATGCAAAATACAATAAAGCTTCCTCCATGATCAGTTTGCTGATATGCAAATTCAGATATCTAACTAATCAGTCCTAACGGGATATTAGCAAAGCAGTGTACCTACACAGAGAGTGCAAGCACTTTTCTTCCTCAAACCACCGTTCAAGCAGGAACAAATTAGTTCTCTTGACTCCCTATAATGTGAGGTTTGGAAGGGTTTAAGGACATAGATAAAACAACCAGGTTGAAGACCCCAAAATTCCTGATCTCCAGTCCAATGCTCACATCACACTGCTCACAGCCATGACCCCCCTGCAGTACTTTGGCCCCTCCTAACCATGGATACACCACACAAGTATCTGACAACCATGTAATAGCACTGTCTAACACAGCCAAACCTTTTAGTTCAGGCATTTGGGGTTAATGCTGTAGGATGTAGAAATGCAATGTTCAGTCTTCCCTGCTGATTATCCATTCATAGGTCTTGTATTATACTTGTCTCTTCTCTTTATAATACAGTCTCATATTATTTTCTGTATTGAAAATTATGATAAAAAACATTTCTCCCTCTTTGGGAATATCCTCTTAGTTGATTTTATCACCATTTATTTACTGTACCATCACAAAATCTAGATTATGATCTCCCCAGGTGAAGCAGGCAGGCAGACTGGAAGAAGCTCCTCTGCTTTGACTGCTTTGGTCAGGCAGCGCCGACAGAACGGAAGCACAGGGCAGCACACAACCACCCAGCTTACTTGGGCAGCTTTTAGGATTTGCTTGCATTATTGCAGCTGTTTCTCTGCTCTTCATATATAAACATTTGTGCAAGTAAGTATTCTTAAATGGACTCCTGGTACTGAGACAACATTATAGGAGACTGAGGGAATTCAGCTGTATTTATTGCAGCCAACAGTTCAATAAAGCAAAGGCACAGTTCCCTCTGTGTGGCACTTTTCAAGTCATGACTTTCCCTCTTGTTGGTGTCTACACATTGCTTCTTTTTGAACACCTTTCCCTCAAGACCCCAAATTCATCCATAATTTCCTGTCTGACTCAACTAAACCTAACTTTCAGGGAAGAACTGAGGCATATGCAGCCCAAGGAATGAGCATGGTCTCATGGTTAGCAGCCTCTGAACAATCTTTCTGAGCTGCTTTTTGTTTGCTCTCTGCAGGGAAGCTACATCTAACATAAACCTTATTCTGATCCCTCCACTGGTATCACCCCTTGGCTGGTTCCTGTACAAGGACCCTCAGGTTAAGACTGCTGCTACCCACTTTTTTTTTTTTTTTTTTTTTTTTTTTTTTTTTAATTTTCCCCTGGTTGAACAGCAGATTGCATGGAGGAGAAAAAACTTGCAAAGAGTGATTGCCATTATATAGTGCTACCTGAGATACGATTCCCTCTGACCTTCAAATTGCAATAACTGCCTTCCCAATATCTGGTAGAATTTCTTTATGGTGAAAACAGTCACAGCGCACAGCCACAGAGCTCTGGCACATGTCCTCTGGTGACTTTCATTAGGGTGGCTTAACCTGCTGTCTGACCCACATTTTCCCCGGAGATTTCTGCCCAGGGATTCAGTACTCTCTCATCCTTGGTGGTGTAGCTCACAGGCTGTTGTCTACCCTCAAAAATGAAGGACCCTCTGCTTGCACTAAACCCCCAGGATCTAAGCTGCAGTGGCTGGGAGGCAGGCACACATTCCCCCTTGCCACCTCTGCTCCACAGGCAGAATCCTCCGGAGGAGAAGCAGAGAGCTGGGGCCAGTCATGTTTTAAGTTACTGTAGCTAAATTCACCAGAGGATATGTCCAAACCCCAAACTGAGCTAATCTGAGATAAAATAATTCCTAAGAACCATGGACAGGTGACTCTTCACCTCTCCAACATCTTAGTGACTCTTCAATTTCTTAGATGTCTTGGCTGTCTCAATATATTTGCTCATCTGTTAATCTTGTAGCTCTTCTGCCCACTGAGAAATATATCTTCTAAGTGCAAAACAGTGTTCAGACACCACAGTGCAAATGCACTCATTTGCAGCAGTAGCAGCTCTCAATTCTTGCTCTGTACTAAAGCAGCCTCCCAGTCCCACACAAGTGTTTTACTGGAGAGTGCGAAGAGCTGGTAAATCAGTGAAAGTCTTCCCGTGGTGGGGGGGATCATGAGAAACCTTCTCCTTGTGTATCCTCCCCTGAGCACACAGGTCCCTGTAACATCAATCTGAGTTAAATTAATGTTTTGAACAAGCTACAAAGTACCCGGGAGTCTGTTAGATAACATTCTCTCAAAGTTTTGTTCTCTTTTCATATCTAATAAAGTGACTGAGTTATTCTTCCTCCTCCACTCAATAAAATCCTATAGGCAGGATAACAGCATCTTACGAACCCATGCAATTTTAGACAGATCCTAGTTGCTTCAGAGCTTTTTGCCTCACAGAGGCACAAAGGACCCTCTCGAGCACCTCTCGATAGTCCATGGTGTAATGTGGGACAAGCACACAATGCTGGGGCTTTGCTGCTGCTCCATAACCCATCCTGCTTCCTACAGCACTACATGTGTTTTTTAGTTAGCTAAGCTGACCCTCGACTTTGTCATCCTAAATCACAAGCTCAGACAGCTGCAATCTTGCTGACATACTGAATTAACCAAAACCCATCCTTTTAATGTTAAAAATAGAATTTTGTAGCCTAGGGTTTTTTTTTTTTTTTAGAACCTTACAACTATGGAAATAAGTGCAGTAACTATAATAGCAAAGTGTAGCTCTTCCAATGATGAGAAACTTGGGCTTGCAGCCCACATCGTTTTGTACTTGTGCCGTGGGTTTGAAGTCTGACTCCTCTCTCTTACACATTCAATATTAGTATAACTCCATCTGCTTGCATGGGACTTTTGTCCCAATTTATGCTGCTGTAAACAAGGACAGAAAGGTCTTAATAAAATTTTCATTGGTATTTGATGGGCATATGATTGTAAGGGATTTAATTTGATTATTTTCTGATATCCTGAATGAAACCCTGAGATACCCATCTTTAAACCAGAAGCTGAAAAATCTATGCAAAACCAGAGAAAGTAGTTGAAGTTTATGCTCCAGGGGGTTTGAGTAATGTTTACTGAATACTTTCATTTGAAGCAAGTGTTTAAGAGACACTCTGCTTTTAAACCTAATTCTGTCTTCCCGAGCAGAACCAATTTGGAGACTAATAATGAAAGAAAATGATTTAGCGATGAACAGATAATTTGTTCAAAATCAACATTTGTTTTCCAGTGTGATACTCTGGAGCTTTCAGTAGGATTCACATCTCTCAGCTAGGTGTAAGCCCGTACTTACAGCAGTAGGCTGGAAGGGTGGCTGCATGAATATAGATTGTTTCATTATTTGCTTCTGCCCTTGAATTTTCCATTCCAGCAATTGGCACATAAGCCCTTTTTATTGACCATGGGTGCTGCTTATTTTTGCTGCAATATTTCCAGGACTGGATTCTGACCCTTCTCACAGAGCTGGGCAAGGAGGGTAAATTCACTGCTACCCACAGAGCTACAGCTTGCTGAATTGAGGACCAAGATAAGCTACTGCCATGAAATTGCTCCCTTCCTACCTACCGCCTCCTAGTAGGTGCATGAAGAGACAGTCTCTGTCTGGGTGACTACCCACAACACGGGAGCCTCTCTTACAGATTCCAGTGTCATGCAAGCCCAAAATTTTAAAAGAAAAGACACAAGTAACAGGATTTTCAGAGCTATCAAAGTATACCAGGTTCCACTTATTACAACGGGTGTTAGGTACTTTTGAAAATCCCATTGAGCACCTAAACACCATAACAAATCTGACCCTTAATCTCAGTTCTTAGTTCTGCAACAGAGGTAATAGCACTTCCCAACTCCACAGGGAGGATGAAAAGATAAATATATTAGTGGTTGTGAAGCAGTTACATACTGTAATAACTGAGGCCAGGTAAGTACTATAGCCAAAGATAGATGGCTGGCAGATGGATAACTGATCTTTTCAAAGCTGCAATATTGGGCTCTTACCTTCATCAAAAATACTGTTAGTCTTGTTCCTCTCACTGAGCACACTCTGTCTGCATATCAATGTGAGAGATGATGTATGCAGGGGAAGCCTTTCTCCAGCTCACCATGCTTAATGGACAGTGCTAAATGTGCCTCTTAAGCCCCTTCACTCAAACCTATCACCGAAGCATCTCACATTTTAAAGAGAGGTGATGGCATGTACTCATCTCGCAGTGAACTCCTCTCCTGCTATCGGTGGAAATTCTGTGCTCCTAGGAATCAACAAGGGAGCAGAATTTTCAGTGCCATCCCTGCTCTGCTCTGAAAACTTCAGCAATAATTTAAAGGAGGTCAGCATATGAGTTTGTATTGTGGTTTCAGTGAAAGTCATTCTCTTGGAAAGATCATTACTTACTCAGATTTCTAGTTTTCATTTCCTTCATCATAAACAGTCACATTAATCACTCCAGTACCATGGATTATATTTCCTTATTGTCCTTCTCCTCACCCCTGCCAGGATAATTAATCGTTTTCCTTACTATTATGAGCAGCCTTTTGAATTTTGGGAGAAGAGAGGATATTAAAGATGCCAAGGCAGTACCACCAGAAGCTACGGGCTGCTGACATGCTTCCAATAAAGCAGACATGATTTCCCTAAAAAAATAAAGTTTAATGTGAATAATTCAGGGGGAAAAAATACTTATCTGGGTCCAGCATTGATGCAAACAGGACTTGCAATTCATGGCTTGTACCAAAGGCTACAGCACAGTAGAGGGATGATCCCCAACACGTGAAAAGGAATTAATGTGAGCTGATGACACATTGCTGCCACTTTTGAATTAATTAATCAATCAATCAATCAATTAATTAATTAATTAATTTTAACAAGGAATGGCCTCAAGCTTCAGAATCCTTGTTCCCAATGGTGGATTTTTCTGTGTGGGGCACTAACTTTCCTTGGAAAGAGAAGTTTACTCTCAGGAGGTGAGGAGCATATGATGCAGCGGTGTGGTAACATGAGCTAATTTAATTTTGCTTAGAAACCTCTGGACTGAGAATAGAGCATGTATTACTGCAGCTGTAGCCCATTATTTCTAATGACTCTAATTATTTCTTATGGTATCCATCTGACCAGCTATAAGATTTCACATTGAGCATAAAATTTGCCAGTGTTACCACTGTGCCTACTTACATCTCATACAATTGGTAAATTATGCTAGCAAATAAATGTAGACCTCCATCAATTTGCTGGTAATGAACTAGTATCTCAGGTTGAAATTTTTTTTTCAGTTTTAACTCCCTTGTTTCAATGAAATCAATGGGCTCACCCATTCACAGTGACTTACACTTCCGATTCCATTATTTGTGTGTCTTCTTATATATATCTATCCATAGAAGAAAACATAGTACTTTTCTCCTTATTAACTGGAAGTTAATTAGCTTTTACTGAATTGCAGAGAAACTATACTTAGTTTCTATTTCTAGAATGCTTTTAAACTTTTTTTTTTTTTTTTTTTTTTAATTCTAATTTGTCTTACCTTTGCAGATGAACAATGGGTTGGGTCTGGACTCACCTGGTGAAAACCTCAACTGATTTTAAGTTCAAAGTCTTGTCGTATTCCAAAGAGCAAAAGGCTCTGCCCTGAGCTCTACCCTTCATCACTAGATTTCATTCTTACTGGAAGGTACTGCCATTTTATGAGAACAAAATAAGCTAAAATACGGCAACAACAGCAAGCCTAATATAAAACAAGAAAGAGAAAAAAAGGGAGCTGGACTCAGTACCTTAGAGTGAACAGTTAAAATCAAAAGGGAAAATGCACAATGTCTTTTTCCAAGATACCATGATTTTGAGAAAATATGATGTACATGGCACCGTACAAAATCAGCAAACACTCTGAGAATTTACATTAGAGATCATCACTAATAAGAAAATATGTATCCCTGTTATTTATTGCCTAGCATTGACATAAATCTTGTTTTCAATTACATTTTAATGAAGCACACCAATTACTGTTTGAATAGGGACATCTGATTACAGTCACAATCAACAGAAATAAATCTTGCTTATGGAAGGTTTCCAGGGTATTTTCTTTAGGAACATTAATTACAGAGGTAAACAAGGATATATTATTACCATGTAATCCTATTGTAAACCCTGCCTATTGCTGTGAATACTGTTTAGTTTGAGAGTGTATATCACCATGCAGTTTCCAGTGTTTATGCTGCAAATCTATTAAGTGACAATTCCAGTGCAGCCATCCTTTGAAACAGATTTTTATAGCTGGTGGTCCAAAGCCTCATGTAGTTCCTAATATTATCTAGCAGACAATGAATGAAAATTCTTTCAGCTATCATCCACAAACCATGGTTAAGTCCTAAGGAAAATTCAGATAAATCTGTCAGAGACGTGACAGGCACAAAGGTCTAATGATGTTTTATTGGAAATTGCAGTTTTCTAATTGAGCTAGAGAGAAGTATGGTTCAAATGGCAAGGGGTGCAACAACTTTGCTTCTCTGTGTTTGGGCAACACAGATGTTAAAGAGATGTTGTACAAATTTGAATCAAGAGAAAAAGGAATTGAGAAAATATGAATTACCCTTGTGCTTAACATTGTTCATAAGCTTTAATATTTCCTTTGATAGAGAACATAGTGAACATGTTCATGAATAGTCATGCCTGGACTCTGTGAGTGCTGCAGTGCGATTGATGAAGGCACAGGTGTGGGTGTGGGTGTGTGTACCTGTGTGCTTGCTCCATCCTCCCCTCCTGGTGCGTTGCACTGAGCAAGTCCTGACCATGTCTCCCTGCTTCAGCTCTGCTAATTCAATCTCAAGCTAACGCCTTAAATCTCATAAATCTCATTTTACAACTTTCCTTTTCTCTCGCTCTTTTATTTATTATTTTTTTTAATACAGCTCTTAGCTGCAATACACAAAAAAAAGAGCTTAATCACAAGAAGTGTAATAAATCTACTGCTGCTTTTGCTAACTTCATCTGAGCACCAAAGGAGCTAGTTTATTTATTTTTCACCTAGTTTGAGCTTCAAGTACTGTGTTTAGTGAACTTTTCCTAAACAGAGTCCATGCTAAAACAATACTCTCCTGACCATAAAATGGAAATAACCTAATATCTCTTCAGAAACTACAGCTCTGGGAGGATGGCTAATTGACTAACAGCAGCGGTATGAAACCATTACAAAGCAGGTAAAAACCATCATTAGGAAGATGCTCAGCTAACGTTCAAAGAAGATTTGAGTGGGTCTAGTCAAATAAGGAACCAGAGGAGTTTGTAAGTATGGTACCAGCTTGCTGCACTACGCAGGTGAGAACCAGCTTTCATTTTCCTCCAAAAAAAAGTCACTCCTCAGCAAGAGGAAAAGTTCAAGCACGCAGTTCCTCCTAGCACACTGCAAATCCTCTGTTGTAGTCTTTCAGTACCCTTTGCACTTGCTGAGGCTTATTCACAGCACCAAAATGCAGTAAAACTAGAAAAACATAGACAAGTCAAAATACAGTTGTAAATCCTTTGTGACTGCCTACCATGCTACAGCATGGGAATTGCTGAAGGAGATGTAATTATGCAACGTTGTCCTAAATGTTTTAGGGTTTGGTGTTTTTTTTTGAATTTTTAAGTTTACCAGAAGCCAAGTATAGCATTTATAAGGCAAAAACAGAGATCAAATAGAAGATATCAAATTAATCTAAGGAGAAAAACATACTGTATAATACCACTGAGATCTAGTTTCATTATGAACTGGAATACTGGTGAAGGGTAGAGATTATCAAAGAAAAAAGTACGAGATTAATGTTTAACGAAGTGGAGGTATGGCTGAGAAAATTAAAATCATCTGGATAATTAAAAAATTCTGTTGCTTATAAATCAAGGAAGGAAATTATCATAGAAATTGGGAGATAGTAAAAAATGATATGTGTTAGATACAGATGTGGTTTAAGAAGATGATGTGTTGAAGTGGCCAGGGAAGGAATTCAGGGATGCAAAATGAATTATTCCTATTTTAAGTGTAGAGATGACTGCAACTTTATTCTCCTCACCTGGTGGGTTGTGGGCAGATTGGTCTTGCTCCAAATCCCTACTGTGCCTGACAGACCCAAGCGGAGAGCTGTCTGCAGGATTACCTCCATCCTGCAGTGCTCAATCTTTCAGCCTTAATTGATAAGCTGGAACACCCAGACTCGTCAGTGTGCCATGTGGAGGGAGGCCTCCCTGTAACAGCACCTGGCTGCGGCCAGAAGAAGCGGCTGAGTGGCCGGGGGCCGCATCCTGAGCAGGCACAGTGCTGCTGTGCACCCCTTGGAAAAGGTGCTGACAGCACGGATGTGATTAATAAATCTACAACAATTGCAGGTGGGACTGAGAAGACTCAGGCGATTGAGCTTGTAAACATAATCTCTGCCAGGAACCAGCCATATGAGACACTGAAATACAGGAGAAGAGTCAGCTCTGGCTGGAGGAAAATCAAAGTACAGATGTCCCTTCTCCTGGCATGGTCGGAAGTGGGACAGCAAATGACATAATCACAGAGCAGGCTGAGCTCTAAGCCACAGCACTGCCACTGATGCCACTAGCTGGAACCAAAGAGCCAATCATTTTTTAAATCACAAAATACTCACCACCAAGTGTCTCGTCACAAGTTATGTAGTCTGGGTCAAAAGTGGTCAAGTAATGGTATAGAAATTCCTTCATGGCAGCATGTTTCTAACCAGAGGGGCTTGGAGCTGCAGCTAGGCTGTGCCTCTGATCCTGCTGACTGCAGCTTCTCTGTACTCCCAGCGTGGCAGAGGAACAGACTCGGTAGTTAGATATGGCCCATCTACTACCTAAACCACCTTTTTTTTTGCTTGTCTGATATACCTTGTTATGTGACTTATCGCAATAAAAGAAAACAAATCAAAACAAAATAAAATCCTCTGTCTGTTGGGTGCATTAATAAGCACGCTCATTTCACACATGGAGAAAAATAATTACTTTTTATGTTATCATAATTGCCTAAACCACGAATGCATTTTTCAGAAACAAAGGTTGGGCTGGTGTAAGTTTCTAATTACAGGTTGAAAGCTTCTAATGAAAAGGCATAAATTGGAAGAAACCCTTTCAACCAGAATTACAGAAGAGGCTGCTAAGATTGGGTATTATCTTGACATACTGTCACCAAGCCAGGGAGAAGAAAAAGAAATAGAAACAAAGCATTGAAGCTCTTCAGCGGGGCCACTGACACCGCTTGCTACCTAATGTCTAACAAAGTGCTGCCATCAGAACAGAGGAGATGAAAACATCACAAAGTAGGTCTGTGGGGCCACCGAATTTCATAGCGACCTTGTGCCATTAGAGAGGGGAGGGGGACAGTTATACTCTAGGCTGGAGGAAACGGCTGAGGCTTAAATGGGCTTTTTCCTCAAGATTATACTGGCTCCTGAATGGTGGCAGGAGGACAAAAGCCACCTGAGTTGGCCGAAAATTATAAAACCCGACTGAAATATGGTACTTGAGTCATCTAAAACTTGGTAGATTAACCCACAAATTATTTGTTAACGTAGACATACAGAACTCTACTTTGGGGTGACTTTCATGTGCAGTCAGTGGTTAACCACTGGATCGATTTGGGCCAAATCTCCACCACTTTCATGGCTTCTGCATCTGCTCTACTTTGGAAGAAGACTGCACTATACAAAAATTTTATCTTATTCTTCTGTTTTTCAGGCTGTTAAATAATCCTTCTGAGCATGTCATTAGTGCCAGACAAATCACTTCCTTGTGATAACCCAAAGTACTCAGATGAGAGGATTACTGGCAGGAGTGCACTGCTATACAAACATTGCAGTCATTATCATCAGTGGTTTGCATGCAGTCTTCAACATCAGAACTTCCTTACAAAGAAATGTTGATCTAGATTTCCATTTTAAAATTCTTTTTGAAGTCTATCTGTCGTGGGATTTTTACCTGCCGTTTGGTCAGATACAAAGGAAAAAGGTCAGGTAGATTAAAATTTCACGTGGATAGTGCACTGGTTCAGCATACAGTGCTTTCTGCAGTGATGATTTACTTTTTCTCTTCTCCAATGATTTATTCTATTCCTTCTAAAAAGATTTGACTTAATAGTAAATCACTTACAATGAGAAATATAGAGATAACAAAACTAAAAAGGATTTGAAATGGTAGAATATAAAACCTGCTGGGAAAAAAAGGTGTGTCTGTATGCATCATATACTTGGTGGTGATATCCTTTGGAAACATGCACAGACTTGCCTAAGTGGATTTGAAGAGCTTATTTAGCATGACAAATTGGCTACAACCTGATGGCTATTTCTGAAAACCCATTTATAGACCTTCAGACACTCATACTCCTGTGGCATATCCATTCATTGTACAGTCAATTTATAATGATTCCACCAAATTAAATCTTTATTAACAAACTTATTGACTCTGGCTTTTACTTTCTGTACCCCCTTTTAATTAACTGCAGTAATGAGACAAGCAACATTCAATATAACAAGTGACCAAACATTTTGTTTAAAACCTGTAGTTTATTTCAAGCAGCTTCACAAAAAATGAAGGCTGAATTGCTATTTTCTAAATGTCAATTTTCACACTCTGTTGAACCTTTTCTGAAGCTTGTCAGCCACAAATCTGTAGTCATTTTTTCCCCCTCCGATCAGAGCTATATAGAGCATACAACAGGTTTTCAGCTACTTTTCATTTTTATGCAGAATACGTACCATTTGCTGCCCCCAGTATACTTCACAAAATGGTAAATATGCATAAACTGTAAATCCAAAGGGATGCACATGCCAAAGTTGTGGTCTCTTCCACAATCACAACACCAGCAATACAGTTGTATGTCTGCACGCATAAGGCCACAGACATGATCCAGACTCCTCAAATCCAGCCCATTATTATGCAACAACACTGCTCCATCCTCTTTTCAAATGTACTGGGCTCCTGCTCAGAGTCAGGGAGGTGTTTCACCATCCAGACCACTCGTCCACAGCCTTGCTCCATGATTAGAGGTACTATTCCTATTTCCAGCTGCAATTCCCTGCCTGGTAGGCACAAAGCAGCCTCACTTAGTCACGAGTGCTTCCTTGTACACACACACACTTCCTTGTACAAGCAACTATAACCATGCGCAGAGATGTAGGACTTGGCTCCAGTGAGAAGAAACACCTTTTGCACGGTCAAAACCACTAACAATCATTAAATTTGACCTAACTTTTCCCACACTTACTACTACTTGCTAAAGCTGGGATAGCAAAAAGGGATGACAAAAGATGCTGTCTAGCTCAGGATACTACCACTGAATAGGGTGTTAACCAGTTTCTAGTCTGATTTCTGGCATAAGCCAACCTGGAAATCTGTTGTTCATTCCTGTATCAAACCTATCTGAACTGAAACCTGCCTTTTAACAAGACAGCCAATTTTTAATAAATATCCACTGATGTAAGATTTCTCTGCATCCCTCCTTTGTACTGCTTTGAAACCTATTTTGACAATTTTTGACAGTTTGGAAGATTTTCCTGTGTACAACTTACAATGTCCAACAGAGAATACAAATAAGTGAAAAATGAACACACCTTCTCTGGAGGAATGCCAAGACAAATCCAACAAACAGACACTTCTCTGCTGAGAACAGAGAGAGGGCTCCCGTGTGACCAGCTCTGAGCCATTGTCATTTTTGTCACCGAGTAGTTTGGCAGGGCAATGGGAGGGAAGGGGAGTATTTGAAGAAGTTAGTCTCAAAGGTCTTTGATAGCCTAGAACTGAAAATCTTAAAGCTATTTGAGATTTCCAACTAATTTCTTGCTTTCAAATATGCAAAGGAAAATAGGTTGGGAAATGGTGCAAAGAAGAAAATAAAGAGCTTGTGTGGGTGGGTGGAGGGAGGGAGGAATGGAGCAGAAAGAGCTCAGGAAACAAAAAAAAACCCTCCTTGCTGAAAAAGAGAGCATAGAGATGTCTCCAAAGGGACTACTTTAATTCTGGGAATACTATGTTTTTCAAATTCTTAGCATCAATTTATCTTCAAATAAAAATGAAACTGTTTCCTGTTTATCTTTTTCATACAATCACTCCTGAGTAAAACATGCATTTAAGGTAAGGTTTGGCAATCTTTCAAGAGAGATATGCTAGATTGTATTTTTCTTAACTAAAAGAGAGACTGAGCCTGGTGGTGGCAATTCACCATGTGCTGAGACGTGACCGTACTGGCATAAACCCACCTCTACATAGGGCAGCAACTTCTCTGTCCTGCTCCACCTAGATCTGGGAGCTATAAAGCACTGCTGCTCACAGGTGCTTGTCTCAAGAAGCTGTGAACCCTTCTCTTGGCTCTGCTTCCGCTATTTGATATGTGCCACTGTGCTATCACTGGCATCCATGCTGTAGGTTGTTGGCCTATTTTGTTTTAAGGTATAGAAATCTGTTCTCCAGCTCTTTAGGTCAACCACAGCAGAATGAGAATATGTTCAACATTTCTTGACTTCCATGAGGCTCCTTCCATCTTTCCTTGAGCAAGGCTGCATTTTGACTGTATTAACCTCCCTTATATGACTTTTTAGGAGATAACAAAGAGACAATTACAGCTGCTAATGGAAGAGGTTGAATGGAGGTGAAATGAAATGGATTAAAAAAAAAATGAACTGATGTCAGAAAAGCCTCTGTACCACTCAGTGGCATAACCTTTTCCTAGAACAGGTTTTTAGCTGGGAATTTAATTTCTTTTTACTCTATTTTATTCTGATTTCAAAAAGAGAGGCAGGCAGGTAGGAGGACTGGATTTGTGGTTGAAGCACTGGAATTCAATTTCCAGCCCTGTGATGAACTGCATTTGTGACCACGTGTGAGTGAATTCAGCGCTCCCTGGGCTCACTGCGGTATAGCAGCGGTGGGGATGGCTCAGCGCAGCCCAGGAGGAGTAATTCTCCTCAACACAGCAAAGTGATACAGGCAACTCTTTGATGCCGATTTCTCCTAATAAGGTGGACAACTCATCTGAAAACTTTCTCATAGCTGACTGCTACTTTCGCTTCAGAGCATGGCCCCGAGCCATTACCTCCACAAGCAACTTCACCAGATGGTCTTGTGTGGTGGGAATGCCTCCAGGTACATAGAGGTAACCCCACTGACTTGCCAAGTACTGCCTTTAAAAGAAGTCAGTAGAGTTACCTTGGGAATATAACATGGGAAAGGAAATTGGACCTTAAAAAGAACCTTAATTCCTCCTTTGCATGGCCAAACAAAATAATAATAATAATGAAGAAATACTACAAGTGAAAAAAAAAAGGTAGTTATTTTATGGTCTTTGAAACCAACAGCAATCAAAGCTGCAAGGTATAATTTATTTCCTGGAATTCCCTGCTTTTTCTGAATTGCCTGCACCCTCATGGTATCTCTCAGCAGCCACGCTAACACTATATAGTGATTGTCTCTTTGGTAGGTAGCAGGAGGGAAAATTTTCTGTGGGTGATCACCACTGCTAAAACCTTCCCGGTGAAAATTACTACCATGGTCTTCATCTGTGTCAGTCACCAAAGCTACCACCAAGACAGGCAGAGCAGGAGTTAGAGCATGTTTCTTCCCTTCTCTTTAAAATGCTGGTGTGTTTCTGTTCTTTGATCAAAAGGTGTGAGAGATGTCTTGATTTCTACCATTTGAAGTTACCACTCTGACAGGTTTTGAAATGTCACCTGCTCATCAAAGACAGAGAAATGCTATGTGCCGAGGCTGGCCTGTCACACCCCTGGAACCATGAAATTAAGCATTCCCTGTAACACCCCCATGTCCCAGCAGCCAAAAGTGGCTAATTCTAGTTCCAGAACAGTGAATTCAGTCCTCACTTTGTGGTCCCAAGGAAATGAGGACATTTGTGACACATCCATGCACCACACTGAGGAGCCCTGTTCAACACTGGACCTACCAAACCGAACCAGTACCACTACCCACTTGCTAATGTTAGCCTAACATCTCTGCTAGGATAGAACACTGGAATAAGTCAATCTGACAGATTACTTGTTCTGACACTGAATATCAAGCCTGCCATATAGAGCTCAGAGAATCTACATATCTGTAGCAGAGATACCAGAGAAATACAGTAGAAAATTTCCTTCAGAGAAATTTCCTAGGCAGGGAGGAGGCACTTGAAGCTGGTTACCTGCTGTTCTGCTTTCCAAGAAGGATAAGGAATGTTCTCAACATTAATGACACAGGTTTTCCCAATGTTTCCTTTCATTTTTCACGACCAGACTTCAAGGTTGCTCAGATGTCAAAATGCAACTTTTCAAGTTGGATCCAAACATTCACCAAGATTTGGCTGCAATTTAGGAAGGTGAAGAACCAATCGCCCCCAGCCCATGGCTGTACATCAGCGTGCTGGGGAAGTGTTTAATACTGCAAGCCTAAAGCTTCAAAATGGAAACTTTGGAGTTTTTTCAGCTGTTGTTCTAAAATACATTCTCATGTCCATGCAACATCCCAACATCCCAGTTTATTGTGGCAGTAAATATTTGTTTTTCAAAGCAATTCATAAGTGGTGGAGAGGCAACAGCCTGAGAGTCAACTTGGGTTTTCTCCTGCCTCAGCCTCTGCACTGCTGCACACCATCAGAGAGGCCATTTCAGTGTGCCATGCCTGGTCTCCTTTTGTCTTTTCTTGTTTGCTTGGGAAATAGGTGCAAGGAATCTCTCTTTCACTGTCTACACAGCATTATGCACAGTAAGACCTCGTTTCATCTAAAGCATTTAGGAACCGATCCTATGTAGGAAAATATTAGCCAAACATGCTCAAGTTACCCAAACTCACTTAGTTGTGAATTGGAAGGGAACATATTTAAAATAACAGGACCATTAAAAAAGACTGGAGATTTGTAAAGATGTTTACATGCCTGCTTTCTTTTTTCTACAATTCCAGTGTTGCATCTTTCTGTGCCCATTGCATGTGAAGGAGGCAAGTGTATCTTATCTTCTTATAGTATCTGCTACTGGATCTTCTGGCCTAAATGATTTTCATTCTTATGTAACATACCACATTAAGGGTATTCTCAAGGGAAGGAACTTATTTCATCCCCGTACTCAACAAAATATGGACAATGGGGTCATGAGTCCCATCACACGTCTCTTAATAGACCCTGACTGTCTCAAACAGGAGGGGAGAGGGAGGCAGCTGCCTCTTATAAAACTTGGAAATTGCCAAAGAATTACTTTCCTGTTTCTCAGATATTATTAAGTTCACTGCATTTCTCTCCATCTTAATCCAGTCATTCCTACAGTCCTCTTTATTCCTGTGTACTGCTATAGAGCAAGTCACCAGGTATAAACAACATTTTCTGTTACCCTAAAACCAAACATTTGCCATTTTTAGTTTATAGGTGATGACAGTAATGGAGAACCCACGGCAAAACCAGCAAAATGACACAACTGCCCCTCCACCTCAAACCAGTATAAACATATTCCTTCACTTCAAAAGAGTTCAAACAACTCTGTCCCAGCAGCACGGTGGTGGACCAGGTAGGACCTGCCTTCCTGCAGCCAGCCGAGCTCCTCCAGCAGGAATGCCTGCCTGGGGCTGCAGGGCCAGCCGGGTCTGGCAGGGAGCAGCTCTAGCAGTGGGGATGTGGAATCAAACCTGGGGGCAAGTTTTATCCAGCGATGCTGACTACACTCCTAGTATGCTTCTACAGATGACAGTATACAGAGTATCTATCTCCTCTACAGGATGTCTTTTATAAAGCAGTCACATCCTGACAGTCATGCTGCTTTAACTTTACTGCTCTAGTTAGAGGTATAATGTGGGGAGAGCTTAAAGAGATATAACTGGACAGGCCTGTTTTAATTGTTCCCACTAGACCTGTGCTCTGTGACCTTGGACATCTACAGAGCCATAAATATGAGCTTTGATTGCTGTTCCCATAGTGACTGGCAGGAAAAACACACTGGAGGGTGGACTAGGACCACTTCAAGCAGGCAAGCAGCAACTGGAAATGATTAAGTTCAGAAGCTCTGGGGACACTAATGTCACTTCAGACCAGCCAACCTGGAAGATAAACATTGCTGGGCACTGCGAAAATGATTTTTCTATTTGCTTTCCACTGAGAGAGTGAACTAGGCTGCACTATAGGCACCAGGCTTGGCAAATGAGACTGTGAGCACTTCTGAGGCAAATTTACCAGTCCTTTCTGCTGCTGGAGATGTCAAAGCTATTAGCAGGGCCTGTCACATTTGTGCTGTGCACGCTTGCTGTTGAGGAACAGGAATGCCAGCCCTTGAGCTCAGTTATACCCGCAGAGCAGGCACTGCTGATTCACAAAGAACATTTCTACATGGAGCAACACACAATGTGGGAGGGCTGTCCTGGGCTGTCCCTCTTCCAGTGCCAAGGCCAGCGCCCTGCATTGTGCACTAAAGGTTGTCACAGGGTTTGGTGTGGAAGGGAGACCCTTGGCAACCCACTCTAAAAGGACAAGGACCTGGTGGATATACTTGTGGAGAGGAATGCAGCTTGTCCTGCAACTGTGACATCCAGCTCTCGCTCTCACTGTGCTCTGTGCTGTGAATAAAGAAATAGAATTCAAATAGCTCTAAACTCTCCTATTTCATTATAAGAAATGGTAGGGTTTCAGGAAAAAAGTAATGACACATGCTGGTGGCCTGAGTATATATAAAAGCAGCTCAGGAATATTTACATTAGCAGAGTGCACAGCAGGAAAAGCTGAGCTGTGCTAAAGGCAAAGCTGCCAGAGTATTTTTGAGTGACTTGCTCAATAGCACCGCATGGTGTACTCGCTGGCTGCCCATTCCACACGCAGCTTCATTAACTCCCTGGCAATCTGGGCCCTACATGTCACAGAAGAATGGAATTTACACATGGTCAAACCTAGCATCGCCCATAGATCACTCAAAGTTCTCAAAAACACAATGGCCTCACCATCTCTGTGAGTATATTAAGGTTTGGAAGAGAAAATAGCTGTTCAACAATCCAGGATAAATCAGTAATTATTCATATGGAAAGTAACGCTGAATCTATCTGTCTATACACTTTATACACTATCCAAAGTCTCCAATTCACATATATAAAACTCTTCAGATGTTGGTATTGTGGTAATGTTAATGCCAAAAGGAAACAGATAAGCCAATAAAAGAACAAGTACAAGGCATCACTTCTCCCTTACTACATATAGTACTTTTACATATATGCATAGGTCAGTTAAAAATTCCATGGTAATTCTGACATATTTTGAAGTCCAGATCACATGGTGTTTTATGAGAAGTAGTTTAGTGGCACACCACAAGAAGACACCATACTATTCTTATGTGATAACTGATCATCCCGGTTTCTTCTCTATGCCTCTAGCCTTTCATGGAAAGTAGATCCCATCATTTTTCAAGTAGTTGAGTCAGATTTGCAAAGTCTGCACATTCTTATAGTGACCACATGCACTTAAAGCATCAGCTATTTTTTTTTTTTTTTCTAAGTTTGGTTCCTCTTTTCTTTTTTTAAACCAAGTAGAAAATGACAGAATTGTCTGACATTCTTTTTTAAAATGACCATCTCATGTCCCCTGGAACGTCACACTCTGAAAAATCAAGCATTATAAAAAATGAATCTCTAAGGTGCTCAAATGTGTTAAGTTACTTTTGGAAATGCTGTCTAACAATAATTATTGCCTGCTCTGCTTCACTGTTAATCTCTCTTTTAGAAAGTGCACTTCTTGAACTGGAGAAAATGACATTTTTAAGAAGAATTTTGCATTTTTCTGACTGCAGCAAACCATATGGAGAGTGGCTGACGGGTCCTGATGGATAACATACTAGCAGCTTCCCAGAATACTTATCACTGAAAAGAAGGAAGCTCCACCGAAGTGGCATGAATCACTCCATAAATCAATGCCACACTGTTAATTCCTGACAGGTACTAAAATTAAGGGCTGGTCAATTTTGTGAATTGGTCCTGTGAAAGTCTTGCAATCATTCTTTCAAGAGAGCCGTACTCTCCATTTGGGAAACAAGAGAACCGTTATATGTAAGTATTCAGTGGCTCTGCTGAAATTTCAGCTTGAAGACTAATTTTGCTATTCATCACTCTAAGTCAAAGATGTTGCTTTATTTATATCAAGTTTTTTTTTTTTTTTTTCTCCTGGAAATTAAAATCAAAAAAAGCATTTCATTTGTTGAAGAATCGTTCAGTCCTACTGGCAGGTTGGCCAGTGCTGTAACCTTCCATAGCCTGGACTAGGAAAGCTGGACACTAAGGAAATTGTATGTGCTTTGCTTCACTTAGAAACAGAGAACTGGCATCCAGCTAGAGAATAGCTTTCTCAAAGAGATGATTATGCAACCAACACTTGCTTTGGTATCACACAGACATTTTGACATACTGCCTGAGTCAGAGAAACACTTCTAATGTGTAACTGAGCACCTTTGCCTGCAGAACTCCCATTGCATTGGCACCGATTCCCCTTTCAAGTCACATCAGCTCACAAGGTATGATGCAACATCATTGAAAATGTGCATGTATTTATTAGAGGTTACAGCATAAAATATGCAGGCACCTTGAAATATATTTCAGACTGTGATGGCAGGCAGAGTGACTAAATATATGTCAAAGGTTTATGATGAACTCTAAAGTGTCTTCATTTAAGAGGCAGCATCATTTTTTATAGGCATCCTTTATTGCTTGATTTATTCTTTCTATCTGTAACTAACCTCTAGACTCATAGATTTAGACTCCTGGTGTGATGTTGCTTGAATGCCATGTGCCTCAGAGCTCTGCAAAATGTTCTGACAAAGTCATTGCTCGGTCCTTTCTCACTGTTCAGAACAATGCCAATGGATGAAGAGATTAAATGATACCCCACTGCTCAACTGAGAACCCATAAAATCAACATATTTAGTGGGTGTTCTAGAAAATTTGACACATGCTAAGCAGGAAAGAGCAGGAAAAGACTAGGAGAGATTTAATGTTCCGTTTTCCAATCTCTTCAGCAATATTGCCCTTGACGTTTTCAGTAAGGCCTTTTTTTGCAAAGAATTAGGCATAAACTGATGGTGGGGATGAAGAACTGAGTCTAAGTGAATGACAAATTACTCTCTTCCTGATAGAATCAATTTGATCCCATACATCAGAAACTGAGCATTTATGGGCCCAGTGCCATGCTAAGGCAGCTACCAGATCCCAGGGCTGAATTCAGGGCCAGGGTTGTTTCCAGATGAGCAGCTCATGCAGAAATGCATACAGTGTGTTTACAAGAAGACTTTATTAACTTGAAGTGAATTATACAGAAGTGATCAAGGTACACAATGTGCTGTGTAAGGCCATCATTACCTCATGACTTGATGGGAACTTTTTTTGAATAAAGGCAAAGCATTGCCTACAGGATTTAGCCTATTAATACTAACACCAAAACCGCATTTGGTAATCCCACATTACCAAAGTTTCCGTACTTCAAAAAGTATTAGTAAATTAAGCCAGTGCCTGCACTATGATATGCACCTAAAGGTTTAGATTTGGTGGGGAGCAGAAATGCATTGCCCAAATTTCCTGGCACTGTATGGTTGGGACTGGCTTTTTCCACTGGGCTCCCAGCACAGTTGCTTCTGCCCTAGGGGAGCAAGAATTGATTATCTGGTACAGAGAGGTTTGCAGGCTTTAGACAGAAATAAACAGCAATTACGAATAACTTGATTTTTGTACCCTAAAAGTCTCTGTCAGAAATGTAATTTGTAATTAATTAGAAGTGTATAAACCAGATAAAAACCTGCTAAAGTCAAGTAGCTTTTAACCCAGGGAACTCTGGATTTCAACCACTGGCTGAAAGCTCAGGACCTTTCACAAGTTTTCCTGTGCTTTCCAGGTGATCCTTCTGGCAGCACTCGAGTTTCCAAAATGAAATTCTCCAGGTTTATAAAAAACCTTCCATCTTTAGACAGAGCTCCTCAGCTGATTCTTGTAAGATATCATGTTTTTCTAAAGAGACTTTTATTGCAGTATGAATTTATTACAAACCATTTCACATGCACACATTTTCAATCATACCTTGTGGGTCATAAGAGAGAGAATTTAATTTTGGAAACCTTAGGAAGCAATAATAATCTTTAACCTCTGGCATTGCATGAGAAGATACTGCATATTTTCCATCAAAATGAACAGCTCTAATAACCTTACATTAATATCCATTTATATTTATTACTCCTTCATTAAAGCTAAGACACCAAATCCTTAATAAAAAAAAATAAAATTGACATTTTACTTTACTTCTTTCTCTGTCTTTTAAAATGTTAATACTGAAGGAAGTGGACAGGACATGACATATTTTTATCACTGCCACACAGTTCAGCACCAGTAGCATAAACCCTTTGTGTCTTGCTTTTTGCCCTTATTATATAAAATATAAGCAGATTTTCACTGAGTTCACTGGCAGGGAACATCTCCTTACAGCAGCACATCCCCTCATTATCCAGCTCTCTCAGCTGTTCTCAAACTCACCAGGAGGCCATTTCCCCTCTGCTTTACAACCTCTTTTATGATCCTTGATGGCCTAAGTTTTGGGGGGTTTTGGCTTACTTTCTTGCTTGATTCCCCTGTGTCACTTTATAACATGTCTTCAGCCAGCCCTCCCACAACCATCCTTAATGACATGAAACCAGGCACAGAGGGAGAGAATGTGTTTTTCTATTGTGAAAAGCAAGAGATAATTCATGAACTGAGGTCAACTCAACATGAGAAACAGAATTGCAGCTGAGTTCCAGCTGTCAGAACAACTGTCAGGAGGGTCCCAAAAGCCTGATACTCCTTCGTGTTAGCCTAGTCTGGGGGGAAAGATCCTCTGCTTCTGCAGATATTGACCACACCCTGGGAGATTGGCTCCTCTTCTCTGGAGTACCAGGCTGTATTTCTGAATGTGTTTTTCAGGCTTTCTTGGAGCCCCACACCTGCTTTTTGGATCTTAGTGCTGTGCTTTGCAATCACATTTCTGCTTCCTCATCTCCTGCATGGCCCCAAAGCCACACAACACTGTGTGAAACACACATTTATAAGTTTGGCTTCCTCTATCCAAGGACACACTGTCCTTGTGCAACTGAAGTGAAACATGGCATTATTTTACTTGCCAGCAAAGCTCTGTGTACATATTGAGGTATGTATTTATAGCAGCCACCTCTGCTTATGGATGAAATGGTGGCTGCCACTTTGCCTTTCAAACCAGCAATGCTCCACCTTTACTATGGTTCTTTCGCATATTTGGCCTCAAAAAAATGCTGCTTTTTTTCAAGGACTCACTCCAGTTCCAATTCAGTTGGGAACCAGAGCAAGGACTTCCAGCTTCAGAAGTGTCAACAGAATCTGGAAATAAGGTGGTGAAGTCCACAGGCTTTCAATTTTACTAAGACTGAGAAGAGAAAGCGGAACCACCTGTCAGCTTCTGCCCGTGCTGCCTGCACAAGTAGCTTCTGCATTTCCATTTTTTCTCCTTCATGGCACATGAGCATGCATAATGGGCAAGATGGGTCACCGACCACCTCCAGTCCAACGTTGCTGAGCCAACTCAGTGCTGAGCCCAGAAACCGCACGTCAGCACACAGCTAATGCTCACATGTTAATAATACATTATTATTGTTCTAGATGAAGTAGAGACCAGGGGAGCAACTATGGGTTGTGCAGGGGTCTCCAAAGAGGGACACAGCTTTGACTGCCAAGTCATATTTAGAAAGGGGTTCTCCTTAGACACATGCTGCTGCTGCATGGAGAGGCAGAGCTGAGTCCTAACACCATTCAAGAGCAGGGACTGACATTCCTTCAGTATGAACTCAGTAACACTATTTGGTCAGAAATTATTACTATTTAAAACAACCAGAGGTGCCACAATAAGCCACAAGATAAATGCATACTGCAAAATATACACGAGGAGTAGAGCAGCAGCAGCCACTGCACATTAAAAAGATAAAATCAATTCAAGTCATGAGGAAACAACATAGCTACTCCTGTTTGGCCTAGACAAAACAACTCTATGCCACATGAAACATAAATTCAGAATAAAGATTCTGTAGGCACAGTGAATATTTATGATTTTTCTTAATAAGTATACAAAATACTGCTTTCAAAAGAAAGGATCCTGTTACAGTTATGGACACATTTTTCTCCTCTCGATAATAGGGTTATGTAACAGCTATTGATTCCTGACTACAGTCCAAAGTAAGTTAGTGTATTTGTAAAAATGTCCTTTTTAATCACAGTGGACTTGTATAGCTCAAAGTACTTCACTCACATTAAATAATAAATATTATTGCCTTGATACAGCCAAACCCCCCAGCATCAGCAGACAGCAGTAGGAAACAAAACCCTGAGGAAAGCCTCACTCGGGTGGGAAAGTGTCTGAACTGTCCTTCCCTATTTTTGTACTAGGTTCCTGAGAAGTCTGTGTTAAATCCTCGGTTTTAAGGAAGCTGGTTTGTAACTAGTGCTCTTCAGCAGGTGAAACCCCAGCTGCGGTTCCCGTGCTGGGCTCAGCACGGCTGCGGGCGTGGGGAGCTCTGTTGGCTCGCGTGCGAAGGCTCAGCGGGGAGACAGTCCTTCCTTAAAAGCAGTTACCAAGTGCTGAGTAAGGCAGATTTTTATTTTTCCTGCTTTGCTCTTCACTTTGGGTTTTAGAAATGTGAGGTACACAGCTGGTGAGAAGTATAAAGGGATAGAGAGAAATATTAAAGAAACCCATGTATTTTTCTACTCAAAAGCAAGCATGATGCTCAGCGGATTACATTCCTCTCATTTCTTTAAGATAAGAGCAGTGTTCAAAGGAAAAACTTCTCTTCTGAGCTATTCAGCTATTTTGAATATGGCTACATCCTAAATATCATGGTATTTGCAAAGGATTGGGATCACAGTGATAGGTGGGTAAGGTGTTTTCCTTGACACCTTTCTGTTTACTTCTGTATTTTGTGCTCAATATCCTTGATACAAATAGCTCTATCTCAAGTACAAATGTTATAATAAAACAACAGTTTTTGAGTCTCTCACAGAGCATTACAAATGACGCATCCCAGACCATCACACCAACTGATTCAGAGTGCAGCATCTCCCAACTACCCAATGTAACAGCAGCACCAGCCAGACTCTGCTGCAAGGTAAACATGCTGCCCAACTTGTACTGAAACAAATGCTGGCTTGCCTGCCCTTCTCTCTGGGTAGTTGTCTAATGATTGCTTTTAGGACACTTATGGCTGCAGTTAGTCAATAACCTGCAGATCCTGTTACAGTTGACACCCCAAAAATGGTCCTTAAGAGCCTGCAAACCCGGTACCCCTTCCAGGGTACAAGGAGTAAGGTACATCACTCCGGAACATGGTAGCCCTCCTTAATCATTATCAAAATGTAAATGAAAGGTAAAATTTTCTAGAAACATCTGCATTCTGGAGGTTAAAGGGTATTTTCATCATTTTCTGTAAGACCTTCCAAAAAATACCACCTCTGGGAGCAGACTAACGTACAAGACAGATACATCATGTTAGATGTGTCACCATATCCTTTTAATCAGTGCATAGTCAATATTCTGTATTATATGAATAACTAATTAGTTTTGCAACTTATTTCCACAGATGTCATTGCAAAATCTATCTGAGGAATGTCATCTGCACTTGAGAGAAGGACAAGCATTGTAATTAAGTTTTAAGCCATTTCACCAGTGAGAGTCTGCCATGGAGTGTGAAATGGCTATAATTCACATTTTTAAGACCTTGCATTTATTAGCATCTATTTTCTATTCAAGGTTAGTGGTGTGCTTCAGAGAGTTAAAAAAAAGCAAAAAAAAGCTCACATTTTTGTTATTCAGATGGATAGATGTGTATGTCTGACTGTATAGATTGGTCACACTGATAGGGTTTCTCTCAAGTCCCAGAGGACTTCTGGCTCATACACCTTTGTGAATGGCACGCGAACGTTAGATGAATGCTCTGATTATGGAGCATTCAACAGCAGCAACACTCTGCTCTTGAAAGCTAATGACAGTCCCGGGCACAACGCACCTAGGCAGGATAGAGATCTTGTATACAAGCAAGATACTCAATGTGAGATAACAGTCAGGACTGATGATTAATATCTCTGAGAAGAAGGCTTTGTTTGCATTAGGAAACCCCTACAGAATAAATGCAGAGAGTGATTAATGAACCAGGATATTGTATTTTATTCAGGGCCCAGGAAAAGTTAAATGGGTCTCTGTCTGGAGCTCTTGCTCCAGTTGCAATTATGCTGCTTAAATATATGCAGAAGTCTTGTGTATCCTCCCACCAACCACCAAATGAGAAGGATATTTCCACTGCTCTCTATCTGATAAGACATGCCATTTAGCAGCAATTTCCTTTAGAAATCTGCCCTTTACTTCCCTGCTCCCAGACCTGTTTTGATTTGAAGGGCCACGTAGCTCTGGTGGAATACTCCCACTCTCGCACCCACACGTTCCTGCAGCTCTGGGGACATGAGTCCAGCTGGGACAAACCACGTACCCCACTGCAGGCTGCTCAACCACCAATTCCGACTGCCTTGTCTATTTTCCCTAGCTTGAGCCTATCTCATTTTTTACTTCAGCAATATACTGTGTTCAAAACACCTTCATGCCAGGCTCCCCTTCCTGCCAAGCCTGCTTTCACCATCCATTAGCTCTCTTTGAAGAAGATCTGCCTGTCTATGGACAGATGCTATTAGCAGCACTGTGAACAGGGCAGGGCCGTGATTTATCCAGCCGGGATAAATCAGCAAGGTTCTGTCAACACCTCTGCCATTTCCCAGGCGTGTGCCTCCTGAGCATCTCATCCAAATCTAGGCATCTTTAGCAGGTGACTAAAAACAGGGAATAAAAGGACACCAAGAGCTAAATCCCCTCTTTCTGGTGCTGGATATGAAAGAGATGAATGCCATTAAGAGATGATTTTCTGGGGTAAGGAAAAGAGAACAGCAACACCCTTCTCCCTCTTTTTGCAATAGAAATACTTTAACAGATGGAAAGCTCCAGCAGTCAACTGCCTCCTTAACTCCAAGCCTTGTATCCAATGGTATAAATAGATCTTAATACACTGCCCACAAGAAGCCTATGGAAAGACTGCCTTTGATTTGGGAGGGCTGTGGCTTGTCTTCTATAATAGATGAGCGGACAGCAGCTTTGAAGGAATGTCAACAGGAGGAAGTGCTAAAGCAAAATGGCTGTAGCTGTGAAATCAGTGTGAATTCTGCTCTGAGAAAGTTTCATCCAACAGCAAGCATTTCAGGAAGCCTTAGCTGTCCCAGTAAAATTGTTAGATCAGATGCTGTCTCCTAGATTAGAAAATGGAAAGTGATGAGGACCTCTGCTATTCAAAAGAAACTCATCAAAGTCCACTTAAATTAGCCTGAAGTTTAGAAACCAGAAACCTGTTATCTTATTTTAGTTGTACGCTAATAGGTATGTGTTGACTTTAGCGGAGATAGTCATATAAATCCAACCCATCTGTGTAGTATGAAAATAGTTATATTTGTTACGATGTGGAAAGTAAACCTCATCCCAATGCAAAAGTCTGTTGTCTTTTAAGCTGGTAGGACTACCAAAATTATTGGGATTGCACTGGTATAACAGAGAAAAGAATTGCATCCTTTCTGGTAAATCAATCGGAAAATAACACCAGCTAGGTACAAAGCTACATTGGCCATTTTTCCCTTGCTGACACCTCACAGGAATCCCCAAGTGTTTGCTGTAAACTAAACAGTGTTTCAGTATCACACACTAGTCTTTATAAACGACTTCCATTTCTCACCAATTACTTCCCCTTTCATAACATTGTTTTTTTTAATTTCCTCTATTTTTTCCCTCTTAATCTTTATTAATGTAATGGGGTTTAGACAGAAACATTATTTGTGTTTGTACATATTGAAAATGTCTCTGCTGCACTGTGAAACACAGCTGAGAGAAACCTTAATTTGATAAGAATTATTGTTTTGCAAAACGAGTACTGTTACATTAGCTGAGCACTGTATTTAAATGGCTTTTTCTTACAATAGGTCTCACTTGGACTATTTGGATAGTTCAGTACTGTACATGGTAAGGTAGAATTGTACTAATAAAATCAAGCTGCACGTACATTTCATCTGCCATTTGGTACTTTCAGTGCTTCATAATTAACTTTGGTCAAAAATTACCACTTCAAGACCGAGGGATTAATTCTCCCTTAACAATATTTGTGCATATACAGGAAAAACAGTTATCCCTTGGCTTCCTGGCCTTGGATGAGTGGTTTACTGCATTTTTAACCTACAATAATTGTGGATGAATTCCGGGTGTGTGCTTGCCCCTCATGGAGTGAATTTCATGCTGTCTGATTTCTTTTTATTTAACTCTGGGAACAGAAATGCCCTAAACCAGGTTTTCATGCTCTGGGTGCCCTTGCCCAGCATGATCTGGACGTTGAGGAGGTGCCTACACTAGCTCTGAGCCCAGGGACAGGGATGGATGCTATAACACAGCATCCACCTGGCATACACCTGCCCAGCTTCCAGCATTTAGCAGTTTAACAACATCCTCCTATATTCTTATATTGGATCACCCACTTCTTAATCCCCTCCTCTCAAATTATTTCACTTCTTCCTTACTCATTGGCTCGTCTAGCCCTTATCCCTCACCTTGGAAGAGTGCTGATCTTGTGTTTGTTGGACAGCTTCTGTTAGCCGCCTTGGCATATATTTGCCTTTTGGAAGAAGATAAATAGAGAAAAGCAGGTGATTCCTGCCAGTGTCAAGGAGAGGCTCTCAAGATAGGCTCCTGACAAGTTACTTGGGTGCTGCTAAAATAATCCAGTGAGAAAAGGTCATCTTGAATTCAACTTTCACACATAGGCAATCACATTACCATATGTCAAAGACACCAACCTTCATTAGGAAGAATCACTGTGGAGGAGTACAAGTATTTCAATGTCCAAACAAAATCTCCCAAGCCCTCCCCCTAAACTATTTTGGGATGATACTGAATGACAGTGTTAAAAATTTCAAGAATCTGAAAATAACTTGAATTTGTGTGCTTTCATTTTTACTGATTTTGACCAATTTAGAACCCAATGACCAACTACCAAAATTTTCAAGAGTCTAAAATTATATAAGTAAAAACATGGAAATGTTCACAGAAGTATATAAAATAGTTTTTCAACCATCTTTAGTTCTTAGGTGATTATTAAAGAATATTCTAGATCCCAAACAGGAAACACGAACCATTAATAACACCCTGCACTAAAGACATTATGAACTCTGTCATTCCTACTAGCACTGATACTGCACAGGATTGGTTTAGGACATGAATGTGTCCTGTGCTGTGCAGCATGGGAGAGTACCTCCTAAGAAGACTCAGCAGCAAAGTCCAGACCTGGCTCAAACAAACACCGAAACAATTCTTGCAGCTTTGTGATGGGCTTAGCATGTAAGGAAAAAGCTACACACATATCGCCACCTGAATTTTCTCCATCTAAAGCAGTGCAGACAAAAGTGTTTTAAAAAGGACACTCAGAAAAGAGGACCACACCTTGTCTGATCTTCAGGACAGTAACCACCTCGTAGAGTAGCTGGTTACTAATAAATTAATTAGGCTATATGAACCGAACACCGTTTATCAGCTAAATGGGGACAGAGATTCTGTTAAGAACATGTGTGCTGTCGCTTGGAGCGTGTCAGTCTTTGTGACACATGGACATGACTGAAGGCCTTTGGGAGATGGGGGGAAAAAGAAGGAAAGAAACAGAGATGACTGGCATGATAGCTGTCTTGCAGGGGAAATCAGTCTTTCTTTTAGGGAGGGGAGGAAGGGAAAGAAGACATACAGATGGTCTGACTCCCTGTGGTGACAGGAGCAGTTGGTCTCCTCTCTTTCTGATAGTGACAGTCGCTGTCACCTTATTTTGAAGTCTCCCAATGAAAAAGTGGGAGTCAGTATGGTACTGAAAAGAGCAAATGGATAAATCATGTAACTAATCGTAACCATTTGGTCTAGGAAGAGTGATGGAGGTTGGTGGTGCCTGTTGACAGCCTGCAATAGCTGAATGCGCACTTTCCCCTCCCTGAGAACTTCAGCCTAAGGAGGAAAGAAAGTTTGCGCTATTTATTACAGAAAAAGGTCTTTTAGAGTCAAGCCAGCTACTGAGTGCGTGTTTACAATGCTGCTTTCCTAGCAATGAATGACAGCTCGGGACCCACAGGCTGCCATCTCATTCAGTCCCATTTCACTGCAGAATGCTTTTAAATAGGCCAAAAGGACACCTTATGCACACACTTTGCTATCAAAATAGGAAAGTACCAAAAAATGTCCCCCCAGAGTATGATTATTTTCTCTATTAACTCTGTATTGCACCCAAAAGGCACTATTTTACCTAAGAAGCAGCCAGTGCTCCAACATGTAGAGAGAGAGATGGATGGTTCTTGGTTTGGGAAAGTATAGAGCATTTGCTCTTGGGAAACCTTGCTTCCTCTACACAGTGCTACCATTGGCTCTTTTCTTCTCAGGGTGGTGGATAAAACATTTATTTTTGCCAGGATAAAATTTTCAGAAGCACACAAATTGTTTTAGGACCCTGTGGGACATTTTTTTTTGAAAGTAAATCCTATTCAATGATTTTCCCTTAAAAAAAAAAAAAAAAAAAGAAGAAGAAAAAAAACCCCACCAGCTTTTTTACAGGATTTTTTTCACCCAGTCCGCTAATTTCAAAGGAAGTCAGTTATCTAACAGATCTCTACATAGAACAAGTGAAATAACAACATGAATTTAAAGCAGATCAAATATATTGACCTAATCCCTTGCATGGAAACTGCCAATAATGCATTTCCATTTCATTTAGGTTAATTCTCTTTGGAACAGAAGCATACTCAATCAGATTAAGGCCATTTTAATTCACGTGTCCCCTCTAATATGACACCCTACACTTATTTGGATTAAATTCCCCTCCCATGTTTAGAAAAGTCCTAACTAACCATAAACTTGGACCTAAACCTTGCATCTCTTTTGCACTACTGAAAATGGGACCTGTTTTTTTGTTATTTAGATCCTATTGGATATTTTAACCATAATATTGATTCTTTTTTTTTTTTTTTTTTTTTCCTGAAAATGTCAGTAAACATAAACTGTGCCAGAAAGCGTTTGTCACCTGAACCTCACCTGCAAATCCACCCACCACTGAATGCTTTATTTGCTTGCTCTGCCTGGAGAAACGGAGGGTACGTGTGCCACCATGGCACTCTGCCCTCCTGGGGCTCCTTCCACCATGGCAGACCCCGGAGCTGCCCTGGCAGCTGCACATCAGGCTGAGCAAAGACCATGTTTCCTCTTTTTATAAAGGAAGTATACCAAGATTGGGAAAACCACAAGGCATGGTGAAAGTCACTGCATGGAGAAAGAGAACAAACTTTCATAACAAACTGCATCATACCACCACTGCACTTGTCTGACATATGATCCCCATAGTGCAAAATGGGAACAATTATAGTGTTTCCTGAGAGAAACTGAAAGTTAGAGATAGACCCAAGGGAAGGCAACCAAGGTATTTTTTATCTTTCACAGGGATCTAGCTGGGCCATAACTATCCCTGGTATCAGAGCAGAGAGAGTTAATGAGAGGTCCTCTCCCATCTTGGTGCGTCTGCAGTGAATCTGCAGCACTCGTGCACAACTTTAGCTGTCTAGAACTAAGGACAAGAGATCCTTCTGTAGATTTTTTTCACCTTCTCACTCTCTCTTTTTCTAACAAAGGGCATTAGAGCACTGATGGCAAACCCCTACAGCCTTCTTGGCCAGAAGATACCAGGAGATTCAGTCAATAATTTATTAGGCTATTTGATTAGTCTCTTTTCAGAAACTAGTCATCCAAACTAATCTGTAGTGCTACACCTGTTTTTTTTTCTTTTCTTTTTTTTTTTTTTTTTTTTTTTTTTTTAAATAAATTATAATGCCCAGCGTTAGCTTGAGAGCAAAGCTGGTTCCCAGGAGCTGTGCTGTTTATTCCCTCCTGATATATTGCTGTCATCAAGCAACATCTCTGCAAGTGTCAGCAGTTACATGCATGGAGAGCTAGACCCTGTGTAGGCCAGGGAGGGTCTGCATTTCTGAAAGACAGATAATGCTGGTGAGCATTATCCTTTTGCCTGCTGCTACTCCCTGTGATTCAGTATGTATTCCACTGCTGCCCTGCACAACCAGGAAGATTTCTCTATTTTTTTTCAAGTGCTGGGCCCAGGGTATGCAGAGCATGTTACAGAGGAGAAATGATGCTCTCATAACCCGTGTTTGCCTTTAGCTCAGTCATATCACATGTAAACATGGCAGGTCCCTTCTCTTCCATGGCATCCTCTCGGTGATGCCTTCCAAAGTGAATCCCCAAGCTCTTATGTAAAAGCAGAAAAGATGCCCAGCAGTATGCACAACTCCAACAAGGCGCCACTGAGTTACCGTTAAACCATATTCCAAAGTTTACCTTAGTTCCTTGAAGGGGTCTGCCCTGACATTGGGAGTTTCTATAGATTTAGGGAACACTGTGCCTTCTGCTCCTGAAATCACAAAACAAAACAGAAGACAAATTGTAAACATCATAAGCTGTTATCAGGGGAGTGATTGTCAAATCATATCTAGGTGCAATTTAACCCATTGCCTGACCCCATTTCTCTCTTGCACACATCCCTTCTGTCCCCAGGAAAAGCCAGATCTTGATCATCTGAAATGGTTGCCTTGATTACAACTGGGATTTGCCTGTAAACCACACTTCTGGCTGTAAAAGCAGCTGCTCGCACCCTAACTGTGGGACGTGTTTGCTAACCCAACTGACGCAGAGAGCTCGGAAAAGATACCCCCTTGGTAACCAGGCATCTAATCCAGCTACATCCCTCATTAATGAACCTGGATGCATGTCATGACATTACTTCTTTTGCTGGGCTCTGAGAGATGCTTAAAGGAGAATGCCAAATTTTGGCTCAATCACTGCAAATGTCTCTCCAGTCAGGCTGTGCTGCTGCCTGAGGAAAAGGAGGGAGGTGCCCACCTGATGAAATGCTGAAAAAACAGGCAGTAGACTGATCTAGTCCCAGCCTGGCCACCGGTTCAATATGTGACCCAGAAGTAATATAACTTCTGCTCAATTCCCCCTTCTCTTAGAGACAGTGGCTCAAACCACAATAGGAAGGCAGCACTATCCCCATTTGCTGTCTGTTTTTAGACCACAAGCTCTAAACCAATAGGTAATATGAACAGCTTTCCTAAGTTTCAGGCCATTGCAATCCTCTTCCATAGCCACCTGAATACCCCAGGTTGGGCCATTTCACCCACCCATCCCTGCACTGGGTTTCTATTTTATGACTGAGCTATGCTATGTCTCTCTAGGAAGATGTGCTCTCCCCATATAATTGTTTTAAGCTTAAGGAAGCCCATGCCATCCTCTGGTAAGCCCTTCCAGTAATTGTTCTAATTCAAAAATGTGCATCTAATCTGAATTAGTCTCACTTCAGCTTTCAGCCACTAAATCTTCTCGTGTCCTTGAATGCCAGCCAATAGGCCCTGCATGAGCAGACTCTCCACCTTCTGTGACCCAACTACCCCAGCCTTCTCTGGTTCAGGTTACAGCTTTCTGAATCATTCACTGTGAATTAGATTTACTGGACTTCTCATTGCTCTGTTCTGAACCCATTCCACTTTTAAAATACTCTGTTGGGACACAGGAGTCCCCAAGCGCTGTGACTGACCCTCTGTGCTGCAGAATGTTATGTCGTCACTCTCACTGAAACTTCCATTTAAAACACAGCTAAGAATAGTACTGTCTTACCCACAGCAATGCACTAGAAATAAAAAATATTCTGAGATGATGCAAAACATGTTAATACAACATCCTTCTGTAACTTCTGCTATAAGTGAGAAACACCTGTGGCTTCAGTAAGATTACACTTTCTTTGCACTGAAATAAATTAACTAATCTGTCCCACTATGTTAAAGAAAAAAAATTAGAATGAAAATAAGCACTCTAACATTTATAAAAAAGAAACCAACTCCTTTTTAACCTAGAGAAAAACAAAGTAATCTCAAAGATGATAAAAGCAGTCTAAAGTTTGAAGCTTTATACTTGGGAATTGAAATTGATCCTATGGCACAATACAGATATTTAGCTCTTAACTTTACTATAAACCTTCATCGTTACAGGCTGTCAAAAGCAGCTGTAACTTGCCAGCCATGAAGGTTATTATTATCAGATCTGTCCTCTCTCAACAGTTTCCAAATGATTTAAGTCTCTGCTTATCCACACAATTGCCTTGGCTATTAGCTTTGCAATGAAACTTAGCAAAAGATGCAGCCTGCACATATCTGCATAATAAACCAATGATTTTCTGATGGGAGGAAGATGAAGAAGTGCAGCTGGAGAGGTGCATATACATATTCTTGTACTCTTTCCACTTGTATTACTTAAATAGTGTCTTTCTGCTGTTAATTTTAATTAATTTTTACATACTTTAAGTCAGCTACTTAAGTTATGCAAAGCCCCAAATAATGATCTGCATCTAACCAGAAATGCATGCAGAATAAGGCAAAACTTTAGCATATTTCTAATGATTTGGGTTTTTTCCATGCTTTCATTATTTATTTTAAAAGCTGGAAGCAACTTTGGAAAGAATGCCAGTGACGACTCCAACGCAGTCATTTCAGGAAGGCTGAAAACAAAAGAAGTTTGTTATTCCTTTCCTCCATCTTGTTTTCCTTTCCCTACACACAGTTCTTTAACCCTCTTTTCCGGTCATATTTATTTCCAGATCCATGGAAGGGTCTCTTATGCACTGGGAACAGGAATGAGATCTCCAAATCCTTCTGTTTCTCTCCTTTGATATGAATTAGGAGTAAACACTACCTGCCTTGATGACGCTTCCTGCCTTGACAATATCATTTCTTATTATTCTGTTTTAAGAACACAAGATCTCCCAAAGGGCCACCTGTCCCTGTCACCGAGCAGGACATCAGCCATGAGGGGATGCTGAGGGACCAGGACTGAGACACCCTTCCCTTGACTCTGCCTGTCAGCAGCTGAGGGACTGTTTGAGCTGGCCGTGTCATCCAGCAACTGGAGAGACACTGATAAGCTTTCCTCACCTCACCTAATTATCATTTTAAGTGTCCCCATTTCTGTAGCAAGGGACTCACAGATGAATTAAATACTCTGGAGAAGTTCTTCTCTTGGCTTCAACCTGCTGCCTGATGATTTCACTGGATCCTTGTTCTGCCTTGGACTGTGAAAAACTGTAAACAACCATCCTCTTCTTTTCATACTATTGGAAATTTTATAAACCTCAAACGTGCTCACTCCCACCAGCCCACTCTCTTCTATGCTGAAGAGTCTCCATCTCTGCCTGTAGGATCCATGGCTCCTGCAGTGCCTGCCGATGGAAACATCTGCCTTGGAGAGATTCAGCTACGCTGGACATTTGTGTCAGAGTCTGGATCTTGGCCACTACAGAAGTCCCTAGCCAGGCTGTGATAGCATCAGTGTTGGATGGCGTTGAAAGTGAAGGCATTAGGCTGGAGGAAGTGACCTCATGTAGTAGTTTTACTGAAAGTTTTGGCAAAAAAACAAAAGAAAGTTTCAGGAAATGTGCTGTTGACACTGAATTGGGCTCTTCTGGCTCTGCAGAGAACTGGAGTGTCATGGAGAAACAAATGTTTGACCTCAAAAAGGAGAAGAGGAGAGAGGGAGAAATTTAAAAATATGAAGTCCAAGGTCATGTGGTTAGAAAGTAGCAAACAATTTCCTCTCCATGTTGGATGCTTCCAGGATGGGAACTTTCCTGGATAAAGGCTGAGTGCTACTCATGATTCATGGCAGCAAGACAGGGCCAAAGGGAAGGCAAACATGACATTAAACTGAAAGGCAAGAGGCAAGTCTAACAGGAACATGAAAAACATCACATTATTTTAAGGATCATCAGTGAAACCTTGAACTATTATGCAGCCCCCAGCTCATTCCCAGTGAGGAAAGTGTACAGAGGGGAAATACTGTCATGACTGCATGAACAGAAAAAAGTTTGTCCTACAAAAGAAGACTGGAAGGACTTGTCTTTTTAGCTTAGCAGTATGATGGCTAAGGAAGGATATAACTGTTGTGTATAAATACATTAGGAGGATAAATAACATGAAGGAAAAAGAACTACTGGCTCTAGGCCAACGTCAGCATAAGAGCAAGCAGCAGTAAACTGGTCCCAAATAATTTGTGAATAAAAGTAAGTGTTTTCTAGCCAAAAGAGGAGCATCTTTTCAGTTAGATGGTACAGAATCTAACAGATTTGACAAATTCATGACTATAAGATGCGGTGTCTCAAACCGGGGGACAAGATTTGCAGGACCAGAAAGTGCCTTCTATTCTTGCACGCCTCTAGTCTTATTTTCACTGTCCTCTACCTGAGGAATAATGGGTTTTGACAAATGGTATTAATGCACAGCTCTAACAGTTCAAGACTTAGCTGCTACAATCTCCCATCTCAATCAAATCTACTATATATCTCTTCTCCCTTTACTGAGTATAAAGCAAATTTTTAAAAAAATATTATGGTACAACACAGCTTACACTTCCTGAATTATCTGTTATTCAAACATTTCCTATCTACCATGAAAAATGCATAATATAAAATTGCTATTTCATTGCAAAGTACTGAACATATTTTTCTTCATCTTATGATAACTCTCTGCTAATGCTAAGGATAACTTACCTGCAAACAGCTGAAGACAGTTAGGAGAAAACAATTGTATCATTTGTATTTAAACATACTATACTGTACATCCCTAGGCAATAAATTATTCTTTGTCACAGTATTATATCAGAGCAACTTCTATGAAAAGCCATACCTACTGATTTCCTTTACTGACACTGTGTAATTTACCACCGATAAATGTTCATAAACAGTTTGACTGAAAAATCCATAAAGCCATTTCAGCTTTATTTTAAGTTCCATTTAATGTCCCTCAAAAATGATTTCATCAATGTGTTTCCATTAGCTGGTTCTGTGCCCAATAACTTAATTCCACACAATCAGTCAGGAACTTATAAAGCATATGACAGGATCTACCTAAAGTGTTTTGAATCACCATAAAGATTCACTATAAGAATGTTTTTGTGTTTTTTTTTTTTTCCCCTTCTAGTGCAGAAGGTGCGGGGGCACGAATTTCAAAGACCCTGTGTATGTTCACTTCATGTAAGAATAGAAATCAATAGTCTTTTGGCAAGGGAACATTTATGGTTCAATTTCAGGGTTTAGGGATTTTTTTGTGTGTTTCTTTCTTTCTTTTCTTTCATCTGAGACTCAGAAGGAAGACTGCATGAGAACAGTTCTGAAGACTGCATGAGGACAGTTCTGCCAAATAAGAGTTTGCATTTTCTCTGGTGCTAGTAGTTTCTTTGATGCCTACTACCACATCCAGGAGATGAGCCTGGTTGCGGTTTGGGCCACTGCAAATGAGTTGCTGGAGCAACATCCAGCTTCTGGTCCTCTCCTCACCTCCCTTTTCCCATTCTGCACCCACCATAGGAGCCTCCAGTGCCACTGGTCTGCTGCATCTCCTGAACAGCTTCAGCTCTTGCACAGGAAGACAATGTCCCTCCTTGCTGCAGAGCACGTGCCTGCCACAGCAACCTGCCCTCACTGTTCCCCACATGGAAGTAACAAAAAGAGCCAGTGGGCTGGACTTTTGGCAATCATCTTGCTCTACAACACGAATCCAACACACAGCATAAAATAAGGTGGATTTTTATCCCAGTTTCACATTGAAACAAAGCAGAAGCATCGTATTCTATATGTGCATGTTGGTCTGCTAGTCTCCTGTTAAAGAGGGCCTTTTGAAGCATTAGCCATCTTCATCCAAATGTGCAGTTGGTTGATCAATCTCATGAGCTTTGTGAGAAAAGACCAAGGCAAAGGCTCGGGTGTGAGCTCAACACTGGCTGGATGCCACCAACTCTGCATGGGAGAGAAGAGTTAAAAATGCCTCAAGAAAGGAGCAAATCTCAGCTGGAACATGCATCTTCTTAACTAGCAACAAATCCAACCAGAGGAAAGTGGGCATCATCAGTTAAGCTTCTCAAGCTGCCTCTTGCTTTTTCTGTGTGCTGCAAAAGTACCTGAGCTGCATGAGACTGTCCTGGCACCTTCCCTGGTGCGAAGGTAAGGGACACCCCTGCTCCCTCTGGCCAGAACTGGGCTCCAGCCACCATGGCAAGATACTGAGCACATACCACTCCCTCTGCACAAAACTTGCTCCAGGCTTCTACTGCTATCAGCTGGAAGGGAGAGAAGAAGAGCTCAAATGCAATGTGATGAGAAGTATTTTTAGACTAATGATTGATGCTCCTGCTGTCAAGGGTAGGTGGCAATCAGCTGAACAGCACTTGGGGGTGAACAGAACACGAAGAGAAATCAGGTTTCTGCTCAGGTGCAAATGCACCTGGTTAGCTATTCCCCACTCTCCTCTTTCTTTTCTTTCTAGACAACGCATTTGTTTCCCACTCTGTGTATTCTTTTAGTGACAACTCCAGACCCACACTACACACTTAGTGTTGTATATCACTGTTTTATAATGAAATTTGGGTCTCAGAGCCCTGTGAAGAACTTGGTGATTAAGTTGGCTTAAGTGTATTGTATCTTTAGCGCTCTGACTTAATGTAGTACTGTGCAAATGAGGGGAGAAGGAGAAGGATTTGCTGTGACTTTTTTCTAGCTAAAGTCAAGAGGCACTGTAATGTGTGCTGGTGATCTCCATAAACTACCTCTATTCCTGCTGTTATTGATCAAGACACATTCAGCAATTTGTTCATGAAAACACCCATCTGATGAGGTTCTCTCCTCTGTAGGTCTCATCAGGGTAATATGTGACAGTCTCAGAAAGGTGTCTGTGCAAACAGATGTCCAGGAAGTAAATTCAATACAATATAGGTGGAAATGATTTGCGCCTGCTTCTTTTAATTCCTAGTTTAAAAAGCCTTATTCACCCTTAATTTATGTTTTTAAATGGATGAACATAGTAATTGCTGTTGCTCCTCTTGAATCCCATCAAATCTGAAATCAATAAGAGCTCCATTTCAGGGCCCAACAATAATAGTCTGCTTAGGTTAAGCCAGAGCACTGAACAAAAGCCATAAAGATTCATTCATGTTTCTAGGATATGATTAAAACAGCTTACTGCAAAGGACTGTCTGTCTGCATACCTTCACTGCAAAGTGTTGGGGAGCTGTTCTTTTAAGGGCAAACTACGTAATGAAATCATGTGCAGCTTCAACAAAGCTGTCTATAGTGAAAATGTAATATAATTTATTTAGATCTTTTAGATGTTGGTCTTGGCACTCTATGCACATGGAGAGTGAGTCAATCCTTAGGCACTGGGCTGTGGTTGAGTTAGGTCCAACCAGAATTCCTTGTGACTCCAGCGTGGCCTGCTCTGCCGGGTGGAGTAGCAGTTATCTGACTCACAGTCTCAAGACATAAATGGAGCCTGGTTTTAAGCTAGAAAACTTGCACACAAGATGAGCCACAAGCTCTAAGGTGAGCATGTGGATCATTAGTGATATGTGTGTCTGTAAACACACGCTGACCTTCAAACAGCCTAGTGTCAGTGACTGAATATCTGAGAAATATAAAGAGGGTAACAGAAAAGAACAGAAGGGCTTGTGTCCACATTGAGAAAAGACATACAAAGGAAGATAGCTACAGCGTATGGTGACCTCTAGATATTTCCTTCTTGACTAGTTTTGGGGTCCTTCAACAATTTTTCTGCAGCTCAACAACAGCAAAGTCATCACTGAACTCCCTTGAAGCTCTCTTTGGCATTCTTGTGCAAAGTTGCAAAGAAACTCGGGAGAGAACCTGAAGTAGGAATACACAGTGGAAATTTATCAAGGAGAATATTATGCGAGCTTCAAACAGATCAGGTTGTGAAAGCTGGGGAAGACACTTAGGAAATAAAATATAAATCTGACACACTTTTAAACTTGATTTCAGTGTTTGGTAAGTATACAGTATGTTTCATTCATAATCCTTGTGACATTTAATCAATGTTAATCTGATGGTGGTTGATTCTTCTTTTTCCTTAAACAGGATTAAGGTAACACAATCTGAACACACATTTCAGCCTGGACTTGAAGCCTATACACTTTACATAAATTGTGTCCTTTTTGCCTGGAACGTACTTTGAAGTAAAAGCAAACACAAGGAAAACTTCTCAGCAGATCTCCCTCCCAACACACGTTGTTCTCTCCAACAAAAGACAAGTTTGCAAGCTGGGTGAGTGGATTTTGAAGGAGGGCAATGTTAGCTGAATTTGCCATTAAAAGGAATGGATAACGATGTCTACACTTATTGCCGACAAGGCAGCAAAGCAATCATAAGTATTCATCAGGAATTGTATGCTGATTTGAATTTGTATTAAATCACTTCTTCACACCTGACTTTTACATTGATATGGCAATAGTGCAATTTCTAACTGAGAGCAAAATAGATTTTTCTTGTGGCTTTAATCACTGATAGGAAACACCTTTTTTTTTTCCTCCACTGCTCCTTAATTTTGTTATTTTTTTTTTCCAGCTCTGCATTGAGCACAAAGAAATGCAATGAAACTCTCTTGCCATGACTGAATGTATAGACAGTGGAGTCTGTTTCTAGTCTTGCTAGTGCCAGTGCTAAAACCTGGTATCTTCATTTGTCCATGTCTTGGTTTTGGCTGGGATAGAGCTAATTTTTCTTCTTAGTAGCTAGAATAGTGCTGTGTTTTGGGTTCAGTATGGGATTTGGTATGAGAAGAATGTTGATAATATAACGATGTTTTTAGTTGTTGCTAAGAAATCAAGGACTTTGCAACTTCCCATGTCCTGCAGGTGCACAAGAAGCTCGGAGGCAGCATGGACAGAGCAACAGAACCAATCTGGCCAATGCAATATTCCATATCATGCAACGTCATGCTCAGTATATACGTGAAGTTTCACTGGGAAACTCTCTCTCTTCTGGGGTTGAGGTTTCAGGATTTTCTCTCCTCTGGGATTTCTAGCCAGGAATGGGCTGAGCATTGGCTGGCAGATGGTGAGCAAATGCACTGTGCATTACTAATTTGTCTATTCTTGTATTACTATTATTAGAATTATTATTTTAATTTTATTTCAATTATTAAATTGTTTTTATCTCAACCTGCAAGTCTCCTTACCTTTACCCCTCCAACTCTCTCTTCCATCCCTTGGGGTGGGGGAGGGTAAGCAAGTGGGTGTGTGATGTTTGGCTTCCAGCCCAGTTCAAACCATGTCAGTCAGTCTATTTCCCTACATTATTCATTTTACTCTCCCTTTTTCACAGGACCAATGAATACACAACAGCTTAGACATTGCTCTGAGACTACATTACTATTACTGTTTAATTACCTATAGGAAGTGCATAGTGAATACTCATAGATGCTTCCTAAAGAAGGTCATACATCTTCAGCAAAAGGTCAAATGCCTGTCCAAGCCTGGTCAGTAGCATGGTCGTGGCATGCTCTTTTCTCTTGCTGAGAGAACAGAAGTAAGCTCTGGAGCAACTTCTACCTCCAGATGCCTTTGAAGCCTCCTGAGGAAGCAGGAGCTCATTTGTAAGTGGATGAACTGGGAAAGGCCTCTGACCCCAGGCAGTAGATGCAGCATTTGCTTCCAGAAGCCCAGTGAGGTACCCAGCAAGGGTACCACACTTTGGCAGCATGGAGCTATCTCCTAATTAGAGGCAACTTCCTCTCTGCTGCCTTTGTAAAGGAAAAGGATCACAGCAGGAAAATGTTTCAGTTTGCTGGGAAATGAGTCTTGTAGCACCATCTCTCCTTTGAAAAAGCTATTTACAGACCTGTAGTAAGGACATGTTTTTCAGGAAAACATACAAAACCCACAATACAGAGATTCAAGCCTGGCACTTATCCTCAGGCAGAAAGTTGCAGCAGACTCAATGGTGATGCCAGAAAGCTCTGTTTCTTCTCTAGATCAGGCATGATTTCAACCCTTGGCTACAAAAGTTGTTCCCTCTGCCACAAACAAATCAGCAAAATGACATTTTGAAATCATAATGGCTGCTGTAAAGGGCAACTGTGCCTGTATTGACCCACAAATAATCACTTCTGAAGAAGGGGGCATGCAGCAAAAATGGTGGTAATTCCTGGAAGTTGTTAAATTTCTAGCTTACGCTACCATCTGAAATGACTGGTACCAGTCAAACAGCTTTGTGGATTATTTGAATAAAATATAACTATTCTTGCACTCATTAAAGTTACTCTGCTGTAAATATTGCAGCAAACACAAGCTAGAAAGGAGGTGCCAAGAAGCTACTAAAATTATAATATTGAGGAAATATGAGCAGAGTCCTTTGACCAGGTTGGCATTGAAGCCGCAGTTCTGCAGGGTTCCTCCCAGATCAAGCTAATAGAAATCTCCCTGAATATGTTTGTATATGTGAAGCTTTAGAGACAGCTGGGCCAGCTTACACAGGCATATTAGTTCAACACATTCATATTAAATCGTGCTCTCCTCTTGTCCAAAGTGAAGGACATTGCAAATACTTTTTTATCCCTTCCATAGGTAATAAAACCCACCACTCTGTATTCTGCAAATACGGAGCAGGTTACCCTTTCTGCCCCCAACAACAAAAAACCCCAACCCAAACCCTCCCATTTAAAAGAGTTTTCTACAAGACAATCATGCAGTGATCTTGTTGACTATAAGCTTGAGCTATGTCGATTTTATCAGAGGTGTTCCTTCACTAAAACCTCTAAAGTCCTTAATATATAGCTCTCATAAATTAAATGCTAGAAATGTGCCTTAGAATTAATTGCTCCAGGCTTATTAATAAGTTTGCAGGAACATTTTAACAGCTGAATCCTCTTTTCAGGTGCATTCCCAGGCACCTAGAGAGAAACTAAAACAAAAAGTGCTCCCAAGCTAACATTTCTGAATATCTAACCTGTGGCCAGCATTTGAACTCCACACAGTTCATCACCCAGAGGGAATATGCTACAGTGGAAAAAAGCTACAAGGTAGAAATAGGGCTACTGGCTAACTATTTGAAGGGAGGGCATGCAACAGGTTGCAATCAAAGGTACCTTTTAGCCAGACATGGTGCTGGGGAGGACTGCAATGTGTGGGGGTGAGTCACACATTTCCTGTAGAGAAGCTCCTGCAGTCTTTACACTGGGATCCTACCCCTCTCTAAATACAGCTATTTTAGTTAGGGTTTGCCACAGGGAAAAAACTTTAGACAAATTTTTATCATTATGGTATATTAGAAGAAAAGCTTATGGGGAGCTGCTCCAGCCCCCCGAGCATCTTAGTGGCCTCCTCTGGACCCGCTCGAGCAGCTCCGTGTCCTTCTGATGTTGGGGGGCCCCAGAGCTGGACCCAGCACTCCGGGTGGGGTCTCACGGGAGTGGAGTAGAGGGGGGAGAATCCCCCTCCCTTGACCTGCTGCCCCCCCCTGCTCTGGATGCAGCCCGGACTAAGTGAGGCACATCTTCCAGAGACCCAGAGTGGAAGCAATTTGGGAGCAACCCCTGTGTTCTTCTATTACAGAAAAAGGACCTTGTGGCTTTATGATTAATCCTATCCTTATTGCAAAGCAAAATAGTAATCTTAAGAGCAGTTAAAAAGCGTGGTTGATTTGTAATGGGACAGCGTCCAGCCCATGCAATCCTACCTCCCACGCAAACCTTCCTCTACCATTCAAAACCAGGGACTGCAAAAGCCTGTCAACTGCAGGAATGCGTCTTTTGCATTTTTATCTCAGCTTACTGCAATGCATGTGGATTCCCATCAATATTTAGTCTTAAAAAAAAATGGTTAAATCCATCATAAATATTAAACATCAGAGTATACTGGCAAGTTTCCCTGAAAACAAACTTCAAAAAATAATCTCCAAAAAAGATGTCAAGGCCCTTGGGAGAACTGACACTGGTACGTCATCAGATGCTGTCTTACAAGGCTAAATTAAGCATCTGACCAGAGTTTAATTTCTATAAAATATCATGCTAATTTAAATTCCTTTAGATTTAATTAAAAATGCTTTTCTATAGAGATAATAATGTAACTCCATTAATTAGTATCAAGTGGCATCTAGAGGGCATATTTAAAAAGTAATCTGGAGAATAAATAGAGCTAATTAACAGTCAGAATAATGCTTTATGATTGTCTTTTGTTTATAAATGCTATAATGTTCAATATGCTATTAAATGAAATTGGTAATTAATATATATCAAAGCTATTTTTTAATGTTCTTTTAACTAACAAGTATTTCTTACGTACCATTTTTTCAGATGGTCTGAACACATTTCATTTCTGGAGGGAGGGAGGAGGGGGAAGGCGAACCACTGCATGATGTACCACTTATGAATTCAATTAGGACCAGCTAATTCATCTCCCATAAAGTAGGCCATATGGGTTTATGAGCCCATGGGGGCCATCCAGCGAGGCATTAGGTTATGTCTACATGGTGTTTGCTAAAGTGCAACGGCCAGAGCATGGCAGGTTTGCACTTCAACCCACACACAACCCTATGAGCAGCACCACGGTGCCCTTCCATAGGATGAGAAGTAGCAGATTTTACCTTCAAAATCTGAGTCTTGCAAAACCACAGTCATGGTTTTGAGGAATGAGAACGGCTCTGAATTTTGCAATAGTATCTTTTAAAAGACCACGAAGTGCTCAAGCACTACAGGAGTGAAGCTTGTAAAAGAAAGGGGTGCTAACAGTGAGGATGTGCTGCCATCCAATCCCACCATAAGAGTGGAGGAGATGGTGGGGCAACTGCAAGCACTGGCAGATGAGCTTGGAAGAAAAAGGGCAGACCTGATTTGGTATAAAGCTCAGTTTTTACATGACTTCTTGTGTGCAAACATGAGCTCCTTCTGAGTCATCTGGATCAATGCAGCTCCTGAGCTCCCAGCTGGCTTTGAGCAAGGCAGAGGGAACTTGTGCTTGTGTCTGGAAAAGGTTGCGTAGATGTTATCAGAGCTCACCAGGGCCAAAGGGCTCAGAGGGCTGCCCTTGTCCTCAATCAGAAGTTCCTGTTATTCTTCAATCATTCCTATGACAAAAGGTTTGACTGAATTCACTAAATCAAATCAAATCATTGAGGTACTCTAAATTACATCATACATGAAAAGCAGAGTGGACCAACTCTGTCTTTCTGTGTCCTTTAATGGTTATAAATCAAAAACAACTCCCCAAAATACAATTAAAATAAAAAGCATAAAAAGCACTTTCATTTGGTAATCTGCAGTACCCATGCTGTGCAATTTTTTGAAGCACCATCAAATGCAGCACGTCCTACTTGTATTTGGGTTTTATCCATAATTCTGTGTATTTCTCCCTTTTTTGATGCCTTGCTAATGTTGAAAAATCCTTTAGCTACTCAGAACAGAGTTGATTTCAAAAAAGGAAACCACCTCTTTTCTCATGACAAGGCTTCAGCATTACTTTGTAGAACAAACTTTCAGAATATAACTGAAGAGTGTACAAAGAAAAAAAGTAATTATCATTAACAAGAATAAAAGCTAGCCACAAGCCCAATAACTGCTGCTCTAACCTCTGTGAGATTACTTTCATGCCAGATTGAAGACATACACTTCCTTCCATAACAAGTCCATGTTCAACAATAGCAAGAACAAGTTGAGATTATTTACATAGTGTAGATAGGTGTCAGCAGACACATACCAACAGCACCTGAGATCCCAAACACCAGAAAAATGATCAAAGGAATTTGTCTGTATACTACAAGTTGGACTAGCCTCAAGTGCAGACAAAAATACTGGAAGAAATATGAACATATGGTATAACACTTCCCAGCATGGCAAACAGCCATGGCAAACTCTTTTGGAGATAAAATTAGATCGGGGAAGCAAAGCTGGAGTCAAAAAACCAAGCATGATCTCTGAAAGCGTTTCAGCTCAAGGTCATTGAAATACTTGCCATGTAACATCACCAGTGGTATCATTCTACCTTTTCTTTTCTGATAGATCTGCATAAGCCATATAAACCCCGAGAAACACTAATTTGCAGATGAAAATGAAAGTGCGCTACAGTGGTCATCAGTAATTTTGATGCCGTTTATTCTGGAGACTAAAACAAAGCAGAAACTCAATATAACTATCAAAAATAACTGCTGGTTTCTCCAAAGTACAAAGTAAACAAAAAGCAATATTTTGTAAGTATGTAATCTGAAAAGGAGTACTTGCAACTTGTAAGGAAAAGTTTCTGTTTTTTTTTGAAGAACCAATGATATAAATCTCCCTCATTTTAAGGTCTTCAAGAAAACACTTAAAAACTGTTGCTTCCTGCCTTCATCTACCCTGTACAAAGACTGCACTACTAATTAGCTCTGAAGGGTGCAGTGTGAAGGGAGATTTGTGCTACAACATGGATTGTGACAAATGTTTCCCAGTTCTGTAACACTGCAAGAATTTTGAACGGTTCTTTTCAAAGTTTTAAATTAAAAAAGATACTGTTAATTTTCTAAGTTCAACATTTATACTATAAAACTCAGTTAACTTTGTATTGGTGCTGACTGAACTAGTCCAGTATGTAACAACAGTGACCTGCCAAGAGCTACATCTGGCCTGTCTACAAACTGGAACCACCTAGAATAGCATGACAGCAGGTAACAGAAAGGGTTAAGGGCTGGATACAAAGTCCCAGTTGTGACGGTTAGACTCTGAGGCACTCATTCAATGCTCCTTTAGATTATACATAATATACTAATAATACACTATGTAATATGTAGAAATAATAATAATTAAAAATACTATATATCATTTTAAGCTCCTTCATTGATCTATCTGTAGGAGCTTACTAGAGAAGTAAGGAACAATTTGGAGCAAGCAGATGCCTCCAAATCAAGCCATTACAGGACAGGTATCAGTGCATCCACAGAGACCAGTGGCACTGTTATGTGACTAACTGATAGCAATATTGACCTACGCAGTCTGGTCCTACATGACAACATTCACAAGCAAACCTTAGACTAATCAAAGAGCACAGATTGAACTGCAGAGCAAGAGAATTCAAGTTCCTAAGAGATAATTTCATATTACTATCAAATGCATTTTAAAATTTTACAATTACCATAACCATTTATTTTCTTCAATTAAAAAAAAAAAAATCCAAACAAACAATAAATCCCCACTCTCCGAACGCAAAGTGCATCCCTAGTTTTTATTAGGAACTATCAATGTAAAGCTTAGTGGGCTGGACAGCTGGGGAGGCAGGTCCTGCACGGGCAAAAGGAGAGCTTCGGCTGCCCCGTCTGTCTCGAGAGGCAGACGGGGAAGTGGTGGCACTGATAAGGTCGGCCTCTCCTCCTGTGCACAGCATGCGTAACCCTACCCACAACATAGCTGCAGACAGCTCAGAGATGCACAACATGCTCTTGCATGTGGTTAAGGAAAGAGGTCTAATATAAAGCCACCAAACTCTAGAGACAATGTGGGGTCCTAATTCATGTTGACTTTTTCACTGCGGGTCTCTTCCTTGGTGTTTGTTTCTGAATGAAGGAGGAGCTGGTGAAAGCAGTGCCATCAAAAACATGAAGCCTGAGGTCTCCCCTCGCACAGTGACTGCAGATGTGGAAGCATTCTGAGAGCGAGCCCTCACTGTCCTTCACCCCAGAACCAAGAGATAAAGTTGTCCAGTTTCCAGAGCTGCTTTTAAAGCTACTTCACTAAGCCAGACAAACCACTTCCAGGGGAGTTCTTTTCTGGGGGGGAAATAACATATTGTGCAAATTATGAAACCCCTCAGAAACTCCCGGCCATTATCTGCTTGGGGAAGATTCAAAGCAACAAATGCAGCAAAAGGCTTTATCTCCAAAAGAAGCTTTCCACAAGCATGAAGGAAAGTCAGGCAAAACTATACTAATACGTGAAGAGGCACATGTTAAAACAGTAATTTAGTGAATAATCTTTTACCTAAAACTCTCAACCTCTCTGCTCCAACCACCACTTCGTTGTCATCTGCAGAAAACAGCAATTTTCCAGAGAGGGTTTTCACCTCAAATTTTTGGCTGTGTGCTTCCACTGCTTGGGGACCTAGAAGGAAGAAGAGATTTAGCACAACCTTTTAGTGAAAAGTATAAGAAAATCACATAGTAGCTTCACACATTTAATAAACCCATCTGCTGAGACAGTCCTAATAGCTTTTCAGATGCAACTTGCATCTAACAGATCAAACAGGGAGGTCTGTGCTTTGCAGAAGGTGACCTCTCATTAGAAAAGGGCACCGTCTTCTACCCATGTTTTTGTTAATGCTTATGTATGTCATAAAATTACCATTAAGCTTGGCATAGCTGGGAAATTTTCACAGAAAGACAGACCCACATGTGAAATAGCAATGAATATACCCAGCCATGCTTTGAGAGTATTGGTACAGCTGTAAGAGGCATCAAGAGTTCCCAAGTCCATTTTGCTTTGACTGATGCTGTGGTGTAAAAGATTCCTGGTTTTCTGCCTGTTAAATATACCTGGATTAAAATGATATCAGTGTCAGGCAGAGTCCAATTTAAAAGAAAACAAACCAAAACCAAAACACCACCACAGGAGCAAATGTTTTCTTCTAGACCATTTCAACCATGTGCGGGCCAAGACAACGGCAGGGTCTCCCACATTTCAGAAAGTTTTTAGATGAGTAAAACTTTCCTTCGTAGCTCTTATTTCAATTCTGCTGCTTCTCCTGCAGACTGCTGTGCACTGCAGTGGTAGAAAGCCTCTGGCAATGTGTTTTGTTGTGGAGCCTGATAAACATCAGCTGCCTGAATAGCAATTCTGTGCAGGTCTGTGGCTCAAAGGCTACAAAAAGCAGATCTCTCTGACCCAGGCTAAACTTTGGACAAATCACCATCTAACAGCCCTGCGCAACTCAGTCTAAGCCACAGCCTCCCTGGAATATTCTACTGCACAAGACAGATGATCAGACTTTGCATTAATTCTAGCCACCTTCATGACTGGTCTCATTTCTCAAAAGACAAGAAATGAGACCTGAAAGTCAGTATTTTCTTATAGACAGTTTCTAACTCCATCTATACCCATGTTTGTCTGCACAGATCACCTGTACTGGCATCAGGGCACACAGAGAATTGCAAGCATGGTTCACACAACAGAAGAGTGAGGCTATGCCAAGATCCCTGGAAACACTTAAAAATCTTGCAGCCATTCTGAGAAAATCCAGTATTTTTGAGCTTTAAATTTGATTTGTACCTTGCTAATTAACTGCCTCCCTACTCATCACAGCAGTACACACTATGCAGAACCACGTCTTCATTCTGCTCTGAGACCAAAGCTGCTGCTGAATGCAGAAACAAGCTCAATAACCTGAACATCACACCGGGAGACGTCACTGACTGTGTCTCCCAAGCTCTCATGAAATGGAGGTGCTTAAGTGAATTAAATACCCTCTTGAAAATATACGGAGAATCAACCAACTGAACACATTCATTCTGAATGTGAGAATCAGGGAGCTTGGGGTTGAATTTATTTCCTTCCTCCAGGCAATTTTCACACATGCTGCTTAAATCATTGCTTACTGAAGCTGCATATTTAATTATTTAATACTGTGACTAGAGGCCAAAATGTTATATAAGCAAACCAAACAACCCAGTCTCACGTAGAAACAACATGTTTATGGATTACTGGCTCTGCCACACAGCAGTACTTCTCCTAGTCCCTAGATAAATCTCAATAAATATATATCCTATATCATATATATATTATATATTACCATATATAATGCATTAGGCTCTTTCAACCCAAATTACACATGCATTTGTTCAAAGGCAGCTGTGCACTGGGGATTTATGAAACACCCATTTCCCCATCAAACACACTCATGCTTGGGAACATGAGAGCATTCTTCATCAGCAGAAGGGCACAGAGAGCTGTAAACTCCAAAGCATGCCAACCCAGCCACACTTAATCTGCAGAGTTCCCAAGATCTCAGGCAAGTTAAAAGTGTCTCAGGAAAAGCCTGTACCTGCTACAACAGAAATGTCTGCCTGCATATGTTCTTCTTGACCCTGAAGTCGTACAACTAACCTTTCTGTCTCTGGTTTGGCTTTCAAATGAAAACGATGGTCTGCTCCGTTACCAGAAAGACCAGCCAGCTGCCTCTCCAGCACGGCTTTCATGTCTCTTGCTTTGTTTCTACAAAGTGGAGCGAAGTTTTCATTTGTACTTCACAAGACAATGGTGTTCCACTCCTGTGTGCTGTCTAAATCCAGTAGCACCCCACAACACACCTGCTTTCATCCCTCCTGAATTCTTCCACGCAGCCTTTCCCCCTCCTTACCTGTTACAAGGCGAGTAAGGACTTTAGTCTTCTCATTGAGGATGTTCACTGTTACATTTCTGGCAGACTGGAAGTACAGTGGGTTGCCCTGCAACGAGACCATGAGAGCAAGCACATGAGACAGGGATGGCTGCCCGAGGCCAGCCTGCCTGAGACACCTGGAGCTTTGCCTAATGCTGCGGGGCTGCTCTTAACAGCCCCAAGGTTGGGTGTGTGGTTGAGGTGCAGGCTATCCTACATTAATTTTTATTTTCCAGGATAAAACCAGAGTCCACACCTCTGTTTGACCCATATAATGTCCCAGAGACTAGCCCTGTTTTAGGGATGGTTAGCTTTATTGCCAATATAAGCCAACCAAACTGTTATTTTAAAAAGTGCAAGTGATATGGGACCTGACCTAAACTTCCTGAAGGTCGTGGTGTTTTGGGAGGCTGGCTGGCTGCAGCAGTGCATTTGCATCAAATCCTCAATATTACACACAGCTTCAGATGACTCCAGTGGGTGACTGTCTGCCTACCATACAGTCACTAGTGAGCCATGCCCAATGGCTGTGAATGAGAAAACCTTATTAACACGTAAAGTGCCTTTAGTCTCAAAGCACTTACAAACCATCCAGCACACAGCACCATCACACTCCAGACTGGGATACCAGCTTGGGATCAGACTCATCCCATTGGGTCTGGAGATACACAAGACATGAAGTCTTCCCCACTCCCACTTGACCACACAGATTTCTACCCATTTTTCATTTTTATGCTTTAAATTTACCTCTGAGAGAAGAGCTAGAGCAGCTGTTAATACACAGGAGCCACACAGCTACCTGGCAGCATCCATCTCAGGTATTTCTCCTGCAGAGTGAAGCCAAAGAAAACCCACAGAGAAAACCATCTGGCTCCTCCTGTGTGAAAATACATCCAAGACACCTGGGAACTTGTGTTTTCTACAGGCAGCCCCGGTCCACACATTTGGTTTCTCAGGAGCTATTAGCCACCTATGGCACTAGCACAGGGTGACCCCAACTTAAATCAGCCAAAAATCTAATGTGCAAGGTGGAAATTCACTGCCAGTATATCTTCATAATGTCTAAAGCAGGCAGCTGATTAAATTCATCAACTGATTCAGCCACAGGATTGGTAGAGGGGATAAAATAGCAAGAAAATCAGCAGGGAGTTGAAAATTTTATGTCCATGTGCTTCCTCCACCAAAGTCTTTTTCCAGTGTTTCAAAATCTTTCCATTAGGAATGAATAATCACAATGAAGACAGAGGATCATGTAGGTCAGGAATGTTCTGCTTGCCCCCTTAATTTATAGGGAACATAACTGATATTTGTGTAGATGCCATTTTTCTTGATCATGGCAAAAGGACTAGGTTGTCAGCATATAAAACATAACAGGAGCACAGGAATGTACTCATGGGGGTCCTGTGATGGACTGGAGCTTCAAAGGTAAATGATTCCCAGAAGCGTTTGCAGAAAACAAACCTCAAAAACTAAAATAAAGCCAGCCCCACATGTGACCAAATATTCACAATAATTACATTTGTTGCTTTAACTGATTGTGCTGCATGCACCTATGGGATCAGCCCTTCAGCAAATAAGGGGGAAATGGGATTTATTTGATCAATTATAACTAGACCATTATGGCTACATTCAGACTATTTAAAACTAAATTAAAATAATAAAAAGAAAGAATTCCACTTAATCATTTCCCAAACTTGGACAAGTTTCAGAAGCTCTTGGTCTTCTCATACACTAAATGAGGACAAATCATCCTTATATACCTCTGTGATATGTCTGACAGGTTGTATATTATATTAGTCTTGTATAGTATTAGCACTATATTTGTATTGTATACTTGTATACTATATTAGCATATATTATACTATTACACTAATATAGTACACAAAACTTAAATATGATAAGTTAGAAGTAAGGAGCAGTGGCAATGACTGGTAATGATTTTGCTCTTTTTTATTAATTTTTATTTTTGATCTTCCAGAACTTAAAAATTAATGTTGATTGCTATTTTATGCTTAGTAGCACAGAAAAAAAAGATGGCTTTACTTGAATACCCACTTGCTCTAGTATTAATTCTCCACAGCCCTGATCAGGGACCTAATTTGAACACCCTCAGCGATAGCAATTTACTGCTACATTTTCATCTCACACTTACAGATGAAGGATATTTTTAAAGGCAGATAGCTACAATCTGCGTAATCTATAGTTATAGGTGAGACTATAACCACTATAAACATACCATCTGATGCACAGAAAGATCACATTCTTGACTTGCACTGTTTGACTTTTGTTTATGGAGTTATTCAAGTACCTAGAGTGTTTTGAAAAGGCCAGGAAACCCTCTAGTACAATTCCAGTAGGAAAAGTCATTCAGTCCCCATGGCCTTGAAACTCTGTTACTGATCTGTGTAACAGGAGATTGCACTACACAAGTACTACAAGATAAGCCAAGTGGTTAATATAAAAAGTGGTTAATTTAAAGTGTCACAGAAAAACTTGCTCTGAAGAAGTCTTGTGAGACAAGCTAAGAGCTGGTATCCACCTACAAAAGACTTAAAATACATAATCAGACCTTGAAACGCTTACCCCAGCAGAGTCATCTCATTCACTGATTCAGAGCTCAGATTCATGCACCCTTCAAAAAACTAAATTTCCCTAATGGAAGAATTATGGTTTTATTGGTCTGCAGGGAAGGAACATTTCAAGCACTTAATGCAATGCCGACTCTCATTTCCATAATTCTTCTTCCATTAAGAAATGAAAAAGAGCTGAAAAAAAATACTCCCTTTTGCTGAAAATTCTGCAGATTTTCTGTACATCATCTGTTTACAGAAGTAGCAACACTGACATCTTTTACACACTGAACATTTGAAAAACATTTCCTCTGTTGCTAGCTTGGTGATGATGCCAACTCCCTTCAATCACACACAAAAAACCAATTAAAGCATTAAAAAATTCTTAAAGCAGAAAAGATAAATGAAAAGACAAAACCTTTCACTTCTCTTACACTTCCATGTTATCATGACACAAAATGAAGTATTCTGATGCACATGAACAAGTGGAAATCTAGACTAATATGGCATCATCACCACAACAAAAATAATGAAGTAATATTCTCATAAACCATCATAACACTTGACAGAGTTAGAATATCAGCATGCAATAAATAAGCACATCTGACCCCAATTGTAACACTGTAAGTACGAGATACACCACATTTCTGAAGTATAATATGCAACAATCCAATTCCGAATCTTTCCAGGTAAATCATCCTAAATAAATATAATTTACTCTTGGGATTGATGCAAAGAAAATGGAACTGAATAGAAAACTGGATTAAGTATTCTTTTAGGTTCAGAAAAGTAGGGGAAAGAATCTTTTTCTCTTTGTCTACCTGTTTCTCTCCAAAAGGTTCAACCCAATTCTTCAGAAAAGTACATTTGAGATAAAATATATCTGGTATTGCCGATCACACAATAACCCAACATATTTCATTGCCTGCATGCTATCTGATGTACTGAGAAATCTCTTTCCTGTCATTTGTTCTTCTTCCTCTCATCACAAGCACAACAAGGTTTCCCTGTCCCTCTCTGCCAGAGCAAATGCTGCTCCCAGCCCATGTGCTGCCACTCACTTGCTCTTTATGGCCAGACTTGACTGTTACAACTTTAACCTCTTTACAACCCTCTATTAAACGTGTTCTGTCAGCACAGTCCCAGTTCACATCCATCTTAGCCAGCCCATTGCACTGCACTAACTACAGCCTTTGATTTAAGCGCCTATGCAGCTTTGCAAATTGCATCAGTGGCCACCTCCTTCCCGACACTATTTTACATTATTGCTTCTTTTCAGTGGTTCCTTTGATCATTTGGCTGGAGAAACTGAGGTAAAGGTATCGATGGGAGTGGGATGTATTTTTTTCCCTTCTGCATATTTTCCTGTTTGCTTCTGATTTATTTCAAGCATTTTCCTTGCAGGACACCGATGGAGGATCCCACCCTGCTCTGGGCTGCTGCTCCATTTCTGGGGGCATGTGACACTGGGATCTTTTAAGAACTTTTTGGGATGGTTATCTACTTCCAGCCCTCCATGAATCTACTACTCATCTCTGCAGGAAATCTTACATAGTAAATACATCATTCTGCCTCTTACTCCAGCCCCTCATTTGCAGACCCAAAGGCTTAACAATAATGCAAATGTTTGTAGACACACAGAAGAAGTTGCCACAGCTATTCAATACATTAAAACATTGGAGACATGCTGCAGAATAAAGAATGTGAAAAATGCAAAAATATGTCAAAACAGTAGAGCTTGTTTCCTCACTAAGCAGTGAGGTATCCAGTAAAATATAAAAGATTTTGCAAAAGGTATCGACGGTTTGTTTGCTAGGTTAAACACATGGCAAAACAATGTCTAACAGCTCACTATCTGTCTCTCTTTGGCTCATTTCGGAAGAGATGCTAAAAACTCCTAGATCAGCGACTAAAACAGAAAAAACACTTTGACTGACAACCTTAATTTTCAGCTAAAGGAATACCAACCAGTGCTGTCTTTAAGGCAATTCAATACTTTAACAGATGTCCTTAGACTGTTTTAGGGAATTATTAAAAATATTTGGAAATCCTTTTAAATTTTAACAGGCAATTTTAAAATAATGCATCACAGTCAGTGTGTTTGCAATTCAGATGGTCAAAAGAAGTAGCTTTGATTTGATCCTGTGGATTCAAAGACTTCATGTAGTAAGTTCAAGTGAAGCTTGTGGAAATAACAGAAATGGTGAATCTCCTCCAGGCTTGAAAAAGTAATGTGAAAAATTAAAATGTTAAAGCATAATCCAGGCTGGCAAGGAGCAGTCTATAGAGAAGCCACTCAGAGCACCATTTTCCTGCTGAACTGTACCTCTCACTGACATTACAGAAAGCAAACCCTGCTCTACACACAGCTGGACTGTCAGAGGGCAAAAGCTCGATTTCTGTAAAGCAAGCAGCCAGCCCGATATGAGAGCAAAAACTCTCCTTCACTTGGCCTAAAGCCACAAGCAGCACATTCACTTGCCTGCACCCTTGAGTCCTGTTTTAAGGAGCAGCTGATAGAGGGGAAGTATTCATGTGGGTTGTAACAAGTATATTCCTTTCCTGAAGTCCAACCAGTCCTACTATACTAGCAGCTAAATGGGATAAAAGTAGCATCAGCAGTGATACGCTCCTGCATTGCATTTTCCATTGGTAGGGACAACTCATGGCTGCACCAGGTAATATTTCACAGATCTGTTTTGGAGTGGCAAGTATTCATTGCCCATTAACTGAGACACAAAGCAGTAATTTTAGGGCACCTGAAACGTCCTTCACCAAGAATGGTAAACTGCTAATGAAAGCCCACAAAAACACCACCCCTGCAGTACCTCCTCATGTAACCAGACCCAGCAGCACACACTGCCTGGGACACAGCACTGCATGCGAGCTCATTTTTGCAGGTGTCAGGCATGTCCCAAGATCTACCAGGTGACTTTTGAACCCTTACTCTATCATTTTTGTTTGGTTGACAGAGACATGCTTAAATTGGTATCCCTGACCCAGTTTTGCACGTTCCTGTATGACTTGCTCATCCTTCAAAGGGAAGGACCAGTAATGCCCTCACTGCATGACACTAAATGCAGAGTTTCCTAACCACAAAGATCTCCCGAACATGCCGTGAGCACACAGTCAAAAATCTCAGACCTGACCCCCAGTGTGCATTTCTTTCCTTCAGTCCTGCCTTCAGAGCAGAAACTTGGGGAGTGTATGACACTGGAAAAGCTCAGAGCTGACCCCATAAAACAGCAAGCTGGGAGAAAACAGTTGAGTAAAAAAACTTCAGAATTGGTAACAGATGCTGCAGAGATCAAGCAACTGGCACTGCTATTAATCAAAGCAAACCTCAACAGAACATTGTACAGACATCGTGCACCTCCTGAAAAGCAAACTGGCGAAACACTGAACAGCATCTATCTTTGGATGGGAAGACAACAAACTTGGGAGTATCTAGTGAACCCCACACCTAAGATCCCACTTGGAAGAGCAGCCTGGCCTTCATCTAAGTCAACAGAAAATCTAGATTTAAGGCCAAACTTGCAAGCTCACCAATAATGTTTCTGTTTCAAAAGTAAACCCAATAGCTCTTCTTCCTGTTTCTGATCTGGATCCCCAGAGCAAGAACAGGATTTTGCACAGAAGCCTTCTGGCACAAAACTTTAAGTCATGTAGCTAAATCCCTAGGTGCTAGATTGAAAACATCCCTTAATATGATTTGAACGTACTTTTTGTTGTTTAATCACTGAATCTCTTTTGATCTTGATTTTGTCCTTCAAACAGTTCAATATAATGTTCATGTAACTAAATCCCTTTTTTAGTAAAACTTCTGATTTGACAGTATAAGCTTTTCACAGGAGAATGAAAGCAAACTGTGAATGGAATTGGTAACAAACAGATAAAATAAATGCTACAAAATGCCCCAGTATGTGCTATATTTGTGACTAAAGATGATAGCTTTTAGGAAGGAGGCAATAGGTCCTGTGCAGAGATAAGAAAACATAGTCTGCATCCTCTCCTTCCAGGAAACAAACTCTTCTCACAGGTGTAATGTGCCCAGGTCATGTAACCTGGATCAGTAATGGAGCTGATACAGCTCTGACCTGCAACTGACAATGAAAGACATAAATGTAGTATCATGAGCTGACTTAATGTGCTGTGTTCCAACTTCTGACATTTTATTAAGTATTCAAATGCTTAAAACAAAAAAAATCAAGTTCCTTCTTCTATGCAAACAAGGTACAGTCACCTTTGCAGAAAGATACATTTTACAATACCATGAAGTTCAGAAAATATTGTGGTCTCTCTCAACATGGCATATTTTAACAGCACAGATAGCGCACATGTTAGAGTTTTATGTCCAATACCACACCCACCCTGCCCCCCCACCCCCCACCTCCCATTATAGAATTTATTGAAGTTCATTTTAATAACAATAGAAATAAAAGATAGATTTCCCACTGCTGCATTAAAGGAATTACATCTCTGACTCTTCTTTTTAAAGTGCAAAGAAGGCAGGTCTGTGATGTGAGATCTAAATGACTGGGTTCTGCTTTTGGACAGCTACCCCAAGGGGGTTTGTATCCTTCAAAGTGATTTATTTCTGGCAGTCCAAGGGTTTCTCTCTTTAGAAGAATACCTGTAATAATTTCAGATTTGAGAGAGTGGCTGCTTCTTCGAGATGCCTAATCAGCTGCTTTGCAGCTCATATTCTTCTGAAAATTAAATTACACCATGTCTGCTGACATTAAAAACAACACTGAAAAAATCTCCAAGACATTACATCTGCCTCAACTTCTTTGCTATTCTTTTTTCTTTTTTACTTCATTGACTTATAGTATGAGGAAAACCACAGATGACGTGATGAAACAGATAGACATACACATAAAAATAAAATGCAGCTGTGCATGCTGGAGTTCTATCCAGTGTTGATACTAAATAAAACTGAAGTGAGAAATCTGGATTTGTAATGTCTGAATGCTGCTCCACGTTCACAAAACTTTTGATATTGGTAGGAGTGAACTAAGCATTACTGCCTTTATAAAAAATTCTGATGCATTAAGCATGGTCAGCAACAGGAGTCCTCTGGCAAGATATCCTCAGACAACAACTTAAATGAAGAGAACAGCACAACTTGTAAAATGACCAAATAATTCTGAAAATGCTTCAAGACCTTCACTGCACTTGGAGTTCACCCAAAGGTGTTATACCAGTGTCAATCAAATGTGCCCTGATGATTAAATTTGCATCACTTGGGAATGCCCTCCACATCTTACAGACTAAGCAGGACTTGAGAAACTGTAATGCTCTTAAACAGGAGAGCAGTGACCCAAGGTTCTCAACATATTGATCAGCACTTCCAGTAAAAATCAACCAAATATTCATTCACCATTTCATTTTACTTGAATTCTTCTGAAGAAATCCCAAACCACAGCTGCTGCTTAGTGGCAGCTCACACCGATCTGATCCTTGTCTATGGGAGGCAGTGTAGCAGCGGGACTAGGGATTTGGGCTAAGTTATAGCCTATTTTCTGCCCCGGGCTATCCTAGTTATGGTCAGACTCCAGTGGTGACTGCACTCCTGCTGGAGTGAACAAGCTGTAGATAGGCACAGGACCACAGGAGAGAGGAAGAGAAGAGAGTTCTGCTGAGGTTTAAAATATTCTAAATCATCCAACTATATAGCTACTCCACTGCTCGTAACTTTTACTCCAGACAAGTGTGCAGACCTCTGTTCATGTGTTTTCATCTTTATGGCCTTTCTGGTATGCCTACTGCCTGCCTTAAACATCTTTTAAAACTGCTGGTAAATCATTCCTCACTATCTATAAAAGGCATTTGAAGACATTAAAATTACACAGAACTGCTAATTTCTGAATTACTTTCTCTTGCTATCGCTGCTACTTGGACCATTGTACAACCAGAAACAAAGGATCTGTTAGCAAGGTAAGTACACATTGAAGAGTACAGACGGCTAATACTAAGAAAGGCACAGTAATATTTTCCCAAAGTCTGATGCAGCAGAGACACTTAGGTTCTGCAATGCTCACAGCAACTTTTAGGCATTCTGTTACCGCACTGCATAATGCTAAGTTATATATCCAAGTATTTTTTTCCAAGAAGGCTAATAATGTGGCTATCTATGAACATTGCTCTGAAATGATAACTTTCCTTTGCTGCATGTCATGGATCACTCACTTCTTGTGTTAGATTATAGATGGACATGCTAATTTACATATGCATGTACAGCATGAAACACAGGCAAGATCCTAGCAGAGGCCTCTGGTGTTACAGAAATTCAGCTGCTGCTAATAATAAGAAGGGAAAACATTTCCATCTGTCTGGATCGGGAAAAAGAATTCATGAGTCTCTGATTCATCTGCATCCATATGCTGATATGTAGACAATACTTACGGACACAGACATATGCGAGGTAGCCAGCAACAGAAATCAAATCAATCACAGATCACAGCATGTGATTTGCCTAATTATGAGTAACACCTCACATTTTTTATCTACGCAAAAAGCACTTTGTGAACGAGCAGATGGCATTGCTATGGGATGGCACCATCCTCGACTGTTGCAGATGCAGAGCATTTACACAGCACACTGAAAAATGACAAAACACAAGCTGCTTCATGGGAAAAAGATTCAAATTGAACAAGTGTCACCAAACAAAATACACATATTTATTGATGTTCTGAACTTATCTGATCCAGCCTCTCTCCTCAAATCAAATACATACACGCAGGCCAGGGAGTGATGCTATCTAGCCATCATTAAAGTCTCTTAGATAGAACTGCCACGCGAGCTGCCTAGCACAGAAAAGCAGACCAACTTGAGTCTAGTTCCAACCCGCAAACAATTTAAACCCACACAAGCAGAATCAATAGGAAGAATCCCTGCAGAGAAAGCAATTACACTGCAAAAGCAACTATATTACAGCATGGTTACGGCTGGGAGGCAGGACACAGAAGGCCATCCTCACTTCTGTGATTACCCAGTGGAGTTTACTCCAATGCATCTGGCCTGTGAAATGACAAGGTTCAGCCCAGACATGTTCCTGCAATCAAAGCCTTTTTGTTTCTGGGTTTCTATCGCAATTATGAGGCTCTATTTTATGAGGTACGTCCTTCAGGTTTGTCGTGCCCCATAGGCAAATGTAGGACTGTGCATCAGGAAACAGGTTTGAAGGGCTCAGTGTGCGCTCCTTTTCAATAGCTTCATGGGAGTAATAATCTCATTTCCTGGATCTGCAATTATTTATTCAGTGGAGACTGTGTGCTTGCCACTGTACAAGACACAAAGAAAGACCATCTGACCCTTCCTGGCAATAGAAAATTCAGGTTTTTTATTCAAATTCTTGCTTTTATTTGTGGTTTGTCTGCATTTTTTTTCCCCGAGCTGCTGTAAGCACATACAGTGGTGTGACAGGTTTGAAGCAGCTATAAAATGATTGATGAAGACCATATTTTGGCCTTATTGTGGCAATGTTTATTGTAGAAATATACTCAGTTAACTCAGTAGGGTCATATCTGGGAAAACAGGAAGGACAGAAAAGAAAGGCTGGGCCTATGACTGTACCTCTGATACCAAAGTAATTTGATCTGCTTTAATTATGATACAGGGTTATGGGGTCACAGAAACATTTGCACAAACTGTTTTTGAACTGCTTTTATCTAACCACTGTGTTTCTTCTGCTGAAATGATCAATACTCGGCTTTAAGAAGGATGCTCTGTTGGTCTACATGACTAGACAGAGGCTTCCCCACAGAAGTAAACACAGGGGCCAAACTCTGACCTGCACTTCCACAACAGCCCGTGTGTGAGTAAGTGTCAGACAGAATTGTCTCAGAGGGGAAGAACTGCAAACCTCCATCTGTCTCAGAGAGGCTGAACGTCTAAAAGCCAAGGCAGCAGTACACTTGGAAAGGTAAAATGACAGATGCAGCTAAGCATGTGACATGAAATTGGATTGATCTGGAGGAAAGATGTTAAATCATGCTGGATGATGCTACACGGAACCCATGTACCTACAGAGATAGCATGGCAGCAAAGGTCTGATCGGTGGGACAATTGAAGGAGCAGGAGTAGGGTGATATGTGTTGGGATTTGACTGTATCTTGTGGCTGCCATTCAACTGGCACTCTTGAATATCTACTTCAGGGTGAAGAGAGGAGAGGAACACAGGGTATTGCCATGGTACAGGGCTGATGAGCAAAAATACATCCCTAACCAACACCACTGGGGAGCTGGGGAATGGTATTTCAAGAAATGTCAGGCTTGCAGAAAGAGCAGCAGATGCTTTTTCCATGCCTGGAAGAAGACAGGAATGTTGTCTGGGGAAACGGTGAGTAATGGCAAAAGCAGCCAAGGAGATTAGGATGTGTGAAGGTAAAATAGTGCACAGGGAAACATATAAAAGCCAAGGACCCTGAATTACTCTTTGGGCAATCAGCAGGGTGGCTTAGCCTGTCTGGTTGTCTCCACTTTTAAACAAAAGGCATTCGCCTCCCAATGTTTTTATTCCTGAAGTTCCTTCAAAACTTAGGAGGAACAAAACTGATCAGTAAAGACGCCCAACCAGTGGCTCCTACCAGGAAAGGGCGCAGGAAGAGTCCTGCCTGTGTGTTCCAGTTTCTTCTACTTCAGCTAAGCTATGCTTCCCAGAATGCTGTATAACAGATAATGTTGCAGAGAGAAACGAAAAGCTTGCTGCTTTTCCAACTGTGTACCAACATTAAGGTTCATCATTTATAAGTAACAGTTGGGATTTTAAGGAAACATACATAGCAAAAGTTAGTTTGGAGTAAGAAGCTGGGGATTTCAAGAGGTAGCAGATTATAGATAAGATATTTTGGCTTGAAGCAACACAAAACATGCAATAAAAGGTACTTCTCAAGACAGCAGCATTGACAACATACATGCCATTGCCCTGCGTGGCCTTTACTTCATTTAAACAGGGAAGGATGTCCTGCAAAAAAATGGAGGACACAGGCTCTGAGCACTCAACCACAGGAAGCATCAGAGGAAACATGTTCAGGTTCATGCCATCAACCCACTGTCTTCCAGACATGGCTCTCTGGAAACCAAGTCACTAAATCAGCTCAGGCTGATCACTTACTCTTGACCTTTTACAGCAATTAGTGTGCTTTTGGATTATGGATTGTTTGGCCATTCACTGTGTCGCTTCACCTCTGTGTACAACACAACAGTGAATCTGCTTAAAGGGAAATATCAACTGTTCTAGCTGATGAACAGCTAAGACCACTTTATACTTCTAACCTGCAAACATACCTAGAATAATAATGGTTTTAATAAAAATAATGAGTTGCTCACACTCTTACAAATCAACCTAATCAAAAGAAATACAACAGCATTTGGATAAAGGACTGAAAGCCTTGCTGGAGAGATATGTTTATTCTGTCAGACAAATGACCTCTCTTCTCCTCTTAATCAACCTGACTGCCTGTAATTTTATTTATTTCTCTGCTTTTAAATATTGACGTCTTACAGAGCTTCTCAATTGGAAAAGACATGTCTTACTCTTCAGCTGCCTTGGGCTGCAGTCCTGTCAGATCACATCCAAGAGTAAGTCTCAACTTGCTTTAGTACTTGGAAAAGAAGACTTTCCGGGCACTGTGATGAGTGAAACAGATGATTCAGTGAACAGCAAGCTTCTCTCAAAATCAGTACCCACCCATTCATGATGCCATCGGCAATCTTTTGCAGCTGCTTCTGGTTCTTAGCAGAGAAACAGAACTGAGATGTTAACCACTTTCATTCATTAAATGCCCCATGACAAATCTATCCCTTGTCCAAATCAAGAGACAGTGGAACGGTATATTGTTTTGCTCAAGGAGAAAAAGAACTAGAAGCAAAGTATCAAACTGTAGCTGGAAAGAAAGAGAAAGGAAAAAGCCTAGGTCATAAAACCAATTTTCATTGCCTAGTTTTAAACTACAAATTAAGAATCCAACATAGTAACCTGCACTGATTAAGATACCATGCAAATCTTGAGATGCATTTACTCACCATTTTCATAAACAGACAGCAATTTACAAATCAAATTTTAGCACCACTGCATTTGAAATAAACTTTAAATAAAAACTTCCCTTGTAGACCATAAAGAAGGACTTTCCAAAAGAGGACATGTCTCTATCTTTAGAAGGGATGTTTCTGGGGGAAGTTGGATGACAGCAGCACTGTACAGTTGATACTCTCTGAGGAACCTTAGCAGTGAGAAGGGAAAAACCATGGATGCCTTAGGTCTGCTTCTGCTAAGGGAAAATTTAAGGCTTGAAAGTGAGGAATATCCTGCTATTTTATGTAAGGATGGCAAACAAGGATTGTGCCCCAATGGATGAACAAGGAAGAAATACTGTGAGCTTAAACACTTTGAATTTTCTTTCTATTCCATAGGCTATTTTCTTTCAGAGAAAACTGAGGAGCAGACTCCCTGCTACAGTTTTCATACAACCTGCCGAAGAAAATTTTAAGGCCAGACTGGAAGCAAACCTAAAAAGTTCACTGGACTCAGGATTACAGCAAATCAAGAGGAAATCAATGGACATGTAACATTTTATACTGAAAACTTGGAGTAAAAAATGAAAAAAGAAAGGAAGAAACAAAACAAGGGCACCATGGAAACTGCCTTCCTTCACTCCCCCCAGAAAGGACAACTTTTTACTGTATCAGCTTTTATTTGAAAATATATGCCAGCTCTATCACCACACTCCTTTACACTTGGAGCATGTGATTTACTAAAATGAACAGGCACATGGACATAGGACTCCTCACACCAATCCTCAGCTGCTGTAGGAGTGAATGAGCAAGCCACTTTGCTCACCCTCATCCCTATCTCCTGCCCCACTCTCTGTCTACCTATTGACAACATAAAATCTTTTGGAGGAAAGGGCTGTGTCTCTCCCCATGTTTGTAGAGAGACCAGCAGGATAGACTCCTGCCAGTGGCTTTGCTCTGCCTCACACATCCAGTATATGTAGAAATTACAGGACATAAACCAGCAAAGAACACAACATACATCCAACTCTATGCAAGTGAATAGCCTTACTGATGTCAGTGAAATTACTTATGCACATAATTAAATATCTGGTTGGACTGAAGCCAAAATCAATGATTCACTGACAAGTTAGAATGCCTATCTCTGTGACTAGATTTATAGGCATTTTTATCATACACATATGGTAGTGTCCTGTACTCCAACACTGTGCCACTAATGCTGGTGTGGGATTGTCCCTTTCTGAAAGCCACTAGCGTACATGGGAGTAGACAATCAGGCACAGCCTCAGACAAACAGATCAAAAATAGAGATGTTCCAACCACGGAGATGTTAACAGCTAAAGAAATCTTACAGATTTAATCTTAAAGAAAACTTTCAAAAGCAGCAAGTCAGTTTTCCCAAGACTTGTGACTAATTTGCCCTAAAAGAACAGGAGCAAATTTAGAGTTGTTCTTGTCTTTGTCTGTGTTGTTCTATCTCCAAATCCAACATCTGTCATTTAGAAACAGAACAATCAGAGAAACTCTTATTACTGGCATAGCAACGAGTAAATGAAACCTGGAAGGTCTGGCTTTCCTCTTCTGCTGCAAATCAAAGAACACACAAACTGAACTGTCTGTAAAACCAGTTGTGTGTGCCTGCACTTCTAATGACAGCACAGCTTGTCTTGTCAAGTAACACTTGCCTTGTAAAACACATAACTTTGCTGCTGAAATAGTTTTGATCAGCAGAAGAGTTGCAGAAGTGTTTTCTGTCCTGTGGTAAGAAGACATAAAGCTCTACCCTGGAGGCTTCTTGGAAATACCAGAAAAACATTCTTTTTCTTTATAATTGGATCTTGCTATTTGTCTTTTTAGTGTTTCCTTTGTCTGTTTGCCTCTACCTTCTCTCTATCCATACTGTATAAAGTTTTATTCCTTCTTCCTTTTTAGTTTAAGAAGTTGTTTTTAATATTTCAGCCTTTCCAAAGCAACCAGAATCTTGATCGTCAGCAGCAATGTCTAGACATAGTAAGTCCTTAAACTAAAGGCCTTTGCCCTTGAGAGAGAGAAATGCAGCAGTAAATGTTCGCACAAGTTTTCCCCTGAGCAGTTTCAGGTGCTTTGTAAGGCTTACTTTTTTCTCAGGCTACAGTTTAAGGTGAAATTTGGATCAAGTTTTGGACTGAGAATTCAAGGCTACTCTACGAATGTGTTCAATCCCATGGGCTGGTTCAGGTCAGCTGTAGTCAACTATCAGCACAGCTTCTCATTTAACAGTAATACCTATCCAGCAATACAAGTCAGCAAGAGAAATCCCATGATCAGTAGGTGTGACTGATGTGTCCTGCACTCATGAATCCCCCAGTAAACCTACTGTGCCTTTTTTTTTTTTTTTAATATCAGCTTAACATACAAAAATAAGTTACAGATATATATACAAAATAATGTACAGATTCTGAAGGCTTATAAGCCTGTAGGAATACTGAGAGGCCATAATAAATGGCTAACTAGGAAAAATGAGCTTCACAGTAGGTTCCCAGTTAATTCATAGAGGTAGCATGCAAATTCAAGGTGCCAAGCTGAAGCTGAAATAACAGACACCAGAAGAGTGGTGCATGTCCAAAGGAAGCAAGAAACTGCCCGCCAAATTCAATCAGCTTATACATTTCTTCTTTCAAATTTAAAATCAACAATTCCATGCTTGTTTTGTTTTTGTTTTTGTTTTTGTAGTTTGTTTTGCTTTGTTTGTTTGTTTTTTTGTTTTTTTTTTTTTTTGGGTGGGTGGGGAATAAATGAAATAAAATGTTTATTCTATTCTTTTAGGTTTTAGTGTCTGCACTGCTGTCTCAAGGTTCATGATTCATTTGAAAACACGATGTTAGCTGATTTGCAACACTTCTGTGGAAATACAGGCCCAACACAAAACTTAGCCCCACTGTCCTCTTCACAGCTGAAATGCAAGCAATTTCTGGGATCATGTCAAAAATGCAATGCAAAAGCTTAGAGACCACAGAGCACCCAGCCTTAACCCAGTGGCTCACTTTATGTTGTGATGCAGATCACTCGGTTTTATGGCAGCAGAGTCCAGCTGCAAATGTTTAAAATGAAGAGGAGATGAGAATCGGATCAGAACAGAAAAATGAACACATGATCTGAACAGCTCCCCTCTCCTCACACAACCAGCTCAAGAAGAGAAATTTCAACTGTCAAAGGGAGAAGTTCAAACACACTGGGAGATAATTTGGGAAATTCTCCATCTCCTTCGTCTATCTCCTTCATGTTTAGCTCTGGAGATGTTAACTAGTCCACATCAACTCCATGGCCCAAACTCCCTTCCTAGAAGGTGAAAACCACTGACAATAAAGTGCTTATTCAACTTATGGGTTCAGATACTTTTTCAGTGACCATACTGGGATTTCTGGACATGAAATCTCCACTGATGTTAGGATAAGAAAGTACAAACATGTTGTTCCCAGAGTTAGTTCAGAGGTGTACCCATGATGAAAATATAGACAAAAGCCGAGGTAGGTAGCCCACTTGGCACAGCTGATTGACTTTAATAGGTGTTGATTACACTGCTCATATTGCATGAAATTAAAAAGCTTACAAATGTTATGAGCCATTACCCTTCCATTTAAGAGAGCTTATGACAAGTTAGCAACATTTAATGAAATCCTTTTCAAAATGCCATAGGCAACCTCCACAAGATTCTGCTTTGAAATGCAACTTGTGGAGTTATTTCAAAAAGTTTATTTAGTTCAGAGCTTTGTCTCTGACTCTTCTTTGGGATACTCTGATTTTGCAGCTGGTGCGATACTTCAGTTCCCTGTTGTGCTCTCAGCATGTGGCACAAACCACCAGCTAGTTAGACAAACAACAGGGAACCGACAAAGCAAGATTTAATCCTGGTGTTATTTGAAGTACTCCTTCACCCAGCTTACAAAATTTCTCTCAAAATTTGAAGCTGGAAGCCGTCTGGCCAATTTTGCTATGAAGTTAAAGGGAAATGTTTTCATAGCTGTTGTAAAATTTCACTTAAACTTCCACCTTTTCGGCACACTGTAAATATCACAGAGCCACTAAGTGCCCTCAAAGCAGTGGGGCAACCAAGGTTCAGTCTGAAGTAGGCTCTGGATTTTATTGCCTAAGAATGAAAGGAGAGCATACCAATTTTATAAGTCTCATTGGACACTCACAGCCTACTGCCGTATGAGGATTCGAATCTGCTTTGGATGGTGATGGCAACAATATCCGTGCATCAGGTGAGGACGCTTCTGCCAAAATGATGCCTTTTGCAACTTGCTCAGCTGCTTCTGTTTATTTTTACTGTTTGTCCTGTTGACTGCCAGCTCTCCTCTCTGTTGATAGCTGTCAGACAAGCAAGACTCAAACTGACCAAACTGAGAGAGACATTTATAGCAAAAAGCACACTAGCACAGATTCTAACAACAAGGTATCTGGAGTGGTGCCACAACGAATGCTTAACAAACCCCTATAGAGAGAATATGAGATGGCCAGGCACAGCTGCAAGAAGCTTTCTTTTGTTGCCTGTGCCATCACTATCAACCTTGTTCTTTTTTTTTTTTTTTTTTTTTTTTTTCAATTATTAGAGCTTTTAAACAATATTTTATTATCTGCTGCCAAAAATCAACCAAGAAGCAGTAAGCTATGAATATGCAGCTAGAGAAGTATCGTGCTTCAGAAGTCAACCTTAGATAGTGTGAGTTTTTTCTACCTGCAGCTGCAGTGGTAGCTGAACTGTCCCAGAGGCAAATGCCAGGAGATCAATATCTCCAGGAGCTGCCAGGAGCTCTTACAGGCTTGTTCGTATCATAATGTGCAAATAAGATTCCTCTCTTCTTTGAAGAACTAAGGGAATAGTTAAACACTGGGAGGAGTAATGGCCAAAGAGATGGTGGGGGTGCACAGAGACTGCTAAGTGACAGCAGCACGGCGAGACAAACTTCATTTCCACCCTGTGATGGTTTCAGTGAGCGTGCTGAAATCCTTAAGCGCTTTGCTAGACCAAATCATCAGGAACTAATTCAATATCCTTTTATTGCTCTGTAAACTCTGACAAAGGAAGAAAAGGAATTATTCTGTCTTCTTAAAAAATAGCAGCCTTCTTTCATGCTATCTACCTGAGCCTTTCCTGAAAGCTAGATTTCTAATACACAGTTTGAGCATCATACAAAGTTGCAATTATCTTGCCATCTGCATTGCCTTTCCTCATGGGTGAATGTTGCCTTTTAATCCAAATTAGTATGTTATATTGTTTATAAATATGTATTTATGGCTATGAGGCAGGTGTGCCTCATTGTGGGCACATGTCATTGTTTAATCCAAATACATGGTTCATTGTTTTTCAGTGCGTATTTTTAGCTTTGAGGCAGGTAGACCTGCAGAGCAAATAATACCAAAGAATACGTCCATTACAGAACTGCTTCTGTGCTTTAAAATTATACCACTCTTCTTCCAGATCTGAACATAGTGAGACAAGTACATTGGCAAAATCATTATTTATCACTCTTAAAAGCTTCCTTTAAAATTTCTATCATTCAGATACTGGCTGGGGAAGATGTAAAGTACAGACAAGCATATTTTATGCACTTGCTAGTCTAGCTTTTATGCTGATGAGAACTTACTAAACATCAGTAAAGGGAACAGTAGTTATCAGCCCTAATTCACAACTGTGAATTTTTTAGGCCAAACAGGTGCCCTTGCAGAATCACAGCCAAATGTTAATGACAGGCCGAATCCTTCTTCCACTGTAGTCACCAGTTACTTCATACAGCTTCAAATTAGACCAGTTTCACTCCAACTCTCTGAGCAAGCATGCTGCTCTCAGTGAGGAACTCATTGCCACAGTGAGCAGGACAGGGACCTCTACCATCACCCAAAGAAGGGAAAATAAAAAAGACACTATACTCTGCCTCAGGATTTTTTCTTTGGTGTATAGAAGTCTTCTTTTAAATTCTTTTTTCAGTTGATTAAAAATAATGGGAAGCAGACCTTCAACATGAAACCAGATAAATACACCATGAGACCTCTTTTAAAGGACACTTAAAATCTCCTCAAGATCTGTACAGTGAATTTTGCCATCACTTATACCAGTGCAACAACAGAATAGCTTGCAGCTCCCCCAGGTAGCAGAGGATGGACAAGAAAGTTTGGTGCCCATCTTTAGATCTGTGTTCCCAGACCCACCCACCAGTATGAGAGTCTGCACGAGAGCTGAATGGGCAGGACTCCAGTCAAGAGCTTTACACTGCAAAAATTATTTGTCAGGTAAATACATGCTCATATTTAAAAGGATTCAGGGTAAGAAAATTTAAGCTCAGGTGTAAACATTTGCAAACAGGTTTATTTTTTCTACCTATGCACTTGAAACGAACATTGAGAGGGCAAAACTGCCTTAATCCTACCATGGCAATGTCTTCCTCTGCTTCCTAAAGCTGAGATAATCATCTCATTGGTTGTCACACAGCTCCTGAGAGAAGTAATTAACTTGATTTTCCTGTATAATCACAGCACAGGATTTTATTGCTGTTGTTACTGGAATAGAAAATGCACATAGGCTGTTCTCTGTCTTGCCCCTTTTAAATTACTTACAGACCTGGATGTGGCAAGGTTCAAAAAGCCCCAACTGCACAAAGAAAGCTAAATCTGTGCTCACGCTAAGTTTCAAGTAACATGCTTGTTAGCAGCTCTTCTCAACAAAGGCAGGAAAACTTCCAGTTTTAAATTTCTGTTCAAATTAAGGCAATGAAGACTGAAGACCACAAAACTGTTGCCACTGCTTTCCAGCACATGAAATTAACAATTCATGCTGCTGCGTACAACTTTCAGTCAAAGTTTGTCTGATTTATAAGGAAGCAGATGGTTCACACGATAGTCCACGATAAATTACAACAGTTAGAAAGACAGCTACATTTTGAGAGTGACAGTGCAGCTGAGCTACAGATGGGTTTATAGATGACCCTTCCAATTTTTAATAATTTCCATAATTTATGTACAAGTAAAGAAATGCAAGGATTTCTAATGCACCTTCTTGACTAAGTACAAATCACTTTTATTTACATCGACAATACTTCATGGTCCAGTTAACTTCTTAATTAAAGGCAGCAAGATGCTCATGTTCCATGCAAGTGGCATGGAAAATACTATTTAGTGTGCAGTATGTTCAGATGGGAGTTTAAGATGCTCTGAACACTCCTGGAAAAGGGAATGCATCTATCTAATTTCTTTAAAACAAGACTACAAGGGTGCAAACACTGCTACCACCAGCTACTATTCATTGATCTCCAGATAAACTTTAGGTTCATGCAGTAACAAGGTTATGTTTATTTGCAAGCTCTTATGCTTAGAAATAGGTTCCTAATCCAGGAGGCACTATAAACCCAATATTACTTATCCAGGACTGGGGAAACAACAGGAACAGAGACCCTCGTTATATGAAGAGAGAGGGATTTTTGGGGGGTCACTCTTGAATGGGTTAGGGAAAAGGAAAGCAAGCCTGCAGGGTGCCATTCCTGAGACAGGAGGAGCGGTGACGCAGAAAGAGACTGGATGGAAGCAACTTTAAGAAGCCAGTTCATGTCAGTGACTTTAATGGCCACTTCTTGGGCACAGGACCGAACCACATCAGTCCAATCCTTCTGCTAACATTTTTGGAGGGACTTCCAGAAAGATGCCTTTGTTGGACTGTCATCAGTTACATGCCACAGTACAACAGATTCAGTTCTTCTTCGTTGTAATTTCAGATGCAATAAGTTACCTTCCAAAAGGAGCCCAGCTAAATGCCACTACTCTGTCCAGAAGATGATGAAGAGAGCAGTACCTACTAGAGTTCTGTAAGACACAAACTACAGAAACTCAGAGGTTCTCACACAGCCAGTCTCTTGGGATGACATTTGAGGGCTTGTCCTCCTCTCTAAACCTTGGTCTTCTCTTTCTGCCAAATTAAATTGAAAAAGAAATCCACTTTTAAGTGGAAATTCAAAACTACCTTTAAACCAGAAGTCACAGCTCCTAGGAAAGCAAGTCTGTGTGTAATTGTAATTACCACCTTCCTGGGACTTAAAAGATGCAGCAGATAAGAAGAGGCACCAGTGACAAATTTAGGCTTTCAAGAATTATCACAGTTGATGTTTTGGAGATATTTTGGCAGGGATTGCACAGCTCTGTTCACAGCAGGGCAGCAGGACAGATTGGGGAATAGCACTGCAGAGACATGAGTGGGAAAACCCACTCCACGGAGGTCACGGGACTGCAATCACTTACAGAAAAAGCAATTCTTCCCCTGCCATTTCCATGCAGCACCAGCACCCTGCCATCTACTACACAGAACCACAGTGAAATTAAATTTGTTGGGTTTTTTTGTTTGTTTGTTTTTTTTTGTTTTAATTAAAATGTTCTATAAATAACCAGTGTCTGAAAGTCTTTTGACCTTTATATAAAACCATTATCTATTACTGCATACAACACTTATGTTGCTTAATTAAACATATGAAAAATATTAGATGTCAGCTTATTTCTGGGATGCTCTTTACTGTTATTTGTCATATTGTTTCTATGACACTTTGCATATTTGAAGCCACATTATGCACTTCTGAAAACCCAGAAAAGATTACTATGGAATTGGTATGGATGTTCATCTGTACTGCTGAGTGTTGGGTTTGGCACTTTATTTTAGCAATATTTGTCAAGTTCAGGAACCGTTAGCATGCTTCCCTCCAAGAGAATACTGGGTTCTATGACTGTTCTTTAAAAAAATATAGTGTTGATTATTTAATGTTTTCAAATATTCCATAACTATCATCATTTGACTGACTGCAACCCGTTCATTTGCTTACAAGAGGTCAAATTCACAGACATCACAAGAAAGCAGAATATCAATAGTATTGACCCTGTTTCTCCCAGACCAAATGTAATTCCAGCATTATGATCAACCTGGAAGTCAGCACAGCCTATTCTGGTTTAACTCCACTGAGAAGTCAGAAAAATCATACACATGGTTTATGTACCTATACAGTTAATACAGTTTCCAGGACTCATCTACTGAAGCCAGCAGGGATGCTCACTCACTAGGCTGTAGATCAGACCTTCTGGCTTGTGGCTAGATCCTTCCCTGGCTAACAGCAAAATTAATTCTGGAGGAGGGATAAAGCAAGGAACATACACACAGCCCTCACCTTATATTTCTTGTTCCATGCATTCATTAAACTGTCAGTGGTGTTGAAACTAGTTTAATAACCTCAAGAAGGGGACACCTTTTGTCCCACCTGCCATATTAAAATGCAGACAAAAACGATAATATGAAAACAGAAGACTCCCCAGTATTAAGAAGTGGTTCTCAGTTTTCTTAGTAATCAAATATTATTTCCAGTAATCTAACTAGAGAAAAAGAAATGTAAGTAGCAATTTGGCAGTCTATTTATCAAACTGAGTGCTGCACCTTTCCCACACATTTTATGTTACACAGCATATGACATGTAAGGTTCTATGTTTCTGTTTTAATTCAGGGATGAAAACATTTATAGATATGAACATTTTCTTATTAACTTTTCTTCCTAAATGATTATGCTCGTTCAAATCAATTCCTAGCCATCTTATAGAGGTTACAACCTTCAATACCTAGATCAGATACTGTTCTGGCTGTTGTGTTGATTATGCTACAAGTTCCAATTTCTACAAGAGCACTGAAATCCTGAGATAAAGGGATGTTAACTTTATTTAATTAGCTATCTGCCATTGTTATCAAAATGCGAGGTTGGTATCTGACTCAAATTAACACTTTGGATCAGGAAACAAGACAGATGACATCTTCTGAGAAGGATCCTGGAAACTCTCTGTAATACGTTTCAGTTATTTTAAAGCTACTCAGGACAAAGACAATGGCATTAGAAAGAGTAAAAGTCACAAAGAGTCAATGAAAATGCTACTTCAATCATACTTGGGTTCTTTCTCATTTTCAGTTGTTAACATCCTTGCCACTTTTGTCAAACAGTCTCTCCTACCAGCACTGAATCTTAATTGCACATGATTTTAAAGCACAACGTGAAATAGGATTGAGCACATAATATGGGTTTATAGTGCCAGCTAACAACAGATCAGGCCCTTGTGCCAAGGCATCTCCTCTCTGCTCTCTGAGGAGTAACTAGTTAAACACAAGCTGAATTTCACAACTGCCTGCCATCCCTCTACCTCGGCAATATCAGGTCTCTCAGTTGAGGGTTATTTATGATTTATCCCAAAAGGAGACAAAAAGATAATGTGAAACTTCAAAGGTCCTGAAAGCATTTTAACTGTGGTTTACACAAACTACACCCACATATATCAACATTGCAAGAGGATATATTATCTGAATGAAATCCTCAAAGGACACTCACTGCCTCACTCCTCAAATTACATTTCTATAGAGTGGCCAAAGTAATTTATCCAATAAGTACGCCACATCATGGTTTCTTACTGTTAGGGCTACAGAAACGTGCTTATTCCTTTCCTGATAACTTACTGGTCTTGACCGGATTTCTTTGGCGTAGAGAGGTTTCAAGAATTCTGAATCTCCTTCAAGCTTTAGACCCTTTTCCGTGATTCTGAGGTTCCCCATTCCATCCTAAAACACAGACAAAAAGAAACAACCCCATTAGTTACAATCACTAAATTCACCAGGCTGCCAATAGCTTTTTGTTTTTTTCTTTTCTTTTTTTCCCCCTAGAGGATAACATGTAAAGCACTGGGAGGCACTAGAGAATGCAACAACTTGTGTTATCCTTTTAGCTCTGTTTCTGTGAAAAAAACATTCTATTCAGACCAATCTGCAATGCCCCCTAGTAAACCATTTACACAGATGAAAGATGTTCTTTTAAGCTAGTCATCTCTACTCTAAGAGATGCAGTGATGATCTGTGTTAACAGGAAACTATGCACTGTAATATTCACTGGCTGCCTGTATATTAATATACCTTCTCATTCATAGCAAATCCATATAAAGATTATGTGATTAATTCTACTGAACTCCATACAGAGAATACATGATTCATTCCACTGAACCAACAAAATAACGTCTGGCTATGTAGGAGTATTGCAATAAAATGTGGTAGGGAATTTGACCCGTTATTTGGGGAAATCTCTGCAAAACATGGACTCTTTGGTGGCATTTCTTTAGGGCTATTGGCCCTTCCAGCAAAAAGAAACCTGTTGATTAGTTTCAAGTCTCACAGTCTTTCCTGTGCTTTTGATATTGCTGAGATGCTACACAGCTTTATTCGAATATATATTTATGCAAATATTTGCTCTGGGAGAAGCAATGATATGACAGGAATATCTTTTCAGCAGACTGCTCTCCGGTCTTGGGCTAACTCCTCACTTTTCTCTCCCACGATGATCAGCTCAGGATTGAGCCCTCACTCTGCTCCTTGCATAGCCCAAGCACACCCCAGCAATCTCAACCTCTGTATGCAAATGTTTGGGTCTCCTGAGTCATTCTCATGCCCTTCAAGCAATCACTGCAAAGTCCGTTGGCCAAGCAAAGTGACTGATGTAACATGAACTTCTGTTCTCTCCTCATTCAGATTTCACAGTTGCAGCTATCAGTCCTCACCCCTTTCCCAGGCTCCACTGCCTCCTCCATGTCAGCTGCAGGCCTCTGGCAGATGACTGCAAATAGTCCCTTTTCTTTAGAAATTGTTTAGTTATGTGCATCCAAGATGTAATGAAACATCTGACAAACCATAATAGCAAACAAAATATATGTCAAATTTTTATATGAGTTTCTCTTATGTTTTTTATGCAATAAGACAGGTATACTGATACATTGGCACAAAGCAGAATTGGACCAAACTATATTTCACCTTTAACTTGTGAAAGTTGTAACTTTTACTAAGATGAGGGATTTAGGTTCATTTAGGCTATAACTGTTTGGAAAGGTGTGTGTGTTTGTAAGAAACATGGTGTGGGTAGGAAATTGCACAGGTAAATATATAATCAAAACCACATCAAATGCAAGGTATTATTTCTAAGATTCAGAGTGATTGTCAAAGTCTGCAAGGATTGAGGTAGGTTGTTTTTTTTTTCCTGAGAAAAAAAAGTCTGAAGAACACCTTTTAGCGTAGATTTGACTGACATCACTAGGATTTGAGACTGACACTAGCAAAAGCTCTGTCTCCATATGTATAAATTAAGATTGGAAAATGACCAAGAGTTGGGTAGTCAAGAACTGCCATGGCAATCTTCAAACATACCCCTTAAGGAATCCTTCCACCTGTTGTTTTTTTTTTTTTTTTTTTTTTTTTTTTTTTTTTTTTTTCCAGGCTAGAGAAGCAGGAGAATGATGCTATATGATGCCTCAAGGCCTCCAAGATACGGCAGGGTACAATAATCACAAAACCTACAATAGCTGGAGCTCAGCATGGGAAGGACATTGCAATGAGGGAAACACATACCAGCACTTCCAGGCAACAGGCTTCATGTTTACAGTGAGAGAGATGTTGAAGCCAAGGGTCATGCAGGATGGCAGGAGTAGTAATCTGGAGGAATTACTGATCTATAAATATGGACATGCCATACTGACTCCATGGCATCTCATTGTGCAATTTAGGGACTCATTGAGAGGGACTGAGTTGCCTCCTTCTCAAGTGCTGCTAGGCATGTGCTTAAGCACTAAAATCAAAATCATAAGAGCAACCTCAGTGCTTAACTCACAGCTGTTTCAGGGATTTTAGAGGAAGGGGATATTTACTTGGGTAGAAGCCCTAAGAAGATCAAGAGAAGACAGGGAAAATCCAGAAAAACCACATGTATTTGGATATGTCTTGCATGTTTTCTAATCCAGCTGCAAAAAATAAACCACATCTGGCTAATTCCTCTTCCTCCCATTGCGTGTACACCTCCAGCACTTCAAGAGGAATCACTGTCATTAAAGGTGAATAGCGAACCCAAACAGATTTGCATGAGCTATTGCCAAAAGGCATGAATTTGGAGGGATAAAAATCAAAGATGTAGCATGGATCAGAAGTGACACTGGTCACTCACCAGAGGTTCTCTTGTTCCAGAAAGTATCATTCCCAGGGTGTACCCTGCCAAGTAAAGGTCCTTCTTGACAGAGCATGATGTTTTATGAACAGAGGCAGGCTCAGGACTGCCGGGCAATAAAATGACCACTGTCATCTCATTTTGAAATGAAAGCTGTAAGTAAACATTACATAGAGACATATGCCAAAAACGCTACTGATTGAGAGATGGTTCATAAAGTGCGACTTGCTACATTCCTTGTCCTGGATGTAAAATATTGGCTTATGAATTCTGGGTTGGTGGTGGCACAGAAGGGGTTCATTTATCTCAAGCAAAAGGATGAAGGAAAATGAGTGAAATATGATTACGCACCAAAAATCCCAGATTAAATTATCATAGCAGTATGCTTTGTGATTCGAGTGAGTAGGAATTATTACAGCTATCTAAAGACCCCCACATGTTTTGTGCTGCTAAAAAACCTACATTTTTTTTCCCAGAATAGATATTTCAGGAAGGTTATGAGCCCTGAGGCCTTTCACATTGCAGGGTCTTCTCTGGTTTCATTAAGAAAAGTCGCAGGTCATATTTGCTGGTGTAGGCCACATATAGCTGCAAGAATGACCACCTCTGTGGATGCACAATCCTGACTACAACCAGGGTTCAGTCCTGAGCTGAAGTGGGGCAATACTTTACCAGTAACATGGACCAATGGATAAAGGGACTTGTCAAGTCACCACTGAAGCTATGGTAAATGCCAGCAATTTTGATGGCTCACGACTATATTCTATCCCAAGTAGTGAATAATCCCAATCCAGAATTCCACTCTGCTCCTCTCTTGTGTGTTTTTCTTCCTTCTCTGTCTCCAAAGTGCCCCCCATAGGATTTTTATATATGAAAAACACACATATGGGACATCTAGCTCACAGCTAGCAGGTCCTACACATCCCCAGAGAGGTATCAGGACAATGTACGACACGCAAAACATCAAGAACACCTTTGATTTAGGTGATGTAACAAGGTGTATTCTCTTACAAAACCACTGGGTTGGAGAAAAAGAGGCACTTCCCCATGTTACTCTTCTCAACCTCTGATCCCCACTCATCTTTCTCTCCTCCTGTGGATGCCTAAACTAATAAAAGCTGCACCCAGCAGACATTATCTTTTGACTTCCCTGGTGTTTGGAATCAGCATGCAATACTTAGCATTGACTGTTACCACTATTAACTCTCTGCTGCTCATGTTTCTCATGATTAAAGATGACAGCTTTTTGTAGTGACAGTTTGGGTCAGCAGGTGAAAAGACAAGCAAAGGTTGTAACCTGAGCTTAAAGTTAATGAGTATCCTGGCTTCTTACAGTACAATCATTATTAAATCATATTCATTTATTATTTCCTATTAGAAAAAAAATAAGCAGCTTGCAGAATTATATAGAGATCCCAAAATACAGATACATTAGAGAGAAATCATAGTATGAAAGACTACCTCACATCTTGTTTTGGATAAAGCATCTTCATCCTCCCTAAATTATATGCTTTAATAACAAATAAATGTCATACTCTGCTACAGAGAATATATATGAAAGTTCCTATGAAATTTCATGGACCATGACCTGTAAAATGTAGCAGAAAGCTGCCCAAGGTGACAGACACCATGAGTTTTTATTAAACATTGTGTCTGTGACCAGTATATGCACATCTACCACTCTATTGCTTGTGAATAAGAAAAAAAAACCCCAGTGTTGATTATTTGATACACTGACATCTGACAATATTTGTTTCTCCCCTTTTTATTAGCAGACTCCTCAGCAGAGAGGGAATGACTTTATTGTGCAAGCACAAGCCAGCTTTGTGGGAGCTTCCAGTAGGCCAGCTACAAACAGGAGGCACAGAGTCAGAAACTTTCTATTACCACCTGCTTTGAATTATTTGGTTAGGGCATGGTGAAAACCTTCACATCTATTTTATCATCTACGCCCCCTCTCTTTTTATGCAATGCCTTGTAATGGGCAGGCATAAAAATTTATGTGCTATTGCTGACTGCTCTGTGTTGAAATGGGACAGCAATGGTAAAATCCTGAATAACATAAATGTCGTTTTGGTGATGCTAAATGAGAAAGGATTTTTTTTTTTTTTTTAGTAGCTTGAGAAGCAACTCAGTTTTACAACCAATTACAAATGATGGTGCTAATGTCAAGGGAATAGCTCAGCATTGCTGCTATTTAATCACCAAGGCCCCTCTCTGCCTTTTGGTTAGCAATGTGGCTATACATGTGGGTAAAGCCTAGCTTTTTTTGTTTTCTCTTTTAGCAGTTGTGTCTTACCTTGTTTTATTTGTTTTGTTTTTTGTTTGTTTTGTTTTTTGTTTGTTTGTTTGTTTGTTTTTTGGTTTTTTTTTTTTTTTTTAAATTGTATGGCTGGTAGCTGTGAGATTCAGTTAACAGCATAACAAAAATCGGTCAACCCAACCACAGACGTGTAATTGCTGTGGTGAATACCTGGAAGTGGTATTAGCTGCACCAATCTGTATTGCTTACACACAGGAACAGGGGGAATTTTCAGTGGCCACTGCCATTCATGGGCATCTTTATTAGATCAGGCTGGGCTCGCACCTCAGCTTAACCTAGTCAAAAAGCAAGGCGGTGATAACATGCATTCACTGTGGTCCTTTTTGCCAGGATGCTTTGTTCTTTACAACCAATAAGTTCAGCCTCATGCTCCTCTGCTCTTCCTCTGCTCTCCTGGCACATCTGAACATAGAAGGCAAATTTGCTGTTTATTGAGGTCTTTTTGCAAATTTTAGGAACACTGATGATGGGGAACACAGAGAGCTCCAGCTGTCTGCTGGCCACCACCATGACCAGTTGTGGGTGTTTGCCCATGCTTTTTCCTGCACTTCCATCCCTTTTCAGTTTTCAGGAGAAAAAAACTTGGTTGGCAATTTGGCAAGGTTTGTCTCTGCACGGCAGGTAAGCATTTACTTTTTTACTAGGAATAAACTGAGGTTATGTTTGGCAATGTCCTGTGGGAGAGAATTATCCTTGGAGACTGCTCCTGTCAGATGGCTGAAACACCTGATTATCGTTGCTTGTATTATTGATTGCTGTGCTCTGCATTGCTTCCAGATATGTGCAAGTTATTACACACCTCAATACATCCAAAGTTAGGAAAAAAAATAGCAAATGCAGGTGACCTGGGTTTTTTCTTCCCCTGCTGGGAAGATTTCTGTGCTGTTCTTCTACCTCGGACTTGACATTAAATGTTTCCAGATTCCACAGATTTAAGGAAGGTCTGTACAGATAAACATCGTTGCCAGTTCTTCACAGCCTCAATCACCTACTTGCTCTAGTACCATCTGCCCTCCCCCCTTCTCCTCATTTTCTTCAGTTAATTTGTCATCTCAATAAAGATCCCAGTATTCAGCTGTGGATCAGTGGCAACATTTTGCTATGGAAGCCAGGAGACCCTAAACACCTACAAGCAGCACCAGTCCTATAAAGTTAAAGTTGGTTACAAAGCACAATCCAGAGAAACATACACTCCAAGGTAAGGAGACAGTATGTGACAGCTTCTTCCTCTGATATAAGACCTTGTTTTCAGACCTCATGTATGGACTCAGGTTTGTGCAGACAGTAGAGAAAACAAGCCAGCATAGTGTTACACATCATATATGATCATATTCCTATATGCACAGATACATCCTTATGCTTTATATTGCACTATGAGGTCTCATGTCCACAACTGGCATTTGTTTCCCTCTTCTTCTGCCTGCTTATTGACCTCAGATGTCCCTGTCAGATGTCTTACTGGTAGTGTTTTCATGTAAAGGAGATAGGTAAAGCGTAGGGTAGCTATGCTGAGACATCAGTGGGTGAAGGAAGGTGAGCCCAAACTCCTTGCATCACTGTGAGACAGTATATATGCCCTCTCCAGGGAAGGAGGGAGACACAGATGAAGCACGGCTAAAATCTTTGCAGCTAATTGGTGCACTAAAACAACATTATAAATTGCAAGACTAGCAAGCAGATAACTTGCTGCTCTTTCCAGAAGCTCATGACACTCTGTGAGAAGACACCTCTATATAATCTCTGGCACTGCAGTAATCAGTCACAGGGAGACATGGACTTGAATGAACAAACACCAGCTGTGGGAGTCATCCACTGGAAAATGACCTCTAGAAGCTGCCGTTAAAGTTGTACGAGCTATGTAGGCATGTTTAGTTTCTTCAATAGGTGTGAAGTAATTTGTGATAGCTACAGGAAAGTCAGGTGGCTGCTAACTTATGAAGGAATTATGTGCAAGTGGAGGAAATTGGCAGACCACCACGGTTACTGTAAGATTCAGCCCAAACCAAACCTATGCAAAGCTCAGAGCCCTTCTTTTCCAGTGGGAACTCCTGGTTTTGTGAGTTCCTCTGCATGACTGCAGAAAAAGAAGCAGAAGGTGAGAAGAGGGGATACAACAAGGAAAGCACAAGAACCAAGAGGACATCTCACAGTTACGGCAATGAGCTGTGACGCAGAAAATCTTGACTGCATTTCAATGAGACTCACATGCTACGATGGTGTTAGGGACATCTTCCATGTGCACATTCCCATAGTGCCTTTCCTCTCTACCTGTTCCTTCCACATCGACTGAATGCTCACCAGACCCAATGCCATTTATTATGAATATTACTTGAAGAGCACTACGAAGCTGTCATTGAAGGCAAACGAAACTTATGCATTGGCTTTAGTGGATGTTAAGGAGAAAACTCCTAAGAAACAGTAAGAACAGGATCAAATGTGGTTTTCCAATTACCGTTTCAAATAAGTTACAACTGTCCAAAGAAAGTAAATCCCATCGCTTGAAACAATTCCAAACTAGTGTTGGAGTAATTTCTAAACAAATTGTTCAGCCAGAGCTTGGAGAAAGCTCAGCTCTGAATTTATTGCATATTCCTGGAACTACTTTGGGCAGGCAGTATTTCTTTTCAAAGCAGGCTGATAGTGAGTTTACTCAAAGTATGGTCATGTGTGGCACAACAAAACCAGGATTTCTATGAAATAAGCCACCCCATTTGAGAGTATATTTTTTTCAGGGAAAAAGATTAGCAGACCTTTTGGGGAAATGATTATGAATCCCAACATTGTTACTACAACACAACCATCATATGCAGAATTCCTCCCTAGGGTAATAATTTCCCTTTCCATTGGTACAGCAGGGAAGAGATGGAAATTTGCCTTTCATGCCTCCCAACTCCCTGTTATGGAGCATTTTGGCATTGAAGCGTTATAAAATGAGCCATGTTCTCTTGAGCGTTTTTCTGCTTTTTTGCTCCAATACAAACAGTAAGGTTTCACATCTTATCATCAACATATATTCCAAATGTAACTCTTGAATCCTCCATCTTTTTTAGTCTGGCTCATAACCGTAATTATAATAACTAGAAGGGAAAGGTCCCATCCTGCATAAATTTGTGCTCACTCAGAAGTGAAGAAAAAGATTCCTATACTCGTAGGCAAAAGTACTCTTCTAATGCATCAATTTAATAATAAAATCAGCACATAAATCCACTGTACAGTTCAAGGGGTTGCCGAAACAGGTTTTATAAATTATAGTCTAATACTCCTGAATTATGATAGTCTGTCAATCACCAAATGAAGGATAGAATCATAAAATGGTTTGGGTTGGAAGGGACCTTAAAGATCATCCAGTCCCACCCCCCCTGCCATGGGCAGGGACACCTTCCACCAGACCGAGTTGCTCAAAGCCCCGTCCAACCTGGCCTTGAACACTCCCAGGGAGGGGGCAGCCACAGCTGCTCTGGGCAACCTGTGCCAGTGTCTCACCACCCTCACAGTGCAGAATTTCTTCCTCATATTTAACCTGAACTTACTCTCTTTCAGTTTAAAATCATTACCCCTCATTCTGTTCCTACATACTCTGACAAAGAGTCCCTCCCCATCTTTCCTGTAGCCCCCTTTAAGTACTGGAAGGCCGCTATAAGGTCTCCCTGGAGCCTTCTCTTCTCCCAACTCTCTCAGCTTGTCCCCATAGGAGAGGTGCTCCAACCCTGTGATCATCTTCATGTCCCTCCTCTGGGTGTAGAACAAACAATTCTCTTTTTTTAAACTATAAAGAACTTGGACACAACATCCTCTGTGGCATCACTCCTCTGAGTCACACCAAAGCTGAATTGAACTCACTCATCTTTACATTGTTGGAATAAGTTTCCAGGGAGAAGGAGGATTTTTTTTTTTCCCCTTTCTCTATCCTAGGGGATCCCTTTTGTGTTCTGTACTTACACTCTGAAGTAAGATTTTTCTGACTAATCCAGTATTTAGCAATTCCCCCTGATCAGCAATGAAGCTGGCAGATTAAGGCCTGACAATATGAAAAGGAAAGTAGCAGCTCTCATGTGGTGTTTCTGAAGGTGAGCTCTTAAAAATGGGGCCAATTATTGGGTCATTGATGTGAACATGCCAAAATGACTCAGGGACACTAATGAGAACATAATATCAGCTCTGTTCAAAGAAATAAGGCTCGTGTAAACGTGGTCTGGTTTCAAATGCCTGTTCAAGATCCATGACAACATTCAAGGTACCAGAAACATGAGTACAGGTGAAGAAACTCAGCAGGGCTGTTGCCACTCTTGCAAGACCTGTCTGTAAGGCACGTCTGATGATCCCATCTTAGCAGAGTGATTTGCAGGCTATGGGGAAACTCGGAGGAGGTGCCCGTTGCACTGACCTTCTCAAAACCCACCGCACCTGTGTTACACACTCGCTGCTATGGCAACATCAGCCTCAGAAGACAGAATAATCAAGATGTGAATCTGTATTTTCAGTTACTTCATTTACTCTCTACCGCTATCATCTCCCCTATTTCCAAAAGCCAGGAAAAAATAGTGTGGATGGGGAGGAATATTTTCAATGCACCTCGATTAATAACTTCTGAGCCAGGATTCAGCTAATGTTAGACATTTAACTGATGAGCCTGCATTTGGAAGATAATCATCCTGTGCTACCACAGTGGGGAAGAGAAAATGGCACCGGAGCCCACCTAGCACCCAAATCACTCCCTGGAAGTGCTTCTACCCAGCTGCTGTGGAGTAACTCCAAGGTGACTTAGGCATCGTTTCTGGATGTCTATAGATAACTGGGATAAACCTAGAACTCAGTAGCGTGCAACAAGATTCAAACAGAAAATAAATGGGTTGCCAGGCAAAACAATAAACAGATATCATGAAATAAAATATACTTCAAAAATGTGATTCCAACTATAGTGAAGCAGAGTGGCTTCAGGGATTATTTTAACGACTTTTTTTTTTTTTTTTTAAATCAAGACTCATACTTTCAGACAGAGATAGGAGATTGGGCACATTCAATTTATTTGCACAGGTAGCTAAAAAGAAATTTGCTTTAAAATCAGATTCTCTGTGTTAAGAGGAATACATAGTCCCCTTCTTAAGAAGCTGCCCTTATGGCTAAGGAACCACCACAGAATTTTTATAGTTGTATTTGTCACAAAAATATATGATTTTGCTCTTTCACTATCAGAATATACTGAAAAATAATTTAAAGTGTCTTCCAGACTTATCTACAGTGTGTATATGACATTGTTAGCAAGGGAGACTCTGGGGAAAGCAAAGAAATGCGTGAACTGAAAGCACTGCTCCCAAAGAGGCTGAAATAAGTATATTGCTTCTATTGCTTTTTGAACAATTGCCAGCAAATAATTATTCATAGAGGAAAATATATGGGTATGTTTCGGGTCCCTCACCACGGCAAAGGGTATGAGATCAGATCTGTGGAATGCATCTACTGATTTTGGATTGCTCCACCAATTTACACCCATGTGGTATCTGGCCCTAGAGCAAAGATGTGGGAAATGGAGGGGTTCTGCAAAGTGCCTGTGGCTGTTAGGCTGCAGTGGCAGGCATTCAGGCAGAGTGGGCAGGGTGCCGCAGCCGGACATGGCACGTGGAGGAAACCCTGGCACACAGTCACCGTGCCTTGTCAGGGGGGCGGGGGGGGAGATGGATGCACAGCCAAAAGCAACTTGCCCTAATGCTCCGTGATGGGCTGCGACTGCCCAGGAGCAGCTATGGGGGGGCCAGAGGTTAAACAGCAGTTTCACTGCTTGTCATCATTGACTCCTCCCCAAACACGCAGACCCGAAGTATTTAGCATCAGAACTACCATACAGCCATCCACCACACCTTACATACGCTCTCACATCTGTGCATGGCACATACTATTCTGTGTGCATGCCTGCACACATGAATGCACTCTTAGGGGAAACTGAGGCACAAAGTCAGGCATCCACCAGCAGTCACACCAGAAATCTGTGTTAAAGGAAGAGCTCCCAAGGTTTCTCTCTAGCACCTTGTTGTGTTACAGCACTGCAGCTAAGAAACTATATATATCCTGCTCCTAAGAAACAACAGGTTAATTTCAGCAACTTTCAAATGCCAACAATTCAGACTTCAGATACTCTCTCTTCTCCCTGTGGTTTGCATTCCCCTGCCTCCTTGCCAGAAGATACATTATGCTTAATGCCCCTGTCTTCTTCACAACTTCTTATTGCACATTCAGAAGTGTTTACTAGAATAAAAATAATGATCATTACGCTAGTCATCATCCCAAATCCAGAAGCATCCTACAAGACGGCGCTTCCTGATATAATTTCCAAAATTATCATTATGGTAGTTTATACTTCCTGAGCTGTGAACTAACTGGAAAACATTGATATAATTTTTCTACTGTTTACTTTTTGAGGAAAATAAAGGCAAAATGGCATTTTTTCATATCCAGAACTCCACTGCGTGGGGTGTTTTTAATTTCATATTATTTATTGAGTGGGAGCTTACTGAGTCATAGGGGACTTTTGCCAGATGCCAAGCAATTCTCTTGGAAGTCAGGAATACAACATTATGTGCGTGGAAATCAGGCAGTTATGTGAAATAGCCAAAAATCGCATGTAAAAATATACGACTGGCATGGGGAAACTACAACAGAGCAAGACACGGTGTCTTTTTTAAAATACTTTTTTAAACAGAGAGTCTTAAAGTCACAGGCGAGTGATTGCTCCTACTTTGGTTTGGCCTTTAGAGAACAAAGCTCTGTGTGTCACTTCATTACAGATATATGCCTTATTTGGGGATATTAGCATTTCTTCCTTCTTCTTCTCCTTTTTAAAACATGACACCATCAGGAACAAATGAAGTGACTCACAATCTTCATATTTATTTATTTATTTATTTATTTATTTATTTATTTATTTATCTGCTGTGTGTAACCTCACCTCAGCTTTTAAAATTTTTTTCACTAGCACCAAAATCATCTAAATAATGAAAGCTTTCAAAATAAATACTAAGTGTCTCAGATCTGGGTCATGAAACACCACTGAACCTTCTGCCAGGCCACGTGCATTTCGAACATGAGCTGCTCCTGGGCACAGTTTTCCAGCAACACCAGCATGAGGAAGAAGCGATGCCCACTCCTCCCAGCCTAGCAGAATGAGCAAGGGAGAGCAGAGCACTTGATGCCATCAATTTAAATACGTTAAATTCTCCAGTGGGTTTCTGCAAGGTTTGGCAGAACCCCTTGGTTATGCTCCCTAGGAAGTTTTCAAAGAATATAAACAAGTGTCAGGAAGAGGATGCAGCCGTCGCTGGGAGCAGCTGCCACGTCCCACGGGGCAGCCCTGACTGGCGCTCAGCATGCTTACATGCAGACTGCAGCATGTGAGGAGATGGTATACAGGATCAGGCTACATGAAAATAGTGTTAAAATAATTAACTCAGTGAAATGTTTTCTGTCAGCGAGCGCTGCTGGTTGCAAGTGCAGCGGTATGCTCCTCCATGCAGCCTTTCGCAGGCAGAGTCAGGCTGGCTCAGAGGCAGCAAAAGGCGACTCAGCTCTCCATCTTGCTCCTGACAGGGCTCTGAGGGTAACTGAGACTCTTCTTAGAGCTTTTTGGCCATTTTGGCAGCCTGTGCTTGTTACTGCCTGGATAAGACTTTTCTTTCTGAAGAACCACTGGGGGATAATGACACATAATCACTAACTGCTGCACTTGGTTAGGGACCAAAAATGCTCGAGAAGGAATTTATATCCTTTGAAAGAACATAAGGCAAAAAACACCAAGGCTAACATTTGTATTTGCTTTTGGCTGTCCGTGGCTGAGCATCCAGAGCCTGCCTTCAGTACTGCCTGAAGCCACGAGATTTCTTTCCCTCTCTGCACCAAGGCTGCACATCAGCATCTTTTCTTGGGACATGGCTGTAGGAGCTCTGCACCACTCTTACTTCCTCCCCTTCCCATCCACCTAAATCCTAAACAAGATTTCTCTCTCTTGTTTCGGCTTTCATCACTGATGTACCTGACAACTTTAGTGAATTTAATCTCAAAACACTCAGGGATATAGGGCAAAAAATATTTTTCCCAGGCTACAGATAAAGAATGTAGCTTCAGGAAGCTTAAATGGCTCAACGGAATATTTTGGTGACCAGAGGAAATTTAGAACCTTATGATAGATTTGGGATATTAATGTAAGAATAAACTCACACTGCTAGTAGCAGTATCTTATTGACAAAACTGCTAGAAAGTTGCAAAGGTAATAAATAAGGAATTGAGATGGATTACTGGTGATGTGCTTTTGAATGTATTGCTCAGTGCCAGCTGTTGGATACCTTGTGAAGTCCTTACATACTTGGGTAAAATATTGCACCGATAAATATCCTTCTCGAATGGGACTATTAATGAGAGTAACTACCATAAGTATGGTCAGTGACTTGTTATCAAGGAAGAGGTATGAATACAAGTGTTACAGTGTATTATTCTAACTGGTTATTTTAAGTTTGTCTTTGCTGACACTGTAAGTAATGTACAGTTCATAGCTATAGCTATGGCTACATATCATGGCTATTTTCTTACTCAAGATTTATAAAAAAAAAATCGGATTTTTTTCTTTCAGTTATTGGTGGGAACTTGAACGCATTAGCAGTCTTGGCAATCAGTGCAATACACTGCATATTCCTAGGAAAACCTTGAAAAGTATCTAAAATTTCTAACATGGGGAATGGGACCAGCTCACATAAATACACTCCTATGGGATGTTTGCTGCTTAATTAAACAATTTCTAAATTATGAAATGTCTGATTCACTTAAATTAGTATTCCAAGCTTCTGTAGGCTATAGGATACATTCATTAGAAAACCATGTTTATTCCTCAAATGCTTCAAGATTATGTCATAATGTTTATTTCCTACATTTGTTACCAAATGCAAGCAGCAAACACTGCAGATCAAAATTCTGCAAGACATTGTCAGAAGTCTTAGAATTTCTTAAAATACAAGACATTGCCTATATATCTCTATTAAATGAAAAACTATTTAAGTATTTGCTACTGGTCAACAATATCTTTTCCAAAATAAAAAGGAAAAAACCCACAGTTCTTAAGAAGTGGCAGTGGAAGTCTTTGCAACTTTATAGACCTTATTTAAGACTAAGATTGAAAAGATCTGTTTGGAAGCTGAAAATGCTTTGTATGTAACTTAAGGATAGTTTGAGTTATTTTGAGCAGAATTTTAATTTCTGTGAAATGATGAAAGAACTAAAGGAGTATCTCAAAAGGCAGACCCAACTGAAGGAAAACAAACATTAAAACACTAATTATATAGACACAAGGAGTATTTCTGCTACTCAAAAAAATAAACAGAAAGAAAATTGAGATTCACCTGCAAACTCATTAGCAACCTGTATTTTCAAAGTTCACTGATGTGTTTAGGGCCAATATTTAATAGAAATATTGCAATTTACAGTAAACCTACAGAAAGACAAAAATAAAATCTGACTCAAACCCACCCCTCATTGAGTATTTCTCTGATCTCAATGTTTTCATTTTGTCTCAGGTTTTTTATCTCTTTCTATTACTCGTCAGCTTGGCACTGCTTCTACAATACAAGTACATCACACATCTACTATGAAGCTGTGCAATTAGTTTGTTAAAGTCTTGCTAAAGGTTTGTGGTGGGTTTTTTTTCCCTTCTCAATCACTATCATTGGTGAAGAAAATCTTATATAAGTTAAGATAATAATAGCTTCGCTTGTTAAACATCAGACTAAGTATTTCTGGAGAAGTGATGGAATGTAACATCAGTAAATAGAGAAAATAACAGTGTGTAAAATTTTTAATAGTCATTAATTTGTCTCTTTCAAGACATCTCCCTGAATGACATGAAGGTAACTGAAATGAAACACATTAATTGTGTTCACAGAATTTAGTTCAGAGCCTTCACCTTTGCCCATATTGAAAAGTTTAAAGAACCAAGGATGTGCCAAGGAGGGACCAAGCAAACTTCAACAAAACTCTTTGTCACCTATGAACTGATTTGTTTACTGTAACATGAAAGAGGGCCCTCTGCTAATATATTTTTACTTCCACCATAATTTCTGGCTCAAGATGACCAGAGTTCAAACCTCTTTTGTCTGGAATTGGCCACAGAAGCTCTGCAGAGGTGTTGAGTGGTGTGTGCCCAAGTGAGTCCTCTCATGGACCACAGGCACACACGCCCCATGGCCACGAAGGGTGATCAGGTTCTCCAAGATGAATTTGGAGGACGTGTCCCAAGGGCCTGGGCAAAGGACGCTGAGGGAGAGATGGGGCTGGGAGATGGGTGGGAAGGGTGGCATTGCTGCTCCAACACATGTAGTGAGCTCAAGAGTACCCAGCATCTCCAAACCCTCCGTTTTTCTCCAGACCTCACCTGCAGACCATGCAGGCAGCCTTGCCAACCCTTGCTGAGGGAGTGCGCTCCTCAAAATCTAACACGGGTACACCTGCCTGGCACTGCCCAGTGCCACACAGGGACACCCGAGGTGCAGGAGCTGGCAGAGGCAGCACTAAAACTCTGTTAGCACAACACTTCACTGAACTCTAAATAAGTGACCTGGTGGCTCCCTACACAAAACTGCATTGTACAGTACAAATTTACCCATATGAGCCTTCAGCTATTTCATTTCCTGCAGGTCTCTTGTCATCATTTCATTACATGCCATCCTTTTCCAGTGAAACTACATTTTACTTAAAAAGGGCTATGAAGAATAAATGCAGCCGTAGCTGAACAAACAAGTCAGATCTGTGGGTGTACCAAACTTTTAGAGGAATCTTGCAGCAGTTTCTCATTTACACTGAATAAACTGAACTCCACTTTTCTGTATTGTTAAAAGTAATTGCTTTGCCTGCATAGCAACTAATTTTCAATGATTCCTTTTTCTGCTGAATCTTATGCTGTTTTTTTTTTCTAAAGAATTTGTTGGTTAGAGTAATCCAGAGTTCCCTAAATCAATGAAAAATACAATTTTGTTTACTTAACTTTTGGATAATGCAAACAACTTATACATTTGCTTTTTAAATTCTCCTCTGGTTATTGACTTTGTACATTATTAGTGCCTTGTTAAGCTCACTACAAATCTTTTAAAAGAGTCACTTAAACCTGCAAGTTCTCCATGTTTTGGCTCCTAGCTGTATTTGGGTCTGTATTCAAATATTTGTGTTCTTCAAGTTCCAAGAAATATCTTATCTGTCCCTACAATCACTCAAGGAATTCTGGCATAAAAATGCTTTTTATTTTCTGAACAAAAAAATCACTTGACAGTCGAGTTCTCTTTCAGCTGATACATGCAGACCCTGACTCACTGGTTAAGGGCTCCATGTGTTCAAGTATTCACCTCCGCAGCAAGCTGACACCATGCAAAGGGGGAGTCTGTGCATGGCACTGCTGAAATGGGCTTTTCCCTACATATTGTCTGAAATTTTGATGAAAGCCAGTCTCCACATTAGTTCAATTAGTTCACTAATTTAACATGAATTCCACTTCATAGACTTCAAACTCCTGTTTATTGCTCACATTGTTTTAAAGACCCGTAGTTAACAAAAGCTTGTGCCATGGTTAATAGAGGTAATATCTTTAATTGCCTTAGCTATGAAACATCAACAGCTGTCCTAGGATTATCTACAGAGTGTCTTTTGGTTGGAATGGGAGTAGAGATGAATGCCCATTAATTCAAGTTAATTAACGGCCGTATATATTCTAGTGTGGACATTCAGTAGATGCTTGTTCAGCAAAGTAAGCGGGTATGTGCTTAATTGTGGTTCATTCCAGGCTGATCCATTAACCGTTGTGCGTCTTCCCAAGAATGTACGTTCATTAACTCAAGTTAATTGCTATTCAATTACCTTGAGTTATAGTGTGTCCCTAAACAGTAGTGCAGACAGACCCCCTAGAGATTTCATGTACTTCAACCGTTAATTAAGCCATACCACATTTTGTTGGTAAGTGATTACATCTAGTTTTGAAATAACAACTTCACAGTTACGCTTAAATTGTTTCCTATTAGGAATTTTTCAAATCTTCTACATAGGTAATTGGAGTGATAAAATTTCTTCCTTGCAATAAAGCACACTAGCATTAATATTATTACCACTGCACTTGGCCAAAGATGTTTCCTGCCATCATTTGTTTTTATATAACACATTTATCTAGATAGAAAGAACAGCGTATATTTGACCTGATTATCTCAGAATGGAACTCACAACAGCAGATGTTTTGTAAATTTTAGGGTTATTTCTCTTCATTTTCAAATGTTTCTAAGATTTTTCCACAGCCTTTTGTAGAAATTTCAAAAAGGCACCTTATCATTTCATACGTTTTCATTTTTTGGCTCCTGCTAACAGAAAGACAGCATGGCCAAAGCTTTTCTATTCACAAACTACAGCAATTCTGATAAACAATAGCTAGGAACAATTGACAAAGATCATAGACAGTAATCACAGCAAGAAACTAAAGCTTTTTAATAGCAAAGCACAGCAGAGAATGGGTAATATGCTGGCATCCCTCTGCAACATTTAATGTGTTTAAAAGAACTGAAGTGATCAATACTTTCACAGTATTTAAAAAGACGAAAGAAGTTAAGGCAATGACCTTAGGGTGCAACTTCCTAAAAAAAAAAAAAAAGAACTCCTGTAAAATTATTTTTTTTTCATTTAACATAATCCCCACATTAAAGGTAAGAAATTATGTCAGAGCTAAGACCAAAGATGAAGCTGTAGCAATAAATGTTTTTAAAATTGGTGAATGCCATTTGAATATATTCCTACTCAGTATGTCCTGAAACTAATGGAGCCCCTCCTGGGCACTTACATCAGATGAACAAAGAATAATTGGAACTCTTAAAGTTTTTATTTCCAACAGCACTCTAAAGTTTCTCCTGCTGTGAGCTGGGGATGTGAGGAAGGAATCTCACGCCAGCAGCTCCCCATCTAACAATCACTCAGTGTAAAGCTCTTTGCCCCAGAGGAGAATTTTATAGTACCGTCAACAAAGCAAAGATACCATAAACACCCATTTGCTCCTAGCATTCTTTAGCCCATGCCAAGAGAGAATCTTTGGAAATTTTGAAAACTTGTTGAAGTTCTAAGCTTCTCAAAAATCGGAAACTGGGTTTTGGATGTGTATGTGTGGAAGCCGACCCAACTTTTGCCAGAGCAGCCTGCAGGGCTCCTGGGTATGGTACTTGTCAATCTGAGAAAGAAAACCATCCTGGTTTTGGTCTCTGTGTTATTGGGAAATAGGCAGAGGTGGCAGATTGGCTCCGAATGCACCTCTGCATCGCAGTGGTTGCCTGATGGGCAATGGGACTGGAAGAGACAGAAGGAAAACAAGTGAAGGATAAAGGAAGCGTTAGAATAGGCAGTTTTGCCAGGAGTATATTTAAAACAAAAATTATGTAACAGTAGCAGCAGATTTCTTTGTTTCTGAATCCCAGAATCAGGAGATCAGTTGCCCTGGATGGGCACTCATTAAATCATGCAAAAATGAACTACCTGCTTACATTCACTGAGCAACAGAAATCACAAGCAATACATGGATCTTCCCTTCCCTGGGCCACATTGCAGAAAGCTACAGAGAAGTGGGGCAGGGCTACAGTAATGGATGAAGACACCCAGGCAGGAGATACAATCCTGCACGCTGCAGAATAGACTCCAGCCCCTACTAGTTACTCTGCCTCCCTTGTAGGTTATCGCTATGCGTTGAGCACACAGAGCTCCAGGGGCTGGTGAGGTCCTGATTTGGAGAGCTGGGATGAGCATCAGTCATTAAGGCCATGTTTTATCCCTTACAAGGGCTGACTTCCCCATGCCCTGGATCATAGTACTCCCTTTAAGCCAACATACTTTCTTCCCCCCTTTCTCCTCCCCAGCACAGGAATGAATTATGGCACCTCCGGTGCCAAGCAGAAAAGCCAAGCCAAGGAGAGGCCGCAACAGGGCTGTGCTGAGCTGCATAGCGTATGGTTAGCACTATTAAAGCAGCCAAAAAGCAACAGCAACTTGCAGTGAATTTCACACAAGACTCCCATCAGGATCAGCGCTTGCCAATCTCTAATATCAGCATAATAGAAGGGAAAAATTTCCAAGTGGTACATGGCTGATGAGCACTCTCTCCACTCCATGACAGCACGCTGGGAAGCAGGTGCTAAATGACACCTGTCTTCTGAAAATCTTTTCAGTGTCTCTGATCCCCTAAGAAAGAAAGGAAAAACTAATCCCCCCTCTGTCAGAGCCCAGAAGTCAGGTAGTATTCATCTTCCCCCCCCACCAGTGTAGAGGACCCCTCCATGCAGTTCCTAGGGAAAAAAATTTCCATTAACCTCCCCCAAGTGAGACACTGGGGATTGTCCCAATACCACAGATTCATCTCCCACGTGCAACATATGGCACGTAGATCAACCTGCAAAGCACCAAGAGCTACAGCCAAATTTACAAAATTTTTTAGGTGCCTTTAGCTAAAACTCAACCAATTAGTTAATATTCCCTCTCTCAAAATGGTATGTTTCATATTAATCTGAAAATATTTCAAAGATTACTAGAACTTGCCACTTCAAATGTGGAGGCTGCAAACATGAAAAATCCTGACGATCTGGATTTTGTAAAGCAGACTGATACCCACTGTCTGAAAACCAGGCCCCCATAAAATGGCTGAGCTTCATCAGGCAAAAGTAAAAGGACCACATACCGGGATTGGTTCAAAACATCTATATATTTCACTACATGAAGAAAGAACCCAGTTTGGATTCCTTCAGACAACTCTCCAGGACTGCTTTGCCCATGTGTCCCATTTACATGGGCTCTGTTAACACCTCACGGTACAGCTGCATGATAATTTATTCCTAAGCATTTTTTAAAAAAATTTACATTTCCAAATAAAGTCAAGCATGCTGCTGATTCCTTTACCTCAAATTAAAAAGCTTTATTGTCGTCTCTCTCTCTCTCCCAAATTTAACTTTCAGAATTTGTATTGTTTCTTCCTTCATTGTTAGATCAATATCAATCATTGTCATCAGTTACCAGAACTTGCATGTTCCAGAAAATTATGTTAAATTTAGATGCTAATGAAAACTGTTTACACTGTTTAACCACAGAAATGAAACCTCTGTTACAAACCATAAAAACTGTTAGTTATAACAAGAAACCTTAATTTCTACCTCAATCTCCTTTCTACCATCTGCTGCTCTACAAGACCCATCCCAGAAACCATGGACTAAACAAACAAACAATAAAAAAGATAATCATTAACTCTGCTTCACAACACAACAAACATTAAAAGAATTAACATAGTCCCATTAACCATTACACTGAAAATTATGTTATAAAGCAAACTAATCCATGTATGCCAGTACATGCCAATATTCCTTCTCTCCAGCCGCCTTCCCAAACAAGCAACCAGACAGCCTATATAGAAATATATAATTGACCCATAACACCCACTGAATACTCTCCATCCTCCCAGAAGGAGTAAGACAAAAAAATCCCAGCCATTAAAAGTAAGACCACAAACATATCCTACCACAGTAATAGGTGATAATTATTCTTTCATCTAAAGCACTACGCACTTAATTAGATATAATTATTTAAAATATGTATGCTTTAAATATATAAATAATATTTGCTCTGGCCAATCCTTCAGAGCTGGCTATGTGAAACAGTGAGACTGCATTTATGTCTGTGGTACCCAGATGTTTTTCTCATGGGTCACCACGTGTCTCTGTACAATTACAGACACTGTCATGTTCTGGGAAATGCTTCATCATTCAGCACCAGCTTCTCTGCGTGATGGGACGGAGAGAGCTTAAGGCAGACAGTGGGTTTCAGGAGGGCCATATTCAGAATACATCGCAAAGGTCTAAATCTCCTAACATAAACTGTCATTCACATTTCTTGTATAAATCCAAAATCTAAATTTTGCATGGCATAGGGGAAGGTTAAAATTATTAAAAACTCTAAAACAATGTTTTAATTATTTTCTGTGCTGCAGTAGCCAAGCAATTTTAGAGGGTCATCTTTCTTTTTTATTGGGTTTAGATGAGATACAGTCAAATAAGGTAAGACACTGCACTGTATTTTACTTCTTAATGGTTGAAGATCTTTATTTCTTGCTTTCTCCCGATCTGCCCCAAAAGAACACTCAACACATCTCCATCAGGGTTATAGTATGAACAAAATTGTTCCATTTGTGACTTGCACATTAGTCATGTCCCAAGGAAGACCAAGCAAAATCAGATAAACACAGCCATGCTACACTGCTGCTAAATAAAGTCCCATGAAGTAAGAAACTAACGAGCAATAATGTGGTAATGTGGTTTAGGCCATCTGGAAGGCAGAATGAAAATCTCGTTCATTTTCTGCTTTCTCTGAGTCCTAATATTTCCCCAACTCAGCTAATATACACAAGTATAGGGAGGCAGTTTTGATTCTTGATATAAATCCACTGATTCCCAGAGACAAAAGCATGGATTTGTATTTTTTTTTAATTGTTAATAAAATAAAATTGTACATAAATACATCATTCTTTTTATAATCTGGACAATTTAGTCAGGAGCTACAGTCTACCTCTTGACTGAGCTAATTCTTTACTTCAGTTATCTTACACACTTTCTTTAATGTATACATGTTCCTTTGATTAAATTAACATTTTTTTCTACCTAATTAGCCTGAAAAACCTGTGCTGAACCAATCTAAAAGTGACTTCATTACTGCTCATTGGTGCATGTTTGCTACCCATCACTGTCAACTCAACAGGCGAAGGATTAGAAGAACATTAACTCTGGCTTATTTGGCTTTTCACAGCAATCATCGCACTCAGAGCGTGCAGCCAATCCAAGCTTTCAATCGACCCGGTAGGACAGTGACAGATGTTTTAATCATGTGGCTTCATTCATTAGTGCTCATTTGCTTGGTTGGCCAGGTTTGTGGTTCTGAGAGACAGTTGAAACAAAAAATAATTAAACCTAACCAGCTTAATTACCTTTTTTACATTCATCCTTCAGCTGGTACAGTTCACAAGTAATGACAAATTTAAAATATAAATAAAAAACAGTTTATCCAGACCAGTGAGCTAATAAGTATACTCACCAGAAGATGCATCATTGCTTGTCTAGGAACATAAGCACAAGTTGCTTAACAGGCACTTAATGTACATCGGTTAATGAAATCATACCAGAGCTAATGAATATATATAATTGGGTAGGCAGCTGCCACTAAAAAAAAAGTTAGTGAAACCATTTTGCTAATTCAGTTTACAGGGGTGATTAGAGAAGGCCCTTGAAGACAATTCAATAGACCCTACTAATACTGCAACTACTACTGATTAGTTGCATGGTGATATCATTTTGCTTCTTTCCTGACTGGTTCTTATAGAAACAAACCTCCATCCACCTCCAAAATACTAAATAAATAAATGCAAATAAATTTCAAAATAAAATCAAAGAGATTTTAAATACATTATATTAAAAAACATTAAAGCAGTGACTGAGTGTCCACAACAAAATGAACTTCTGGGTTTGCTCTCATCAGCCATCAGTTCATATTCCATCTAACGAGGAGGTAAAAGGGTGACTAAAATATTTTTTTTTTACAGAATAAGCTCAGGGAAGATCTACTAGCTCAAATCTATGGTGATAATTATTGATGTCTGCACTGCAAATTTGGTATGAGGCCCTAGAAAACCTGTGCCAGTGAAGCTGCTATAGAACAATTTTTATCAAAAACTCTCCAGCTGTTTTGACTTTTTGCTTTTACCTGCTTTGTTCTTTCACTATCAGAGACCGTAAAGACTTGCATCATTAAATGTCAATCTTCAGTGAAAATATTTCTTACTCTAGCCTATTCTAGAAACCCTTCAAAATATTAAGAAACTTTCACATTATTCTATGTATGGCATTATAGGAAATTTAACATCTGCATGAGGTGAGAGAGTGCCTCCAAGGATTTTTATTAAGGGTCCATTTGATTTTTTTCAGCATCACCAGAGACTACTTTTTTCCCTAGTTACCAGTAGTCGAATCATTATGAGAAAGAACTGAGGCAGAAAGGTCAGAGCACCTTTTTTCAAGACCATCTTTGAACATACCAAGACAGGATGCTCCCGCAAGCAGAAATGGCCTCCCTGGCATGCCCGAGAGCCCACAGCACCCAGGGACAGGGGGATGAGGCAGGGGCAGCCCCATGGACACCCCCCACCTACTCAGACATCACCCACCTGTGGCAGATGGGAACCTCAGCCCAACGTGCAAGAAATCTGGAGATGGGAAAGCACATTAGCATCGTTTTCCCTCACACCACTTATCCTCCTGACTACCAAAGAACCTGCACTAAAGTCCAAGATGTCTGCAGCATAATATAGCAGGCCACAACTACTTTTTATATTAAAGATTTTTTAAAAAGGTTTGGATAAATAATAAATATTGGTACATGCATTTTATCCCTGCCATAGTTTTTTTTTATCTTTTCAGAGAGATTTTTTTCCCAAAATATCCTGTGGAGACCACTGGGAGTTTGTTTTCATTTTCAGGCTCTGCTGAACTAGGCATTTGATTCAGAGAAAATAAGAGGTTTGAAAGAAAGGCTCTGGGAAACTTAAACATAACAGATGCTTATTTGCAGACATCTGATTTAACTGAACTGAAAACCCCAGTCTAAATCCTGAAAACCATAAATGTCAGCCAGCTAGAACAGAATAATAACGACTTATCGATATGGAGGCACCTAGTAGATAACAGAGTTCCTGCACCATAATATTCATATAACTGCTTTCAGTTTGCTTCTCCTGAGCTCTCAAATTACAACTGGCAATACCGTATTTCATTTCTCAGTGCTGCACATTGATGGTTCACAGTGAAGGGACTGGTTTGTTACAAGCTGGTAGTTTTCTTCCAATATCAGGTGTGAACTATTTAGTCTGGAATTAATATCTGAGGAAGCTCAGATAGGATATTCCCAGCAGTGTAAACAGCCAACAGTAGACACCTCTGTGATTTTCAAAAGAGCTCATCAAATGCAAGTTGATAACTCGCACCTAGTAAATCTAAGTCTCTTAATCTTTGAAATTACAGAATCTGTGTGATCAAAGTAAAGTCACAGGCAAAACCACTCTGAAACTTCAAAGCAGCCTGGATCAGGATTTGGCTCTTCTGTGTGTCCATAATGAGGCAAAAAGAGACACTCAAATAGCACTGAAGTTTGCAAAAATTTGGGGAAGATAGCCATCTGAAAATTGAAACAAAAATCTTATCACCACAAATCAATTTGAATGTACACAGAAGAGAGGACACTGACATTTTAATGATGACTGTGAAATTTCAGCTTAGAAATCATCATTAGGTCAGGCTGTTCAATACTTACGCTTTTCTCTTTACCTGGGTGAAGGATAAGATATTCACAGTCCCAATAACTTGGATGGCATTTTGCCCTTAGTCTGGAAGTTACATTTTGTTCCCCACGGTCTTGCCCTTTCAAAATCAAGCCCAGATTACCTTCATAAAACATGAGTCACCTAGACACTAGGTGCACAGTCTCAGCGAGGTGCTCAGGTTAACTCTGTAGCCAACAAAAATAGAAAGCAGTCACCGCAGGGTGATTCATCCTGCCCAAGTCAGATGCCTACTGTGGGATGTGCTAAAACAACTCTCTCTTTGGATACCTGAAACTTGGCAAAGGAAATTTCACAGCAGATGTACAATATTCTTGATTTCTTAAGCCAATGGTCTATCTCAGCAGTGTTAACACCACTGCATTTTCTGTTTGTACTTCTAATTACTTTTCATTACATTTTCAAGCTTGTCTGAGGCATACTTTGAGAAATTTTGGCAGTATAATTTCCCCATGATTTCTTAAAATCATGGCTAAAAGCCCAATGCGACATAAATAGATTTTAATTAAATTCATTGTGCTGTTAATTCAGAGTGATCGAGGTAGTCTAGAATTTTGTTGCTGAACTCGGTGGGAACTTGGCTGAACACTTTCTGGACAGATGAGCTGACAGACAAGGAGTTGCCTGGGTAAGGTTGACTGGAGATACAGTTTAAGTGTTACAGGCTGTATTTTCAGGTGGTAATATCCTAGAACTACTGTATAAAGCACCACATATATTTTGTTGGGCAATGAAGTGTTCTTCAAAATTTGATGGAAGCATACAGTAGCTTCAGTGAGATTTTACGCAAATCTCTCAAGAGGAAATATAGATGCTGCATCTCTTAAAATATTCATTGAAAATGAGGAAAAATCTTTTTTTATTAAATACTCCCTGATGTATATGTAAATGTTAAAACTGGGAAAAGATGAGAATCTAGTATCAGTCACCATAAAGAGAAGAATCGATTTTTTATAAAAAGTAGCTTATTCAAGTTAGTTGTGAAACAGAAGAAATGAATTACCTCACTGCATATTGCAAAAGGGTTGTTCTATCATGTTGTATTTGGCAAGTCAGGCCATGGGGAAGAGAGAAAATGAGACAACAATAAGAGAAAAAAGGATGGACAGCAATGTGAAAAGAAAAAAAAAAAGGGGGAAACGAGCTAATAATGACATGCTCTGCAAGTGGTGAGGAAAGCAAAATAAGACAAATCACTATATGGTCAGAGAAGTCAAGAAAATAGATCAATATAATATATACCATGGGGCATAAGTCAAGAAGAAACTCAATGTATAATGAAGGGAAGCATTAAAACCTTGGCTCAGGACTCACTGGGTGCTGTATCCTCTTGGCCCTGCTCTGGCAGCCCAGAGAGATATAAGCCATCAGTGGGACACGGCAGTGCCAGCACTGCCAAAACTTGGCCTGGGGCAAGATGTCCCTGCAAGTCACCCTGGAGCTGCCTGGGACTCAGTGAACACAGCTCAAACCAGTGTCACTGCTGCTCCAGCCCAGCCTGTCCAACCCGTATTTACTGCGAAACACAAAGCAGAGAAAAGAAGGGAGCAGCAACGCAAAGGGTCCATGGGCAGTCCAGCTCAGCTGTGAATGCTGCAAGAAGTGCAGGATTTCTCTGTGCTCTTGATGGGGCTCAATGTTATCTTCATTCAGATATGTTTGTGAAGAACAGAAGGCAAAAAAGGTCACATGAAATAATTTAATATGAAAGGTGAACTCATAGCTTAAATATTACATGGACTGCTACAAACACCATAAAGTCATTGCATTTAACACAGCTTTCCCTCACATCCGTGCTCCTTCTGAGCACACAAGAATCACTGCTCTTCTTTCTCCAATAGCCTTTAGCAGAATACCCCTTAGGTCCCCAAAAGAGCCAAACACTCCATCATAGCCCATTTCTGGAGGTGTCACCCCACCAAAAAGAAAACCTTATTCTATGCACTCATAGCTGATAAGCAACTGCACTTAAGATCAACACGGCACAACCCCGTGTGCTTGGCTGAGGTGCTGGCTTCCTTGTACCAAAGCGTGTATCAAAAATGTAGTGCTAAAAAAGCACTTCAATATTATTTTGGCTATTTTGTGACATTGATATTCATTCTTCCCTGCATTATAGCCTCACTTCTGAAGTTGGAGTAGTAAAAGTAATATCCCGTTGCCACAGGGCAAAAACTTTCATTCCACACTTACGTAATGTATGTTTCCACACAAGGAAAGTTAGTGAAAAATGAGCTTGTAGAAGTGACTCTCCTTAAAGTTAATGTTCCAAACTTTTTTTAATATGATGTGTGTAAGTGAAGTTTTACATCCAGAATTTATTAAGTAAGAGGAGTTGGGTCTTAAAGGTGCTATCAAACCCTGAGGACACTGCAAGAATATATTCTAGTCTTTTAAATCAGATACTAATTTTTTTTCTTTCTTTCTTATTCATGGACTGCTTGAGGTGAATGGCTACACAGAAAATAAAAAGGACAGTCTGACAGATATTGTTAAAAAACACATCCAAATATTTCACTACTCGTACTGACACAGGGAAGAACTGTATCTTACTTCATCTGAAGAGTCCATTTAATTTGTCAAAACCCCAGTAGTAATTACTTTCATTATTATCCCTGTCCCAAAAAGGCTGTTATCAAGTAATGGATAGTTCTGACTGTCCTCTTTCAGAGGTTTCAGTCTAAAAATTCTGAGGGAAAATCAGGCTGGATGCCTAAGTGCTGGGTGTTTGTGGCCAGATAAACCCATGTCTAAATCTGTGCAATCTTAGGCACGCAGACAAGCCAGCACAGCCAAATGCACTGGTGAGGGTCTACCAAGCCATTTTATTGTGCCTGTTCATATTTGTAACTTGTGGTAAAAGTTAGGTAATTATAGAGAGTATTCTGCAGTTAGATAGGGTTAAGTTAACATAAGTTATCTTGCATTTGCAGCAGACAAGCGGTATTCAGCTGTGTGGCCTATTCTTTGGGCTTTGCTAGCACAAATTAATTCCTGAAAATACATTTGAATGTTTTGCTGAGGCACATCCAAACCTGAAGATCATGTCTTAAGTGGGCTCAACCATCAGCGGGTCACCTAGAGAAAATCACCTTCACTCTATCACTAGTTCACCATAATTCACTGAGGCTGGGAACAGACTTATTCACCGATGTTCTACCCCTGACAAGTAAAGAAGGACATTAGGCACCCTTTGTAAACATGCCCATTTCTCCTCTGCTTTCACAACTAAACAAAACCATTTCACTTTAGAATTTACTTGCTTTTATGTTGTACACTACATAAATGTTACCATATTTAGAGTTGGTCTTGATGAGCAATAGTAATAGTCATGGTTTGCTTTAGCACTTGCATGTACGGCAGCAGTGATCACAAAACCCACAAAAAGGATTGCAACACCAAACTTTTAAAGATATTTAGTTTGAGGATCCAGTTTTTCTCCTGGTAGAAATTTCAGAAGGAAGCACAATTTCTGACTACACAGTCCCAAATATGCCTGCGCACTATTAATGCAGGCTATGTGACTCTGCATGCACTGGGGAGGGATGCAGTGACCCTGCAAGGAGAATGCGGAGCAGCAGTTTGGGGCAGGGGGCACACGGGCACTGTTGCCTTGCTGAGGTATGGCCAAAAGGCTTATTTTAAAACTTACCAAATGTGTAAGCACAAGAAAATGCTTTGGCTTTTCATATATTGTGAAATGTTTACGTATTATAAAAATGAATCCATATTTCTGCTTATGTGCTCAACATATTTTACAGTTAAAACCTTACTCAGTTCATCCATAAACATACTCATCTAGAGAAAGGTTTTGTTATTCTAAAGCTAGATTTTGGGTTAGATGTTGGCTCATGTCATATGAAAGAATGTTTCCCAAGTCACATAACGGACACAGCTTTGCACATTAGTCTGCAGCTCTTGCTTTTAGGCAACTTTAGGAAGAAGTCTCCCTATTTTCCTTCCTGAAAGAAAAACCTTTCCTCGTTTTCATAAAGCAGTTAGAGTATTTAACAATTACCCATCTCCAAAGGCACATTTAACTTCTCTTGTTTATAGAGCTGCTGAATAATATTTACACGTTCTCAGCTCTCACTGAGCTCCTCTGGTGAACCCTCCTTCCCTACTAACACTACTTCTAAGTTCCCATACTTTAAAAAGTAAATATTTTTACTTTTTTTCTTTATAACCATATTGGAGTCATTAATCCCTTTAGAATTTAGTGTATTAATTTCTCTGGGTCTAAAAGATCTCATCTTCAGCTGTACAGAAATTTTTCAGTCTAACCTAAATTGCGGGAGAGCTCAAAGTTTGCAGAAGGCATTCAGCACCTAGGCACACCTGACCCTCACCTCCTTGCTTGCCTGATCCTCCTGGCTGCAATTCAAGCTCCTCACTTCTGTCCTTCCCACAATAGTCAGAAAGATCAGGTGATTTGTGGGAATAACTAACAATTCCTCAACACAATGATGGGCTGTATAATAGTCGCACATGCTATCGGAATATTTTGTCATTCACGCAGAAAGATGAGCACTTAAATAGAGTGATCACATGTATAAAAGGAGAAAGATCCACATCCAAACCCATATCACACAGTTTAACAAACAATTAGAAAGAAAATATGATTAAGATTGAAAAAAATAAAAAAAAAAAGGGAAGGTAGGCACAAGATGGCAAAGGTGTGATAGGCTCTCCCATTTCTACTTCAGGTATTTAAGACTATATCAAAAGATGAGGACTAATTAAGAGATACATATTCTTGCCTGGTTTTTAACATTGTAAGCTCAATGAACCTGGCAGAACATTTCCTAAAGGCTGCCAAAACCTGAAATTAATTTGTGGAAGAAACAATAATCAGTCATTAATTGATTTCTGATTCCCTATTCATCCCAATCAAATTCAACCATGTATTCTCATATAAATCAGTGATTGCTTATCAGAGTCACTTTATCACATTTTCCCTTCCCTGCAGGATGGAGCACAAAAGCCTGTCAAGGAAAAGTCACTGTGACTCTATTGGATGCCACCAGCCAGGTACTACACGGACTGACACCACATCATATTTCCGTTTATTTTTGCATTGTTTGTTTTAAGGACTCCATGACAAAAATGCACCTATCTGTACACAGCTGCATCTGTAATTGGCGCTGTTATATTTGCATGCTTGGCTGTAGATGAGGAAAACTTACTGTCTCCGCCCCTGCCTTGAAAGTCCCAGTTCAAAAAGCTAAGGAACAAGCAAACCCAGTGTTGGCCTTAAATGGGACTACAAGACATACACAACACCCTGCATGCAGATTAATTTTACGTTCTTCCTTAGAAATTTCTGTAAGGTAAATTTTCATGTTTTGGCTATATAAAAAGAAGTCTTTCCAAAAAAGTCTTGACAGTACCTTCACTGAAGCATTTTGCTGATAAAAATTAATCAAATTTCATTTCCATTTCACTAGCTGAAGATCTGAACCCATACATCTTTTTCATACCTGATGTCTTACTCGCTCCATTTGCAAAACACACAAATAAAGAAATGCATTTCAGAGACATCAGAAGGGCAAGCACAATGAATTCAGCAATGAGATTCACCTTTACAGTTCAGGTTTGAACATGAACCAAGGTCTCTGGGAAGCCAGCCCTGCAATTTGGCTGTGCTCTGGTGGAGAATAATCCACAGTCCTATACAAAGACCAGCTCGTCACAATCTGTTGTATGCAAAAGGCAAAACATGTTCTGCAGCACACTGCGCACGGCGGGGGGGGGGAGATGGGACAAACTCACTCCTAGAAATATGAGAACAATTTGCTCTTTTTTTTTTTTTTATTTGGCATTGCTAATGGTTTGACAAGATGTTCTGCAAAGAGCCCATGGCTCACAAGACGACCCCCAGTTAGCATTCAAATGAGTATTTTCAAATGTCACTTGGGAGTATTTCTCCAGAACTACTTTTTGCTCATTAGAAGGGTCTGGGCTGCTGCCACAGTTGCAGGGGAAGCTCATTCACTGTCTTTCCAATAACTGAACCTAGATGAAACAGAATCTTCAGTCTCAAGCATTGCTTCACTTGTGGGCAGCAAAACCCACAGCACTACTGTGAAAAAGAAAAAAATCCTATTTTAAACCCTTCAACCACATTATATTCTTTTCCTTTCCCTATCTCATCATGAACTATTACATTCACTTTCATTTTGCTCTGAAAGCCATTTGGAGTTTATGCAAAAAAACCCTACTTCCACAAAGAAATACTATGCATCAAATTCTAATTTTTCATCTGCTTAAAGAGAGTTAGTAATGACCTTTTACAACTTCAGCAGTGCTACAGCTATATTTCAGGGCTGCTTTGAGGGGCAGTATATCATGATGGTGGCACCCTTTGGCACCCTGTAACCTCCAATGCATATATAACTTGAATTAGAAAGGCAATGACATATTTATACTACAATTAAAAACATGTTTAGCATTCCCTCAAGGAACCACCCTTTCCAGTTATTTTCTGCTAAAGGTGCATTAACCTCCTGTGGCTACCATGATGAAGACAGTTGTTCTCATTGCTGAAGTTTAAATATTGAGTGTGAAAACCAATTCTGTATTTCCATAACCTTGAAATGTCACCACACGTGGATTATATACCTATGCTTAAACACAGCCTGCTCTTTTAAACAGAACCGTTACAAGTCCTCACTCACAAACACAGCTTCATGCTCTCTGGCACTAACACATTTTATCGAGAAGTGTGTGATTCCATTTGCTGTGGGCATGCAATAAACAAAAGGTGAATGTGTAATCATGCAGCTAGGAAAAAATTTAATACACAGGCAAGGGAAAAAAAAAATCAGGGACAAGAAGGAAAGAGCAAGACAAAACAGATAGACAAAGTAGTTTCATGCTAACTTTTATACTAAAAAAAATTACATAAAGTAAGTTTTGCTGCACTGCAGAAAGGCCATTTCAACTCACATCTGCCCCGGACAACTCTTCTCAAAACACTGTTGAGGCATCCTGCCTTATCTCAGGTGAGCAGCCGGCTGCTGGAGTACCCACCAAGTACCCCCAAACCAGGGACCAAATATTCCTGACATATTCTGGAATCTGCAGCAACTCTAAATCACGCTTTTGCAGAGAGAAAATGAACCTTGTCTTTTGCAGCTTTTCTACATTGATTGCCTAACAATTTCCACAGGTATAATATAGTTCCAGAGCAAGGCATGATGATAGCTCGCTACATCACTTTGAAGTTGGTTTCTGCACGCAGCTACTGCTATTATCTTGCACCGAACTACAATAGCTCAGCCGATATTTGAGAGTGAACAGAAGCTGCACAATGACAACTTGGCTAGTGAGCTGCTCTGCAAATCGCTCAGACTAGCTTGAGCTTATCAAAATCCGTCTTTTCCATAACAACCTCCAAAACATGACTAATAGTCTGATTCTCCTCCAACAATATCTATCTTGGTTCCTGCTGTAAAATAATCAATTACACTAAATGGAATTACTTATACAGAATACGAAAGCAGTTTGGCTTTGGTGGAAGTAATATGCTTATCAGATGGATTAAGATCTAATAGGCTTTTCTCTCTGAAAGTATAACTGTTCCTGATACTCTATCAAACCTCTTACGTAAATTACTTTGCTCTCGACAACATAAATTAGATAAAGGAACTATATTTTGTTTACAAACCTCAAGTAACAAGATTTTAAATGCATTTTAAAGCTGTGCCAATAGAATCAAAACCTGTGTTTATGAACTAAAATTGCCTTAGCTTATTTCAACTAATGAAACAAAAGTGAACTCTGCATACTTTTTGTTAACATGGTGACTCCATCAAATCAAATATTTATGTCTTTGGTCTAGACAAATTAATATACAATTTCTCTATCACAGGAAAAAGAAGGCAATGTCTTCCTTAATGTGTGCCATAATGGAGTATCTTATTTCTCTAGGATCAGCTCAGAAGACCTGAGCTGCACAACAGGGTTCAAGGCAATGGCTAGAGGGAAGGAAGCAGCAGGAGCTGATGACCAAAGCCAGTTTGGTGAACACCACCAGCACCTAAGGATGCCAAATGTTGCCTGTTCATAGAGACTGCACACTTAACTGGTGTGCTCCATGAAAACTTACTCAGAAACATATTTAAGAACATTTTCTCAGATTTCTAGGGGCTGTGCTTTGACTTTTCTTCTTTCCTTTAGAAAGATGGTAGAGGAACCCTTGTACTGCAGTTGCAATAAGAGGAAATGTGTTTCTCCTGTCTTTGGAGATGCATTACAGGTCCTAAAAACATTTTTTGCAATACCTTTATTATACACAAGTCTAAAAAAATGCTTCTTAAAATGTATGCAATAAGTAGAGGCAATGTCTAATTTAGGAATATACATAGTATAGTTAGTGATAAGGAAATGATACCCTGCAAAGCAAAACTCTGGACCTGCATTTATCTGAAGGACAGGATGAGAGAGATTTAGGGATTTGTAGATTCATTTTTAAATACTGGGTAATACAGCACAAAAGCAGTTTGGTTCTGTATGCCCATTTCACAGCTCTGGACTAATTAATATAAAGTAAATTACACTTGGCCCAGAGCTTGGCTAAACAAAAAATAACAATGCATGCTAAAACGAGTCTTAAATAATTTTGCAAAATCCCAGATGATTTCCATTATGAGATGCAAGCAAGCATTTTTGCCAAAAGAGAACAAATAATTTATGATGCCATTTAAAAGCTGGTAACTGCTTCTCTTACCTGAAAAATAAAGAAAAGGAAAAATTGAATCCCTGGCTTGATTATGATTCACTGTGTGTATCAGTCCTTTGCATCATGGGACAAGAGTATCCTTTTATCTGTGTTATTCGTCAGGACAGACTGATTAATGACAAGTGGAGTGCTGAGCTGGAGTTTACTCGCAGATTGGTTAACATCATTTTGTTCCCAGAACAAGTCTCATCGGCCCTTATCAGGAGTCTCCCACAATTGTTTGAAAGTTACAGGCAGCAAACCAAGAAAATTAATTTCCCTCTCTCCCTCCCAGTGTTGTCCAAATCTTGTTACCCTTATTCACACAAAGTAATTCAACGATCTTGGCACAGAATGCCACTGCATTTTTGCTTAGTCTTACAAAAAACAGTAACGTGTAACTTCTAGGGACCCATGCAGGGTTCATTTTCCATTAGGCTTGCACATGACATTTTCTTTTATATATACGTATTTTATTACTGCTTGCTCTAAATTTACTTGCAGCAATGATGAACTTTGCTCACCAACAAACTACAACATTAGGAAGATCTTAAGAGAAACATGGTCCATCACTGAAAGAGCCACACCAGAACAGGGATCCCACATCTGATTTACAGCAAGATACACTAGGGACATTTTCATGTCTTGGGAAATCCAGCACTATGTATTTTCAAAGAATGTAGATTTTTCTGAGCTTGCTACTAGAATTAGGAAAAATATATGTGAATCAGGCTACGTTTTATTCTTTCAAGTCTACCCTGAGATTTCAGCTTTATGAATGAATCAAACAGAAATGATACAATGGACTGACCAAAGACACGAATTCAGGGAGGAAATTTTCAGATAAAAAGAATTGCACCAAGACCTTCTAGCACAAATAAGGACGGATGGAACTTTTAATGCTGATTTCCTACAACAAACATGGGCTGTATGATCACACCCTGCATGTCTGCATGAGCAACTGTGGGTCCGTGCCATGAATTTTTAAACACATATTACATTTTTAATCAAATTCAGCAGAAATGGTCTTGATTTCATTTACCTTCTGCTTTAGTAGAGACTTCAATATCCAGCCACGTAGTAAAGAAAACAAATTACAGTTTGAGCTTTACACTTGTTCTCAAACAAACTTCTAGAATTTTATCTCACATCAGTATCTGTGAAAGCTGCCCAAAACTATTCATAGAAGCATAGCCTCAATTGAGAGGTGCTTTCCACCCATCTGAGTAGTCTCAGTCCCAGGACTTGTTTAGAGATCCTGCCATGCCTGTTTCCAGTCACCCTAATTCTCAGGGAAGTTTTGCATTGAAGCTTTTACATTTCAAGTGACTTTGTTCTGGTTCAGGCATACAGGTAAGAGTGCAACAGTGACTCATGAGGCAATCTCTAGATTAAGCTTCCATTTCAAAAACAACAAACCTAAATATATTCCTCCGAACAGACGCTGCAGTCAGATGTGCTGTTCTGCAAAAGCCGAGTGATTGCGAAGTCGCCACCTTACACCCACGCTCAGCCTCTCCTCGGTCCACCCCCATGCAGGGCACAGCACACTCAAACATCCCTTGACCCAGTTCTGTCAAACCAGCCTGGATTTTTAAGTCCTGCTACTAAAAGTGTTTAAGCCAGTCTGGATCTTTGCGACACAACCAAGAGAAGGAACAATGATTTATGCCAGTAGATAAGAGACAAGCAAGAAATCTTCAAAGAATGAACCTCTCCTGAACCTGCTCACCACTGTGCAACCCCTCCCTAGCACCAGTCACCTTGTTGATCCATGCGACACATCAGCCCACAGCTGGTAATACATCCAAGCTGGGCAACAGCAAAGAGAGTTTATAACCTAATTCAATGCTCAGTTTTTACCTTTTACCAGATTTGAAGACCTGCTTTTTTTTTGAATTTATAGGCTGGAGGCAGTCAAATTAAGTAAAATTTACAGTACTTTACTGAGAACAAGGGAAAAACACTGAGGCTGAAGACCTCTCCAACACAGATGCTGAACAGATGTTTTCAATGTCTATTTGCATTTTGAACTGAAATTAAAGGGCACAAATCTCAATGGCTTTAAGATCTCTGCCAACAACTTGTGAATACTAACAAAAGGCACCTAATGATCCATCAAAATGGGTGATTTTTCTAATTCTTCTTTTTGGAAAGTAAGGATTTAATTAACTAAACAAAATAAAAGAGAAGTGAAAAAGTATCAAATAATAAAATCAAGAACTTAAAACAGGATCTTAAAGCCTCAGCTATAAAGCGTGACAGCCATGCAAAAGTCTGACAGAAGAGATAGGGTTTAATATTTTCTTATATGAGGGAGCTTTGAATCTCATTTAATTTTATCAGATTTAGAATCATTTGCTAGGGGCCAGACAGCCAACTAGTGTAAATCAGTTGAGCTCCATTAACTTCTACGGAATTACAGTTTCCAATTTACATCAGCTGAGAACCTTGCTGTTATGCTACTGTTATTAGCTGCTGTTTATAATGCAATAATACCTAGAGCAGTCATCTCAAACATGTGGATCAACAGGCTTTCAGGCTTTCTGACTTTGCCTGTAGACACTGGAAGACTCTACTCCTCTAGCTCACGTTGCCCAGAACAGCAAACTTGTCTGCATTGTACTACTTGCTCCATATTCAAGCAAACGGACTACTGAGGCTGGAGTCTACTGGTTAATATTGAAATTTGAGTCTAGTTTTGCTATGATATGTATAGATAAATAGAACAATTATAAACCTAATAATAATAATAATGATGATGTACTTTATTACACAAAAGATGTCCCTTCCAAAAAATCTTACAATGGCAATCTGCACAGGATTAGGAAGGATAAAAAAGGGCCAGAGAAATGATGTGAGGTTACACAGAAGACCAGCTGCAGAGCTGCAGGGAGAAGTGGAACCTCAGAACTATCCAGTGTGATGGCTGGGCCACTTCCTTCTCAGGGAGTCAAAAATCATCCACATTCAAAGGTGTACAAGTTAATTATAGAGATCCGAATCCCTCAACTCTTGCAGTGAAAAGAGTCAGTTTTGATCTTAGAATTTCCTAGTTTTAAAAAGTAGTTTCTGAAGCTTATGCATTGGGAATATTCACGCTAACTAAATTTAGAACCTAACTTATATGCTTAAATTAGGTGGCTAGAGACATTCCTTCAAGCGGTATTCAGTGTGGAAGCATAATTTACATGCCCTGGATTATTTTCTGAAAGAACCTAATTCTCTCTTTTGGCTACTCAGAGACACTAAGGAACTCCTCTCCTTCTTGCAATTAGACATCAAAATAGATTGATAACAGAAACCATGCATCTTGGGGACACAGACAGGTTTTGATACCTTCTTGTGTGTGTCTCTCTCTGCTCAGTGTTCATTTATTACAAATGTACATCCTACTCTGGCACTGTCCAAAGAAAGGACCGTCTGTACCCACAAAGGCCAACAGCCACAATCCTTCATGGTACATAGAGGGTGTTTTCTCCCTGACTCTGTAGAGCAGACAGAAACAAAGGAGGACATGTCACGGCTTTGGTTCACTTCCTCTATTTGCTACTTGACCTTCACACAAAATCAGGAAGAGCTTTCCCTCACACCCACTAGATTTCCTTCAGATACTGTTTCATGCTCAGATCAGTCTCATCTTCTGCAACATACAGCGAAGGCAGACCCCAGTCACAAAGCTAAAAACCCCTTCAGAGAGGAACCAGACTTTTCTCCAAGGTTTGGCATGGTCACATTCCCACATCTAGGCAATGTGGGAGGATGAAGACTGGGATACACAGATCTGGCGGGACCAGGAGGAGGTAGACAGAGAAGAGGCACCAAAGAAACGATCGTTCTCATTAACAAATGTAGCACGAGGCCCATATCTCATGGCATGATCAAAACTTTGCAGCATTTCTCATCAAAGCAGCCTGTGTTCATTCCCTGGTTGGCTCCCCATTTTGAAGCTGAACTTCCCTTAAGTTCAAGGGCTCAGGAAGAGAAATATAGTGCAGAGCTTTTTCTTTTTATTTATGAACTCCTACTCAGTAGACTTCAATCTCACAAAGTGTTTAAGCTTATGCAAAGTCTCTCTGAAGCAAACGGGACTGTTCACATGCCTGAAGTGCAGTCCTTTGCTGGATCAGGGTGGCAGCTCACTTCTTGTCAGTCTTTCTGAGCTCTATACATTCTGTTCAACCATTTTCTAAGGCACATGGGTTAGTGTTAAATATAGAAAGCCCTCTGTTAGTTTTTTTTTTTTTTTTCTCCAAAACTGTCACACGCTGCTGAGTTTTACAGCAGTGCTGTGCACAGATCTGCAGAGCACAAGGCTGCCACTGCTTGTCCGCTGCAAGATAGTGGGTGCTTGGAGAGGCATAAAACAGATCATCTCCAAACTTATAAATATTAAGAAAAAGTTTTCCATTAGGACCTAATAACTGTTACTTGCTTATAGCAAATACCACACTAAAACATCTTATTCTGCCCCTGTCAATAATTCGACTGACAACAAATCCTGAGCAGTTTGCTGGGTTTGTGCTGCTCTCTAGGAGGATGACTGGGGGCTCTGTATAGACTGATAAGGCAACCCATTAATATTTCACAGCTGGGTGCAGGTTGACTGGCAATAATTATTCCACAGATTACTTTTTCATTTGAAGTGCTGCTGGTCATCCGTTACTTTCTCCATGGCTTTGAAGGTCCAATAATTCCAATTATTTTTATCAACAGGAGACAGGTAAACTGGCTCTATGGAAATCTTCCCTGACATGGGCACTGAGTAGGTGACTGGAAGCCCACCTCCATTACAAATCCACTCTTGAGAGCTGAGATGTTTGTGTACAGTGGCAAACTCCCTAATTTTCCAATCTAGAACACAGTATGTGTTACTGCTATAAAAGCCTGTAGCTGTGGCCTGTGCTTAAAGCCAGCAGTCACTGAGCTTTCCCTCTGTGCTCAGTTACCTTGGACAGGACTGGACCATCAACTGGCTTCCATTAATGAAGACACTGGCAAAATCTGGAAGTGGCATACTTCAAAAAATAAAGCCTTGCTGTGCCATGGGGCAACAATGGCCAATCTGGACCCTGAAGGCCACATAGGGTCTTCTTCAGTAATTAGCTGCCCCACCAGTCACATAACATAGTCCAGGCAGGACCTCTGGTTTGAGCTCCTGGAGAGCTGTATGTAGCTGAAGGGACTCAAAGGCGACTGTCTCATGTCAAGGGCATCTGCTGAATCCAGATACTGAAATGAAGGATGGCTTTCACAAGACACCATAGCAGGATTTGTCTGCATTGTTCAGAGCAAAGGAAGACTTTCAAGCAAGACTCCCACATTTCTTGCCAGCTTTCTCTTTGCATACGGCATCATAACTTACACTAGGGAGCTTGAAACCTGCAGCAACTCAAACATGGAAAATTGTAACAGGGGTTCATCATAAAATTGGCAATCGGATCCAGTCTACAAGTAAGCATTTAATCTTCGAAACATTAGCTGGATTGAACCTGACTGCTGATGAGTTATTCCCCCTTGCTTGACTAGAAGGTCATAAACATCCCTGATATTAATGGCCTGATGTAAGTCAAGGCTACACGTGGATGGACTGTTCTCTCCTCATCCCTCATCCACCAAGAACTTTCTGCTCCACTTGTTCAGCAAGTGGGCACTTTGAATAATGTGGGAAAACGCCACTTATCTATTCATAGGGTTCCTCCATCTCACTGCCACGGTACTGCTAAGTTTGCTTCAGGACAGAATTTTATTCTGCACATATTTTTCTTAATCTAAAGGTCTGTTTAAGAGGTCTGTTCTACAAAATGATAGTTCTGGTGTTCACTGCTCTGCTCTAATAGCAGCTACATTTATTTCATCCTTTCAGTGGGAGTGAGATTGCTTCTCTTTGACTCAGTGGGAGGGAAACTTCTGCAATTTTTTTCATGCCATTGCTTGAGTGTGTGCATTGCAGCAGGTTCTCTTACATTAGGACCAGGCTAATAAGATTAACAAAGTGAGGCTGTAGGGCTTTTCCTTTCCCCACTATTCTGATAAAGGTCTTTCTTCTCTGCAGTGCCACCCGCAAGTGCAGTGACTGGCTGTGTGTGCTAAATGCGCACTGCCCTCTTCATTTCTCAGTGTTCCTCTATATACTACTACTAATACGACTTTGTGTTCCGCTAGAAATGCAGAGGCAGTGAGACATCAGAGGAATACGAAGCCCAGAGGCAGATGCAAAGAGGTACATTTGGGATATTCTCCTTCACAGACTGCATTGCAGCTACTGCCTCAAACCTACATTGCTGATGATCCTCAGGACTGTTCATGCTTTGCCATGATGTGAGAGTCTGGATGCTCCTACACAGCACCATGTGGAGAGAGACCTCCTCAAAGCATGAAGGCATTTACATGCAGCAAGTCCAGCTTTCTGTGAGCAGGTATCGCATGTTTGTCAGTGCTGAATTGGATTTCTCTCAAGAAGCCACTGGCAAGGCTGAAGACCCAACTCTGCCCAGTGGCAGTGCCAACAACAGCCTTACCTGGAAGCCAGGCTTTCTTATGCGAGACACAAGAGATTGCCCCTATACATCGTATTAATTTAAAATATGTGGAAAGTGCTATAAAAAGTGCCCTTATTTCAGCTCACCGAGTATGAAATACATGCGTAATATTGAGGAAAATAACAAGAAGATAATTTTATTGGCTATATTGCATCTTACTGAGTCCCCAAAGGCACACTCCACAATCCACCAAGCACGGGAGTATCCCAGTGGGTATATGTCTACATTGTTTCTTTAAAAAAGAGAAAAAAGGAGTCTTGGGAGCAGCCAAGAGCAGAGCGTGCTACTGCGCCCGACTCCTGGCCACGCAGGGGCCTCCCAGGTGACTTGCAGACTCTCCCGCTGCAAGTCTTCCTGAGCACGGCTGCTGCCATCCCAAATCTCCCCCCAGCGGCCCGAGCCCCCTGGTCTGCACAGCTCCCCACAGCCCCCACGGGCTCCAGGCAACACTTCCCAGACACAGCCTTGGGCTGAGCTCCCAAATGTGCTGTCTGGAGGGGCAACAGGTTTTGCATCGGGAATTTGTACATCCCACTGCATGCCCTGCGCTATCTGGAAAGCTGGGGCAATCAAATATTTAACATACTGAATGAGAGCACTCCCAGCTAAGAGGAACAACAATTAAAGACCTGCTGACTCATCAGATATCAAAGGGGAAGCAACACAGCAGGGAATAGAAATATTCTGAAGGAACCAGACGTTTGCAGTGCAGTGGGCCAGGAACTCACATTAACAGCAACCCAAACAAGCTGGGAACAATGTTTGTTTAAAATCCCCATTGGGGAGCTGCATCAAGAGCGAAAAAAACAAAGGAAAATGGGTATTTTGAAATTTATAACAAATACATCCTTTATTCTGTAATAAAAATGACGGAAGATGGCAGTGTTATGGTCCCAGATGACTGGGACCTGTCTGTACACCACAAGAAGCAATGTAAATATTTTGGAAAACATGCTCTTTCAGCTTTCTCTGCAAGCTTACTCACTTCTTTCTGCATACATCAGGTATGCACATATGTTTTATTATGGGGCCAGTCCTGGTATTTCTGCTCAGTATCTGCTTGCGTGTATGCTGCCTGCTGTCCCTGAATCAATGCCCTGACTGAAAGATGTGTGTGAGTCTGATCACAGCTACTGGATCTTAAGGTCACAACTGATTTTGCTTGAGTAGAAGACAGTGTGTGCAATTGCAGAATCAGCATACTGATGACACTCATGGAAAAGGATTAGAAGGCAAACCTCAGGTCCAATAAACTCATCCATAAGCCTAATTCAAGCAAAACTGGACCTGCAGGCAGTATTATCCACATGAGCACAGCTACTGTGAGTACACAGGTCCTTAAGTGCCAATACTATGTGAAGTGACTTGGAATTTTCTGTGATTCACTGTCGGGAGACATTAAAAATCTAAGAAATCAAGAAGTTCCTATAGCTGACGATGATGAACAGGTATCTACTACGTATTTCCACACCCTTACAGATAAGCGTGTGGTATTGCTCACTGGTCAGCAGCCAGGCAGGTGGCAGCACAGATCTGGACAGGAGTCCAAATCTTTGTGATTACTACACAGATTTAGCACCTTCCTTACTGCAAAATCATGCTTAAAAGCAAGTAACTGCCTAAGTCAGTACAGGACTGGTGACTTACAACTTACCAGCCATTCCTTTGGGAAAATGTCCTTTATATCACCGTATGGTTTACTTCTCCAAATGTCATAACAAAAGACAAATAAACTTTCTCTCTGCAATACCACAAATGTAATTTAAAAGCCACAAGGGCAAGCCTAAGCTGCTGTTTCTCCCCGCTCCAAAATGTTCCTCTGCTTCCTTTTCCATAAACCTTGCTGGTGCCCTGCAAATATCCCCACAAAATTACCCACCTGTAGAGACAATATCCTGATTCCACTGCCAGAAGAAGGTCACTCGAGCAAGTCTTTATACCTCAGTTCAGGTGCTCATTTTTAAGTTTGGCTAACCTTAAAGCAAAGTGCCCTTTAAGTGCGTATCATTTTAGGCTTAAAATACTTAATCATTAACAATTTAAAGCAGAAAGGAATTTAAGTGAGTTAGACATACTGTAATAGGCCTTTTGACTAGGGCCATTAGGAACATTTTGGTTCAGTTCAGACATAATTTATCATCCTGAGCGGAAATCACCTGAAAGGCAGGCAGTGCCTTCTGCTCTTGTAGCTCTTCTCTTAAAAGAAAAAAAAAAAAAAAAAAAAGTAAAAAAAATCCATTCAGCTTTTCTGATTTCCTAAATAGCTTAAGGTTATGAATTCCAGATAGCTTCCAGATAGGCATTTACTGCTGTCTTTAATAGCCAAAACCTATCAGACACCTCCTGAGGCTAAGTAAGAGGAGAGCGCAAAAAAGTAATCATTTTATATTCCAATCCCTGGTATGAGAAACCTGCTGAAAGAAGGTTAAAGCACTGTTGACTGGTCTCCTTACGATTTCTAACTCAACACTTAATTATCGCAGCTTGGCCAGTTCCTTAGTCTGCATGCAGCTTTGCTGGACTTCAGGGCATCCACAAAAGCACCAGAGCTACCCTGGGACCTCTGCAGCAGCATCCCCCAACATTAATGTACTTCTGGAGAGCAATAGTAAATTAAGAAAAGGGCACAGCTTAGCTATTAAATAGCAACAGGGCCATAAAATAAGACATTTCAGCATCTATATGTGATTTTTAGGCTGGTGTCAACTTACAGTGATGCTCCAGTTATTCTGCGGAATAGAAAGCCTGACAGCCTATATAAGCATGGCTCATTTTTATATGGGAAACATATAAAAATGCTGATGCATTATACTGTTGTATATAAACATGAAAAATAGCAAAGGTAAACCAGGAAAGGTTTAAGCCCTTCAGAATTTAATAGAAAAAATATCCAGTCATCTTTCTGAGTGATTACAGAAAATTACATCCCTATCAAAGAACTATGAAAGATAACAAAAAGCTGCTAGGATGGACATGTTCTCTGCTTAATTTAGTAGATTTTGAATGTCATTTCTACTGAGCTGTAGTAATTTCACTGCTTTTAAGTTTTAAAATTTTTTTTCCTATACAGACAAGTACAGAAGGGGTATGAAATACCTGAAATACATCTCAACATATCAGAATACAAAAATGCCATACTTTCACACTACACTGCAAATACTGGTGTGTATTACCTCTCTCCCCTCCCCATAATTTAAAAACATCCATGCCACCACATTTCTTTAACACAAGGCATATACCACCCTGGCAATTCAACTGCAGAAATCTGGGTCCAGCTGGGCTGGCAGGCATCAGCACAGGAAAAATATTGTATTGAAAAGAAGGCTTATTCCTTTGATTATAACAAGATGATGTTGAACGCCTGACTTGGCATGGCCGTGAATGATTTTTAATGGAACTAAGGTCAAGAAAGATGGGAACTTATTAAAAGTAAATACATCAGACTGCCTGTTACTTTCACTAGCGAACACGGATAGACAGTGAGGAAGGGAATGTGCACGCTCTGGGACTACCACACACTGCAGATTTTTAAAAATGCTAATTTACTCATTAAAACTCAATGCAGACACCTCTGATTGGACTCCTTGTCCATAGGATAAAATATGTGGTGCAGAGAAATAGTAATGGAGCAACAGACCACAGTAACAAAGACCACACCACATCCATCGAAGTCATCGGTCCCTCATGCCCATGGCACAGACGCGATGATCGGCTACTGCTGCATGGCTGCAACCTGAAAGTACGGGCAACTGCTCTGCTTCCACTTTTTATAATTTTAAAGGATTTTCATGGGGGGCTGGCAGCTTTGGTAACTGATTAGTGTATATTACGAAGACAATTCACAGGGCTTCTATAAGCCAGAAGGAGTCACGCTGGGAGATCTGCTTTCTGCTCTAAATATAGCAGCACAAGAAATGAAATCCAAGTGCCAGATTTCAGTGGGATTTCCCAGGGTGAAATGCATTGCACACATGGCTCATTAGAGACCTTTAAAACAAAACCAAGAACTACAGATTGCACCAGTGTATTCCCTTCCTAGTGCTGTTACTGAAAGCATTTTGGATGAATGGTGGTCATTTCCTCACCATGAATCTCATCATCTCTCTACCCTGGTTTTCAGTAAGCATTTCAGCCAGCTCATCCAATATGAACATCACTGATAACTGTGCCTGAGCAGTGAATTTATTCATTTAACTTCACATTTCTTATTGAATGGATTCATTTTAAGAGCAGCAAAACATGCAATGAGGAAAAGGAAAGAAAGAAATTAGTACAACTGATTAGTTTACTCTCATTTACTGGGGTTCATGTATAACCGTCCACCATTTCTAGGTTCCTGTGCCATGTTTCCAAAGCTGGGAGCCTGCTTCCATAAGACTTTAGAGCACAGATTTGTAGTTATTTCCAGCTATTTCTGTCCACAGATCTCTCTTGGGTTCTCGTCTGTGTTTTGTACTGCATAAATTCTCACAACATCTATGTATTTGTTTTAAACTGACAAACCTAATAGGTGAGTGAAATCCATTTAATGTGTCACCCTATAGATTACTACCAACCCAAAGCAACAGTCTCTTGCGTTCCCTTTGCGGGGGGGGGGAGGGAATAAACAACCCCCCAAAAAACCAAATCAGGACATACTCTTCTTTCCAATTGCCCATATACTGACTATATTTCAAAGTTTAAAACCCTTTCATTTGCAGCCTGCCTTCTGGAGCTGTACACTGCCAGCCTGTTTTTCTCTCATTTATACCTGTGTAATCCTGAAGCGATGCTACGGATTTACATCCCTGTAAGAGGAGAACCGAGTCATGCATCAAACAACTGGCTACTCCATTTTTATTTAGCATACTCTACAGACAAAATGGAACTACCTGCCTTCTCAGCCCCAGGCTCTGGCCCCACCTGCAGCACAGACTGTTCCCCCAAAGTGGGAAGCCATTCCCTTGTGCAGACTGCTTCTGTAGGGGAACCTCTTAATACCATTTTGGTGAGCGCAAATTTGTTATGAGTTACAATGAGTTGCTCTGGCTGGTACCTGGGAGGATGAGAAACACGACCACAGTGCTGCTCCCATGGGTGAGGGAGCACAGGATGCCCTGGTTCCCACTGTCTTGCAGGTCTCCCAACACCACAAGGACAATGGTGACACTGGGGTCTTTACTGGCCTCAGTCTCTTCATACAGAGAATTGTTATTTTAGCCCTGAATACGTAAAAGCTCCTCATTCTCAGTTCAGAGAAAAAACAACTGACAAAGCAAACTGTTCTCCATAAAAGCTTCCTATTAGAATAAAGGTGTAATGGCAATAAATGCGGCTCCACTGAGAAGAAAGGAATTAAGCACATCTGCCCTCTAACATACAGGGTTTTTCTTGGGCAACATACAAGACTGAATCCTTTATAATACTAACAAAGACAAATGTCTTTGGTCAATAGGTCTTGACATATAACTTCAAATAAAGATGAAATTTGCCTTATAATCTGCTAGTGAACTGCATCATTCTCCCTTCTAGACAATGCAGTTTTCTGTAAGACCACAGGAGAATTGCTGGGATCCACCCCATCTCCTCCCCTTTACAAGGCTCAAGGATTTGCTGCAAACCTTCTATCAGTCTGTGTTGATGACATCTCTCCATAAATGTGTGATTCAGAAGTGGTCTGTGTGCACAAATATGTAATTAGCAGGAATCCCCTTTCTAGCATGCAGAGGAAATAAACACTGTAAAAGGCATTTGATTTCCTAGTTTCCTAGAACAAAATTCTTTAATATCTTGTTTTGAAAGATTAAATATTTGTTGTCAGAAACAATACCACCCTACTAAATAATCTGAATCAAAATCAGCACCTACACACATACGTCTATATGACTTGCACCTACACAAAATACAAGTATCTCAGGGCTCTGCATGCAGAACTAAAGCACAATTTTTTTTTTCTAAAATGAAGAGGTGCACTTTGCTGAGCATGTTTGCTTGCTGAGAAATAACAGAGGCAGATCACACATTTTCATGTATTTAACTATAGCTACAACTTCAAAAAATATGCCAAATCTACTGCTGACAAACAATGATCTTTCCATTTCTGACATTTCACCTGCAGCCCTTTCAGAGGTCACTCTGAAAGATTTCAGTCCATCTAGACATTTTATGTGTTTCAGCGTACATTAGAGAAAACCTTCAGGATAATAAAAAGCAGAAATCAGATGCACATTCCTGCTGACTTAGTGTGATACAAGGCGTTAACAATGCAACAATGCAGGAAAGCAGAACACTCTCATGTTTTGCAACATCAGTATCTTCAGTGGAGAAAATAAACAGTAGAAAACGGCTGCGTCTGCTGCTACAACATACACACTTCAATTTTTGTCATGCCTGTTACATGAGGAGGGATTTTAATAGAGCCGAAGGGTGCAATCAGAGCAACTGTGCTGCCAGAGCAGTATGGAAATGCTGATAGTCGTAATTAAGCAGAATGTGTAATTGAAGTGTTACATGTTTGAGCCTGAGGTGGTGGCTTTAACGTGAGGTGCTGTGCTCCTCCCCAGGCACAGCATCTGTGGGCTCCCATCACACCCCTCCAGCCACAGCTCACCTCTCTGTGCCAAGGGCACCGTGACATCTCGGTGAGAGGAGCAGGACTCGTTCCTGGCACCCATGCCATGCATGGGTGGTTTATAAAATATCATACCTGCTTTAGGGGCACACTCCATGCACCAGGATTACTGGGACAACGTGCTGGGATGAGAAAGAACCACTTCTTGCAGCAACAAAGGCTAAGTCTGTGGCCTTGGAGTCCTGTACAGGTGGAGGAGCAGGGAGATGTCCAGGATGTTCCCAACCCGAGGCAATATTGCTGCTCAGCCCCACACACCTCGGGGTGGCAGAGCCCCTGTTCCGTGCTTTGCAGGACAAACTAAGCCAAAGGCTTGTAATTTTTTCTAGAACAACCAAAATACCATTGGAAGTCAACAAGAACTGTACAAAACCAGAAACTCATGATGGAAATTATATGATGGGGAGGACATAGGCAAGACACATGCACCTGCACCCCCTGCACCCATCTGCGGGGGACGCCGTCATACAGCGTGGCCAATTCAGGATGGACTGTGCCCTTGGACTTCTCATAAACACACCAGAAACCAGGCTTTTGAGTAATTAAACTTTAATTTTAGCTGGTTAATCCACATTGAAGAACCATTAATGAGGACTCTCAGTCACCTTAATTGGATAAAATAATTTTCAGAGACCCCATGTGTGGGAGTAAACTTTTCAGGTTTGGAGGGTTTTATTCCTTGTCCTGTGGTGGGGTGGAAACTCTGAAGACTTCAATTAGAAGCAATTACTGGAGATGTAGAGGCTTCTCTGAGGTTAAGCTGCCCTTCATTTTCTCAAGAGAAGTCTTTAATTAAATGCAAATAATCACAAATTTCATATAGCAGATTGCCATAATTTCACTGTTAGTTACTACCTCTCATTTAAAAGGAAAGAGGTGGGCTGTAGTACTGGGCGGACACAAAGTAATGAGAACTCAAGAGGTCAAGGCTGAATTCCCTGCATAAATCTATTCCTCTTCTATAAATCTGTCTGCAACCACATCATTTCAGTGTTAACAGGTTGTCCTTCATGCAAGTGCACTGGAGTGTAGACCCGTAGAAACTCGGGCCTCAATACGAATAATTACCTCAGTCCATCTTGCTGTTGACCATGGCAGCGAAGGCAGGATAGGTAATGGGGAAGGTGTAATTGAAGTGGAAATGACCAGAACTAAAATGCAAGCTATGATGAATTCGAATGGTATATTCAAGCTCATCTCCATAGCAGAGCTCTGGAAGAACAGTCACATGAAATGGCAGCAAGTATTTTAAATACATCTACCAAATCAGGTGTGTAAGTGGAGAAGAGATAATATAGTGTCTGTACAAGGGGAGGGGAAAAGACAAACTCTACACAACCACAGGTCTGTAATTCTGTCCTCAAAACTGTCAGTTTTTAGAGCAGGTTCTGACAGTTACAGAAAGTAAATGATGTAAATGTCTACAACTGCAGAGAGAATATGCCACTTTTTTCTTACTCCTTTTGCTTAGCCCAACACAAGCTTATCATAGCTAACAGGGAGCAGTTGGCCTGTAAACTGGGGCTTCACCCAGAGAAGGTGCAGGCTTCTGCTGCCCAGTACTTCATGCTTTGCACTCATTTACAGTGCAAGAGAGGGCTGCCTCTGTCCCCTTTCCCTGGATTATGCTACAACCCAAGATGCAAACAGCAGCAGTTCAGCAGGCGAAGAAACTTTTTAAGAAGCAACTTTCTGAAAAGCTGATGGCTTCGCAGTTCTGGGACAAGTTGAAGGAGGCATGGAGCCTACTCCAAGCAGCACCTCAGCCTTAAGGCAACCATGCAGGAGAGGTGTTTCAGAAGAATTATATTTTTGTTATAGCAATGGCTGCTAAGTTTTGTTTTCAAAGCTGAGCAGGTCATTGGTCTCTGCCATGTAGAGAGTTCAGAAGGGATGTCAGGAAGCTCAGAAGGAAAAAAAAGCACACGGAACATGAGAAGAAGCACTGGAAAACTTGCTCTATGGCTCAGCTTGGCACAGCATTTCTGTGTGGATTCCCAAGTTAAATCATTTCTCCTACTGTACTGTGAGAATATGGGGAAGGATCAGATTGTAAGCTATTCAGAGGACTAACTGATTATCAGCATTTCAGCAGCGAGCTTGTTTTTGTTCTTTCACACATTTATAATAATACCTTTTACATGTTCTCTAAGAAACAAATCTCTGCTTCAGAACTGCTAGTCTGAAGGTCTTTTGTTGGCACTGAGACGAATGCTAATGTGAAATATCTTATTTCTTCAGATGAAAGGGAAGCTGAGAACAATCCGCTCTGGAGGGAGGTGACAGAAGGGGGATCTGGGATCAAGAGTTCATGACTCACTCTCCTGCACAGCCCTCCCATGCCCACCTCACTGTTTGCCAGGTCCTGCCGCTATCGCACCGTGAAGCAGCTCCTCTGGGTCTGATAAAGCTTCCCATTGCACTCCCCGCAGCACAGCAGGGACGTGGGGCACCAGCAGACGGGACCCTCTCTGTTCACAGGCAGAAATGCCTGGAAATGAAGCGTTATGCCAGAGACCAAATGCTCAACCTCACATTGCAAACCACCCTGACACTCTCCTCCCTTCTCCATCTATTTTTATCCCTCTGTTCTTGGAGGGACCAAACAAAACCATAATGTATTTTTAATGCAGCGATGTATTTTCCTGCTGTGGAGATACGCAGAAGACTGGTTACTGAGTCTCAGCAATGCAGCCCATGCAGCAAATCTGCCAGATGATGCTTTGCCCATATGAACGCACTGAACTGCAGGTATGAGGAGAGGGGTGTTGCTGAGTTTCCAACAACTTCCTTCAAATAAGAAGTAGTACTAACAAAGAGATGCTGGATCCTGGAGTATCTTGGTCTCAGGGCTAAAATCTCTGGTGTCCAGTAGGAAAACAGCACCAGTAAAAGTTTTTTCTGGTATGGGGACATTTGTATCTCTCACTCCTGGTGAGTAGTAAGTACAGAACTTATGCAGCAGTTTCTTCCACAGTAGGTATACTAAGTAAGATTACTTTCTTCCGTTTCTGAAAAATACAGGAACTAAATATGTTTGAGATATTCCTGTCTCCTGGACACATAATTTTGTTCAGATGGCTTGACTATGAACAGTAGCTTAGAAATAACTGAGAAGTGAGAGCTGGAAGCCTGTCCATTGAGATGGAAGTCCAATCATGTAAACCTCAGTTCCCAAACCCAACACAAAATATTCGGGGGACAGGGCCATCTGCTGTCATAACACTCTGTACACCACAGACTACCTTGTGCAATAGTCAAAGAATAAAACCAAAGAATTACCTAAATGCTTGCAGTGAAGCATATCAAGCTTGGTTTAGTGGTACTAGTGGAAGACTTATTATTTTTCTATCTCTTTTGCTCCCATGACATATCTATGAGGATATCCAATGCTACGGCAGGCCTCTGAAAAACTCAATGGTTCAGCCAAGAGTAGAGACAGTGACATAAAAATATGTGGTCCTTCCATCTCTTTCTGGTAACAAGGAAGATGAAAGCCTTATGTTCTTATGCTGGCTAAGAAAATGTGGTATTAGGACAATAAAAATTAAAAATTATCAGAGACTGAGTTTTCAAAAGTATAGCACTAGAAGAAACTGATGCACTGTAACTCAGCAAGTCACCAGTACAAAATCCTTGACACTCTGAAGGACTCAGCAATGAAGGAGTCAAACCTGTAATAACATCATGCAATATCCTATTAAAACTGACTACGTTACTCTAAACTCCAAAGGAGCAAAGGAAAAAAAGTCGTATATGTACCTTTAAAAAAGATAAGTAATCCCAACTGCTTTTCATACAGAAACTCTCTAGGAATGAAATTCAGATCTCTAAAAAGAGTAAAAGAAAAGCATTACACATTCTTTCTTCAAACCAGGAGGAAGGAAATTAGAATTTACTGTAAAAGAACCTGCAAATAAAAAGCATTACGGTGAAGGGCTTGATCCACTGATGTCAATGCCAAGTTTCCTAATAAATTCTAGGGGCTAGGGATTTCACCCGTTGAAACTTCTTCATTTAATAGTAGAGTCACTCATAGTATTGCTGGTGCTGTCAGGCCACTACAAGATTAACATCTTTGTATCAGAAGATGCAGTCCACGTGAATGAGGAAAGACGAGAAATACACAAAGCTCTTGGGTCATGCAGGCAGTCTCAAAACAATTTCTTGTTTTATAAAAAGAACAACATGAATTAGGTGGAAAACTGCACTATTTTGTATGTGTGTGTGTAAGTGAGAGAGAGAGAAAAAAAAACTTTACTCTTTCCTCAATAAGGATACAGTAGTATTAATTCTAACTCTAAACAATTTTAGCTGACTGATTACAGTTGCACTACAGAGAAGCTGAAAAGCAGATCGGATTTCTCTCCCATGTTGGCCTTACCATTGCACCTAAAGAGACCCCAGAGAAATCATGAAAAGGGAATATAAACTGCATAATCATTTTCTTCTGAAGCAATTTTTAATTTGAAATAAATTTACAACAAATTCTGTTCCTTTAAATCATTAATAAAAGAATCCTGCCTCTTAGGGCAATCAGCTTTCCTAACTCTAATCCATCTTTACTGCTGTGTTACTACCCTACTGTTTTCCTGTAATTAAAATGTGGCAGGTAGTTTACACACAAGAGGGAGTAATTGTATTGGAAATAATGGTTCATAACCAAACTTTAAAAGCTCATTTTTCTTATCAACTTTTAATAAAGAAAGCAAGATAATAATGATATTTAGCATTTGTGCCACCTAGAGCAGCATTTTGTCTCTCTAAATTGCTAATATTTCATTCAATGATGCTAAAGCATACCTCTTCAGCTATGAATGCAGCTTGAAGCAAAAAAAGGAGAAATCTGAACAACTGCAGTCATTTGTCCCTGTTCAATGAAAATGATAAAATATGGCTGAACCTCATGCTAAAGGATGAAAAACTTCAAAAAACCGTGCATGCCTTTGAAAGGAGAACACAGATTTTGCATGTACTGTGGTAGGGAATACCCCAACCTCAGCCTGACCAGGCCAGGAGGAGGAGATCTCGCTTCTCTGCATTCCAAGGAAGATGGAATGAGGCAGGTCATTGCCTGCCCGTTTCTACATTGCATTTCCTCAAAGGTGCATGCACAGATGGCACAAGAGGTCTGCATGGCTTCCTCCAGTTTGGAGGAAGATGTTAAGTTTGGCTTTTGAAGGGCCTCCTTAATACCAAAGCTGCAGAATATTTTCCATACAAAGACTATTCTGGAGCCTTTGCTTTGGATGATTCTTAGAAGACAGTTCTCCATGAATTTCAAGCATTGCAAGCTGATTAGGGGAAAAATATTTTTCTATTTATTATTGTTTAAAGCCTAATAGAGCCTGCCAATATATAAGACTACAGGATTCCAGGTGCAAACAGCTTCTGTCCCAAAGAGCGTACAAACCAAAACACGTGAACAGGCAGCTATGGATAGAAACACCAGGGAAGGGCAAAGGAAAAGCAAAGGGTCCTCAGCAGTTTGATGAGCAGACAATTAGGTGAGTGTTTGCCATTTAAATGCAGCCACAACAGGACACACAGTTACCATCTCTCCTATTTAGAGGTCTTCCTGATGCCTAACAAAGGGGTACTAATAGATAATGCTTTAGACTCCTAACACTGTTTAAAATACCAGGCATTGTATGCTACCCTTGTGGAAAGAAGTCATTGCCCGTTACCTGAGCCTTCTGAGCCTCGTACTGTTTAAAATAAGGATATTTGTTTGTTGTGTTTATGTAAGCACATCTTTTGCTGTAGTATTCAGAAACTAATAAAACAGGAAGCTTTTAAAAAATGGTTTAAGCTCAGTACGAGCTATTAAACTAGTAATAGCTGAAATAGAGATACCTAGCCCATCACAGGCACACAGCATAAAAGGTGCATGTGCTTATATGTACAGTCACAGGCGATCCTACAGCTAAAGAGCTACATCACTGGATGCTAATGCAGGTGGACCATAAAGAGGAAGGTTGTTAAGAGCACTGGCTCCAGCCTTGTAATTAGGTTGGCACACGCGAACCCTTGCAGGGTCTGTGCCAGCCTCAGCTGAGATATGTGCAGCTGGAGGTTGAGCCCTCCACCATGCATGCGTGACAGCAGGATACAGCCCAAGCCTGGGCTGGACCTGCAGACTGAGCAGCTGACTCACACACACACCCTATAAGCATTTGTGTTTTCTCCCCAAACCCAGTATGTGCAAACCACATACTTCTACCAAGCTCATCCAAGATCTGAATGAAGCAGAGTTCCCTTTACCTATATATCATCAGAAAGTTGAGTGGTGAATGGTGGTTTCTGCCTCAATTAGGTTAGGTCACTTTCAGGGTGCATTTGGGTTTCAACCCAAATTAGTGGCTTTGGTTCAGATTCATTTGTGGTTTGGCTTAAAAATCAAAGTAAGGTTTAGAGGTAGCAACCTTCACAGAGCTTCCCGCAGTCCCAGAGTAGCACAGCCCTGATATAAATGAATGGGATAAATGGACCTGGCTATGGGACCCAGCTTTGGGACAGGCAGATGACATCTGAGGTCCCCTTCAGGCCTGTTTTTCATACAGCCTGTGCCTGATAAAGGCATTTAAATCAAATCTAGGATCAAATACTACATGAAACAAATGACTGCACCAGAGGATAGACTAAACAGTGACTAACTGGCCCCACGTGAATGTGACACTGCTTTGACAGACCCATGTAAAAAGCAATAGACACACATAGATTTGTTTAAGCCTTGAGCGTTCAGATAAAAGTAAAACCTAGAATAAATTAGTGATGCCTCGCTCATTACAAGCCACAGGTTGGAAGCTGACAGTTTGATTTTACAGGAGTTGTCTCCTGGAGCACGAGCCAGTGGGGCATACGGAAGGGAGCAAAAGGGAGGCGAGGGCTTGACGTGGAAGTGGAGTGGATGGATACTGCTACAACATGCATGAGAAGGTGTTTTTTTTCCCCGAGATTGTCTTGCTTTATCTCCATCTCTCTTCTCCACTCCCCATTATCAGCATTTAGAACACCCCCGAGTTTTCTTGAGCAGGTTTGCTGCGCTCATTAAAATACTGTGCGTACTTATTGGCTATAATGAGCACTCATTAAATTCTGATAAGTGTCAGGACTATTCCATGGAGTTGAACAGACTCAGGTTCTGGGAGGAGAGCTCAGGGGTGGGAAGATACTGGAAATACTACATTTTCCACAAGAACAGAACTACAAACTTTCCCCTCCTTCTTTTTGCTCTGCAAGCACTGGGGTAACTCAGACCTGTTAAGCAGCTGCTATTGCTTACTGACTACTTGAATCACTTCCCTTCCCCAGAAGGACTCTCAGCTCCTCTTATCAGAACAGGGACAAATTAAAGATTTTTCCATATTTGCATCTCCTCATTTGAGAATTTTCCTACATTTGTTGTTTAGAGATAAGTCTGTCTCTAAAAATTCACTTAGCAAAGTGGTTTTCTCAGCCTCGGGGAACAGTGCAGGAGGGATTGCAGAGTAGGATCCAAAGCGGCTGGCGAGGCTGCAAGAGCAGCAGGAGATTTGGAGATGAATAGGTGCATATCAAGGCAAGGATCACATTTCACATGACCTGTTCTTATATTTATTTCCAGTTGGCTGTGTCAGAGACTCACACCCTGACTAGTGTGGCCATGCCTATAATCATAAAGCAGTTCCCACTGCAGGATTCAGTGCTACTGTCTGTGTTTTTATCACTAAATGCTGTTCATCACCTACTAACATTAGAAAATATGAATTAAATAAACCATATACAAATACACTTTACCATGGGCTAATCCCCAGTGAATCAGAGGGCAAGTGACTATTTAAGCAAACAGAATCTGACAAGAACTTGAAGATCAGTATATCCACCAAAATGCCAGTGTATATCCTAGTGGGGTGGAGAGAGCTGCTGGAAGGGAAGGCTTCTGTACGTACCCCTAAGATGACCCTTCTGCTGATGGCCTTGCAAAGTGCGTCAGGAGACAGTAGCAAGGAATAAGGGAGCAGAGAAGTTCGCCTGGTTTCCCAAGCAACTTGTTGACTGACCACCACCACCACCCAGCAGAAAGCATGGACTGACATATCAAAGTTATGTTATTCTAAAGAAATAAAGTTGCATTATTGGTAAGTGAGAATCTGAAATCCCATTATTTTGTGCTTGGGCTAATACCCATACCACTGCTTGTATGATGAGCCTATGACCAAGTTTTCCATCACCTCAGACATACTTGCTTTCCAGCTACATTAATCTAAAGACCACAGTGCAACACAAAATGTGTATCAAAATGGCATTAATTTCACAAGACTAAATAACTGGTATGGTTAAGAATTAATTGCTCCAGTTTGGCTCACTCTTCACCCACTCACAGGAGCTTTCTGTGGATTACTGCTTTATAATTGCTTGCTCCCTGAGCACATATACATCGCAATGTTCTGCACACCTTGACAGCATCCTGGTTAGAGAAAATGAATGCTACATGTTCCCCTGACACAGCATTTAATCTGCTGGATACAACAAGTCAGAGGTTTTTTACTCAACTTCTCATGGCCCATTAATGACATAATGTTGGACACAGCTGTTCAGGGCTTCGCAAGACCAAAGCAGAGAAAGAAATGCTGGGAGACTTCAAACACACTGTTCACATCAGAGCCTGGCTGGGAAGGTTCTTGAAAGTGGTCAGCACTCTCATGAAGTAAATCTAGGATTAAAGCCTCAAATTTAGTTTCTCCTGAAGACACAAATGATCTTAAAATAATTCCCTCTGACCAAGGTGGCAATGACTGCTTAGAAGAAGAGAGGACTAATAATTTCATTTTCACTCTGCTTGGCCAAATTATCTACTGAAAAACTAGGACCTGCCATATATAAAGGCTCACTTGCCCTGGAAGTGGGGTGTGCCTGGTTCATCATGTCCTGACTTTCAGTGTGTTTGACAAGGAGAGGTGAAGCTCACCCTGTAAAAAGGCAATTCAAGGTCAAGACACTCCTTAAGATCTGAAATAGTTTGAACAGAGTTGAAGTGATGTACTCCAGGCCCAGAAGGTACCATCTGCCCCACTGCAATCTACCTCCCAGTACAACTCCCTGCCCAAAATTTTTCCAGGAGATTCTGGAAATTTAACCCTGGTCAGGAGATCTGTGCAGCAAGGGAGTGCTGCTGGTAGAACAGATGTCCACCAACAACAGCACAATGAGGATAAAGATATGCTCCACCTAAATACCACACCCAGAGAGCCATTCTGGAAATTTAATTTTTCTCTTCCCTAAGAAAAAGGTAAATTGACCTGCTTGACTTTCCAGTCATGAAGAAAATCAGAAAAAGTCTAAGAGAAAGGTTCAAACACATTCCCATGCCTCAGTTCAAAATAACCTTTTTCATTAATTTTAAAACATTTTATAATTGAAAACTGGAGGACAGCGGTGTATATTGTTTACATATATACATGTATATGTATATAGAGCAGGTAGGAGGAACATGATTTGCAACACTGAGCTGATTCCTCAGCTTGGCAATACTGCAGACATCTCCAGCAGAAAAGAGGATCATTGGGCAAATTTGTTCCTCCCTGTAATAATGACTATCCATGGCAACTAAAACACCCCGTTATTGAAGCTTTATCTGAAGTCATGCTCAGAGGAAAGACCATCACCCTCCCTCATCTTTCCCAGACCTTTCAGGGTAACCCCTACTTACAATTGTGAAGTTCATAACCTTCAGAATCCAGATGGTCATAGCAAGGTTCACCAGGATTAAAATCATTAGGAGCAGCACAAAGAAATACAGGCATCTCTTCCTCCAGCCATAAATGCCCACTTTGTATACCTGGGGTCCTTCCGAGGTCTGCATGGTGCTCCGGTGCGCGTACTGTTCCTGAGGCATCTGAAACGATCACAAAGAAATAACTACGTGTATTAAGAGGAAAGAGAAAGCCGACAATAAAAACTGCTCATGTCTGTGCCTCTTAGAGGGCTTTGTTTCTTCTTTTTCAGAGTTTACCAGCTGGGCAGCGTCTCTTTTGGTATCTTGGTTCTGCATTTTTTTTTTTTTTTTTAATGCTTACTGTATGCAGTAACATACCAAAAGAGAATTTTATGTGTTAAATGTATATATATATATTTATAAATACACGTAAGCACACTGTCTAAAGGTATCCTATGGAGATCACTCTCAAGTGACTCCCTTCACTGCCCCAGGTTTTGCAAGGCAGGCACTCCAGGGCCTCTAAGGATCCAGAGGGGAAAATTTTGCATGCGTTTGGTAAAAGCAGTTGAGTTCAGCAGTTTGTTTTGAAGATGCAATATTGCTTCTCAGAGGCTTTAATTTAAAACAAAACAAAACAAAAGAACAACAACAACAACCTCAAATAAAATCATTCCTTCCAGCCAAAGAAAAAAGGCAAAGGGGAGATGTTTGCCTTTCTTCCCACACCCCAATCCTTCTTAACCAAGTACACCTGAAGCACAAGGTTCTTCAGCTGCCCTAATTATCTCCATATATCTAATGCTGGTTTAACAAGGGCTCTAATACCCTGGGTAGGCATGGAATGCTAGGACAACACTGGGGGCCAAAAGCAAGGAAAGAGGGAAGGAAGGAAAGCTGGTGCTGAGGAAAGTGGTGCAGCGGCATTCCCAGGAAGAATTGCCTTACAGTCCCCCGCGACAAGCACTGTCCCCGCTCCTACACCCCAGAACCCAGATGGCTCCAGGCACTCGGGGACCTGGCTGTCCCCCACCATGAATGGAAAGAGATGGATGCTTTTAAACGGCGTTGCAGCCAGCTGGGATGGGGTCCGGAAGCTTGCCCCACGGATCAGTTTCCTACATTTTCAGACTTTTTTGATGCACAGTCTGAGGATATCATATCATCTCTAATAAAACATAGTTTGCTGAATGTTTTGCATTTTAGACTCCAGACAGATAAGAAGCCACAAAACGCGTTCTTGCACTACTGATTCAACACCACAGGCTTCTTCCTCGGGGTATCTGGCATCAACATTTGTATGTGGTGAATTACAAAATTCACATAACAGGAGGAAACAATGCGAGTTCCTCTCTGTGGGAGTGTGATCCACAAGGACAGAATGAGAAAATGGTAGAAATTGGAGGCTCATTGATAGCAGCTTATGTTTGTTTACCATTAGTTTCCTGCTTTTTTCCTTACTTTTTTGCTAATAGCTTCATACTCCAGCATCTAATAAAATACAGTGTGCAGTCAATGGTGGTGCAGAGCCCACTGCAGGCCAATGCAAGGAGAGTTTCTTGATGGCATAACTTTTATTCCAGTAGCATTGCACCAGGGATGAAGTTACTTTGCTGCTCCAATCCTGATGCCCACACATTTGAGGCAAGGGCTGCCTGAACAACCAGTTACCTTTTTTTTTTTTTTACCTTTTACTACTCCAGAAGTTGATAAGACCTGTGTTTTCTAACACTGCCTGGTGCTGTCACTGGCAGCATAGGGGATTATCCCCCTCTCCCTTCTTCCACAAACCTCCACCCCTCACCCGGACTGAAACACAGCCTCAGCTGCTAAATAAAACCTGGGGAGGCTGGTGTGCTTGCACCCCTGCTCTCATCCCAACACCAATGTTCCTCTGGCGGGTGGAGGTGCCCATCTGCCACCTTCTCTAATGCTAGCAACGCTGTTAATCCCCCACATTCAAAATTCATGACAGCGGCTGAAAACAGGAAGATTTTAAAAAACAGTAACAAATGAGGTACTTCTATCATGTTCTCAGGTTTCTGAACCATTGCATTTTCAAGATTTTGTCCACCACGGCAAAAAAAGCAGGTCAGACTTGTGCATCAGCAAGGTGCTGCAACAGACGCCCACAAGAAGAGACTCTGGGCACTAGTGCTGCCCATCTGCAGGCAGCTGCCAAGCTGAGCTGCCCCCTTCCAAGCAAAGGTGTTGCCTGTGCTCGCTAAATGAAAACTAGAGCAAGGCGAGCCTCAGCCGGACCGTCTATGCCTCCCAGCCTGCCTGCTTTTTCCAGCTTTCTCAGATGGTCTAAAAAAAGGATCTCACATCCTCCCCAACCATGCTTCATTTACAACCTCAGACTACCCCAGCCCCAGCTAATTCCGTGAAGATCTGAAACGTTAATTAACACGGACAGTCAATATCACGTCGGCAGGAGCCAACGGCTCACAGCAAGCAAACCTGTTCTTAATACAGGTTGGCACAGCCAGATTAGCCAATGCCCACTAAGCCTACATCACTGAAGATAGGTGTGTCTGTATTAAAGAGCAATTTTCAGCAGTGTAAGTGGGCTCACCATAAATTACTCCTGCTGTTCAGACCAGCTGGGGTATCTATCTCCACATCATAAAATCACCCGAAGCCCAGGCAGACCTGTAGACTTTACCAAGGGGGTACAAAGCAAGTTGATTACAATAGATCCAACTTGGTCTGCACTGGCATTTTTGCTCACAGATGCCAAGTCAGCAACTGCGGAGGGCTTTGCAGCACAGAGCTCATCAGAGAGAAGCTGGGTCACCAACAAATACACATGCTTGGAGAAAAACAGGCCTTTTATATGGCTACAACCACTCCGATCAGTGCAAAGGGAAAACTTAAACAACAATAAATTACAGAGTTTCCACTACCTGGGGGAAATTATAACCACAACTACTGTACAGTCAAGGATTTTATTGCTTAATATTTTAACAGGGGATCCTGGAGAGCACATATTAAATGCAGCCTCTCCCTTGGAGAAAATGAATAAATTGCATTGCTAACTCTCTCAAATCATGGAAGAGTTTTGACCAAATAAGAAACAATATGAAGTACCCAGCTCAAAATATCTCTTTATTGCAAAACTTGTTTATTCTCTTTACCTCTTTCTTGCTTTCTCTTTTCTTCCTTTTATCTTTACTTGCAGTCTCTAGGATGGAGAAAATAGCATATCCAGCTGGGGCAAAACTTTGCAGACATCAAACAAATTTATAGGAACAGAATGTAACTACAAAGAGCTACTTGTGTCCACACAGCAGCCTGATTTTGAGAATTTCTTTGGTTCTACTAAAATAGTTAGCTCACAGATGCCCTAATAGAGATAGAGCAACTGAAGTACCACAACAACAAGCACAGTGAGCATGACTTAGTAATACATCATAAATTTATAACATGAAAAAAACATGGGAATCGCAGACAGCATGTTCTTTCTATACAAAGTCTCACATCGCTATGTTTAAAGCTATATATGATTTCTAGCTAGCATTTCCCCACCCCTGAATTGTGAATACCAAAAGAAAATGCTCATGACTGTAGTTCGCCAGGAGGGGAAGACAGAATGATGGACAGAGAGTGCTGAGGTGTGTTAAATGAGTAGAATAAGAAGGCCTGCAAGGCAACTACACAAGGAAGCATCTATATCCGCTATCAGTAATCTGGTATGTGTGGGAGGGAAAAGTATGCTAGTCATAATTTACATTTTGGCAACTTCTCCTGACTCTAAAACATTAGAAAGAACTAAGGCACCAGAAAAAAAAAGTATTGCTGTGAAAGGACATCCAGTGGTTGGATTTGCAAGGTACCGCCCCCCCCCCCCCCCCCTTCAATTACTGATCTAAGGGGAAAGACTGCTAGTTGCTTAATAGGATTATTTCCTTCTTCTTTTCAGGAAAATATTAGGAACAACCACCTAATTTCATAATAGTTGTGAAAAGATATTACTGAAACAAATATAGAAATTGGAAAGAGAAGCACTCCTTCCTAAAGTCAAATCTGAAAGTGTCTGCTTGACATAAGGGAGCTTAAAGACATATGTGCACAGCATTGGACCACCATCAGCTCATGTACAATTCCATTTACAATACAAAAAATGCAGTATGCCAAATCTTTGCAGTTTAGCCACCGACAACATTACCATGACTACAAAAGTATAGCCTGGAACCTGGGTAATTCTCCAAGGAATTTTGCTGCTGCTGCAAAAAAATGGGTAATAAGTTTTTGCACAAGAGCTGCACACTGAGTCCTTATACATGAACACTGAGAACAGGGCCTGATACAAAATCCAGTCCATTTAGAAAAGCTATTCATCCTTTCACTTTAGCATACCTTAGAGATATGGTCCATGACAAGAAAGATTTATTTGTTTTTTTAAGATCACTGGAAGAGTCATGTCACCATGTCCTCTGATCCACACAGGCTGCTTGCTGAAGTACTTCTGGCAAAGAAGCTGCAGCCCTTTCCTTCAGTAAAGCTGAAACCAGGCCCAGCTGAAAGGCACTGCAAATCAGAACTGGCATTGAGCTTCCAAAAATCACATCATACCCCTCCAGTTATGGCAAATCTTTATTAAATGCCTCTCTCCCTTCCACCACGTCCTCCTGCCCTGGCAGAAAGCATCTCACCGAGGGCACACAATTCAAATTAATGATTCATCAGACAGAAGTGGTTTATATGCACAAGGATGGATAAACACCTTCCCCTTGCAAACAAGGGAGATGTAACATCCCCTGGCCATGCTGGTTTTGTAAATTCAGTGAGGACTATGAACAGGGTGGGGCATAAGAAGAGGAATCAATAATGTTTCTGTGGCCCGGGGGTTTCTTTGATCAGCACTTAAATGATGTATATTTAGTAATAGAACAATTTTAAGCTGAGAGGGGATGCAGTCTGGGAAGGTGTCTTTTCTCTTATGAGCCCACTTGAAATTTGCTGCCAAAAATGCCCTAGAGCTCATCAGATCTGCTCGCTACAGCACAGACCAAAAGCCCCTAAGCTCTGCACAGCTGACGTGGCATCTCTCCTCCCTGCCTACTTGCATGTAATTGAGGTGTAACAAATTCATCAGAAAAATGAAATGCATCTGACCCCAGGATAACCTATAGCATGGTGATGGGAACATGTTTCTAGAGATGAGAGAGGGGCTCAAATTCCCTCAGGCCTTGGACCTACATCTCCCACATCTGCCTTCTCTTTGTGGCTGTATCACCAATATACTCTCCTCTGTTTCTTTGTTTTTTGTTTTTGTTTTTTTTTTTTTTTTGAAACAGGAACCTTTTCTTTTGGGCTGAAATGAGAAAAAAAAACACCCTAAAAAACCTTCAGAGGTGCTCTGTGCCGTATCACTGGGAAGCAATGTACTTGTATTTCCTAGCTGTAAATGCTCTGCAGATTCATCCTCTTTAATTTCTCTCTCTTTTAAGTGCATACTATTCACGAGGTTCAAAAGAACAGACATTTCTGGAGCGTGCCTGAGAACAAAATTTGGCATGAAGAAGAGTGTTTTGAGCCATCTATCAACAAGACTTTTTGCCTCTCCACTCCCTATAAAACTCTCTCTCAAGCTTGACACCCCCAGGCCCGTTAATCCACCAGTGTCATGACCCAAAATTGATTTATGGCCCAGCACACGGGTCAGACTATAGCCTGGGTCTCCATAAAAGGATCAGGCTCTGAAAAATGACTTCTCACTTGCAGCTTGTCCAGCAAGGGCTGAGCACTGGGGAACAGCCAGAAGGAGGAAATACTTACTGGGTTAGTTAAATCTCACAGCAGTTTTCTCCATGAACTTGGGCTCTTCTACCCTGATGGCTGTGCCAGCATGGCCTCTGTCACTGTCACCAGTGACCCCAAAGCTGAAATGTTCCCTCTCTGCTTGTCCCTCTGCTTCTGTCAACAGTTCCCATCCCCCCACATGGGGAGCAGCTCTTCCATGAGTTGGGAAGACCATCATCACTCAACGTCCACTTCTTGTGGATCACCACAATATGATATATGCCCAGAGAGATAAAAAGTGGAAGGAAACGTCCTAAGGAATGTTTTCTTCTTTTCTGACTAGTTTCTGTCAGTGGGGTACATCACATGCAGGGTTCTTCAAATATCTAGCCTGATTCTGGCAAATATAATCATATCAACAGGCTTTTCTTGGTCTGCACAGTCCATTGGTGCATGCTCTGCCTGGTCTACCAGGAAATACCTATTTTCCCATCCCCACTTCTTGTATCTTGAGGAGTTTGGACTCGCTCAGCACCAGCAGCTGGGGAGACCTTAGGGATTCATCTCCTGGTAAAGCATCTCTAATCCAGATCCCTCAATGCTCCAGGCTACCCCCTACCTCTAACATCTCAAGAGCTCATATAATTTCCCCAGTTGCTAGAGCTGACAGCATTTTGACAATAAACATGCTTGAGGATATGAGCACTACAAAAGCCTCAGCTTATAAACAAGTATCTTTGAGCAGGTGGACTGAATGAAAAGCTGAACATGGGACTTCTGCTCTGCTCTGTCACTGCTCTGCATTCAAGTAGCACTTACAGTAAAACTCTAAGGATATTAGAGTCTGCCAGAACAAAACATAGTAACAGGCAGCTCCATCTCTGAATAGCATCTCCTAAACCAAAAGTGGTATTTCATTATGATGCTGCAAGAGTCTGTGAGCAATGTGATGTTACTATCGCTTCTCTTCTGTGAGAAGAAAAGAAACACATCTGTTTTCTTATTTATGAGTGTTTCTTCTAACTTTTAGACTTTTTTCCTTATAGTTACCTCATCTTGATATTTCTCTTTTTCAGAATTAAGGAGAAAATGGAAAGGAAAGTTAACAAAAAAGAGAAAGTTTCTGCAGTGAGTTCTCTTATGTACCGAACTAGTCAACAAATAATGTCTTTCACAAAACGTCCCACAATTTGTAGCAATACATTCACACTGCATGCAAACATCATACTGGCTTTGCTGCATTCACACGCTGGTTCCTTTGCACCACTCAGATGATGTGAAGCAATCATAAGCCTATGTCCATCTGTGCCAAGTTTATAAATGCTCTTTCCCACTGGAGTGTCTCAAAGCAGGATGAACAAATATGAGAACTACACTAAAATAGCCAGCAGCAGGTGTGACTGCAGGAGGCTGTGGGAACAGCAAGAGGGATATAATCAACTGAGCTCGAATTAGAAAGCAAGCTACAGGAGGTGATACTTTGCAGACTTCTGTCCCAACACACTCTCACCCCACAGTACCAAGAAAAGAGATATGGCTTGTAGGAATGTGCAAAGCAGGATCGTAATATGGATTTATACGGCTGGAATCCAACCGGAATGGCACAAGTTGAGAACTGTGGGCTTGAGTATGTGCCAGGATCCAGAGTACAGTCTCTGCAGTGATCCTGCTCTCACAAGTTAAAACTTGTTCTTCTGCTGCATCTTCCTTCCACTTGATGTGCTTACTGTGCTTATCCATTTGTTCGTTTGCACAGACACACTTGCTTTCTAGTTTGCTCTTTGGCAGGACCAACAGAAGGAATGTATGTCCACATTCTGTCCACACATGCACACATTCTTCAGTCCTTTTGGATACAAAGCAAAGCTTGAATACTTAACCTGGGTGGAGATACAGAAAGGTCACCTCTGACAAGGAGAGGCTCAGGAGCAGCTACCAGTTCAGGAGGAAACCATCACCTCCCTCCATCAAATCTAGTCCAGGGCATTGCAGAGAGCCTCTCATGCCCTGTCTGGACTCATATCCACGCACTAGTGTCTCCACTGGGGTCACGTCAAGAGTGGGTAAGGCAACAGCCCAGCTGGGCACTCGGGACATCCCATGATCCAGACTGATCCCATACCTGATGAAAAACCTGCACTACTCATCTCACCCAGATGTGGGGCAGGAGCACCCCTAAAGCCAGGTATGGCAGCACCACCCTGGCTGCTTCTTGCTAAAACGGACATATTCCACTCTGTCTCTCTGGCTCTTCAATGCTGATGATCAGATTTGGGAGATAGGATGCTGTATGATTAGAGGCAGGAACTTGAATTTTTTTTTAAAAAAAGCAGCTTATAACTATCAATGAAGAAGATAATAGGCTGACTGGGTGCCTAAATTAACAGCTGCTGAGAAAAGCAATAGAGCTCCAAGCTTGGAGGGTAAGATGGCAGCCTTTGAAGGCTCAAGCAGTCCAGATCATCTGAGACCTTCTTTAGCACAGCATTTTCACTGCAGGTGTATTTTCTGCAAAGCAAACTTTGAGCTTATCAAGGTTTTGCATTTTCATCACATGCCCTCCTCTTCCACAGCTCATCTCTGTCCTTCCTCTCATTCTCTTTGCCCCTATCAGCCTCCAGGAAGCTGCATATATCCGTGTCTCTTGAAGGATGGCCTCCTGCACCCCAAACCACCAAAGCCTTCACTTTCCCCAAACCAAGCCATTTCAGCTGACCATCACTTTCACAGGAAAAAACATGGTGGCAAGCAGAAGATGCTCCCAAACACCTTTCTTTTTTCCCTTCCATCACATAGAATCTGTTTGCTTTGGACCAGATAATATTCCCATTAGAGATCCAAATCCGCTGAATCCCACTTTCCAGGTGGGGTTTGCTGTCTGCCTGAGCCTGCTGTTATCCTTTGGACTTGTCGATGTACATGCTTCACCAGCATTACTGGGAGAAAGATCTGGCTCTGTCACATACTGGATCTGATGCACTTCTGGTGGCGAACCTCACCTTGTCACTGAATTTTCTGGATTGCCAAAATGAAGGACTGCTGAGCCCTGTGCGTGCAGCCCTTCTTGATGCAGGCAAAGCAAACTGTGGGTCTACTCCCATGAACCAGCCAGAAACACTTAGTGCTGTCCCACTGTGTAATTAATACCCTTAATTCATTCCTTGTTGAAAGAAAAAAAAGCAACACCACCACAGAAGATGGCTAAAAAGCATTTTCAACACATCAAATAACATTGCTGTGAAAATCCAAGGGAGAGGCACTGGCCAAGGCAAGGAAGTTTCTGAAGCTACATGAGGCAGACTCCTCCTGACACCTCTATCCGCCTTGACGAACGCACCATGCCCTAACTCCCAAACACAAGCCTGCCATATAAGGTGCTGGTATCTCTGCAAAGGCAAGACAAGCTTTAATGCTGCTACTAAAAGGATGAGAGAGCATTGCCTAAATCCGGCGGGCTCCTAAAGAGAGCACAAGCTTTTTATCATAAATGTTCCTTAAGTTATTCGGGGAAAGAAACACAAATCAGAAGAGAAGTTGCAGATAGAACAAGCCCCTAAGTTAATGTTTTTCCTTCTAATCTGCTTTACGTGGTTTCTGACTGTGCTGTCTGTTGCAGCTTGCTCATGCTTTATAAATACAGAAAAAAAATACGCAGAGAAATCACAAGGCAATGATTATTACTGAATTACTGCATTTCTTCACAAGCTAGCTGTACCAGGAATTGCCAAACAACCCTCAGACAAACATGCTTTCAACTCATTAAACAAGTATAACACAATGTACATATAAATGTATTTATTGTGATTGAATCGCATTTTTCATCAAAATCTGTGACATGCGGTACAGAGCCAACCTTTCTCTGGCTTCAGGTTATATACATACTTACTGCCCAAAATGAAAAAAGTTGGGAATTATTTGGTTACAGCGTTCACGCAGCCAGAGACGCAGCACAGGAGTTGCTTTGCCTGCAGAATTACTACCAAACCAAAGTTAGCCAGAAACCACCACCCAGCCTCAAACTACACCCAGCCCTTTGCAAATATGCCGCAACTTCCCATTCTTGACTTTTCCTCTCTAAACAACCGTCTGAAAGCAAGAAGCCTCTCTGCACAGGCACAAAAGAACGGCAAATCACCCCGGCCGCAGCGGGAAGGAGCGACGCAGCTCTTACCTCTCCCTCGGCGGGCAGATGAAAACCCGGAGGGGTGCTGGAGGCTGGGGGGAAGATGCAGCACGGCTTTCAGAGCAGCACGAGGCCTGGCCTGTGCTCATGAGCTGCCCCTGTCAGATTTTCCAACAGTAGAGTTGCAGCCAAGTCCCTGCCCATGCCTGAAGAATTTCCTGAACAGCATTCCCGTTCTTTTTCTAACTGCTTTGAAACCACACTGTCTGTACTTCAATAAGGCTTTGTCAGGCCAAGTTACAGCTACTGGGCTGGCTCCAGATAGCAATTGAAAACACATGTGTTTTGCATTAAAAGCCCCCTTCTCCGCACACACATTCAGACACAGACACCCCCGTCCATACTCAGCCCTGGAGCCGGCATGTCCTGCTTTTGCAGCCATAAAGCTAGCCATTTCGGTTAAAAAGAATAAAGGGACTATGTTGGTGGGGATTTTCTCTGGGAAGAGGAAAAAGGGGGGGTGGGAAGGATCCCATTCCCACAAATAACACCTCACTCTTCCTCATATGTTTTGCTAGTATCAGCTGGTCACAGGCGCCCAGGTTAACAGTCAGCTTTGCCAAACCCCAACAAGCAAGGAAGCACAGGAATTAAAATTTCAGTTCACCACTACTCTCCTCTTACCTTTGCCTCTGTCTCTTCTAAAAATTGTGAGAAAAGAAAGCATATTTTTAGTATCTCCAGACTCAGTTAAGCACATCAGAACTGTATCCTTATCTTGACACATACTCCTGTATCTGCTTATACTAAAAATAATACAACTATTTTTGAGTACTTTCATCCCTCTCTACTTTCCAGCGGTCCTATCCCTTAAAAATATTTTAAGCACCTAGCATCTCCTTTTAAAGAGCCTTAACACTGCTCTGGTGTTGGCTTAAGGAAAAGAAATAGAAGATATAATGTGATACCTTTAATCAGAATGGGTCCCAGTTCTTAGTATCTGTAATCATTTCCAGACAGCACCATGGGTCAAGGCAGCTCACGATGCACTGTGCCTGGCATGTGCCCGTGAAGCGGAGCCTGAGTAGATGTGGAAACGCACATGGATGTCCCCCTTATTCCACTACGGCTAAGTCCCACCAAAGATGAAACACAGCAGCAGAGTTGTCAAGGTAACAATATAGAAAAGAGACAGTTTAAAGAGAGAGAGTTATATTTTTCCCTCCTAATGTTCCTTTTCAAAATCATGCACTCCACTTCTATCGGGTTATTCTGTTCTGTGATTTACAGAGGTGTGGTGGCCAGATGAAGTGTGTACAAGAGACAAATGCATCTGAGGATTGGAAATAATTGAGAACCTTATGTACGGTCTGATCCAGAGCTCACCAAAGGCATTAGGAAGCCTGTTGCCTTCCATGGGCGGTGGATTAGGTTGGTAGCAAGGACTCATTTATCCGCAGGAAGGTGAGATCTGCCTTTCACACACTGGCAATGAGATATCACAAAACCCACATGGGTTGCCCATATGGAAAGCTTCATCCAGCCAACATGTTTTGAGAGCTACTGTGGTAACACTGTGCGTGGCTTTCACCTACACCCTGCCCTGCTACCAAAATGCCCTTTTCTTAACTCCGGCAAAGAGCCACATGTCGGTCAGCAATATTGCCCATGCACCCTGACAACATGCACAGGTCAGATTTGGGCAACCCAGACCAGCACCCCAACTGCACTGACCACAGTGGGGATGTATGCGCAATATGATGCCATTCTGCAGAAGACACAACAATATGAAACCACTCAGTCATTCTGCCTCAGTTTTCAAGACTATAAACCAAGTGAAAGGCATGCACACAAGCCGCACACACACAACCACTGGCGATAGCATTTCAGATTTATTTGCACAGCTTGTGAGGAGTCAGTTTGTGCCAGAACAGAAAACACAGACTTTTGGATCACAAATCAGGAGAGTTATTGATGCAGATAAAAGAGAGTCTCCTAAACTGGCTGCAACAGCAACGATAATACTCTTCGGGTTGGCAACCAGTAATGGCTGAAACCAACGGTGCCTAAAACCTTTGAAGTCTCTTAGTATTAATAAACTGAAACAGAAAAGTATGAACTGCAGATTCACATAATTAGATTTTCAGTTGTACAAGACAATCAGGTATCTGCAGAGCTGTTTGCAAGATGATAGTAGTCCTTGCCTTCTGTCCTGAATTTCCCATGGTCTTTATTCAGCAAACCAGTTACGTATGGTGACAGGCAGTAATTTCAGTGGATCGACGTGTGTTTTCAGTTAAGCACATGCTTCAGTGCTTTGTGGTCCAGGACTTCTTATGGCAGCTTGGCTCCAGCAGGACCAATAGTGAAATCATTTACCACATGGCAGTATGGTAGTTTGAAATTATTGAGTTCTTTACACAAACATTTCAAATCAGTGGTTTTTAAATTTTTCTTGGTGTGTGGACCCCTAGATAATTGCCAAAGGTGGTGCATACCCCTGTAATAATCTCACAGAGTGAGATTTCTATGTAACATATACAAAACTCTCTTTTTCTGTCTTTGTAATTCTGTCTTTGTAATTCTGTCTTTTCTGTCATTGTTTTACAGTTACCTTGGGAATAGTCCACAGGCCTCCCATACATCTGTGGACCACAGGCTGGACACTACTGCTGGAGATAACTTAATCCCTTATTAAAAATATAAATGATCTTTTCTGTTTATGTGCCATACTTTCTGTCTTCAGAATATTTATGCAAGCTAGCAGTGTGCTGGCAGGTAGAGACATGGGGAGGTGACAGCATTAATACCGCACTTTTTCCATTGGCATGGTTAGTAGGCCAAGTCTATAAATATTTACATTAAATCTGTCAGGCTTCACACCAACCTCACTGATAACTTAACGGTGTCTTACTGTAAACTGCATTAATGCCTAACTATTTTGTCATCAAGTAACATATAAAATGCTCCTTCAAGCTAAACCACTTTGACTAGGTTGCTTTTATCTCTTTCTCATTTGGGTACATGGTTTAAAGAAGCTTCCAGCATCAGAACTGTGGCTCAGGGACTGTTCTATTTTTCTGTTATTGAGCTATCATTTGTATTAGTGCCAGTGCTACCAAAAACATATGAACCTTGCAAGTGTAAAACTTAAGTTGATGTCGACATAACTATCTGCGTAACTGCTATTATTTCTCAGTAGTGGCAGGGTTATGAGGAATAAAAAAACCTACTAGAGCTCTTTTGGAAGATGAAAACAAATTAACCCTCCTCAAAGCTCCAGTATCTTTGCAGTTGGACACTGCAACATGTAGGGACTTCCACTTTGTGCAGGAGATCTACTCCATCTGGATCCATGAATTTCTACACCAGGAAGTATATGAGATCTACAAAAGGTAGGAAGGAAAGTTTCTTCTCTGCCATTTATACCTGCTTGGCATTTTGGCATCCAGCATTTTCTAGAAGCAGCTGAAAAGTATTTAGAATTTAATGTTGATTCAGCAGTATTCATAACTAATGCCATTTCAACAATAGTATCTATTTGCATCCAAAATGAAACTTGGGATTTTCATGCCATGCAGATTTCCAGGGACTTGCTCAAACATTCCCAAAACCTTCCTAAGAAAATCAGGGCAAAACAAATATGCAGAAAGAATCAGCATGTAAATGCAGGTGTGTGTGCACCTGGAGTGGAGTAAGAAGTCAAAATGAAAATTTTAATAGCTGAATGAGATAATTAAGCAAGCCCTTGTTCAAGCTTTCCCTCCAAATGACTTTTTTTAATCCATTAAATCTCTTGAAATATCACAATAGCATAAATATAAATGTCGAAATATTTTTAAACTCTCAATTGAAAGAAACCATCAGCTTTATTATTATTAATTTAAATTGCCCTCAGCGTTGGATTCTTGTAACAGATCTCTTGCGCACGTGTGTGTAAAGGGAGAAGCCAAGACTCATTTGAGCTCCACCTCCTTAAATGCAGAACTAAGGTAGCTGATGGATTAGAAAGCTCACTATTTTGGGTCAGGAACAGCAAGCCATGGGAAGGCAGCTACTGGCACTCCTGATGGATTTGCCCAGCTCTGAGCATCCAGAGTGGATGGAAGCAATGTAATGAGAAAGGGAGAGGATTCTCCAAATTTGTTTAGCTAATGGCAGTAGATGTAGGAGAGGAATGCTTCAGTGGAGGGAGAAAACCCATCCCTCTGTGTGTGTGTGTGTGCAGGGAGCGAAGGTCTGATTTGATGGTAGGGAGCAAAATCCTATTTAAGTGCTGCAGCTGTGAATGAATGAAGGCACACAGGTCATCAGGTAATCACACACAGGGCTGAGATGGGCTTGTTGGACAAATGAAAAGGAAATGGGAGAAAATGAAAAAGCACTCGTGTGTGTGTGTGTGTGTTCGGCTGTAAGGAGTCTGTTGCGACTGTGCCTGGAGAGCAACCAACTGTGCATGCAACCATGCGCTGGAAACAGCCAGACCTGCAGCGCCTACATCCTCACCCACTGCTCTAGTTTCTTCAGAGGAGATAAATGTGGTTACATTTTAGTAAGAAGCTATAAATATAGGACTGGTTATGAGATGCAAGATCTTCTAATTCTCAGAAGCTAAAGTGGGGCAGAGCTAATGCTGCTGTGGCCCTGCTCTCACAGACAGGCATTCAAGGATGCTCTGAATTTCATGCAGATGAGAAACTCCAGTAACAGCAGAGGTGACCCTGAAGTGGAGACCTTGCTTCACACAACACTGAGTTATTTAGATCTCAGTACTAAATTTTGCCCCTTCTATTCATCTGGAGTTAGCGAACAGTATGACAGCATAAACAAACCAGGGGAAACACAACAAAAAGTCCTGGTTTCATAGTAATTTTACAGGTGAGCTGGGGAACACGAGGTCAGGGCAGCAGACAGTGTCACTTGCACAGGGTGAAAACACAATGTGAGTTCAGGTGAAAGACAGAGCTTTTATGAGAGGCCAGTCCCAGAGAGCTGCTGCTGCTGCTCAGGGTCTGGAGTTCAGAAACATCCACATCTCAACTGCTGCTATGACACAAGGATCAAAGTGGCAAAATGTCATCACCAAAGGCAGAGATCTTCTGCACAGGCTCAGAAAAGCTGTAGAAAAGGGAAGGTGAAGGATGGAAATTCAAATATCCAGCATGCCAGAACAATAGCAGGCTTGTGCTTAACACTGCAGGGGTTGATGTGTAACACCTGCATTAAGAGCAACCTACTCCTAACGGCTATTTTCTTCTTAGGGTCTAAGACCTGCAGACTCCCTGAACCCATTTGCAAACTGCAGTGCATCTAATCAGAAAGCTATGTGCCATGCTCTTTTTTCCACAGAAGCTGCAGCAATGTTTACCCGTTGGCCAAAGAGCCACAGCCAGGAACTCATCTAGCTCACCCCCTCCTCCCAACAACTGCTTTGCAATTATTCTGATTATTTCAGCCCTCTGCAGGCTCTTCTCAGAAATAATTTAAGGCCGGTAGAGCTTGTTAATAGGTAAAATGGAAAGTGTTCCTTTTCATTTCTCCAGCAACATTAATGTAATTATCCTGAATCATTCTCAAACTACGTGGGCTGTAATTTCAAAGCAATATTACTATTACAGAGCCCCGTTCTTCTAGCCAGCATGTGTCATACTCCCCATCCAGAAGTTATTTATCAGTAATCAGAAAGGTCTTCATTTACAAACAATATAGCCTCCTCATTTGCAGCACAACAAAGGAGCACGATGGGTGTCACCATGCAAAGGTGTGCGACTTCCCTGGCTTCTACCTCTGGCATAAGAAATGCAAGAAAGAAAAAATAACTGTGAAGATTAATTTCATACAGATAGAAGAGCAAATATTCAGTTGGCCAGCCCAATAATTGTTCTTCTATTAAAGTCTCAACGGTATCCAAATTTACTATTCTTATCTGAGCAGCCTCACCCTTCGTTCTTTCAGAAATTAGGTTCAAGGCACACAGCTGCTCTCTAAGCTTCGGTTAGGTATATGCCCCAGAGCAGACTAATCTTCACCTCAGCCTGCAATAATCCTCTTCTGGGGGAAAAGTTTCAGTTTCCCTGCCAGGTCGATTGTGGTGGGGATTTCTGGAGTACGGATATGCCACGCTGCATACATTTAACGCAGAGTGCAGTTGCTGGTCAAGCAAAGCTGTTCAGCAGTCTGTGCTCATTGCAGTCTTTCCCTTTGCACTCCTGGCTATTTTTATTCTGTCAAGAAAGAAGTTCTGCTTGTTCTTAGATATTCTATTATATTACAAAGATTAACAGCCCCCGATGCACTCAAATTTGGCTCTACAAATCAATTTTTGTAGGCAGCGCATCTGTATTTTTACAAAGCAATTAGCAGGACTTGCAGAACACTAACAAGGCAGACTGTCAGTCCCGAAGCAGCCCTGGACATTGCCAGCTGTTTTAACGAGCTATGGTATGTCATTCTGGACACCAAGAATTTTGCATGACCCTGTGAGCCTCCTGAGATGGGCAGCAGTGACCTTCACACGTAATGTCTGATCCTAAGGAGAACTCTTGCCTTCCTCTTCCTATGACAACATTAGCCACTCGCCATCAGGCTAAAACTAGATGTAAAAATAAATATAAAACCAGATATATCTATATCAGACTAAATATAGGGAAGACATTTTTTATGATGAGGGTGGTAAAACACTGGAACAGGTTGCCCAGAGAGGTGGTAGATGCCCCATCCCTGGAAATACTCAAGGTCATGTTGGATGGGGCTCCGAGCAACCTGATCTAGTTGAAGATGTCCCTGCTCATTGCAGATGAGTTGGACTAGATGATCTTTAAATGTCCCTTCTAACCCAAACTAATCTATGATTCTAAAAGCTGAGGTACAACATCCACTCTAGAATAAGAAGCAAGGAGACAGCAGTTCTGGTAATCAAAAGGATGAGCAATCTTTGGCCAAATTTTGAAAGTTCTCTCAGCTTATATTCTGCAAGAGGTGATAAGATACATACTGATCATAAAGCAGCTCATGACAGTATGAAGATACTTGAAGACATAGAGTAAAGAATGATTATGCTTATATATAAATAAATGCACACATGCACATATACTCACATATTTTGAGTTTCAACAGAGAGTGAGGGGGAAGACATAAAAAGCAAATTGATAGGAACATTAAACTACACTGAGATTGTGTAGAATGTGTGAGCCAGAGGGAATGGGAAAAGTTGTAATGGCCTGAGAAATAAATGCCTGTTTGTATGTCAGTAATCATGCCTGACCTTTGCCAGGGAACTCAATATGGTAGAGGCGTATCTGTGAGGATATTTACTCCAAGGACCATGAAAAGGCCATTGTGCAAAAATTCCAGATTCAGATTTATCTACAGAGATATACCCAAGGGCCTCTCAATCTCAGCATCTCTGCTTCAGTTATTGGCAGGATGTCACAAAGGGTAAAAAGCCATTTAATTGGGAAAACCCTTTATCACTGTAGCTATTGCCTTTCGATTTCTGAGAGGATTCCTTGTGCTTATACATACCTAGTCAGCTTCTTGGAACCTAGACTAGGGGTTTTTCCTGAGTCTTCAACAGCAGCTGAAAGGGCTACGATGTTCAATAAAGTTGATGAGACCACTTGCACTTGGTCCCCTGTCCTCTTCCAAATATTTATCTAATTCAGCAGCTGGTAAGGCTGCAATGTCAGAGAGGGCTGCTGCTTCCAAATCTGTGTGAGCCAGAAACTCACACTAAGGATGACTGTGAAAATGTATGGTCCCATAGGAGTACGGAAGAGAGAAACAAATGTCTTGTCCCTTCCTCTGCCGAGTGGAGAGTCAACATACAGTTTGGTTCTTGACAACATCTTTTTATCCTGTAACCTTATAATTACGGTCTTAGATTATTTGTGAACACAGTGACCCCAGCAGCATTCACCAGCACTATACTGCAGAAATCTCTACTGCAGAAGTGGAGGAATGGAATGACATTCCTCTTGCAATACTCATTTCTACATGGTAGAAAAACAAGTGGCTCATTGTGTGACTCCTCCTCTAAGCAAGCAAATGTACCCTACAGTTTGGCAGAAATGTTTTTTTCATTAGTAGGACGTGGGGAAAACCTCATCTCATTTGTATATTTTGGAGTGAAATTTCATCACTGCTGTGATTAACGTGAACATCATTTCTGCCCTAAATTCTCCATTCTCTCAAGCTAAAAATACCTCCCTGGTTTTCATGTTACTGTCCAATGAGAATCACAAAGGGAGTGAGGGCAAGGAAAGAAAAAGAGAGAGGGGTGCTTTGTGTCTTGCATCCAGACTTACTTTATGGGCAAAGCAGCTGTCAGGAGGCTGAGAGCACTGTTCCGTTCTAAAATGTGAGGGACTTTACCTACCCACTACAAAATGACGACAAAAGTTTATGTGGCTGCTTCTCAAAGAGTAGCACAGTTTTCACGTTATCCCTCACTCAGATATATATTTACAAATATAGTTTAATTCTACGAAATTATGAACTGGTAATTAAAAAAAGATTATTTGAATTTGTCTTTTTTCCAACTGCCCATGTGGCTTATTCTCATTGTTCAGACAATTTCAGTTTCTGTGGGTTAGGGGCATACTCAAGCTGAAGTAAACTCTCCCTCTGCTATGGCAGGAAATATGCAAAGTGAAAATGAAATCACTTTCCCACAAAACCTGTTTCCAAAGATGACCTAATAAAAGGCTTGTTGTTTTTGTAACCCCTGCCTTGCAGCGGATCAGCATGAGAGAAATCATCACAGAGTAATTACTCTCAATTATGTGTGAAAACATATATGTATATTTAAGGAGAGTGATATTTAAGTAACAAGTAATGTATTGTTACAGTGGGGTTAGATGTGAATTCTGCAGCTACAGCTCCTGTCTGAGAAGGCCAGAAGTTAAGTGTTTCTCAACACGCTGCTCAAGCAAGTGAGCATCTGCCCCCTCATCTGAAGCAGCACTGTGCTGCATTCACATTAGTGCTGCTGAGCAAAGCCTCCTCCTTTCACCCCTTCAGCTGTTTATTGTCATCATAGAAAATCGGGAGCAACTTAGCACAGTGTCACAGAAGCCCCATCCCTACTGCCACACAGAGGTTAAATCTATCTCCCTGCAATGCAACAGCAATGCCAGTGCATTTCTTTTAACTTAAATCACCCAGGTAGTTAGGCTTTAAAGGAGAGCCGTGGGGGAATGCATGTTTTTGCAGGGGATGCTGCTGAGAGCACAGTCTGGAACAGTCCCAGAGTTTTATGGGTTTATCATCCCAACACATAAACTTTCGCCCAGTAGGGCTCCTTTTCACTTACCTGTTTTTATTATTCTACAGCTGGAACTCCATGGCAAATCTCTCAAAGGTTAACAGGCCTGTCCAGAAAGCGCAAGAAACAGCCTGGCTACAGTCTATGAATTTTAATGCTCTACATTACAACAATGTGCTATTTTTATACCAGACAGCAGTCCACAATCAGCACTATTTTGGTAGCTGTGTAAGATATGACAGAGGCCAAGGAAAGGTGCAATAACAGTTGTAAGACAGCCTGCCTGCAAATAATAATAGAAGACCACCATAAAGATGGAATGGGAGAGAGAGGGGAAATAACAAACTGGGAAGATTCAGAGAAACTCCAGCAAGGGCACCTCCATCTGCTAGCTTTGGAAACCAAGTAAATGTTGTTGTGCTACAGCAGGTCGGCATGTATTTCAGACAGATGGTGATCCCCATGTGAAATTAGTCAATGTTTCTTTGATAGGTTTCAGAAAGCCCCGCTGCTGTCTTCCTAAGAGAAATGACACCTTTATGCTGAAAGTTACAGGTTGTTGCCGGCAAAAGGACAGAAATACACCCACATACTTTCCTCATCCACTGTACGCTCAAGCTGGCCATGTAGTTTGCAACAAGGAATGCTTGCAGGCACTGAAGCATCTCTCAGACACATGCTCTCTAAACCAGCATGTTTTACAAGCTATTTAAAAAAAAAAAAAAAAAAAAAAAAAAGCAGCTGGCTACCAGAATACACGTGTTGTATCTCTTCATTCACTGCAATGCAGTGAGTAGCAAATCTTTAAGTGATGCTTAAGCTTCACACACCTCACTAAAGGATTTCTAAGTGCCTAATGATGAGAGATTGTCACTGGACCAAAATCAGGCCTTGTCGATTCTTTGGTGGTGTGGTGAACCCTGAATTTGCTTCAGCACTGGGGAAGAAGCATTTGCCACACCAGTCTTACAAAGGTTGAGTAATCCTTGACTCTTGCCAAGGAGCAGATGACCATATCAGCCTGCGCAGTAGCGGCGCAGCTCGGGTTGGGATCTGTGCTGCACTGTGCTGCTGAGGGTGTCACCCCTCTGCTGAGGGGGGGTGCGCCCCACAGGCTGCAGCCCCTGTGCAAGGAAAACACTTGAGCACTTTGTGTGTCAAGTACTCTCCGTAATAGATGCTTACATGAGCATTGGACATCACTCAAATTACATGCAATACTACCCACAGACAACTGGAGTAACCCATGAATAAAATATTTCAATAAAAACCTGCTTCAGTGACTTCTTTAAATGACTACCAGAAGCCCATCAGCCTTATGCTTTCTCCATCTTTTTATCTACTTTCAAAACTATGCCAGGTTGCCCATCTGATCTTCTTCCAACTGTAAAGCTGTGAGAGTAAGGGCCAAACTCTCTAGCTGGAGGACACAGCACAAGATATGAACAGTCAGTCCAGGCACAAAGACTGGGACCATGACTGGGCAGCAAGGGCTGCCAGGTCTGCACCATGATAATGCCTCTTAGACCAGGGCCCTGAGAGAGTTTAACCCTGTCTATCCTAAATTATTTGCATTTCTATATAAAGAAAAAAACAAGGATTCCTTAAATATAAAATTTGTCACAATTATGTGCTGGCATTTCTTTATAATTATCTTAAATACTTTACTCTCAAGAAATTATGGTTGAAACTGCAAGAAAATTATGATGATCATTTACTCATAATTAGATTTAATAAAACCTGGTGCTTAGCATGTTTTGCATCTGTATACTCTTTATACAAAATTAATCTCAAAGTTATCTCTATCATTTTTTTAGTCCTCTTCTATCAAGCATATCTGATCTGACAAGGATGGTCTTCATAAACAGATACCTCTTGAATATTATTTAAAGTCATTACTTTGCCCACAGAACAGTTCCCCAGCACTCCAGTTTTCCCTTCTGCTACTGTTATGCAAAGCTTGGAGAATTATGGGCTTTGGCTTGTTCTGAGAAGAAACCAATTATGGAACTGGTGATTTTTGTTGGAAGCCTGGTTATTTATGAAGAAGATAAAAAGTCTTGTTTCCATGGTGGGAAGAATGTCAGTGAAAAAAAAAAAAAAAGTAGCAATCTTGTGGTCCACTGCTCCAAATGTCTTTCAACCAGCATTTAACCAAAATGCTTGCTCTAAACATTAGCTGCTTTTTGAAGCTAAAAGCAAGGATGAATATGTACATCTCAGCACAAAAGATGTTTTACCTACAGAGCACTGATGAAGCTAAAGCTACTAGTAGACTCATAAAACCTACTTCCATAGTTTACCTGTGGATAAAACTTCCATCTCCTGGTCCAGATACAGAAAATCCCTAGGAGCTGATAAACAATTGCCTGTTGTCCTATGCAAAATGGCCCTTGTGTCACGAAAGTCATATTAATTTTCCTGGGAGTGCACAAAATGAGCTAAAAATGCTTATGTGTACCAAAAAAGACAAAAGATATTTATGGACCTCCTTTCTGCTGTCTCTCCAGAGCAGTCCAATATGTCTTCAGCCCCATATATAAGCATCTCTATTTATTACTCTGAGTATGTGATCTTCTTTGTGTGAGAAATTTTTCTTCTTCCTTCAGAGTACTGTCCCCAATTCAGTCTGAAGAATATGAAATAAATATGGTACTGCATATAAACAATGCACAGTATAACAGAGCTTCTAAATTCAGGGTCAGCCAAAGATACCAAGTTTGTTTTCTTTCTCAGTGATTAATGCCCTCTAGAAGAAATATTAATTATATGGCACAAAGAGGAGGAAAAAAGGCATGTTGAAGGTTGTAAGCATTTAATCAAAACATAACTGAAACACAGGAAAAAGAAACCTTTAAACTGCTTATCCTGAGTAAGACAGCATTATTACCTGTAAAATGGATGAAAAATAAAACCCCTCCAATAAGAAAAGGACTTAAGAAATTTGTTATACACTAATGCCATCTACCAGACATCAGTGGAAGTAGCAGAAATAAAAAGTCAAACGAAACAGTGAATACAACAAAGATTGTGTAAGACTTTGCACATAGCCCCAAGTCTGTTTGTTTGTTTGTTTGTTTTTAGCAATTACCAAATTCAAAATCTTGTTCTGTCTTTCCTTTTTTCTCAGAGCAAGGATTTCAGGGCATCCGTGAATGCAAATATTTATCACTACTTCTAATTGGCAAGGTTGCAGAAAAAACTTTTTAATTTCCCTTTCAACACAACTGTGAGGCACAACCTATATTTACATGACTTTTACCTATAATTTTTCTTCTCCTACACGGTGCCACTCTTATGCAAGGAAAAAACACAAACTTACTTTGTGTCAACTTCCACATTGTCTCAAGGACTCTTCAACCAGCCTTGACTATTTTGATCAGCAAGTCCAAGCTCAGTAAGCTTTGCAAACAGCTACACTGTCAACAGCCCTTATCTGTATGTGGAGACCAGTTTCCAAGGATTGCCTGATAACTGTTAAGGGGTACTGCTTCTCTGCTTGTCCCAAATGGCTCCAGATTTGATTTATAGCCAGCTCCACACCACATCTCAAGGGCTTATGCCAAACCTTAACAATGCAGCTGCTTTTTCAGAAGGAAGATTCTCACCACCATTGAAGATGAGCTCCTTGAGTTGATGCCTCCTAGAGCTCCTCCTTCCTTCTGTCTTCTCAGACGTGTCTTTTGTGCTAAGACAGAAAGCTGAAACAAATGAGCCCCAAAGGCAGCATCGAGAGTGTTTCTGTTTTATTTTAGAGAACCAAGAACATCTGTGTAGTATTCTTATCTTTTGGTGATTGCTGATGGAATAGGAAACTTCTGAATCCTGTCATATCAAGAAAGCCCACTTGTGTGGCCAGGGATGCTTAGACTTCTTTCTCTGTGCCCTTCCCCTGGCACTTTACCTTTGTGAGAAGGCCCAAGGCAGTCAGGCTGCGAGTCACGCTCTGCCTTAGTCTTGCAATTGCAAAGACTGTTGCAGCCACTTCTTTTGCTAAACCTTCTACAATTGCTAAGCCAAAATTCACTTCATGTCTGCTTCCAGATCATTCCTTCAGACATGGTCTGAATTCTTTCCTGCAATCACCAGCCATTGTCTCAGGGCTCCTTTTATTTTGTAAAGTTGCCTCTTGGAATACTATTCTACTTGTAAAAGCTTCAGCTCATGTTTTGGGACTTGCTTTCTGTAGATTTTTGTGGATTCTCAACACTCACCCTTCACATGGAAGCAGAAAGCCATAAAATCAATGGGACTTCACATGCATGAAATTCTATTTGTGGTGTAGCCTGGGCAAAACAAGGGCCAAAACACACAAAAAATGTAGGTATGATTTTACAGTAGAAGTCTATAAGCAGCATAGGATCTAAAATTTGTATAACAGACAAGAAACAGTGGCCATGACCCTGTCTTTAGCCCACATACTTTTCAAAACCCAAAACGAAGTTATTTCTGCTATCCTTCAACTTTCCTTTTGGACATCCACCAGAAATAAATAGCAGATGCCTGTTCAGTCTCAAGACAGTGAAAAATAGATGCAGCTGCAAAATCTGCCACTGCTGTGCCATGGACGTGGTCTCCATCTGCTGATGCAGACACGCGTATACACAGAAAGTAGGCAACGGACAAAGCAGTATCTGAAACCAGCAGAGCACGATGTGGACCTGAACCATTTTGAGAGACCAGAAAACACTTCCTTTTCAAAAGTGACGCCATCTATCTATGTGCCTGTTATTTCAGATACAACCTCATTTCTTCCAGTACATAAACTCACCCAAAATTAACAAAATATGTTAGATTTTTAGTTCCCAATATCTCTTTAGGAAAATATTTCAGAAACTGACAGAAAGAATTTTATTTTCTGTATAAATGTACTCACATCAAAGACACCTCTTTGCATCAACTTTACTTTTTTCTCCCCTTCAGAAACCCCCCATTTCTTTAAGAAGTATTTATTATATTTACATATCAACTAACAAAGGCACTATCCAGAAATTCTGCCAGTATTTGTCTCCTCCTGATCTTTCAGAAGGACAGAAACAAGAGCTATTTAGCTGCCACATTTAGTCTGTCTCTACAATGGAAAGGTTCAAATGATGAAGCTGTACTGAATAGCCACTGATGAAGAAATTGCAGCAGTGCTAGAGATGCTGTTGATTCAAGGTGAGAGGAATTGCACTGAGCTGGAGTGAGTTGGCAGTGCACAAAGAGGAATTTCCATGTTGTCAAAAATCTTCTGCTGTGTCTGATTCTGGCATTATTTCCTACTGGCTTGTTAAGAAGAAACAAGCCCTCATCACACTCTTCTGGAGCTTCCTTTGCTCCTTGGATGAATATTCTGCAAGTGCAAATAAAATGTTCAACAGCAGCAATTTATTTTCTGTCTCTTACAAAAGGGATTGCAGGCAGACAGGCTTTTTATAGGGAGCTGGAAGCAAATGTGTCACAGGAAAGCTTCCCTGCCAGGTCTGACCGGCTTCTGTCCTCTGCTTTCTGTGAGATAATAGCTATAACACACCACAAGGGCCATGTTAACATGGTACCAGTTCTCCGTATTTTGTCTCATCTCTACTACTGCAAGTGCCTGCATGACACTAGCAGGATGTAGCCACTCATGAAGTTTGGTCATGAAGATCCAAACCCGTATTCCTGAACTGCAGAGAGAATGAAGAGGCAGTCCCAAACTGGGCAGAGGACCAATACTGGGGAGGAATATCTCATTATTATTGCTGTGTAAGTCTAGGGTTTAAATAGCCCATGTCAGAGGAATTGAGACATGCCATCACAGAACTTTTATTTCCTATCTGTTGGGATTTTAAGATTTGAGCTTTCCAGAGTAACAGTTATGCCTGAGACTGTACATTTTTTTTCCCCTGCCTCCAAAATTGCAAACATGCAGTGTACCCATGCTTAAGCCTGTTGGCTCTCCTCTCTCTTACAGAACAATATGTACTGCCTCTGTTTTTTCTATCTTTTCCTTCTCAGGATGCTGGCAGTATATGGGTTAACAAGACAATTATTTGAAGGAAAGACATTTCCAATAAATCAGCAGATAGCAAAAGGGAAAAAGCACTGGATTAATTTTTTCTGCTCAAAATTTCATTATGCTCTTGGCTTTGAGCCGTTATAAGGTAAATCACCCAAGTCATGTTGCACAGACATTTCTGAAAGGACAGTTATTTAAATCGCTTTATAAGCTACACTCCTTGTTTTGAATGGAGAATCCTGCTTATTTTGTATGGCACTTTATGCCCATTTAAAACTTTTGAAAAGGAGAGCTGCAGTCAAAGCTAGAGCTGTAATTTGGCTGCAGACAGCACATCATGGCACTGGCCTCAGTGTTGTCCCCAAAGCTCACATTCTCCTTTCCCTCCTGCACCAGACCTGACAGCACCATCCCAGCAAATGGGCATACAGCCCCTCTTCTGCTCTGTTTTGGCAACAAACCTTGGGGTAATTCTCACCAAAGAAGGGATGATTACTCGTATTTCCTTGACCTGGGCAAGTTTGCTGAGCTGGTGACGTTTACTAACCCTCTCTCCAGTTTTTCACGTCCATCAGCCTCTGGTATTCATTTGAAGTCACTAGCTCATGGCTCCTCAGCAAAAATGGAAAACTGCAGAAGTGTCCTGCTTTTACCACGGGAAGACTCTCCTGGGATGAAACTCCAGGAGCAAGGAAACAGTGACTGCTGGCAAAAAGGTTAGAGTTTTGACGGTCTCTTTGTTCTCTTTCTCCCCCACACCAGCAGTGTGATCAAGGGGAGACAGGGCAAGAGCAGTGACACAACAGCAGACCATCATGGACAAAGAAGATGGGGGTTGAAGAAAAGGCAAATACTGTGGTGCTGCAGGTGGCCTTGAAAGCGCCAGCTTGTCCCTGCACAAACTGTCTTCCAGCCATTTTAATGGCTTCTGACTTCACACAGTGTCATTAATGTTCAATATTTTTCTTTTTACAGCTCACAGCTTTTAACTTAATATGTTCATTGTTACTTTTTTTCCCCGCAGAAATCACTCAAAGTGCCTTTACCTTCATGATTTGGAGTCTTGCACAATTTACTGAAATACTGAGCATTGGTTATAAAAACCACACATAAAAGCCAAATGCACTGTAAGAATCTTGAGTTAACACAATAAAAGCATCCTCACACACACTCTGGCAGACAGGAATCCCAATTAATGCCTTACACAGAAACACAATCTCTTCATGCTTAGCCCTCAGATTTGGAGTGGGAGCCCAGTGTTTGCTGAAAAGTAGCTGTGGCACAGTTTAGACATTTCATTTCTGACTGTTCAAAACAGCATGAAGGCTGGTTGCTTTCGCCCTCCATCTATCTACCAACCTCTCATTTGGTCTAGGTTCTAGCACAGCAAGCAGCTACTGCAGGAGACAGAGACTCCTCACCAGTTTCTAAACTAGTTGACAGACATTTCCAGCTGCTTTTCAATGCATGTTCCACTGTCAATCAAAATTACAGGGTATAATTAAGCAGGCAACAGCTAAGCAATGTCTGTCTTCTACCCAAGAACCCAATGAACAGATTAATTTACCAGTGAAATAGAGTAAGATGAGTTCCTCTAAAAAAAAAATACCCTGGCAGAATCACGGCATCATTTTTTTTTCTATCTACAGCAGGTTAAGTATTGTATTTTTTCTGCAACGCAGAGTTTTAGAAGTTGCCAAGAACGCAAAGCTTTCCATATTATCCCATGTTAATGATTTCAGTTCAACTTGCGAATTCAGCTCATGAAGATATCAACGTGTCATTCATCCTCATGATCAGGATAACAATATCTTCTACCTGACAAGTTTCAGTTTGGTGTGAAAATGACATTTGCTACCCTGCACTGGGAACCCACCAGCACTGGCTGTACTGGACATGGACCAGTGCTGTGTCCCACTACCCAGCATCGGCTCCTGGAGCCACGAAACAGAATTGCCCCAAGGAAATGTCCCTGAAAGATTCAATGAGCTTCAGCTCCCTCTTCCACTCTTGGTGCCCCCCTGTCCCTCAGCACACTCTCAGTGTGCACCTTCACACAGAGCAGTAGAAGCATCTTGGGGACGGCAGATCGCACCACAGCATCCACTGCGCTGCCTTACAGCTATTCGAAAATGGCATCAGATATCAGAAGGATGATGAGATGACACACAGACCATTGTTGGAATGACAGAATCTGCCCCAGACTGTTGTAGGCTCGCGAGACCTTCTAAATACCTCACTCTACCTGACATTTCTTTGTGTAGTATCTGGTATCTTCACTTTGCATCACTGAACTTTAATTAGTTTAACAACTTGCAGGGGACTTTTTAAATAATATTTTATTTAATCAACAGGTTTTTCATTGTAATGTTCAGTTGCAGCAAGAGATCACGCTAAGATAATTAAAAGTATTGGAGCAGCTGAAAACTTAATTAAAACACGTAAAAATTAATTATACCTCTTATCATTGATTTTGTGTGAAAGAGCTGATATTGCAAATAGGAAATCAAAAGCAAGGAGGTCATGTAGAGAATCGCTGATGTGAAAGTGATGTATTACAGAAAAAATACATTCATGCTGAGTGGAAACATTCACTCCAGGTCCACAATCCAGTGCTGAGCTGAATTCCATCCCATATTGTAAAACTGCCAATCAAGCACCAATAAGGAGGCTGATTAAGGTGAAGCCAGAAGAACAGAGTACATATAATACAACTATTATGTAGACAATTGTATGTGAGATTAGAATCACATGATTAATAAAGTCAGTCTTTTCAGGATCTCTTTCTGCCTCTGTACAAAAAAAGGAGTTTAGTAGCATAACCATGAAATGACATTCCTCACGCTCTCCAGAAATGTCCGAAATAGGTGCCTGGGTTAGGACAGTGCCACTTGGTGTTGCGAACAGGACTTACAACATCCCTTAATGGCCATAACCAAGCAGGACGCTGCTCACACCTTCATTCAGCCCCCAGTGTAGGGGTGGCAAGCAGAGCAGCCAGACACTCTAACCCTTTCTGCTTTATCCTGAAAAAAATTATGTACTGTCCTCTAACTTAAATAATAATTCTTTCTCCCTCCTGTCAGTTCCTGAGCCTGTTTATAAAGCATAATTATATCCTATTTCAACTTGGAATCAGTAGAACCGGTTAATGCATCCTTTTAATAAAATGCCACAGTACAGAAAGGCCAGCCTGCTAGCTGCATAAATTTTATCCAGAGCTCCACCAGAGACTCCTTTGGGCAAGTCACTTAACTTTTCCAAGCCTAAAGTACAGAATGAAGGAAATACTGTTTTACCACACTCAGCAGAGAGATTATCTAATACTATCTAATATTTATAAAGCACTTTCAGATCCTCAAGTAAAGACCATAGAAATGTAAAGAAGTACTGACCCAGATAAGGGTTAAGAGCAAAATCTTTTTCCCAGTGACAGCTCTCAAATGACCTTGTAATGTTAGGATTTATTTTCAACGCAAAGGAAGATCTGTCAGGTCTAGGAGCCATGTTTTGCTCTAACTGCGGATGACTTGCTATCAACAGGAAAACAAGTTTAGTCACTGATCCAAATGTCAAGAGCTGACAAATCAGTGCTTTGATGAAATGTCAGGAATACTAACGTGGTTTCAGGTCTGCACTGATTTAACATTGTGCAGCCAAATTGGAATCTGGTCACACTGTTTTGTTTTTTTTTTTTTTCCCCTGGAAAATAACAAGTAACCAGCAATATACACATTACATGCACTTCTTCACTTCCTTTGAAGTGAAGCTGAACAAGCTAAAAAAATCCACCTAAACCCATAAATATTTCCACTTCTGTGTTTTAAAGGAGTCTGATCTCCACATGCTGCAACTTCAGGAGTACAAATATCCCATTTAATGAGACAGCTGAAGCATTCAGGGATTTTTTTTCCACACGTGCCACTATGCCTTGTGCAGGAAGATACCGTGCAAAGGGAGTCTTCCAGACATTAGGTTGCTCACAGGAGTCAAAATACAGTCTTTTACATGACTGAATGTTGAAAGGACAGAAAGCACAAAGCAGGTACATTAGAAAAAAAAAAAAAGATTGTATACTTTACGACTATATTCTTAGCCAACAAAAAAATCCCCCACAACAAATCACTGTTATTTAAATTCATGAAAGTAATCCCAAAGGGATGTCTTTTTGGTTAAAGTAACCAGATGTTTCCAAAGAAAATATTTTAAATATCTGTATGCTGTCGTTAATAAAACTCTGTGGGAAAAGGATGGCAATCAAACCCTTGTCATTGCAAGAAAAGTGCTGAAGAACTTCAGTGCTGCGAGAAACTGTAAATGTCTAACATGTTGGGGAACCGTAAGAAATTCTGCCCCAGCGATTAGACACAATTTTACAAAAACTCGGGTAAGAACAATTTGCCATATTCACAATTCCACACTTCATACTCTTGCTCATCTCATTGACCACACAGAAAGTATAACTAAACAGAAACATAACCATCTCCTCTTCTAAGAAAGAAGTGTGCTGCATGTTCGCTTTCTGCACCCAAAGACTGGTAAGGAAACACCCGTAAAGGAGCAGTGCCAGCAGCCAGGTACCTGCACCAGCAAGGTGCTTCCTCCATTGCACGTGAACAGCAGTTTGCTGCTGAGAAGCAGGGATGGTATTTCACATGGAAGTGTGTTGCTAAAAGCTGGCTGAGTTGTTGCAAAAATACAGCGCTCTCAGCTGACACTACCACCCATAAACTCTAGATGATACCCTGCAATAATCTGTACGTGTTATCCTGTATTGGCACATACGTGAGTGTTTCTAACACAAAGGAGCCTTTATGTGCAAAGTATAATTTTGGTCTCAAGCTAATTATCTCTCCGGTACCACACACTGAGGAAGTCATACTGTGGTACTTGAAAACCCAAATAATGTCCCATTGCCAGCATGGCAATGATTAATTTTATAATTCAACCTGGACAGCACTTCCACAGGAGGGAATATAAAAGTATCTCCTGCCAGGAGAGCACTGCCACTTTTTTTATAAATACTACAGAAGTTTCCCAAGCAGGTGGCCCATCAAACTCAAATAATTGATCCATGTCAGTTAGACCTGGAAGCTCAGTAGCACAGCACATCATTACGGCAGTCAACATAAGAAGAAAGTCCTTGTGGTTTCCCCTGCAGCAAGCAGTTAAAAGAAAACTGAAAAGCTCTGCTATCTTTTCAGCTTTGCACATACTTCCCTTGAAGTCGTCAGGGGAACAGAAAATACTAATACCTCCTGCAACAGGCCCCTCCTCTAAGACTCACCTGCTTTTCTGAAACATAAGAGCATTATAATATTCTCTTTTTCTTTATTGGAAACAGTTCAATGTGGATAAAAAAAAGAAGATCCTTGGCAGGTTCAAGTGGTGCCGTTAAATGGCCCATTTCCTGATGTAATGCGTAGCTTTAACGGGCGGCCTTCCTCATGGCCAACAGCGGCACGCTGCTCTTGGCGGCACTGCCATCACAGTGGCAGCCGTAATGAGGGGCACTGATTCATCATCACTGCTAGATTTAGCAGTTGCAGCTGAAATTACTGCTGCCTTGAACCTGCCCACCGGCGGGGAAGGACACCCTGGTAGGGACATCTCAGTGGAAGGGGTCATTACTACTCACACTCCTCCACTCCAAGAGAACTGATCCCAGTTACAGTGGTTCTCCCCAGTCATGCATGGACATGACTCTCTTGGCTCTCCTCCATCACTGCACTTTCTCGGGTCATCCACAGCCTGATTAAGTTGGTTATAATTTTTGCTTAGGCATCCAAGCCTTAAATTTCCAGTGCTATGGCTTCCAATGAACAAGTGAAGTCACTCACTAACTATGCATTAGGACTTAGAAAAAACAGAAGTGATATCTGAATCACTGCAAGCACAGAAGAAAGGTCTGTCAGCCACTATCACTTAATGAATTATTTATTGATTTTGCACAGGAAAGTCAGAGGAAATAAAGTTATTAAAAAAGTAGCCCTATAAGATCTTCCAGTGCTACCTGCAGCCACAGCAAATGAAGAAGTTTTCACCAAAACAATAAGAAGGGAGAAGACTGGCACTGCCTATGGTGTGTTGCTCCTCCAGTATCGTGCCTGCAGCCCATGAAAGGTTCCAGACTATTCCTTTAAAGAGACATCACTATAAACTATCATCTACAAAGCATATTTCTTTTCTTATGTTAAGCATATCTGTTCTTAAGGTTTTTTTCACTCATTTGGAAACTTCATCAGTGACTACACATATAACACGTTCACAGATGCTTATACAAGTTGTTTCAAAACACTGCAAGGAGTGCAGCAAGCTAGCTAGGGTGGATACTGCTTGCCAGGCAGGAGGAAGAAGGTTAGAGATACTCCTCCCTGCCAAATTCTGTGCCACCAAACACATACCATAGCATTCCATGAGATATCTAGCTGAAAATTAGCTCCACATGTGCTGAAGTTAGCCTAGGGACTGCAGTATGAACAAGCCCTATGCCCCCTGTAGAGATCCTTTGCTGCTCATAGCCAGATCCCTGCTGACACACATGGAAAACTGGGCACTCTTGAAAGCAAAGAGTGAGAGAATTCTCTCTTCCCATCTCCTCTCTACACATAAGAACTCAAGATGCAGTCCCTCAAGGTGGCAGGTAAATGTGGAACTTTCCCACAGGCCTTTGAAAAACCTTTGGGTGTTAATGGCTTCATTCCTAAGACCCTGCAGGCCACCTGCAACACGAGTGGACCCTACAGGTCTTGGGACCTTTTCCAACTGAGGAAGATGCTACACATGACTTGGACCCTGGATCGCTGCTATAAACAAGTTTGGGAGCCTTACTGATTTGAGTTTATGTATTTTTTCCTCGCCCAAATTTCAGGCAGTAAAGCATTAGTGACAGTGAGCTCAGACCTAATTTACCAGGGCTCCCACCAGCTGATCCCCGGGCAGCTCTTGCTCAGACTTACCCTCTGGAGAATCCCAGTCTCTCTGCCACCTAAAGGTGAATTTTGGGTGCTTATGCTCCCACCTAAACCCTCCAGCAGGATGTATAACGTTAGATGAAATGACATCAAGCCTTTATTTTTCAGTTTCCACCTCCATAAAATAGGTATAATAATACTTACTAACTTTCAAAGAGAATTGTAAGGCTTAATTAGATAATTAACACGAAAGTGCATTTAAAAAGGCTATGTACACACAAAGCACTACTGTATTATTAGTGTAGGCAGGCATAGGGAGCTCTTAAGATTTTCTAGCAGGTTATTTGTTATTCTGGAAGAAGTCTTTAGCTGCATACAGCAGTATTATAATTATTATCATCATCAGATTCACTTCCTAAAGTTATTTATGAAACACTATATGAAAAAAAAAAAAAAAGCATCAAGTTAAGTAGCACTGAGCTGAGTTTCTGTTTTGTTGCATATGCTGATGAAGAATGATGATAAAATGTTGCTTTGCTGTAGTGAAAATGCTGGTGCCAGAAATGTAGTTATATGTTTGTTACTAGAATCATCTTTATTTAGATTTAAGTGGTAGGCATCACTGATTTCCACACCTTTTTGTTTTTATTTTCATTTCTTTGCAACGGGATTTTTTCTGGAGTCTACTGGAATATTAACAAGAACATGCAGAAACTTATGAACTTGAATTGCACTGTTGCACGGCTGATTTTGACCATACAACACATCCAGGAATTTTGCTCGTCTGTGCATTACATACATATGGTGTATATATATTAAAAAAAAAAAAAATATTATGATCATGAGCAAAAAAAGCAGGGACTTCCACCAGGTAATAACTATGCTATTCTACCTCCATTAAAAGATGCAAATTACAAGTACTCCAGCTCAATGGTAGTACTTGGTACAGGAATAAGCAGGCCAAATTTACTCACTTAAGTCATAAATAAATACTTCTGTAGTCTATAAAATTTCCCTCATAAGCCATATGAGGAGGATTTCGTGCTACAACCCAATTTCTCTGGTTCTTTTTTGACCAAATGTCATGGTAAACTATACTGTGATCAAGTTCATATGACTTTCATACATTTACCCTCAGCAAATTTCTCTTAATTGGCTCACATATGAAGGAAAATCAGATATAGTCTTATAGGAGATATGTCTTCACAGCTCAGGACTCAGCCCTGAAATACTGCATCAGTGATGTTTCTTCAGAAGTTTAACAACACCCAGGCTGCTGGACCCAGCCAGGCTGCTCTTCAGTATCCAAGATTCAGGAGAAACCAAGACTGCTTCTCCATTTAAAAAAATTTCTCTAGAGTGTATTTTGTACTTTCTGTACTGTTATGGTGTAAGGAATGAAGAGGTCAATTCTCCCCATCAGCATACAGAGGCTTTCACGTTTACTTCCCATCAGCAAGAGCAAGAATTAGCTGAACAAATTATTTTCAGAGTGATGGAATAATAAAATTGCCAGGAATTGCATTCACCACCTCACAGCTTCTAACAGTCCTATAGTTCTATCAGTATTTTTTATTTTGAAGAAATCAATAATGCAACATCTTCCCCAGTGAGAAAATATCTATAAAACTAATTTTCAATAATAAATTTAATTTTAAAATCTGTTCATTTCGATCAATCTCCATTATTCTGGTACAAAACCAGGCATAAAATGCGTTTCCATCCAACTCTAATTGAGTAGAAAACCCTCCATAAAAGAACAGGAAAGAAATCTAAACAACATCAAATATTTATATCATGGGAAAACATCAAGAGATCTTTTCTGTGGCTTGTACTGTATATACTTTACATGTAAATTAAGCTGAGTGGTTCCTCTTCATAGCTTCAAGCTGCTGCTAATGCTTCATAGATTTTTCAGGCAGACAAATATTGGTGAAGAGAGTTTTATAACCTTCATACTGAAGATTTATGATTATACGTGAACTAGAAGTCTAATGCACTGACATGTGGCCTTGGCTCAGTCTCATTACAGAGTAATTTGTACCCCTAGTTTAATTGCTGTTGTTTGAATGTAAATCATCCTCTCCTTTCATGCAGCTCTGCCACATTTGATGTTAGAATGGAACATAGCAGATGTGCTGGAGTTTGCATGGCTTACACTAAAACTGTTGCAGCTTTGGAAGAAAGTTTGAAAACCCCTGTTTCGCTCTCTTTCCCAATGCAAATTGGCACTGCTTCTTCTCACCCTGGCTCCACATATAAAAATAATGTTTGCTATTTTTAAATGCTCAGACAGACTGCTTCGATTCAGCTCTTGTACTGCTCCTACTCGAACAACAGAGGAACACCAGTACATGACATGAGGTGAATTGCAGTACCTCCAGCAGCTGGCAAATCTCACATCAGCAATTCATTGAGATTTCCAAACAGTATTACGATAAATTAATGCTTGTGATGGCAATTGGCCAATGCAATTAGAACACTGTACTTACACTATGACATTTTCTATTAGCAAAAAATGTATGCCAGTACCACTAGGTATTGTGTATACAACAAGAGACAATTAATGCAATGGACTGCCACTTACCGAAAACAATGGACTTCAGTATGAGCAGATAGCAAAATCCTGCATTTTTCCTCCCTGCTTTCAGCCTCAGATCTCTGGCTAACTACAAAAGCAAACTGCATCAGTTTAAAATATATAACCAGCAACTACTGTAATTAGAAAAACCATCGTCCCAGTGGATATTTTCCAAGCTCATGAACTACTAAAAGGTTTAAATGGTTTTCAAAGGGAGTTAAACACATTCTTAAAGGGCAGGTCCATGGTGTTCTAAATACAATTGCTGGCTCAGAAAGTCCTTGTGAACTACACACTGTCAGAAACTAGGAGCATATGGCCTGGGATGGATCAGATCATCCATCCTGTTTACAGCTCACATGTCAGTATCCCCTACCAGTGACAAATGAAGAAGAAATGTTTTGTACTTTATCCAGACTGGCACAATGGTTCTTATGCATTTCATAACCCAGGACCTCAAGGAATAACTCTTCCATGAGCAAAGCAAGTTAGTGGGTGCTCCGTAGAGCCAAACAGCAGCTGGGATGAGGGACAACGCTGCATGGCCAACCCAGCACGTCTACATCAAGTGTCTGAGAAGAGATGCCTGCCTGTGAGAATGGGAGAAGAGGCAGAAGACCCTTTAGCCCGGACCCGTAAATCCACATCTGCTTTATGAGATGCATGCTTAAGGCTCATTAATGTGCCTGATGGCAAAGTTGTACTTAAGTACCTTTCTGAATTTGCGTGGATTTATCAAAGCAACTCAATAATTTATGGAACTGAAGCTGAAAAAAGAAAGAGATTCTCTTGTTTAACCTAAAGGTGTCATTTTTTTTTTGGCTAGCAGCTGTACAAGGCTTATCATCTTTTATAGCTCAGCCACCAGGGAAGGAAATAGACACATTCTCATTGCATTATACCTGATAGGTGCATACAATTTATTTCCTTACCGCTTCAACCAAGTAATGACCTTCACCTGTGTTTGATACAGATAAGTTTGTGAAAAGCTATAAATATGGAGAAGACAATCATCTTAACAGCCAGCTACACTGCCCATCTTCAGCTGGGATTTGTTTCCCTCCTGAGGATTCTTGGTCCAGTTGCATTTCCTTGTGGTTTTCTCTGCATAAACCTATCTCAAACCTTAACAGGGCTTGCTGAATTTCCTCTGGAAGATGCTGCACTGGGATGGACCATGCCATCAATGGAGTACACCCTCAAAGAATTTTTGCAGCACGTGTGGATTGTACTGTGTTTGCTCCAAGATATAGTCAGAGAACAAAACATTTCAGCAAGGATTTTTGGCAAGTCTGTGGCCAAATTCTGAATGGGGAACAGAAGAGCCTCAAAAAGTAGAACAAGGCTTATTTGAATAATGGCTGCAATTTTGAGACATTACTAAAGGTGACTGCAGCCACTGTGCATTTTTCTGTGGCTCTCTTCCTCCTCAAACTGTGTTAAATGCCAGTCAACCCTGGGCATCCAGCCCCAGCTTCCCTGAACATACCCAATGAGTAACAAAAGCCACGGAGGGTGACCTGACCTGTTCCCTCTCTGGCTCCATACATGTTCTTTATGATGTTTTGCCATCACAGTCATACTGCACTATCAAGTTTAGGATAGCGACAATCCTGGCATCTCCACCTGAGGGCATCTCCTGGCATACTCTGCAGGATGGGGAGCAGAACCACGTCGTCAAGATGCAGCACTTGGGGAGCCCCCCAGCTCAGACAAGGGCAGCACATGACATCTGAAGGGCAGCTCCCTGCAGCACCCCTGAGCATTTCTAGCCAATGCTTGCAGTTGGAAGACTGTCCATGTTGGGTTTCTGCTGAGAAAAAAGAAATTTTCTGGAGGAAGCTACAACAAAGACATCCTCAGCAGCTATAGTTAAGCTGCTGACCTCAGACTACTGTCATCTTTGTCATTTTAAGTTCTGTTCTAGGTAGAGAACGCTGGACAGTTGCATTCAGCTACATAATACAACACAGAAAACAATAACAGATACCAGCTGAGCTGAATCCTCAGTTTGGGGTTCAATAGGGCTACACTGATTTGCACCCAGTGAAGATCAAACCTGTGTTTTTCTTACTCTTCTAGAACCCAAACCAATAAAGAAGCAAATCACCTTTTATCACAATAGCGTCATTATAGCTACACAAATGAATTCTAAATGGAACATGTATTTCCTGTGGAATATATATACACAGACACTCAGAAAGCTATTATGTATGGAAATATATTTGAAACTCTCTGGACTACATTTATTTCTTTAGCGCCAACATTTATCTCTTAAAAATGAGTAATACATTTGCAAGCTACTTTTTATTGTAAAAGCAGGGTCAGTGGTGGGAATGGTGTGCCTTCTCCTGAGTAAGAGTAAGCTGCAGGGGTTGCACCTGATCTGTCCCCAGAGAGTAAATCAATGTTCTGATGTGAAATCCTGCAGATGGGAAGAGCACCAAACCCCCACAATTTTACATCACCTGCAGTGATGGCTCTCCTAAAACTTTCCAGTTAAGTAGTATGTCCAACTTGCCCTATGTTGTCCTACATTCAGTGTAGGCAGCACCTTAGGATAAGTGCAAAACCACAAGTTACTCTCCTTAGATACAGTCTCTAAGGCAACTACAATATATCAGAAGGTGACCCCAGAGGGCTTTATCCTTCATGGTGCTTTTCCAATACCGAGGTGGATGCCCAACAGCAGCAGGGTGAAGAAGGAATGGGAGCAAAAGAAAGTCTTATTTCATGTGAGTTGAAGGTCCTGGGGGAACTACGTGCTCAGAAATGCCAGGAGGGGATATGCAATGACAGTCTTTTTTCTTGGTTTTCCCATCAGGATGTTGCTTCCCTGAAGAACAGCTTCACATAGCACCACATTTTCCCCAGAACTCAACTTCGCCCCAAGAAACTCCCCTGTTACCCTGCCAGAACATCAGTTTTGTTGACATCGCTATTGTCACATGGGGAAAGCCGGCAAATGAGAGCAGTCTGGAGAATATTCCAATTTTGTCCCCCTCCAGTTTAGTCAAAATCTTACAAAGGAACAAAATCCCCATCAGCCTTATAACATGAGGACTAACAGGATTCACTTCAACATCACCTCTTTCCTTGGTCAAGTCTGAAAGGAAAGGAAAATTCCATATGAGAAGCACCCCAAACTGTCACCACCTCAAATTAATGTGGGAAGAGCTGGGAGAAATTATGTAGGATTTTTTCATTTTTTAACTCTGGATTTTATGTCCCCTTCCCAAATCTCTGTGTTCCCTCTATGGTCTAAGCATCCGTACAATGAACAGCCTGAGGAAAGGACTGGAGGCTGGTACTCCAGGAAAATGCTTCACCCTCTTCTTTCTAGCATCAGCATTATCCCTTCAGCAGCTTTTCCACCACCGGGTACGTCATCCTGAGTACAATCAATGCTTAAAACATTTGAAAACAGGACTGTCACAGCCTATGAAACGTACAGATTTAATGTCTGCAGAAGCACAAAAGCACTGTCTCCAGAGCACTTAACATATTGACAAGCCATGTGAAAAGCGAGCGTTTTTCTCCAAGTTGCCAGTTATTTTGGTTCCTCTGAGGAGAGCATCTCCATCACAATATCACATACAGATGGGGTCCCTCACTGCCTCTATAGCCTCAGATGCTGCAAGTCCTCAGTCCTCACTGCATTTTATACCAAAATAATGATACCAATTAATCTAAACCATGTAGGGAAATTTAAACTGTAGGCAGGGAAGTCTGTTAAATGCAACAGAACATTTTCCAAGGAAGGGTCTATACAAGGCAAAGGATTTCACTTCCAAGCTTTTGTTTTAATAATTTGAAAATGGCAAAACCAATCATGCAACCAAGTGGCACTCTCCTTAATTAAGGAAGTCAATTCAGAATCAATAAAAGGGAAATTAATCTGTGGATGTTACTGGCTGTGAATTATTCTCATAGCCCCAGAGAGGTGATCCTGTGACCTCCAACATCTTTCCCATGGCCTGCAGGTTTTCACACCCTGATCTATTATTTTATGACAGACACGCTGTTAGAAAATATACTGATAACTGTCAGGAAACACTGAGGGAGAAGTGAACTGAAAAGTCTATGTCTTTACAAAATTATTGCAGTTAAACTTGTTATTGCTTTGGATACTCTGAAAGGCACAAAAGCTTGTTGAAGGTAAAAAGGGGGATTCAGTGTCGGAGCACATGTGCTCTCCAGGGGACAAAAGGACCCAGCTGGTCATCCAGGATCAGGGCTGAAACTAAAAAAACCCCCATGATTTCTGTATTTCCTGACCCCATCCACTCTGAGATGCTTTGTCCCTGCCCCAGCCTGCACCACGTGCTGCAGGACCAGCACTGCTGGCAGAGACACATGGAAAGGGCAACCACACAGCCAGCATCACTTTGAGCAGCCTTCTCTTCCTAAGGGTTTTCTGACAGGTCTCTGGCAGGTTTGGAAGAGGAGGAGGACACAATTTAGCACAGTCACCCTGTCCAATACAGCCTCTTCCTTTCCATTCTCTCTGGAAATGGGGCAGAGCATGTTTTTCAAGGGGAAAAAGGAGAGTACAAAACTGTATAAATCTTTTGGCTCATTCCCTCTCACACACCTGGGCACAGATTACTGTGGCACACGCAGATTTATGTTATCGGTGATACACACAGATTGGCACGAAGAGAAATTACTTGGCTTGTTTAGGGCCAGAGTTTAGCAGCCTGTGAGACATCTCAGTGCTACAGAAGGTAAACACAATGAAATTCAACAGAAGAGCTGGCTTTGTGGAATGACTCCCTCCTCAAAAGACAATCCCTCCGACTTCACTGGCACTTCATTACATATAGAATATGGAGCTACCAGAGCATGTTAAAATATCACACTCTGAGCCCTTGTAAAAGTATTATATTAAAGAATGTGTAAAAGCCAGATCCAGGGTAAGCAGAGGTACAACTAAGCTGCCATCCAGGGGTGACTTAAGAAGCTTATCTGCATTATTCTGTACCACTCTCCACTGATAACTTTAACAGTCACTCTAAGAAACATCTTATTTCCTCCACTATGTCCTATGCATCTGTAGCTAATACCATATCCAGCAGAGACTTAATTACAAGTGTTTTATCCTAGCCCATGCCCTGGGAAACAGCTTTGACTGACGTAGTCCCATATCTGAGAACTCTGACTTGATCTGTCTCTTCATTTCTATTCTTTTCCAGGTTCAGGGCTATAGCTCATCTTTTGGTGCCTCCCCTTTCTTCTTCCTTATTATCAATCCCCTGTCTCATGAATTTTGAGTTAGACATTTCACCTCCTCTGGCAGGAGTTCTCCAGTGTGAGATGAGTAACAGACATTAAATTGTTAGTCTTATGTTCTCTTTAAAATGTGCTCAGAGCAAATGCTAATAGCAGCACATCTCAAAAGACTCCTACCAGCATTTGTCTTGATCTTTCATTACCCATCTGTCAAAACCTAGGTGACAGTTACGAGTTTAAATCAAAATTCAGAGGCACCTGTTAGTTTCAAAAAACTTTTGCCTCTAAGGCCTAAATTTTAAGCAGCTGGGTGGGCTTGCCAAGTCCCAACATTTGAGTTGATGGCAGGAGACTAAGTATATGGGCATTGTACACAGTGAGAAGAGTTAGGCAATTCTGCATTTAATAAAAAACTTGCGGGCAAATAATCACAGCCCCTGGGCAGAGAATCCAACAAGTTTACTTCCTCAAAACAGCTCACATGGACTCAGCTTGCCAAAACACGTGGAGTAAGGCGACAAAGAATAAAAGAAGAGTGGCACCACCTCAACAGCTGGCATCACCAAAAGTCAGGCAGTTGCCTGTTTTGAGATGCTGAAGATCATTAACCTTTCCTAATCTGATCAGAGAGGAAGCTACAGACACACACCTCTGCTTGTGGAGCTCAAGACGCAGTGTGGAGCTGAAAATGGAGGTCGTGGTTTGGCGTGAGGGAGGATCATGGAGAAAGAAAATGCACAGAAAGCTCTCAGTCCTCTTCAAAAACTCCATCTTCTCTATTGGAGCCTCAGCTCTTTGGATCTGACCTACGGTTTTAGGTTTTGACGTATGAATTTAGCTTTTCAAACTGCTTTGAACAGAAATCAGGCTGAATAGAAAATTTAGAACCAAGTAAGAAAACCGTCTCCAAAGGTCTGGCGGACTTTGGTGGAAAAGTGACCTTTGTTCAAACAACCAGCAACTGTCAATATGAAATCATCGGCCACAGCCTGACACTGTTTATTTTGCCAACTGTTCATGTTGCCTGCTATAGACTATTGCTCCTGTACCTTTCCAACAGTTGCAGCACATTTTCCGCTTTTTAAAATGGTTTATTATAATCTGAATGCCACACATTTATTGAAAAGCACTTGGAAACAGACTGCTGTCTACATCTTCCTGGTAATTTCTGGATACTGATGAATGCCAGTGAATGCCACAGTATGTCCTTCAGAAAGGACAGAGTTGGACTGATGCTTTTTCCAGATACCCTGAAAGTTCATTCGACTAGGCACAACTTTATCTAATAAGCATAATTTTGACATCAAAATGTTGGCTTTGGATTTCTATTTTTGTTTTCCTATTTTGCAGAAAACCTCTACCTATACCAAACTAAATAATTCATGGTCATCACATCCCAGCTGTATGTTGAATTGGGTACAGAAAGTAGTTTGCAACACAGCCAAACAGTATGTTCTTGTACAGAAATCATTTTGCAGCTCCATTATTTGCAATCAACTAGCAATGCTATGCTTCAAGAGTTGATTTTGATACCCTGAATAGAAATGCTGTTTCTACTTCTCTGTCTTGTTACAAGAGACTTGGCAGCTCAGCGTGTGCCTTGTTACTAATCCTGTGGTTTCATTCATAGCACCTGGAGGTCACATCAGAGGCAAAGCTGCCAACCTCAGTGAAGTGTACATATCTATGTACCGATCAACCCTTCTTCCGCTTAACCTTCATCTTGTCTGCACTCCCCAGTTGGATTTACAAACAACCTGGAAGTTTGTTCTAAACAACTGGAAGCATACAAAAAAACCCCCAAACGCCTCTTAAAGGTACCACTGCATATATACAACACATCCCTTGGAATCTGACTCACTTTTTGTGCCAGTCTCTGAAATTAGACCTAATAAATCAAGATAAGGCTATAAGACAAGCAATGCAAATTTTTCAGTGGATGGCAGAATACAAATGCAATAATTCGTTCTGATTATGGTGTTTGATTACTGAGTGTTAGAAAAGGCTCAAACAGAATGTAACTTTTAATTATGCCATTTTATGGCAGTTCATTGCAAAGTCAGAATCTCTTTCAGGGCCGTGCAAATGTTTGCCTCATTCCTGATAAAGCCTGAAATATGTCTCGGTGCCTTCCATAGCTTCTGGGCATAGTCTGTATTCATTCTTGCAGATCTCACTGTTGATTTGCTGTATTTTGTTACTGCTACCCTGGCAACCCTATGAAACACAGAGCTTATTTCTGTGCCTCTCTCATATGAAAAAAATTTATTTAGATACTTCTAAATAAACAACACCTGCTATCTAATGAAAACCCATGCAAGAATGTTGTCATTATGCAAATTGAGGTTGACCAATAGTTGCAAATAAATGCACCTCAGAAGCACTGCATTTCCTCTGCATACATTACACTGAGCATGACTGCATATTTCTCTCTGGGAAATCCTTGACATAAATATGGTGGCCTAAGGCTGAAGGAATAAGGTGGGATTGGAATATGCTACGGCTATTTGAATATACCTTATGTGTGTAATTGAGAGCAGAAATACTTCCAGTTGATTTTTTTTTTTTTGTACTTAAATATCTCAAAGATTGATTAATTTACACAAACCTTTCAAGGCCCCCCCACAGGCAGCAATGTCCATTTGTGAAGTTCAGACAAAGGGCAACTCACATTTCACTATCTCCTATATTCGGCTTTAAAAAAGAATCAACTTATTAGCATCTATCACTGAAGTGAAGTAAAAGCATAAAGAACCCAAGAAATCTCATGTTTGAATTAATAAGAAAGCCTGTGTTCCTCTAGGCATAACAAGAGTACTGTGGTCCTCTGAAATGAAAATCAGTTCCCTCTTTCCTTATTGGTTTTTCCTCCCCCCACACAGCAACAGTCCATGGTGAATGCTGGTAGTGGGCAAGAGCATGGAAAGGGGAGGGAAATGCAGGTGATAACAGATCCTCCTGAATTTACATACGGAGAGACAATGTGGAAAGTCAGAAAATCACAGAAATGAATGCTATAGTTAGAGTCAGTGGCAAAAATGAAGGAGAGAAGATACATTCAAGAGATGCTGCACAGAAAAGCAGAAGCATTTCACAAAACCTCAGAGATGGGGTAGGAGTGAGAAGTGACACCACTGTTGTGAGCCTGTGGAACACAGGGCTATGGTGGAGCTGTCAACATTAATGGGAAGAGGAGGAGGCTGGGAGGATTTTGAAGGATAGATAAAAGTTCGAGGTTTGAGCTTTTGGGCTTCAGTTGTCAACAGGGCATCCAGGATCTGCCAAGGAAAAGGGAATGGAAAGAGAGAAATCTATGAATCATCACCTCTGGATGGCAATTAATACCTCCACACCATGAGCTGCTCTGTCAGCAAGCCCCTCTCCTGCAGCATGGGCGTAAGGCACTCAACACTTGGCATTTTCTACCCAATTTCCTAGAGGAATTCATGCAATCCACTGTTCGTGTCCACCTTCTAATTATACTCACATGGAAATTAAGCATATATAGGTCAGAGGTTTGCCTAGGCTGTCCCACTGAGCCAACCTTGCCTCCAGATTTTAGTTCACCAGGCCTCAGAGACCAGTTGTCAAAAGAGAGAGCTACATACTTAAGAAGCAGTTTTTAGCCAGTCACTCCTTGCATGCTAATTAGAAAAAGCCAGTTGATTAGGCTCATGGTTAAATTAGCCAGCCTGCCTTTGAGACTTCCTGGGGCAGCTCTCCTCCCAGAGTAGTCTGAAGCTTATCACTTTATTTAGCATTGATTTGTCAGGACAATACTATGTAATTATCATTTCCAGAATCTGCTTTGATCATTTTCTTGCTCTCTCAGACTGTCCATGGACTTACAACACTTCAACACTCATGTCAAAGAGGAAAAAAGCAAGGTAGGTAGGTAGGTGTGGGGGGGGTTGTATGTGGGGTGTGTGTGGGTGTTCTCATGTTTTCCTGGGGCCACTGCCATACAGCAGGACCATGCATAGTCTTTATCAGAGCTGCCAGTGAACGTCTAGTCACCATTTCAGCAAATGCAGGACCTTTATTTTAAAGTATGATCGCCCTTATATCTTAAGGGATCCTTGGGCAGTTTCACATATCTCCAATTCCAATTTTTTTTTTTTTTTTTTAATTAAATGCAAACATTTTCTTCTCAGAGCCTATGAATGGAAATGTGAATCAAGCACCACTAATGGAGTCATAAATTAGGCATTTATGTCCCCTCCCACTAGGCAAATGGAACTACCTGGTATAATGGAATGTGCAACCCAAAACCCTACATCTGGCATTGGTGATGCCCTCATCCCCAGGGAATTCTCCCTGCCCCGCTCTCCAGCACCCAGGGGAGAAGGCTACACCCACTTCCCACCATAATTGCCCTGCACAGGCACAGATGATCAGCCTGACCTGGATGGGCATACTGTATCTCTGAAATATCTTTGTACCTGCCAAGGTGATACAGACTCTGAGAAAGACATCCAGAAGGAAACTAGCAGGAGGAACTGTACACAGGGCTTCCAAAATCCTTGAGAAAGTCCCACTACTAAGCTTTCCTCTGGAAAACCTCACTGTAATCGCCTCACAACCACGCTTATCCCATGTAAGCTGAGCTTGAGGAGGAGCTCAGGCTGCCTCAAGCTTTCCTGCTTCTGAAAATGGCATCCTTCTGTTCGCAGTCATATGAAATGGGTCATCTTCCCTCCCCAGTCCTTGCTTTTCTCCAAGGGAGAGGAATGCCTCTGGGGCAGTGCTGGCCATGTTTTCCACACGATTTCTCTTTGGCTTCCCAGAAACATCTTCCTACAGCCTGGCCAAGGAATACTTGCAGGGAGAACCTCATCTGGACTAGGTACATAAAGTCAAGTCAGCTCCTCTGAAGTACAAAACAAGCAGACAACCCCTCAACACACAACTGTGGGTCATGGGTACAGATTTTAGACAGATGTTAGAATTCAAAGCAAAGCTTAATGGCATTTACTGTTCAGAAACAAGTCTGTCGCCTTATTATTTTTAGTAAGTTTCTCAGGCTTGTCATTACGTACTTCTGATTTACACTATTAATGCCAGGCAACTTGATTACCTTTATTCTTCCCTGCAGGATTATGTGAGAATATTCTTTAGAGAGAATATCACACTGGGCTAAGGTTAAAAAACAATCAAGACATGTAGCAAGCTTCAAGGTGCCTTCCCATATCTCTGAAATATAAATGACTCCCTGGCATAAAAGATTCTGAAATACATAGCCATAAAGTCAAAGCTTTGCTAAGCAAATAACAAATACAAGAGGAAGCTCTCCTTCCAAAGGCTCTGAATCACGCTGACAGCTACCGTATGCATGAAGCTAAAATATTTCCAAAAAAGCCGAAAGCTGTCAACGGAAGGTAGCACAGCACTGGCCAGTGCCTAGACTTCAATTATAATTCACCCAGAAATACACACTGGGAGAATGGACCTACAGCTTAGAAAGTGTGCAGAATGTGTTTCTTGGAGACTTTTATATCCAGGTGTTAAAGACTGAGGGTCTTGCACTCTCCTGCCAATGACACTCAAGTAAGTAACTGGTACCAGTTAAATACTAACTGGTAACAGAGTAACAAATGGTTTGGGAATTTCTTCCTGCCTCCTGAGAGCAAATACCACTACTGGATATAATCAGTCCAAACACACAATCTCACTTTGCTTCAAAAAATTCTGTCTATTAACAACTAAGGAATAAAATCAACATACATTGAAGAAATTACTTAAGTTGGACACTGTCTATGTTTATGAAATCGATACTTGTGTTTTAGGACTCAAAATGAGACCATGAGACTCATTTTTCTTTGTCAAAAGCATTTTTATTTTTGACAAAAATGCAAGAAAACAATTTTCAAAAGCCCAGCTGGGAAAACCATCTCCTAAAGGATCAACAAAGCTTCTCTCACTGTTCTGTCAGCATATCTAAATGTAACAGGTTCTGGTGTTCAAGATCAGTCTTCCAAATACATCTCCAGCCATGGATCAAACATATCGATTTGTAATTCTCTGTGCAGATGTGAATTCCTCCATCCACAAACAAGACCTACATGAGCAGTTACTAGATATCAAGAAGAGTTGATAACTTCAGTGTCTTTGCTCCAAGAAAGCACATTTCCTTGTCTGCCATAAAGTAAAAAGAGGAAGTGCAGAAAATTACTCCAGTGTCTTACAGTGTAAAAACCCCAAGTGTTTTAAAAGGAACCAGCAAGACGACCAGAGTGTCAAGGCTCACGCTCTTTGCAAGCAAGGACAGGTATGTTTTTGCCCATCTCAGCTGCATCTCTACTCAAAGCTGCAGGAAGGAACAGTCCCTCAGGTGGGTTTTCTGTCCCTGGGCTACCAGTTTGCAACCATGGAATTTCCACAATTTCTAAGGGTATAAACAGCCAGCTGCTAGGTCAGGATGAAGCAGAGCAGAAGCATGAATACTGGGTTTTATATTTCCATCCAGAAGTATGAAGTTCTTGGGCTGTCCCAGTCACAAGTGATGTGCACAGGAATTCAGCACTGAGGCGTGCATGCAGCAGGCACACATCCAGGGGTGGCACCTGGGAAAGCCTCTGAAAAACAGCAATATTAATCCCATGGGCCATGGTCCAGGCAAGAATCACTAGCACACGGGAAGTGTAAATACACTTCCACACCTTCTCTAAACCATGGCCTCTCTTAGTTTAATGGGTGTCACTACAGTTGTCTTTTTTCTCTTTTATTTCTGCCCCCCCCCCCCCCCCCCCCCCCCCCCGGCACATAAGCCTTCTTGAATGTGAAATACTTGCCAGAAGACATAAAGGAATAATGTCAGAGGCCTGACATATAGCATGAAAGGCAATGAGCCAGACTTTTCCTAAATTCTGAAACGCAGTTTACAAGGTATGTCCAACAACATTTCTTCTTACTCCAGATTCCAGAGGAGTTACTGAATTTTCTATCCCATTGAATTGAACGTTTTTTTTAGAGACTGAAAATACAGAGAGAGTTATATATTGAGTAATTCAAGCTAAAGGTGTATAGCTGTGTCTCTGCTAAAGGCATATACATAAGATTATGCAGATCATTAGTCAGCTAACCTCAAGCACTGTAACAAACTACATGCTGAAATACCCAGTAATCTGTTCACAAAAGTAGTCATAGTCAGTAGTGATCAACATGATTTGCCTGACAGAAGCCTACAAAATTTCCAAAGAAAATGCAGACCACAGGATTGTATTTAAAAATCCTGACAGAAGCCTTGTTTTTATTACTTACCTCCTGTAATCCCCTATAACCAAGCATAAACTGCTGGAGGTCCAGGTGCAAGAGGCTGAGAGGCACTTTCGACACCAAACACAGAAACATGGCACCTTGTCTGTTCACATCCCATAGGTAAACATTTATCAAGCCCAGGATAAAAATCAAGCAAGTTTCATATTAAAAGTGCCAGAATGAAATACGTAATATCATGAATGCGCATGCAAGCGTTTTAGTGCAAAGCAAGTAAAAAAGAAGAAGAAAAAACTGGACTTTATCATCATGTGCAGCCTGAAAAGAATGAGTAAGAACAAATAGGCACCAGCATCATTTGTCACCAGCAGGTCTAGTAGCTCTTGGTTATGTTGCACAGAAAATTAATGTTATATATAACTCTAAGTTCAAGTTTGCTTTCCTATCTCCCATTTATGATAAAGACACAGCTTGGGGAAGCAAAGATGAAAATATCATTTAAAAGTAAGATCCCAGTTCAGCAGAGTACTGAGGCACTTCAAGTTTGCCTAGTATTGTTCAGGCACCCAAACTGCGAGTGAAAACCACCAAAATCTTCAGAATGCAACAGCAGGTTTCTCGAAACAAGTAATCTTCCCATAGATGGATCTTTTAGATTCAATTTTCAAGCAAAGCAATGTTTTGTGATTTAGTCCCACTAAACCTTAACAAAAAAAGCACGAGGAACGCATCTTTATCTCAACTGTTGGTACAGCCTATCAATATTAAAATAATCTGGTGTGGACTGGCTTGCTAATAAATTGGCGTTTCAGAGATGTTGCAAAACAAAACTGTCTTAAATGTGTGATTTGTGGAGGATATAAAACATAAAAACTATGAAGAAAAAAATGTTGTCACTGGCACAGCAAGATTAAAAAAACAATTACAAGGCTGAGTACATTAAATTAAACTTGGTGCAGTCATTCCTGACAAAAGTCCTACTGTTGGTAATTGCACATAGTTGGACTTGTAATTGTTAAAAATATCACACTACAAGCGTTTGATGCATCTGAGATTCTGCTTCTGAAAAGCCATACAAAATTCCCAATAGAAATTTCACGTTTTGTTTTAACATGAGCTCCTGTAATATTTGATTCTTTGCTGCTTGCTCTTTTAATGTTAATTGTCTTGGGATCAAAGATCCATTTTGTAGTGAAAATAAATTTCAAATCATTGCTTGCATCTCTTTACCATAAGAAACCTAAGAGCCAGAGTGATCGAATCCCATTCATCCCCCAAAATTCATGGTTCTCTAGTGACTCCAGAGCAGCAATGTCATATTGCAATGATTTAATACGGCTGCTGTTGTCTAACTACCATGGCTTTCATTTCCAGTCATCAAAACTCAAACTCAACAAATTTGCCCAGCAAAGACCAGCAGACAAGATCCCAGGTGATGCCTGAATTCTCTCTCAGCAGTATTATGTTAAATTATACCTAAAAGGGATGTTGCATTAAAGTGCTCCAAAGCAATTGTCATGAAATGACAACCTCAACAAAGCCATGCACCACCATTTAATTAATCAACGAGCCAGAAACTCAGTTTTACAAAATAAAACAGAATCTAGGAAGTCCTCCTTATGTATTTCAGATCAATCCCCATATGGTCCTTCCAGATGCCTTGCTCTGGTTATCTTGCCCTGCTCTGAAGTCTGGATGCATCAGATAGGCCATATCACCAACACATGGGCCTTAGTCCAACAAGTCCTCAACACATCTGCCCCATGTCCTGAGAATCAGGACAGAAAGGGGTAACCACAACTCTGCTACACACCACAAAAACCTCCACCTGTGTAAACATTCCCAAGTATGACAGGAACGTAAAAAATTATTATTTAAGTTTGGCAATTTGTTTGCCATTACACATTAGGTGCCTCCTCCCTTTCTGGAAGGCGCACTGAAGCGTGGGGCTTGCTGAGGCAGGGCCACCACACCAGGCTGCTCGGCAGCCTGCTCTCCGGTGGCCTCATTAGCCGAAATCTCACAAGCGAAGCAGCCAAGTAGCATCCCAGATTTTCATGCACCAACTCTGACATTTATAAAGTATTTTCAGTCGTGACAAGATCAAAAACTTAGCATTCTTTCAAATCTCATAATAACTCTCAAAGACCCCCAGCACAAGGCGGGGGAAGAAGCCACAACTGAAAATGATAAAGCTCTTACTAGATAAAACTGAAGGAATTATGGTATTCCCCCCCTCCTCCACCTCACTCCAGGCTTAATTTGATTTCTGCAATGTACTTTGCTCTTAGAAAACACTGATCACATTACCTCCTGGACAGGCCTCATTTGCAATCACTGCAGTCCTTCCCATCAGCTCTTCTGCCAGCAACTTAGTCACTTGTGGCTCTCGTCTCATTTTGGGCTCTCAACCATCTACTCCTATGATTATATTTAAATGTCAACGCAAGACAACTCCACTTTGCATGTCAGAGCGTCATCCTCCAGCCAAGCGTAAACAGGAGTTGTGTCAGGGCTTGTCATCTAAATTATTTGTTCTGAGTTATAAAAAGGGACTGTTTTGTTTTATGGATTTTGCCATAACAACTATTGATCAAAACAATGTTTTTTATGTGCTTGCACTTAAGAGTTGCTACAAGTGACTAGGGTAAAGTGGCAGGGGAAAGGTTGAAAATACAGTAGAAAGGAGTCTCCCTTGATCACAGCAAATTGTATAAAAGATATTAGAATGGAAAGAGATGTCAGCTGCTGTGTATTCATATATGTAGCATTCTTAAGTTGTTCTTCATTCATAATTATCTACAAGAGACATAATGACACATAGTACTCAACCTTCCTTGCAACCACACATGCCTGTTATCTGTGGCATGTTTGGACACTCCTTGCTGCCTCATGTCATGGGATGGACCTCTAGGTGCTACCACTGCAGCACCAGCACCATTAACAACTGCACTCTCATAACATTATTAATCCAGGATAGCACTGAGTTTAATCTGTTTTTCCTCTGACTTTAGAGCCAAGAGCTTGGCCACTACATGTGCTTCAACAAAAGCAGAATGCACACTGAAGACTGCAGTTGTGCTTGACCAAGCAAGGGCATTACCATCTCAGCTATCAACATAAGCCATGTGGTGCAGAAGATGGACAAAGAAATGCTAAAGGCATCAGGTAACCAATTCCCTGGGAAAGCGTCTTCCTAACTTCACGTGATAAAGACTATGTAATTCTCTAGAAATGGAATATTTCTATCCTTTTCAATTTTCCTGGTCGCTATACAAGTATTAAACCTTTGCTTTTGCAACCTTAGATGTTCTTTTAATCTGTACTAATACCCAGCTTTTCTTAAATCTGGATAACTTTATGTCCAAGGAACACGCTACTGCTTATATATTTGCAACATCGTAATAAAAAAACAGTTGAATACTTGAGGCAGGCTGTGTTTCTTCTGTCTTGTAATAGCTCTATTAATAACTTCTACCTAGAGTGAGCATGACAGAGTCCCTGAAGTACACCCGAATCAAAGCAAAATCATAACAGGAGCACACACACGGACAAAAGGAGTGAGAAATTTTCTGGGTTAGGAGGTATAGTTTTGTTACTTATTTCTCTAAGGACTTTTTTTTAATTTTCCTTTTGTTGATTCACAGCCCTTTACTTATTTTTTTCACTTGTTTATTCCAAACATAAACCAGCTATTAAGTCCAAGCTGTTCAAAAAAATAAACAATTGAGAACATTTCAACTATAAACAATACTTGCAGATTTACTCTATGAAAACCATAACTGAAAAGCAAAGAGTGACTCTTCAACACAATGAAATCAGAGATAAAATAGGCAGGAAACAATTTTAAAAAACAATAAACCGCACACCGCCATTCCAGACCTGCTTAATAGCATTCCAGAGCTTTATAAAAAGTAATGATCATCAACCATGAGAGCGGACTTTTAATTAGCAAACTGATATATTCTATAGAACGGAGAGTCACGTTACATTGTTTTCAGAGTCTCAGGTGTGTTTATACGACTTACTAAAATTAAATCTTTCATTCAACCTAAGCCGGGCAACTGTATGCAGCATAAAATACAAGTTCTTGTTTACATAGCTAAATTGTGATTAATGTGCACCATATGGAAGCATGGGCCAGCCCCTGCAAACAGTTGTGTCTGCACAGAAATGCATAATGGGTTTGTAAAACAGGCAACCTGGCGCTTAGTAGAGGATTGCAAAAATGATTAAAACAGAATATCCACCAATGGGTTAGCAGCATTTAAAATAGCAACACCGACAATTAGAATAAATAGAAAATAAAACTTTAACTAAGCAAAATAATTCTGCAAGTAGCGCTTATGAATGTGGTAGATAATCAGGACAGGTACTTAGGACACAGGGATTACGTGTGGGTTTTCATTAATAGAAACAATGCAAGCAATATTTCATCTAGCAAATTGCATAACCAAACTGAAAAATTCAACTAGCTTGTTAATCTGAATCAGAAATGCACAGGAATGTATAATTAACATATTGTTCAGGCAGCTCCTGGCATGACACAGAATAGCGGTAAGCAGATCTCCAGGCGGTGTAACCCAGCACAGCTCCAGGCATCTACAATAACCCACAGCAGCTGAAAACACTTTCCCAACTGCCCCAAATTAAGGTAGCTCCATGTTAACGCACTCTTACTGTGTGTCTTGCCGTGTAGCTGGTATGGTTAACAGAGAATGGGAGTTAAAGGTATTCCCTGAATGTAGTAATGAAATTTAACCAATACTGTCTGGATTCTTAGTAGTCCTTGTGCTTTTGCTCCACTTTCATCTATGCTGGCCCTGATGCTGGAGCAGATGCAAATTTCTGGACTCCTGCTAAGTCTCACTAATTTGAAATAAATGATGTATAAACATGATTGAAACAGCAGAGCCACAGACCATAAAATCTTTACCTATGACGTGTATCACAGAGAGGAGACCACCTCCAGTCTAACAGCTCAAAAAGATTATGATTTTTTTAAAAATTAGCATTGTTAGACAGAGAAGAAACCCTGAAGTTGTCACTTGCCAGAAAAATAGAAGCTGTCCTCCCTAACATCACCACCTAGGCCTTCCCTGTAACCCTTCTATACAATGCAATCATAGTTTGCATCAATCAGACTTCAACACTGAACATATCCTACTGTTTTATATGCCTAAAGCAACTATTTTTGTTGGTGCTTTTGTGGTTTGGTGTTTTGGTTTTTTTTTTGGCTATTTTTTCATAAGACAGGTAGAATATAAGAAAAAGATGAAGAACTAAATATTAAATAACTTAAGTTTTCTAGCATTTCAGAAGCAAAAATCAAAAGTACAATGATCCCAAAAGAAGGGGAAAGTCCATGGCTTGCAGTCCTGAAAAGTTTATAAGGTTTGTAAGAGTCCAAGCCCAAGGGCTGTAACAGAACTGTGTTGAGTTGGACCACATTTTATTTTCATAAAACTGCAAGTGTTTTGACTTTCCTGTCTCTTTTATAGTGCTAATCACAGGTGCAGAGCTGCTAGAAGTTGGATCAAAACCACTGCCACAGTATTTGATACACGATCACTCAGCATTTGGAGCTTAAAACCCTACTTGATTGTGACTGAACAGCCACTTGTCCTGCAGAGCATTCAATTTCTGCCAAACTTCACCAGTTGAAAGGGTGTTACAAACAAATGTACCATTAACAGCTTACTCATACAACACTCAAAAAAACCCACCCCAAAACCACCAAGAACAAGAAGCAAGCTCTAAGAAATACGCTCAAACAGCTGACATTAATCTTGAATGAATTTGCTTCTGCTTACAGGTCTCAATAAAAATCTTCAAAATAGACTGAATTTATATAAACTGAAATAGCCTGATGGAATGATGCCCCTGCCTGATTTTCTTCAGAGTAGCTAAAGACTTATTTTCTAGTACTGGTACCTATTGAGGAGTGGGAGCAACCTGAGGCACGAGTGCACACCTGAGGAGCACTGACATCCCCCATCCCCATTTATGACACACACAGCTTAACCCAGGTACCTGTTTCAGGTTTGATCACCAGTCAGATGCTCTTCCAAGGGAGCTGAGCTGAAACATGAGCCTGGCTGACACCTCCCATCCTCCTACTGAACTTGGGTTTGAATTACTCTTCCTAAACAAAAATGAGATCCCCAGGATAGGAGTTCTGTGCAAAGCAACTGCTCGAAGTTTCTGCTGTGGGCTACTCGTTGCCATCTAGTCATAGAGAAATGGGTCCAAAAGGGCTCTGGAAATGGAAGTGACCTGGCAGTTATCACAGGAGACACTTATCTAAAGCACATGGGAAGCGGGGACTTGTAAGAGCCCTTCAATGAGAGAAGCCAGCAAGACCACCTGAATTGCATCAACAGACAACTCGCACATTTTGTTAAATTTACTATTTCAAACCACTCTGACAATTCCTCGTGCTGCCGTAAACTGTTAGAGCAAAAAACCCACAAAGCTCTTTTTCTCTAAACACAAATATTTGTCCAGAAGCTAAACTATGGCACCCAATGCCTGAGACCCCTGCAGAAGTGACACCCATGGGTGTGGGGCAGGTCTTGTGTTACCCAAATGCATTACTTCAGCATAAAGAGGAAATAACTTGGGAAGAGGAACTGCCCCTAGCAGAAGAAGTATTTTATCATCTGCATTCAGGTCACTACATCAGGAAACAGGCTGACTTTTTAGGGCAAGTCAAGGCGAATGGATAGGGGGGGAGCTACGGGAGAGACCACTGCATTCTTGAGCCTTTCCAAATGGTTTCACTCTGCAGACTATGGATTGGAGCGTGACCCTGAGCTCAGAGCAAGCTGCTCGCTCGGCTGCTGCCATGCCCTCCACAGCCCTTTGGAAAGCAGCAAGGAAAAGCGTATCCAACATGGTTTACCTTTCAGCCAGTGAACCACCTTCTGCCCAGTCCCACAGCTGGCTTCAGGTTCTGCTACAGAGCAGATTTACCCAACGTGGTATTTACAGGACTGTACAATAATGAGAGTGAAACAGGTTCTTCATTTCAGAGATGTTTGTATGCTAAAAAGGGTGTGAAAGCATAAATCAGGCCAACAGACCTGAAAAAGCCTGCTCTGTATTCCTTCAATTCTTCTTGCCTCATTTTCTTCTCTTGCATATTTTTACCTTCTTTACCCTGCTCTGTTTGGAAACTCATCTAATTGTCACTTGAGGTGACAAATATCCTTTGCCTCAATGCCCCTTTCTTGGTAACGGATGTTTCCTTTCTATATCACTCTGCTTGTAGAATTCATTTTCTTAATTAAGTGATGGCTGCATTTATCACCTCCTAATTTTTATTTTACAACTTTCTAGCTCTTTTTTCTTAGAAAATATGCTTTAAAAACACTTCTCATGCTCTTTATTTTATAATCTGAGGTTTAGACATCATAAATCCTCCCCTTAAGAAAGCACCAATTTCTGGTACCATGGCTAACTTTTACTTTAACCTGTCCATTTTGCTATTTCCCATAAAATATAAACATGCATCCACCGAAGTTTTTACATTGCTACCTCCTACAACATTTCTCAGCGCTGCAACCCTGTTATAAATAGGGCTTTCTTCTGCAGGAAGAAAACATTTACCTAGAACATTAAAATAATTTGTTTTTTTATTGTTTTAAGTCTCTTCCTCTCCTCTTCCAATTTTCATCCATCAATACAGCAATGGCAGTAAAGCAGAAGAAAGCAAACACATTTCAGGGGTATGATATTTGGTATGGGGTGAGCAAAATGCCATTTGCATTGATGGTAACTGGGATTTCTTGGCAATTCTGCCACATAAAAGCTACCTGGGGTCAACCCTACTTCACCTACAAATTCAAATGAAACAGAATACATTCAAACCTTTCAATCTACAGACCTTACAATAGCTAACATCACCCATGCTAAAAAAGGTGTCTAATGAAATTAAGATAGTGATTGCTTTGACTTAAGTCTGAAGAATTCGCAATACATACTCTGAGAAAATGGCAACAAAGGAAGACAGAGCATTTCCCCCGCAGAGAGCCGACCCCTCAAGTTCATACCTCTCTATTTCACAGCACTCAGCTGGGGTCCCCTGGAACTCCTCCACATCCAGGAGGGTGGGACTATGCACAGCTCATTCCTCAGTCTCTCACACCACACCACAGTGGGGCAGAAATGGATAGCCATTCCGTGGATGTGCCAATTATTTCAGACCCATCATGCAGTTAATATCACTCTACATCTATAATGAAAACATATCTATTTGGACAAGTTATTTAAATATCCTTTCCAGTCAATGGAGACAAAGAAACCCTTCTAGGATATGAGTCATCTGATCCACTGAGATGTATACCTTAAAATAGAAGTATTGTGCCTAAAGGAAGGATCTGTTTCCATCCCTTGATTATGAAGGGGATCTCTGTGAGTAGGTCAAACATTGAGATCCATAATTTCTTGAGATATCTAAATTAACAAAATTAATCTAAGTCAGTGTCCAAGTTGGTCACATATATTAGAAACAATTTAAACTGCTAAATAGCCCCAGAACATGAATTAATAATTGGTCTAGTTATTCAACCCACTTGCCTCCCAGCTTTAGTGTCATGGTACAATACGATTCAATACACACTCCCCTACAACCTCGGCATCTGGTGGACCTCTGTGCTAACAGGGTAGGTCACGGTACACTCAAAATGTCACAGCAAATGATCTCATGAGGGAATTACATGGGTCACAGAAGAAAAGAGCCAAGAAAATAATTTTATACCTGTCAGTGTCTGTATAAAAACTTCAGACAGTCAGAGCAGACACTCTACTACATACTCAGAAAAGACAAGGAAATGAAAGGGAAAGGAGGGAAGAGAAAGCAAAGGGAGATTGTTAGTCTTCTATGAAATACAAGATGATTAAATACTGTCAGGCTTTAATCCCTGCTGACAAGCAGAGCTGCATGAGAGATATGGGTTGATTAATTATAAGGAAAAAAGGCTGTGACACAGGCATATGAGGCAGAAACACCAAAGGGAGGGATTGATTATTTATTTATTGATTGATTGATTGACTGATTGTTTAAAAAGAAGGCATTCACTAATGAAAGGAGAGCCATTTGCCCCGATCTAAAATTTTCAGCCCTACTTCTAAACCCCAAGGCAGACTCCCAGCACATACTGGGGAAAAAAAGTTCTGATGGTTCAATTTGCTTTCCATAACAGATTTTGATTTAGGCCCTGTGTAAGCCTTGCTGTTCACGACACTGGGATTTATTACAAGGGGCAGCAAAGGACAACGCTAGAAAGGTTGGTTCAATGTAATGCAATGGTAAGCAGACCAATGGCCAAGGACTGACACAGGACATCCCTCAGAGTATGGACATGAAAGATTTCAGAAGTGTAAAGTGAAGGTTTTAAGAAGCCAAAGTGTCAGGAGAGATGCAGTTCAATGTGTATCAGTAGGGAACAAACAACTGTGACTGTTTCCTCTCTTCTTCTGCATGACAAGATGGTATTCAAAGTTCTTCTGGGTTATTTGCTGCACTAAGAGAATTTGTTCACAGCATTATATTTTTTGGTGTAGGTGTGTTATCCCAGTCCCCCATCCCCCTGAATATGAAGCATAGCATACTTATTTTTCTAAAAAAAGGAAAAAATAAAATTAATCAGAAACTTGTTGCTTTTCTTGCAATCCTAAACCATGCTCTCTAGTCCCATCTCTGCCAAAAATATTCTCCTGGGAGCTTTCTCACAGGATTGTGCTTTGTTTGAGGCACCATGTTGTCTGAGACGTGGTTCCTTGTTCACCCAGACAAACCCTGATGAAACTCAATTTCTTGTTCCAACATCCACAATTGATCTGGCATTTGGAAAACTGTTTCTGTTGTTTTAGTGGTTGCTAAATAAATGAGGATTTAATTCTAGGCTTCCTGGAAACTAGTCAGTCTAGGTCTAGTATGGCACTGCTAAGGTGAGCTTTTGGCTTGTGACTTTAGAAAGATGAGAGACCAACAAAAATAAAAAGGAAAGAACAACCAAAAAAGAAAGGAAAGAACAGCTTTGATCAGTGGTGGACTTCCCTGATATCCTAGCAAGGGGAATAGCCCATCTGATGTAATTCATGTTAAAGCTGAAAAGGTGTAGGACGCATTCCCATAGTCTGGAGTAAGGGAAACCTGACTGAGAAAACATCTGCTACCGGCCCAAATTGGATGCTCCAGCAAACTTCCCCAAATTAAACTAAAACTGTCAAGTGATTCTGGCTGCTGAGAGATGTGCTGTAATCAGGCATCTTATCAGGAAGGAATGCATCCGAAAATGAGAGACTGTACCACCTCTACATTATAGCAGGCAAAAAAAAAAAAAAAAAAAAAAAAGTGGTTTTGAAATCTGAGGAAGAAGCAGCTGTGCACATTCTTACTCCTGATTTTCAAATAGGGGAATTTGTCCTTGCTGCAGACGTGGCCACACATGGCTCCCTGCCCCAGGTGAGGTTATGCTGATCTGCAGCATGTATGGCAAGCACAGCCACATGTTTGTGTCTGATTTATGTGCAGACATAAAGAATTCTTTTTACACCCCAGTGAAGGTGTGTTGCTGTTTGAACTCACTGTACTTCTGGCCTGCTGAAAAAGATGACCTGTTGGCTCAACACCATCATCCCAGGGATTTAAACACATCCCAACATTCCCTTTCCTCCCACAACAGTGGGATCAGAGAATCACTCCCCTACATTTAAGAGGCTCTGTGAGAGCGCCTGTATGAGGTGCCCTACTCTACTGAGGTTTGAAATTTATTTTAAATTTTTTTTTTTTTTTTTTTTTTTAGCAAGATGCTTCCTTCAACCCAATTTAGCCAGCAGAGATGACCAGGGCACCAGGAGGTGAAGGGCTCAAAACAGATTAAAAATTTGTGTTTTCCTTAATCAGAATTTCAGCTTTCTTCACTAAACCACTCTGTCTTTTCAGGTATCAGTTTCAACACCAAGAAATAAGAGAAGGAGGAAAAACAAAGAGAAAGAAGATACAAGAGAGGGAAAAGAGAGAGAAAAACAGACACAATCCATTATATCCCTATAATTTTATCCTGCAAAATTTCAGTCTGCATGCACCACCAATTCAATTACTGTATACAGCTTTACCCTTCAGCAGAACTAGAATTACAGAAAAACCCATTTTTAAAGGTTAGTGTGAGAATTTTTCATTGACAGTGACCTGCTTCAACAGGGGCACACAATGTAAGGTAGGAATTTTATTTGCCTTACTCTTCCAAAACAGATATTTAAACCTGTTTGGGGCTGTGAGTGAAATATATCTGGTGATCTTAATCTACTCCCCATAGAGAGCAAAGCCAAAGAACAAACTCACTTGATTACCAGGCTCTGCACAAAATACTGAACCTGGTCTTATGAAGCATGTTTTCCTGGACAGAAGAGCTGAATCCCATGGCATGTTTAAGAGTAGATAAAAAATTAGGAGTCACAGCTACAGGGTTGCAGATCAGAAGGGGCAGAGTTTAATGCTCCTAGCATCAGGAATGCCGCTCCTCATCTCTCGTGGTTGTGCCATCGCTCTCTGAACCATTTCTCCTAGCATGCCTTCATGGTTATTTTGGCAAATTGTATATACTGTATATTCTGGGCTATGTGGGGCACACCCAGTGCTGGATGCCAGAGGAGACTTGACACCAAAGCTTCAGCTCCTCAGTGTTTTCACAAGTGCAATTTAAAGCATTTTCCTAAAGTTGTTCTAAAGTGCTTAAGAGCATAAGGCCAAAAGAACTGTTTTGGTGAGAAGTAAGTGGGATTACTGCTTAAGTATCGTTTTTAATTACCTAAGCAATGGTAAGTGTGTTGACAGCACTTGTTAGACAAGGTAAAAACCTATTCAAATTTTTTTTTTTCTCTCAAAACAGCATATTACTCCAACAAGTTTCATTAACCAGAGCTATAACCACAAGCACTCAGAAGTTCATCTGCAGTTTAGACTCTTGAAAACCATCTCATAAATAGTCTCTCTTTTAAACTCAGAAGAGCATGCCCACGCCTTGCTAGAGAAGAGCTCTCCAAAGGGAGCAGCAAAAGCATCTACAGTAAATCAGAGGCTGCATGGCTTCACTGAGCCTGAAGAAGGGATGAGCTCACAGGACGTCCCTGATGCTGATAGAAGATGGAATTATTGTAACAATTTACATAATGAGCTATGCTAAGACAAGATACAGTAAAAGCAGTGAAAGCACTACTAATTATATTATTCTAAACTTAGTGTTCTCAACCCAACATGGAGTTCTCCAGGGGAATTTTCTTGATTATTCTTTTTAATCAGCTAAATTATAGCTTTCCAAAAAACTGGGCAAATGACATTCTTCAAGAAGACTGCTGTACGATTGGACTGGTGAAATATCAAGATAATTTCCGTGGAATATATTCCCATCCTAATTACTGATGGATTAGTGAGTGTCACTGGAATTATAATAATTTTCCTAAGTAGCATGTTTTTAAATAAAGATGGAAATTGCATTCAGAAGCTCCTCTTCCACACATTATTTATACATACTGAGTGTTTGTTTACTCTCCATGCATGAGTGACTATTTTGTCCCCAAAGATCCAAGATAACATGATAACAAGAATCCTACAAGCACATACACACTTTCATCTTTTCTCACTTGCAAGCATTTCCATTTACAGGATTATCATCATGCTAGTGCACATCTGCCAGCTGTCACCCTGCTGCATTTTATGCTCACAGCAATGCCACCCTCTCCCCCTGCACATGCACCTGCATCACACACGCAGGTGGTTGTTGGTTCATGCCAGAAGTGAGTAATTCCTACTCTACCATCAGAAAAGATAAAAAAAACTCCTTCCACCTTCCAGCTGCCATGCAGGTGAGGTAGTTGGTTAAAGACCACGTGCTTTCTCATCCCAGCTCTGACCCCCAAGCAAACCCTCTCCTGCACAGAGCTCATGGCTCCATGCTGACCCCCATCAATTCCCCATGCGCTCTTTCAGCCTTTTTGGGGTATTTTCTTCCTCCTCTCTTTGGCTGTTTCATTTTCATCATGGCTTCCAAAAAGCCTATGAGCTTTTTCTTTTCTAGTAATTCATTTGTACAAACAAAAACACAGTACTATGTACAACAAAGCCTTCTGGTACAAGCTAGGCATTGCTAACTTGTCATTGCTACCCTGTTTTTAGCTGGCTGATTGCTTTTCCCCCTTCAAAAATAAATGTAAACTATTTGGAGGAGAGAGGAGGACCTGTTTTCAAACTAAATCAATCTTTCCAAATCTTTGCCATCTGCAATCTCCCACTGCACCAGGGTAAGAGCTGTACTCGAGCCGTGTCCAGTGGCCCCAGAAACTGGATAAGTACACATCTTGGTGAGAAGGCATCCTCAGTTTATCTGTCCATCCCCTTACCTCCACCAGCCCTGGACCAGACTATGTGGTCAAAGTCCTGCAACACTAACCCTAATCCTGCCCTGAACTCACTCCTGACAGCCATACCTCCCATATACTGAGCAACAAGGATGTTCAAGGAGCATTTGACCAAATACATGCCTTTTTTAAGCTTTTCCAAAGGTCTAAAGTGTTGCTTCTCTTTCACATCCATCCTGGCCATTGTAAAAATCTCTTCTTAACCCTCACAAGAATGTACAATGACAACTGGAACCTAAAATCAAGCCATTTTCCCTCCTGAGCCACTAAAAGAAGCTCAAGTGTAACACTCCTGCTCAGCCCAGCATGGTTCATTGAGTCTTAAAACCATGTTGGTGCCATGGTTGGGGCTAGAGGAGCACACGTGGCCACCATGATGGAACCAGGGGAATCTGCATGTGTGGCACATGTATCTGCTCGAGAGATAAAGTGAATGATTGATTAATAGTAAAGCCACAAAGGGAAATCAGATGCTGAACACCTACCAAAAGCCACAGGGGACTGGGTGATTAATGTTTTGAAAATGCTCCTTATCAATCAGGAGCTATTCTAAAAAATAAGATAGGTTAGAAATATTTCCAATTAAAGGGGAAACTATATTCAGTTATTTGGGAAGAGAGTTTGTACTACTTAGAAGCTCAGAAAATTAGCTATTTTTACTACTCTTATATTACTTTTTTATTTTTCCTGGAAAATGGGCCCATTTTGAACAGCAGCAATACATTGTTCCAGGATGAAGCACTCAGGGCATGCAATATGAAAATGACAGCATCACCGCTCCCATTTTACAGAGGGCACAACAGGAGGCAGCAAGGGCTCTGGGGACACCTCTTCTGCAGCAAGAGAGAGGATTACAGCCTGGGAACACAGAGCTCCTATTCCAGCTGCAACTATTAAATAATACTCTTACCTATGTAGGCAGCAAGTACAAAATATTGGCAGGAGCCCTAGCGTGGTAATGCACAAGTGTGACGGGAAACCTGAATAATTGCTTATCTTGTGATATAGAAGCAACAGGGGCCCAATTCAGCACAATATTCCAACAAGTTTGGTAAACACACCAGAGACTGCTTGATAATAATTTTGCCTGTTTCCAGAAAAAAAGACCTTTTGAAGTTTGTGCATGTGATGTCAGTTCATTTTTTCAAAGGGGCAACATGACAGCTGTGTTGGAGATAATCAAGAAACCTGGGGGCAATTAGGTTTTAATGCTGTGACAGTGGGGAAGTATATCAACCTCCTCGTTACAGCCACAAGTTTCTTGGCAAAATGTTCCATAATAAGGCACATGGGATATCATCATTTCTTTGCAGAATATTTTCATGATTTTTTTTTTAAACCATGCAAGGAACTACTTGCAAATGCCAATCACAGCTACAGCACCCTATTTCACTTGAAGTAAACATTATTGCAATCTACAATAGGTAGAGGGAAGGAAGTTTTGCAGATATTGGTGCCTAATACAAACTGAAGAACAAGTACATCAGCAGGCAGTGCTACAGAGAGCATTGATTTCTCTGGTACATCATACCTGATGTAGAGATGTTCTTCAGTGTCTCTGATGCGGCCCCTGACTACCTCACATCTAGCAAAGCACTAGTCTTCCCAAAATTCCAGATAAGGGTGAGGGAGAGCCCCTGGAAAGATGGAAAATCCAAAGCACAGAGAAGCCAGCTGAATTATTCACAGAAAATATGTTCCAGAAACAGATACTCAACCTGGCCTATGTTTTTCCACTCCATTATTTTCTTCTGTTGGCACACTGCAATTTCTCATTTGTTCATAAACATTTATGAGTGCGTTCTCTGTCGAACATTCAAGGTCCGTGTGGAGCACCTTCTTCTCCCGATGCAAAGATTGTAGCTTGGGCTGCTACAACATAAAGAATGAAATGGACTTCACTACATCACAGAAATCTCACCCGTAAGTTACTCCCTGAGCCTAAATGTTCATCTAATAATCAGTCATTAAAGAATGTATTTTCATCATATTCTAGAGCAGTTCAGCAAAGCAAAGGTTTGGAGATTGCCATCGTGCCACAGACTCCTGACATGATGCTCATGAGAATGATACAGCTGAGAGCAGAACTTCCATCCATCTCCTCCCTGCACCCTGGTGCTCCAGGTGCAAAATGCACCTGGTTTTACCCTCTTTCTTATGCTTTTGGTAAAGGCACTCTTACACTTTTCCTCCTCCAGTTCCATGAAAGCTATTTAAATACTTAATCATTTCTCACAGTAATCTTGCAGAGAGAGAAAATGGAAGGAGAAATGAGTTACTGGTCAAGGGGATTGTGTCTAAGCAATGTGCTGGGGGGCAGCGAGGAGGCAGCACCTCATCCTTCCCCGCTGTAACTCCCATTCTTCCCTACACACTCCTGACTGTGCGAGTTCAAAATCAGATTTAGCAAGTCTATACTGTGGAATATAAAGCAGAGCAGTATCAGCTTCAGCAAAAGGTCTACAGCACCCAGAAAAGCCCACGCACAGCACCCAGCCAGCATGCCTCACCTGCCAGGGCAAGTGACCCTGGTGGGACATGGTGCTCAAACAGCTGTCCAACTCCCAGGTCCAGAGCCCTGGCCAGCCCCAATAGCTTCCAGCTCTCTCCCCTTCTCCCCAAAGGCTGTAGGTACCCACAGCAGCACCAAGTGCAAGCACCAGCCAGTGCTGTTTTACATTCAGTTTGCACAGGTGTAAATTGACTACTCAAGGCAAAGGAGAATCAGCTTTCTTTAGCAGCCAAAGGTGAAGTGATGCTCTGTTTTCAATTGTACAACCTCCTTTTCTCAAAGCTCCCTGTGCCATATGAGCTTGCTGCCCTTTGCCTTCCCTGCCCATGAAGGAGATTAGAGATTCCCACACCACAACATGCACTGCCACAACGCAGAAAGAACCACATTTCCAGCAACAGAGAGGAGGGGAGCAAAATAAGCAACTCGTGATGAAAGGCTACCTGTTCTCAGTCTTCTCTCCTAGTTCTGTGCTCAGACTTCGTGCCCGACATAGTCTTGTTTTATATGCAGGTCACTCAGTCATTCCTCTCACATGTGCATCAGGCGCTGCTGGAAAATGTGGCCATTATCCATCAAGTTCTTTGCTTTAGTCAGCTTCCAGCGGAAGAGTAATAGATGCACTTGTGTTGTCACATCATTGTCCAAAATGTCAGGGTAAAAAGCCTTTAACATTAACAACTCTCTAAGGAAATCAGTTCTTCAAAAAATAGAATAGGAAGGAAAAAAAGTGAGAGGGACAAAAAGATGCAGAGCATCCTTTTTATTAGGGATGAGTTATGCAGAAAAGTGCTCTGACTACCTGTATGCCAGCCAAGTACCCAAGCTGTGGTTTTATTTCCACAGAAGTTTACATTGCATCTGGATAAAGCAACATGTGTCCATGTTGGTTTTAATTTCCAGGATCCAGAATTAGAAACAGTCTTCTCTTCAGACATCATACGTTGAAAGAGATGTACCTGCTTGAAGGGGGAGTGTAACCTCTTCCCAGGGCAATTGCACTGAGATTCAAACAGTGCGGTGAAGTGATAGTATGAGGCAGCACAAATCTTCATAGATGGTGAAGGAAAGGGTGGTGTGGGGGGGAAACAACAGAAAAGAGAAAAATGAAATCAGAAATTACAAGAAGCAGTAGTCAAAGTTAGGAGGAAGAAGACGTCAGGCACACAAACTAATCAAGGTAGCACAGTGATATTTTCCTAGTGCTGTAAATCAGCTTTTAAAAGATTTCTAAAGATAAGGGAGAACTAAGCAAAGCTTCAAATCTTTTAAAGCTGAGTAAAATGTAGACATAAACAAAGATATTTCTTTGCTTAGATGCAAGGAATAAAACCAAAGTAGAATGGCAGGGAAAGAATACCCTGTCCTGAACAGCCTGAAGGTAAATTTTGGTGACCTCTACTCACTAATTCCTGAAAAAACCCTGACCTGGGACTAGAAACACTACAGAGAAGCTGTGACCAGTCCTGGCAGGCTTATGATATTGGTACATATTTTTATACTTGCAGCTGCAAGTACACAACATCAAAACCTCAAATGAGAAAGATAAGGTGCAATAAATTTGGGAGTGCTTTGCCCACTGTGTTTTGGTTGAGTGCCCCTTTTACACAACCTCTCATTGCAGTACAGTGATTATGTCCAAGAAAGGTGTTCATAAAAAATAGGAAATAAAGCCAGAGTGAAGCAAGACTGCAGAAATCTGGCTCAGAAATGAGCAACATCACCAGTTCAGTCACCTGCACCAGATATATCCCTTGACTCTCCAAACTCATATGTGTGCAGCCTCACCCATGCAAACTCTGAAAAGGGACCTACCCTTTCAGCTCACATCCCAGCACAGTGCCCCTTCGGACAGGGGAGATATGGCCACGCTCTCAGCACTACAACCTATTTCCAGTTCTTTAATTGGGCTTGTGTATTACTGATAAGTAATTGATACACATGAAATGAATGCGAGGCCACCACTGAGTCTGCTTCTGCATACAAATACAGGCAGCTGAATGCGAATCAGCAGCAAATGCTGCAGCCCTGCCATTCCTATGGCATTTCCAGTATGGACGTGCTTAAAATATCTCAACGTAAAGTGTTTCACTTTGTACAAATGATGCTGGCATGACTGCTCAATGCCTTTTCAGAGAGGAAACTGCAGAGGGCTGAAGGGGTCAGATAAAAACAAAGATAATGTGTTATGCAGACACTACTCTGGGTGAATAGCTAGAGAAGAGAAAGACTTTAAGGGGCAACACAATAAGAAATCAAGATAAAGAGGAAAGGCACACAAAGGCGAGCATACAGCTCTCCACACATCCAGCCTTTAGGGACAATCTTCCTATTTTTTCCCCAGGAGCCAAAAAAAGCCCCAAAACTAATCTCTGTGCACAGCCTAAATTTGTACTTAGTGCCAACTTTGCGTTTGCATCAAATTCTTCCACAGCATAAGATGCAACAGTGTAAATAGGCTCATTTTTGTTATTTTATCAAATTGTGTTAACTTTCTCTCTGCAGCATTCTCCGAGGCTGGCAACACAGAGACGTGCAAGAAATGTAAATCACTCCCCTTTTGATATGATAACCGTAGCAGTGAATTGCATCCCAGAAATCAGCTCAGCATTATAGCTGAGAACTCGCTGAAAGGCACTTAGCTGTGGCGTTGCGCCAGGAGGGTAAACTTCAGCTGGCGGGTCAGTACAAAGCGGGCTCAGGTCTTGGGAAAGAAGAACAATAGGTAACATCCAGCTATCTGTGGCTCCACAGACCTCAAAGCCAACAGCCTCAGGATCAATATATAATTAAAGGATGCCAACAGGTGCTAAAAACAAGTGTGTATTTAAGTATGCAAATACATGGGAGAGCTATATTAAATATGAATAAGCACCTAGGAGAGCAATAGCCCAGACAAATAGATGTATATACAAACAGCCACATACAAAAAACCCTGCATTTCCTGCATGAAACTATTTGTGGTAGAGAACATTATAACAATAATTTTAATCATGTATCATTTATTTAAATAATTTTTCAATTTCAAAGATTCAGCGGATGTTGGAATGCAAATAAAGATAATCAGAATGTGAAAAAAATTGTTTTCCCGGTGTCTTATTTTCATGTGTAAATGCCACTGCTAACAGCTACTAGCATTAACCCTGGGCCAGAACTCCACTGAATTCGGTGCTGCATAAACACAAAAATAAAAAGCTGTCTGAACCCTAAGGAATTTGCAGCTCTAACAGAAAAGAGGCAGCAGATGGATATAGACAGAAATAATCAAGAAGTAGTAGTTAACAAGGCAGGAGTTAGTCTCGGCAAACCAAATCCCTGATTGCTATAAGCTTTGTACAGGCACCACAACAAAGAGGAGTTTTGAACATTGATGCCCTGCAACACACGGAGCTCTGCACATCCTTCATCTTCGCCACTGTGCTCCATCTGTCGCCTCCATGCTTGCTGGCAATCGTGTCTTGTTCACCCACTATATTTTGGGTTTTAACGTGAAAACTCTTTGGGCCAAGGACTGTCACATATGACCTTGCTTTCCAGCACTGAGCATAGTAAAGCTCAAACTGGTCATGGAGACAGATAAAACCATTTATGAACAAAATGGCTCATTAATAATAGTGTTTATTAATAACTACTCCCAACAGAGTATGAGCATGCATGAATACAAATCTAAAACCCAAATCAACACAGAAAATCCGTGTAAAACAACAGAGGCATCCATTAATATTTGAGCAACAGTGCCTTCTGATGGCTTTTATCCAGTCCACCTACCTCTTGGTCTAAATATGAACCATGCACAGGAGAGTGTCGTGGTTTGGGCTGGAAGAGTGGCTGGCACATAATTATCTTGTGGAACCAAGACACACCATCAGTAAATATGTATACTATGCCCAATCTCAGCTGGAACCTCCAGAGGCACCACACTAATATACCACACTAATGAAAACTAGCCCAACAGATAGCTGCACAACTATCACAAACAAGTGCCATAAAAACATTTAAAACATATTTGCAGCCAATGGCTCAATATTCAAGCGGAAAGCAGTGACAAGAGGCATTTCTCAGGGGTCGGTATTGGAACCAGCGTGATTTAACATCTTTGTAGGTGACGTGGGCAATGGGATCGAGTGCACCCTCAGCAAATTTGCCAACAACACCAAGCTGTGTGATGCGGCTGATATGCTGGAGGACAGGGATGCCATCCAGAGGGACCTTGGCAGGTTTGGGAGGTGGGTCTGTGCAAACCTCATGAAGTTCAACCAGATCAAGTGCAAGGTTCTGCACATGGGCTAACGCAATCCCAAGCACAAATGCAGGCTGGGCGATGAGTGGATGAAGAACAGCCCTGCTGAGAATGACTCGTGGGTATTTGTGGATGGAAAACTGACTGTGAGCCAGCAACATGCACTCGCAGCCACAGAAAGCCAGCCGTGTCCTGGGCTGCACCAAGAGAAGTGTGGGCAGCAGGTAGAGGGAGGGGATTGTCCCCCTCTGCTCTGGGGAGACCCCCCTGCAGTGCTGGGTCCAGATCGGGGGCCCCCAACAGCAGAAGGACACGGAGCTGCTCGAGCGGGGCCAGAGGAGGCCACGAAGATGCTGGGGGGGCTGGAGCAGCTCCCCTGGGAGACCAGGCTGAGAGAGCTGGGGGGGTTCAGCCTGGAGAAGAGAAGGTTTTGGGGAGAACTTAGAGCGGCTTCCAGTGCTTAAAGGGGGCTAAGGGAAAGGTGCGGAGGGACTCTTGATCAGGGGGTGTAGGGATAAGATGAAGGATAATTGTTTTAAACTGAAAGATGGCAGATTCCAATTAAGTATAAGGAAGACATTCTTCCCTGTGAGGGTGGTGAGGCCCTGGCACAGGTTGCCCAGAGAAGCTGTGGCTGCCCCCTCCCTGGAAGGGTTCAAGGCCGGGTTGGACGGGGCTTTGAGCAACCTGGTCTAGTGGAAGGTGGCCCTGCCCATGGCAGGGGGGGTGGGAGTAGGTGATCTTTAAGGTCCCTTCCAACCCAAACCAGTCTATGATTCTAACCCCATTTTCTGTAACAACAGTAACATCTGCAGGATACAGCATTCTTGCTGGAAGGTTTTCTTTGAGCACATTTGCCTCAATGACCTACTTATTAGTACACCTTACACACTAATTTTAAGTCAATAAAGTATGTAATTTGTATAACCAAACCTGCCTTTCATGACCACTAGACGTCTTCACATGGCTTTCAGGTTCTTAAATTAAATGCTTAGGAGTCTCAAGATGGGAAAATAAAATACTGCTGTAATGCATCAATCCATCCCCTTCCTCATGCTCATCTGGACCCTCACTGTGAATGAGTGCTGCCCTTCCAGCCTCCACTTCCACACTGTCATCAAAGGGTTAAACGACAAATTTAGCCATTAGAAAATTATCAGTAAATGGTTAGAGTTGCTTTTGCAGCACCCCAGCACAGTCTGTACAGCCAGGTGGGACAGATGGATAGAAGAAATCACAGCACTGAGCTCCCCTCCAAAGCTGCTCTGGTGGCAGCAGGGACCCAACCAGCTGAACAGTTGGGTGTGGTGAGGAGTTGTCTTCCTTTCAAAAGCTTATACTGAACACTTTTTAACACACTCATGTTTTCAGTGAGGTCTCTATGGAACAAATGTTCAAAACAACTCCACCTGTATAACAAAAAATAAATAAATCTGTTGCTGAGCATTTTATATCTCTGTGCCAGGAACATCATGAGTCTTTATAGCTAGGATTCAGTTTTTCTCAAAGTCTTTGTATTTTTTATGATTATTTTCTGTCTTTTTTTTTTTTTTTAATTGTACATTCCTTTTTCTCTTCCCCTTGGATATCTCCCAAAGACCAAAAGCAACCAAGATAGAAAATACTGCTTAGAGTCAAAGTTCATGGAGACTCCACTCTGCACAGTCAGGCGTGTTCCATATCTAATAATTACATTAATTTTACAGTAAGATATAGTGAATTGCAAGGTAAGAAGGCAGCTCTAACATAATGGCATGGTCAATAAAGTGTTAGCTGCAACTACCATGCTCAAATCTGCAATGTGACAAAACTTCCAATGCAATTCAAACCTCAAAAGTGGAAAAGAAATAGCGCATAAATGGATCTTGCTTGCTCTTAAATCACTGTTAGCAAATCCAAGTCTCTTTAAGCACGGTAGTTTTAAATCAGGCCTATTTAACTTGCAAAGGTAGGTCAGATTTTATTGATCACCTCTAATGCTTATAAAATGCACTCTTAAAAAAATGAGAGTAATGAGAGACATAAACACATAGCTCAGTTGCTAAAGGCTCACTGGAAAAATGTGTGATAATATTTACAGCCTTGAAGCTATGCTGTTTTCAGTGCCATTTCTATACCCACCAGAATGCAGATTACAGGCTTGCCAGTTCATACTGGAAAAGGAAAAAAAGAGCCCTACCAGAGTAGAGGTGGATTATTATTTGTGTTTACTAAAAGCACAACTATTAACTTCCAGAATACAGAGTCCATTTACTTCTCAGTTATTTTTCCTCAACCTTTTTTCAATGCAGTATTTTGTGCCTGGATTTCCTACTCGGAGTTCATGCTATGCCTTGAATTTTGAACTACTAACAACTAGTGACATTCTTCCAGTTGCTACAGAAATAAGTCACCTAGAGGTGCTTTTAATCAGAGCTCCTCCTTCTACACTTTTCAGAAAAGGACCATAGAAGAAGCCCATTCATAACACTGATGAGGTTTTTAAATATACAAGTGCTGACTACTTGAAGAACCTGGATTTTAAAGGAATTAGATGACAAATAAAGGAAATAAATTTATGTGATCTGGCTAAAGGCCAGTGATCCACTTCTTAGCATAGAAACAAGGGAACGTCTAAATAAAAAGATGCGCAGCACTTTCCACTCTTATGGACAAGCACAGACTGAACACATTGCAAGGTCTAGATACAGTTTTACTTGATACATTTTGTGCTTCCCTATTCTAGCTGTTTGTAAAAGATTTCACTTATCAACCACCTCTCAGAAAAATGTAAAGCATTTTTCCATGCAAAACTAAACAAGATTTTCAATTTGTTATTTTTCATGCCATGCTAAAATACAACCACAATGGATTTTCAATTGATACCTGATATATCACTCTCATTCCAACTATTAAATACTCATTTTTATGGCCTGACAGAGATTCTAAATGTAATATTTACAGACATATAAACACAGAAGAAAACACTGCAGTTAATGCACTAGAACAGACACAGGATTTCTGGGGTTTATTCTACTGCAGACTTCTTGTGCCACTCAGATAAGATACTTAATCAACCCTTTTACCCAGGCTTCCTCCTCCATCTAATGAACAGGTGAGCTGCATAAATGGATCTCTGTCTAGGACACGCTCTGGAGCTACACTGTCAAATAGTCAGAAAAGCCAATAATTAAACAGTATAAATCCCCATCATCAAATTTAGGCAATTATAAAATGTTTATTATCCTCCAAAGTGAAGGCTAATAAACCTGCTTATTTTAATAGATAAAGTCAAATTTTCTTGATTGAAGTTGGTAAGTGTTCAAAGATGAACAGCTATGGCCTCATTTGCTTTTAGTTGCTTTTGATGAAATGTCAGTTCAAAAACTGAAAGATACTTCCTAGTTATTTAGACAATGTGAAACTTGGGCAGTTATTTTCCAGGAAACATGGCTTGCCTGACAGGTTTGAAATGAATAAAAGTGGTATTATTACAATTATTATTAGAAAAAGATGTCCCTCATCAAAATGTGTCTGGATTTTAATTGACAAGGTCTGGGTTAATGCTATGAAAATGCCAATGAAAGCAAAGCCTGTGGCTCAAACTAATTGTCAGCACTGAGCAACCTCAACCTCTAACCCACCACAGATTTATCACTCTGTGCACACTGTACTCATGACAAGAAACCTTTGAATTAATCATTAACAACTAGAAATTCCTCCCAGACAGTAAGCAAGCAGAGTGCAGGGCTGCCCACCCTGCTTTTCCCTCACTTATGAGTCAAGGAAGGGTGTCTACAAGCCTTCCTAATGAGAAAGACTTGTTTTGTTGTTGTTTCACCACCTTTTCTTTTAAGAGCATTGAAGGGGAAAATTTCAGAAGTCCTAAAAGGAGGAGAGACATTAGTCTGAGCAAACTGCAGTGCATGTATGACTAAATAACCTCCTAGCCCTCTGGCCATCCTCCCCGATCAGCTCCAGCACAGCCAACAGGAGCATACAGTCTTCATGGAAGAGAGGACAGTGGTACGGTATGACCACGTGGGGTCACACATGAACACAAATCCCACTGTGGAAGCTAAAGGGCTTCCTTATTCCCAGCAATACCCACACAATTGGTCCGCCTTCTCAAGAAAGGCCAGCCCAGTGCACAGCATGCTTGCTCTCCAACCCAGCAAATGCATGGTGCTTGCCCAAGGCACAGTGACTGCTCCTCACAACACCCAGCCTGCTCCTGCTGCCACCTGTCATATGGACTCATCCCAAATGGTAGCACCAGTTTCTAGTATACCAAACTATGCAACTGAGCATCCACCTGTTAATTCACGGTAGGTCCCACCATGGCCACTGGGACTTGTTCAGCTAGAGAGTAGCCCAGTGAGCTTCCTCTGCAGTGGTGGTCATTAGTTACAAGGCAGTGGGCCACAGTGATACAGAGACCAAGAGGCAGTCAAAATCCCAGGAGAAAAGACATCAAAGAATGGGATGCAAGCACTGGAACAGCATGAGAGTCCTCTGTGTTTTGGTGTCATCCCTGGGACAGCACAACAGTGCAGAAAATGATTTATAACCTCCCTACTTCAGCCACAAACTCAGTAACACTTGGAAAGGTCCCCTCAGCTGCAGAAGCAGTCAGCACCACTTCTCCCACCCAATTTCATCATTAAAACACAAAGAGCTCTGTAAAAAACTTCCTGAATTCTCTTTATTGTATTTATATTTATCCCAGCATGCTGGTACAGACTTTCCAGAATATTGCTGGGCAGAAGGAGAGAAGCTGAAAGCATCCAGTACCTGATAGCGGCATGAGGTCTGCCAGGGTAATGAGATGCTTCTAAGCCTCACGTTGCCTTTTACAGTCTACCTTGAATGCCTTGGTTCTCAGCTTCTCCATCTGTGCAGGTTATGGCATCATCACAACACAGCTTGAGTGCACATCAACTTGTTGGTCCCCCCAGCCCAAGTCTTTATGCAAAACCAAAGAGTTCCTTCTCACACGACATTAAGACTGGAAAGCACAACAGAATTGGGAAGAAAGGAAGAGGAGAGTCTACAGAAAGATCAGGGGCCGGTTCCTGAGGTGGGGGAAAAGGCACAGGGCCACTAGTGTCAAAAAGCACCAAGCCTGTCTGGTGAGTTGCAGAGTTATTTAACCCACCCAGTATAGAGGAAAAGAAAAACAATCTCCCTGTTATCAGCTGACTAGTCAGAAGAAAACAGCAGACAGCATTTGCTGTGGTACAGGAACAAGACGCTACCTTGTTCAGAGGGTGCCAGTGCCAGCAGGGTCTCTGCTGGCCCCTTCCCAGTAACTGGGAAGCAAAGATTGATTTGGGGCATTAGCCCATCAACAGAAATGCTGCTCACCTCGTTGTCCTTTTTCTCCCAGAGGTGAAAGGCAGCCATTTCTCCTCTCATTCACCTCCAGCTACCCAGCCTTTCTAGTTTTTGCTGTTTTCTATACATTCACCACAGAAACGACAAGCTGGAAAGCTCCCATTAAACGATGCCAACAAGAATTCTCCATTCACAGCTAATGCTTGGCTGCACACATTCTCTCTTATTTCCAAATGTTTTCAGTATGTTTCAGCTTCCCTTCATTAAACAAATTCATAATTATTTGCAGCACATCTAAAGAACTCATACAACAGGTTTGTGTTTCCAAATAGTCTCTTGGCTGCAAAAAATCATCATGACAGCACTAGAAAGAGGTTTATGTCAATCAGGAGGTAGAGCTCAAGAAGAAGAAACTAGAAGCCTTGCCATCATGATTTGAATCAGTGACTTCCACCAGGTAGCAATTTGGCTCTTTACAAACTCCGAAGTATTTCTTAGAGCATCATCCCCTCAGTTAACCGTCAAATTAGTCAGCAACCATGACAATGAATTTCATAATAAAAATGTGCAAAGTGGAGAGTCCTGGTACCTTAACTGAAAACTAGAACAGCCTAAAGGGTTTTTCTGGTCTAAAGAGACACTGTAATACAGCAAAGTATCTCTGTAACACTTCACACCAGTTACTGTTGTGGCTTTGCAAGGCTGTTTCCATTGCACTCTTCATTATCCTTTAGACTAAGCGAAGGCTTCACTGAGGAAAGTTACACAAATATTCATTTCTTTAGCTCAGCCCTAAACAGTCACAGAAAAGTTGTCAGGGCTTTTCAAAACGCTAACTCTTTCAGGCTCTTTCATGCATCCCACAGAGGTATCTAAGGAAGGGCATCTTTGTCACTTAAACTGTGCCGTGCTGGCTCTGCAGTGATCAACTCAAGCTAGTAGGACCCAGAACGCAATTACGAGACCAGAATGGCTCCTGAAGCACACATGGCGTCGGGGCTTCCAGCAATTATTTCTGTGATCCTTAAGACAGAGGTTGTTCAGGGACAGAACTGCTCCTTTAGGTAATTACATTCCCAGGGCTACACAGTGCCTGTCAAACTCTCCCTCCTCTACATCACAGGCCAGTTTTTGTTGATCATTATGAAATAAATATGTCATCCTGAAGGATGAAAATATAACAAGCTGTAGCTCATCTGAACCCAAATGTTACCAAGTCACCACTATAAAGAAACACAAAATGCTACTCTGTGACTGCATATGGGACACGAGTGACTTCCCTATCACACACAGAGGCCTTTATCAACTAGGATGCGCAATTAAGCTAACATTTGTCCAATGAAAGGTAAAAACTACTATCTGGGTGGTGTCACAGCTGCAGGCAGAGCAGTAAAGGCTCTAGAGCATCCTGAGTGATCAGTCCCACATGTGACATTCTCCACTAAGCTTTGTTCTGGCAACATTCCCACTATTCAAGGAAGGAAATGCAGTATTCTTTTTTTTTTCTGCGAGGCTGGATGTGAAGCTTGGAAAGCAGAAATGCTTTAACTATGTGGCAGGAGGATGGTAGTTCATAATTAATTTTCCACATCAACTGTTGGCCGCCCTCCTCTTCCTCTCTGCTAGGCTGCAAACTGCCAGTGAATACTTATCCAAAGAACAGACATGCCACAGAGAAAAAAGCATGATTGTTATTAGACAATACTATATAGTGTGTGCTAGCCAAAAATAAGGGGTAAGCTAGCCAAAAATAAGAGGTAAGCAAGCCTGGGTGCAGTGAGAGCAGTACCAGGGCAAAGGCAACCCTGCCTGAAGCTGCTTATCATGTAAGAGATGCAAAAATGAAGGGGATAGAAAAGCAGGATAGGGAGTGTGAGATGGACAGGAGAAGGCTGGAAGCAGATATGGAAACATGTTCGCAGAAGAAGATTTTGAGCCAGGTCATTTCAAAATATCTGTAGCCCAAAGAAACACACACCCTTTTCCACCCCAGTGGAAAGGTAACCCATGCCTGAGACGTGGCCCATGGGCTGCCATGCAGCAGCTCTGCAAAGGACAAGGGGCTCCAAACTGCTTCATCTTCTGAGAGAAAGCGTTCTCCCTTCAGAGTTAGCATTTTCCACTCCTCAGTGTCCAAATTTCTCAAAGATCAGAGTGCAAAGTAATTACAAGGAGGTTGCTGGTTCTCGCAGGAGAAAGGTCTCCTGAAGAAAATAAGCCACTACGTCATTATGCTCTCTGAAGCAACACAGCAAACATCAGAGCCCAGAAGGCAGAGCAAGAGCCTGACAGCCCAGGAACAAGCCCATTTGTATGACTTTGGGCAGACCCATTGACTTCTCAGTACTTCAAGAGTACAGGTAAAGGACTATTATATTACTGTACCATGATAGATATTTTAAGAATCTCATGTTAGTTTTGGAGTTTCTTATTTTATTTCAGAAATTCAACTCAGTTCTGCTGCTGATAGCTACTTTTTAATTCATTTCACATGAAGATATTTGTTATCAGAAATTGTGCTTTGATATGTGTCAGGTTGATGGATTCAATAAAAGCCCTGTCAGGAGAAGTTAAGTGAATAGGGTTGCAGAAGTGGTATCATCAAGGGAATTGATACATTAACAGCCAGTCTGCTGATCTTGCAACAAAACATGTAAACATAATAGCCATTTTATTTCCTCACCCTGGCAAAACAGTTCAGAGAAACATTAGAAAAGATTTGCATAAATGTTACTCATACAAACAAGCTCACCATGATCACTGATAAAAAACATATGTAAAAAGTGATCCTGCATGCTGTCCTGTTTTCCTTTTTGGTGTGCAAAATTCAGTCAAGAAGAACAAAGACTACTCAAAATAGAGCTTTAAATTTAACTTTGGGAATTCAAGCAGACATCCCATGACACTCCAACTGAACTTTTCCTTCAGTAGTGTAGGAGGACAATTTTACCGACACGTTTTCAGACACAGACAGTAGACCTGCACTCCTCATCAAGTCATTGAAAGTTGCAGTAAGGCCTTATTTTGACATTCAAATCCACAGCACATAAAATCAGTGTTTGTTTCTGATTTAATAAATGAAATTACATAAGAAGCAAGACAAATTTGAACTTTTTATCAGACCACATAATACAGGGAGTGAGAAAAGGACACCTGCCCACTGCTCTGCTATAGGTCAAGCAGGTCTTGAATATGCAAGCTCTCCGCTTCACCTCTATCAGACCACCACAGCTGCAATGCTACCCCTGCACTGCCCTGTAATGCAGAGAGATTTAGTTAACTTGAACTGACTTACAGAACATTTGGGAATGGTAAAAAATGTGATATTGACAGTCAACTTTTAAAGAAGAAGAATAATATTACAGCCTAAACAAAGCAAAGGGAAAAGTACCAAAGCAATTAATCTGAAACAGGTGAATTACATTGAGGATTTATGTCCATGTAATGAAGACAATTAATTGTTACGAGATCCATAAAACACATTAAATGAACAAGATTTTTTCCAATTCTACTTGCAAGATGAAATTTATTAACTATGTTTAATGGCTACTTAAAATTTTTCTCTTACGTATTTATTAAATGTGCTTTTTCAGCAGAATAGACCATTTTACTAACCAGATTCTAATAATCTAAAAAATGAGCAATTTAAGAAAAAAACCCTACTCTGCATGTTATCTACAGATCCATTTAAAATGATTCCTTACACAATAAGATTACCATCACAAGTGCATAAATGCTGCTAAAAGGTAATCTGCTTGTCTAACACGAGCACACAACATTCTGCTGCAAAGATAAATGAGTTCAGCTAACATTATTTGGACATATGTTGCCATTTCCAGCAGAGATATGGAGCAAACGTGGGTCCTGATGTCATTTTGTGTTACTGTAATCATTTAATTAAAAACCCCTCTACTTGGGAGAGCCGTACACATGGAAGAAACCAGCTTAGATCGGACCAGTGACCGCAAACGAATCCACATAAAAATCTTGTGCTTTGCCCTACAGACTCAGCTGCTCAGCCAAGGCTGTATTCATGTCTCCAGCTGGGGGTATCAGATACACCTTCTGCACTTGTGATTGCATGCAAATCGGAGACAGGCATTTATCTTAAAAGTGAGCTTGAAGTGACTCTGTTCTTTATTCACCATCTGTAAAATGGGGATAAGTAGCACTTCTGTCTTAAATGGTGTCATGGGAACAGATAAAGTTGATGGTAGTCAACTATTCTGGTAAGTTTGCATGAGCCCCCAAGATGAAGAGAAAGGGTAAAAAAGGGTCTCAGTTACTTGAATGAACAAGAGCAGTGTTGCCAACTCTTTAAACTTTAGCACAATATTCTCACAATCTGCAACGTTCTTCTTAAAGATCGAGTTTCCATAAATGTGAGCTTTCCTTTAATAAGAACCAAGTTTTTAGATCTGATGGTCACAAAGTCAAATGCAAAAAAACATAACCAAAGTTGAACCTAGACTTTAATGACTAAATAATAGTTTTGCATAAATCAGTTGTATAGAAAATGCTCTTTGTCCTCTGAAACTTTGAGATTCTGCAGTCCTGCACCACCTCTGCACTGGAGTACTACTCATCCTGCAGCTTGAGATGTGCACCTCAGACTGAGAATTGGACAGACTCAGGTGGGAAGGACGTGGGGAGCTCGTCTCATCATCCTGCCTAAGGCAGGGTCAGCACCACAGTCACACCAGCACCCAACTGCTCTGGTGTGGATCCTCAGACAACTTGTGGCACCCTGCGTACCCAGCAAAAACATACACACTCATTGCAAGGAAGATTTACACGCTTTCACCTAAAAATCTCACACAGAAACAGGGAATAAACAAATTGATGTGATTTCTACATTGGAATAGTGCAAAATATTTCTCTGCAAATGTCAAGAAGCCCACTTGATTATGAAATCTCTCTCCAACAGTCTTTCCCTTTAGGTATTATAATCACAAGAGCAGCAGCTTGGAAATAAACAAAAGTGAAGATGGTAACAAAAGCATGTGCAATGTTTAACAACCTCCACTTCTAGAAACCAGGTGCCACTGGAGCAGACAGAATGGAAAGCACTGCAGCGGTTTTAATGATGGGAACCTCTCCTCCCTGACAAGTGTTGTTTTCTTAAAATACCTGTACAAATTAACAGCATATGCTGTGATTGGAACAGACCTTTCTTGGCCCTCAAAAGTTAAGCACTTAATTTAAGTTATTTCCACCCAACTTTTTCTGCAATTGCTGCAGAGAGGCAGTCTCCAGACCAGCAGAGCTCTGCTGGAGCATAAGAGATTCAGCCTGTAATTTCCAGAGGCAACACTACCGGTGCAACCAGATCCAAAGCAGGAGGATGAATGCATACTCACCTGAATGACACATGATTTTTTTAGATACTTTAAAGAAAGTCTTGACTTTTTCCCCCCTCCCTCCACTAACACCAAGCACAGGTGTTATATTGCTGCTGTACTTTTCTCAACAAGACTATACTGCTCGTTCAGTCATATAAGAGAAGTCAATACCCATGTGTTAAATGAAAAAGGATAGCATCATCTGATACCATTCTACTGAAATCAGAGAACCAAAACTTTAATTTTTTTTTTTTTTTTTTTTTTTTTTTAGCCAGCAAACTTCGCCTTCACAGAAATAACTTGGCCTAGATAAAAGAAGTTATAGAATCAGAGGCTATATTACCCTAAATGATTCTATATAACAACCTTTGTCCACAATACATTCCTTAAGTCCTAGCCCTCAATTTCTTGTTAAAAGATAGTTGCATATTGCCTGGCTACAGTTACAGCATAACCATGGCAATGTTTGTGTGGATATGAGAACCTCCACACATGCAGAAATTGTAAGTGCTACACAACAAGCGGGACACACACGATTATGGAAGCAACTGGTATTATTTCTGTCCTTGGCAAACAACAGGAATATACAAAGCACAAAGGAAAGCATGGGTCATATTACAAATGGGCTACTTCAGCATTATTTAGTTTTCTTCATCTCTGACCATCTGAATTGCAGATGTTAGTGAAACACAAGTGGGATTTTCAACATGCGGATGCCTATCACTAAGTACACATCAACAGCAGCAAAACACAACCATTCGTGAGGATTTCATTCATTAAAGCATTTGATATATACATGTACCCCCTCATGCCCAAGACTTTAAAACAATTCACTCTTGATGAACGTTCTCCAAATTCAGGGAGGGCAAAGGTTATTTATGGAGTCAGTATGAGCATGGCACATATACAGCAACAAACATGAAGGCTGCTAATTTTCTATCTTCCCCATATCAGATATTCAGAAAAGAGCAAAAAGACAAGAGCAGGGGTAAAATTACATACCTTACCAAACCTGAATGTTGGACACAACTCGTTTCAGAGCAACATTTGGTGTGAAGGTAAGTTCCTCAGGTGACCACCAACTGCAGTTCCTTTCTGAGCACCCCAGAAGTTCCAGCTCTAACTTGTCTGTGTCCCTGAGGAAGATGCAATGTCCTCCAGTATTTCAGAGCCTCAGCTGAAAAAGATACTGTCCAGAAAAAGGACAGAGAAGAAAGTGTGGCATTAAATTCTAGGGTCAGCTGTCTGGCAGATTCAGAGCAAAGAATAAGACAACATCAGATAGGAATAAAACGTCAAGGCAGGACAAAGAGTCTGTGACAATCCATCATGCATGGCACCTTTGGAGGGCAATCTTTAAATTCAAGAACTGTGGTGCAAAGCTATTCTTGCTTAACAGTACTTTAATAGTGTCCCTACACCAGGAAATGAATGCCAGCCTAGCTGCTTTTTATTATAGTCCAATATCATAATAAGAATATAAGTAATACACTTCTCCATAGAGAATATTTTCATTCATTATAGCATTTCTGCAGAATAAAAGAACTTCCATATGAAAAGCAGAAACATCACCTCAGTCTTAATGCTTTGCACTGTTAAAATGGCTCTCACTCAAGGAACTCAAAGCTCCTAAAGAGGCAATAACATTACGACCTTACAGCTGATGGGTAGCAGTGACTGTCAGCCCAACATGCAGCAGCGAGTTCCCAAAGTTCAGTCTCCAAAGCAATTGTCAGAAACTGGTAAATGGCCCAAGCTTTTCTGGGAGGATGAGGGCTTGGCATTGCCACATTTTCTAGCGCATTCTCACTGCTTCCAAGAGGTCAGACCCTGGCACTGAACATGGACTTGGTGGCCTCACACCAGGCACCCAGGTGAGAAGACAGCAATGGGGATGACCACCTGGCAACAACACTGCCTGCAACCAAAAACCTTAGAGAAGCACTGAGAAGTTCAAATATTCATCGCTGTCATTGCATGAATCAACGTTAATCCCTGGCATATGGGAATATACTTGAAGGGCCACCCTCTCCCCACCTGGACAGCAGAGCCTGGAAAGAGAGACCAGGCAGAGCAGCACAAAGCAGGTGAGGACCAAGAAAAAAGTAGGATCTGACCTCCCTAGGATGCATGAATACACACTGGGTGGTTGTGTCCTTAAACCAGGCTCAAAGATGCTTTTCTAACATTAATTCAACACAGCAGCTGATAACATACTTTAACTTTGCCTAGAAATGCAAAAAGAGCAAAGAAAAAAAAAAAAAGATATGCAGACATATTTATTCCTTAGAGCTCTCCTACACAGGAGAAATCCTGTGACAGCTCAATATACCACAAAATCCCATTATAGCTTGTTGTGGTTTAACCCCTGCCAGCAACCAAGCCCCACACAGGCGCTTGCTCCCTCTCCACTGATGGGATGGGGGAGAGAATTAGAAGAGTAAAAGTGAGAAAACTCGTGGGTTGAGATAAAGACAGTTTAATAAGTAAAGCAAAAACTGTGCATGCAAGCAAAGCAAAACAAGGAATTCATTCCCCACTTCCCATGGGCAGGCAGGTGCTCAGCCACCTCCAGAACAGCCGGGCTCCATCACGTGTAATGGTGACTTGGGAAGACAAATGCCATCACTCTGAACATCCCCACTTCCTCCTCCTCCCCCCAGCTCTGTATGCTGAGCATGACGCCATATGGTCTGGGATGTCCCTGGGGTCAGCTGGGGTCAGCTGTCCTGGCTGTGTCCCCTCCCAACCCCTTGTGCACCCCCAGCCACTCGCTGCTGGGGTGGGGTGAGGAGCAGAAAAGGCCTTGAGTCTGTGAAAGCACAGCTCAGCAATAACTAAAACATCCCTGTGTTGTCAACACTGTTTGCAGTACAAATCCAAAACACAGACCCATACCAGCTACTATGAAAAAAACCTAACTCTATCCCAGCGAAAACCAGCATAAAAAATCCTGAGCCAATGAACAGGTTACAGCTATCTGGAAAACCCATTAGCTTCTGGACTTGCAAGAAGGAAGATTTCAGTAATAAGTGTGTAAAACTGCCCATACTGAAAGTTAGCATTATATTGCTCTTTTTTAAAAAATCTATATCTATAAATATTACCAAAAAAAAACAAAAAAAACAAACCAAACCCCAAAAGTCTAAGCATGGTCACACAGATCAGAATAACCAAATATATTCACTTTATTTAGCACTAATTACCTCACTGGACCTTGTACAAGTGGTTTATGTTACATACCACACCTCAAGGCTCTACAAGTGGAACGGTTTGTGAGATACTCACAACAGGAGTCAGGACGGCAGAGCCCAGCCCTGATACCTTGATACACATTTTCAGACCTTCTGCCTCTCGAACTCAGACATGAAGGACAAAAGTGGACCTTCACAGTTCCCATCCTCTTCTAGGCTAACCATGAAAAAATCAAACTGCCAACTGAAATGGCTGCTGAATGACTTATGGGTATAGAATTGGCTGATGCTGCAGTAGTTTGATCTGCAGGTAGCAGCAAGACCTAATTTTATTGCTTTTAAGGGATTTCTATCTCTGGAGACCACAGTTACAATTACTTTTTTCATTTTGGCTCATAAATTGTAATGCAAGATAGTCATGAAGAAAATCAGTGCTGCATTTTTGTGCATTAACTATAGCATCAGCTGAGTTGAGACGAAGAAGTAACAATAATAGGACTAGATCATCATTGTAAGCTGAGTGCAGGAGCCTGGCCTCAGGTTAGAAAAGATGTGGGTTTGAAATCTCCTATTTAGTACAGCTTGCCAATGCTCACTGGAAGCAAATCTCTTTGGTAAGTTGGCACATTGCCTTAAAATGCTGCTATGCATGCACATAGAGTTTCTGTACCGTCTGAATTCCTGCACTGCTGGGTGGATCATAAATTATAATACAGGCATTCCTAAATTAACATAGTTAAGTGGTATCAGATCAGGCTTCAAGTCACAAAAGCAGGCATATAGATGTTCTCAATCAGAAAGGCAGGCAAGACATTTTTCCAGTAAAAAGAGAGTATTTCCCTTGGAGGAGTCTCAGTCCTTTACTGATAGAAAGCATGAATTATACAAACTAACTATACACTTTAGATGTAACAAATCAGATCAAATATTAAATTTGAAGACACCACTTCTATCTTGAGATGTTCCCAGACCACAAATCAATGAAGGCTGGGAGACTCTCTCACAGGAAGCCTTGCCATACATTTGCCCTGTTCTCATACTTTTCTTTAGGCATCAGCTCCTGATCACTGTCAGGGTGAGGACAGGATCCAGCTGGACCCTTATCTGACCCAGCACAATCATCCTTACATTTCAGTGTCACGCAGTTTAATGTACAGTTTGATCCTTGTGGCTGGATATGACAATATTGGTGAGCATTTGCAACCTTAGATAGGGAAAAAAGAGGTATCTAGAAGCTGAATTACATATTTGCAAGCAAATATTACAGTATACTAGATATTCAAATTAGTATTAGTTTGTCTCACCAAAAATTAATTACAGTCTATCTAACTGCAATTGAAGAAATTAGTTAAGCATAGAAAAGATTAAATATTTAAAGAGTCTGGTGACTTTAAAATAATTGAGAACATATCTCCTTGCTTAAATATTAAATTTATTTTATTTTTACTACTAATGTGACCATTAAGAAATTGAAACTCTGTGTGTGTTTGCATCCATGCAGACAAATATGACACAGGTATATGTAACATGTTCATATATGGTCTCATAGCTTTTACATTTCTCTGTAACTAAACTTGGCTAAACATGTTTGACTAATGCAGAGGAGATCTACCGGTAGAGCCAAAAGAAAGGTTGTGAAAGAGGCAAGAAAAAACACATTTTTATTGCTAAGTATTTAACAAGGTCAACCTCCTCTGTAAGTGCAGGAAAAAAGATCACACACCAGCAGACTCTGAACACAGCAGGGGATTATACCAATTCATTAGCAGGTGTATCTTCTAATTATAGCCCTGGACATTAGTCTCCATAAAGCTGAGCAGGGAACAACTGCTGCATTTTGCCATATCCTCAGGATCAAGCTCATTGTTTTCTACTGAGCTTCTGGACAGCATGGCTTAATGCAATCCCACCCCACTAGCTTCAGCCAAAAGCAAGGGTATTCAGTTATCTCAGAGGGTGCTCCTGACTCCTCACAGCTCAAGTCCCGAGATAAGCTGGGTTCTACATTTTATAGGATTTGTTCCTCTGTTCCCACCATGTAAAGGAAGCTGTAGGATCAACAACTCATCCTATCAGCTCCATCTCTGGTAAAGATTTCACATTAATTTAGTGTAAAGGTGACACTAGTGAAGAAGGGAATAAAATGAGACTTTGAATCCCTCTTTCCAGAAGGCTAATGGTAAAAAATTGGTATCAATACAACTTTGGCACCTTTCCAACAATAACACTTAGAGCATTGCCCACAGCCGTGTACCAGACATACTTTATCATTCATGATGGCTCAGTACAAAACATAAATAAAACAGAAGTTGCCAGCACTACTGGTACTCAGCTGTTTTGAAGCTTTTTTTTTCCTTCCCTGCCAACAAAACAGATAGTGAAAGAGTAGAACTGCTATTCAAGTGAAAACATTCATGATTAGGAAATTTGGTGGAGGCTGGTGGTGTGATGGAATTCCTCGTGAAATTAACTCAATTAAAGAATGCAAGCAATAATAAAATGAAGAATACATTGACTGTGATGTTGATGAAAATCAGCACTGTTTTTTTGTCATCCTAGTGTAAACTAAGGGTATCCAGGAAAAGGAAGTAAAAGCAGTGGTTAACCATGCTTGTCATATGAACTATTCCCATGATAATACTATTAATGTTACATTACAAGGTTCAAGAGTAAGATTAACATCTTACCAGGTTAGAAAATGCTAAAACATTGCACAAGTCTTGCTGCTGTTACATGCAAGTAAGTAATTTCTGAAAATTAAAACCAAGAAACGCAGTGGAAAAACTCCCAGTTTGAAATAAAACATGCCTGCTGAAGAAAGGAGCTTACATTAACAAAGGCTGCTTCTCAAGTTCAAAAGCATTAAGTTGCAGGCTACTGTCTAGCTGCTAACACTGCTGAGTTCTTTTTATTATTATTACTCTTACTACTGCTACAGTCTGGTTACACTATAAAATAAGACCTCTTGGGTTCCCTAGATTCAGATGTTTACATCTGCCCTTGTACTGAAACTCTTTCATGAGATTATTGTTTCTTCTGTCAGTTCAATTGAAAGCAATGATAAAGTTATAGCAATGCATATGTTCTTGTCAAATAATGCTTTCAAAAGGTTGGAAATGCATTCCTCGAAAAAAAAGCAATGCTTAACTGACTTTCTGGATTTAGGAGACAATGAGCATCAAACAGCTTGCACTTCACTGGTCAGATCTTCAAAATAATTGAGTAACGAAATAAACCCGGTACTTCCAACAAGGAGGGGCTGGTGGGGAGTGTGAAGCTCAAGGGCAGCCTTGGCTGCAGTGACCATGAATTGGTGGAGTTCAAGATCCTTAGGACATCAAGGAGGGCGCACCAAGATCACTACTCTGGACTTCAGGAGAGCAGACTTTGGCCTCTTGAGGGACCTGCTTGGAAGAGTAGCATGGGATAAACCCGCGGAGGGAAGAGGGCCCAAGAAAGCTGGTTAAGATCCAAGGATCACCTCCTCCAGGTCCAGGAGCAATGCATCCTGACAAAGAGGAAGTCAGGTCAGAAGGTCAGGAGGCTGCATGGGTGAACAAGTTGCTCCTGGACAAGCTCAAACACAAAAAGGAAGCCTACAGAGGGTGGAGGCAATGACAGATACGGAAAAACTGTTTTAGCAGCCAGGAATGAAGTTAGGAAGGCCAAAGCCCTGATAGAATTAAATCTGGCCAGGGACATCAAGGGCAACATGAAAAGCTTCTATACATACTTTGGTGATAAAAGGAAGACTAAGGAAAATGTGGGCCCTCTCTGGTAGAAAAAGGGAGACTTGTGGGTATTTGTGGATGGAAAACTGACTGTGAGCCAGCAACATTCGCTCACAGCCCAGAAAGCCAACTGTGTCCTGGGCTGCATCCAGAGCAGTGTGGGCAGCAGGGCGAGGGAGGAGATTCTCCCCCTCTACTCCACTCTCGTGAGACCCCCCCCTGCAGTGCTGGGTCCAGCTTTGGTGTCTCCAACATCAGAAGGACATGGACCTGCTCGAGTGGGTCCAGAGGAGGCCACAAAGATGCTGGGGGGGCTGGAGCAGCTCCCCTGGGAGACCAGGCTGAGAGAGTTGGGGGTGTTCAGCCTGGAGAAGAGAAGGGTCCGGGGAGAACTTATAGTGTCATTCCAGTGTTTAAAGGGGGCTACAGGAAAGGTGGGGAGGGACTCTTTATCGGGGTGTGGTGATAGGGCAAGGGGTAATGATTTTAAACTGAAAGATTAGCTATAAGGAAGAAACTCTTACCTGTGAGGGCGGTGAACAGGTTGCCCAGAGCAGCTGTGGCTGCCCCACCCCTGGAAGGGTTCAAGGCCAGGTTGGACGGGGCTCTGAGCAACCTGGTCTAGAGGAAGGTGGCCCTGCCCATGGCAGGGGGGGTGGGAGTAGGTGATCTTTAAGGTCCCTTCCAACCCAAACCAGTCTATGATTCTATGATACCAGAGACAGCTATGTGATACAACCATTGCTGATATGACAATACCTAACTTGATTTCCTCTTATTCTAACTTAAAATGTGAATCTAACTAGAAAACAATGATGTCACTCATCTTAGTATCACAGTTAAACTGTAAGCCTTACTTTCACGTTGACTGTGGTATAACTGGTTCCATTAGGTCTATAGCAAATTTGAAGCATGTTTCTCCAGCCCAAAGTGCATTGTATCAGCATTAACTTGTTTCCCAGCTTACTAAATTGCTTCACTTCCAAGTTTAGGGTGGCAGAGTCCTTAATTCATTGGTAATGAAAAGCCTGTGCCTTTCTTTTCCCTTGTCTTCTTTCTTTATCCCCTTTTTCACAAAGCCAGAAAAAGACTTTTTGCAAAAGTTGGGACAGATTATTTCCTTTCTAGCCACCTCCCTCCTCCTGTGACTCACATAACCACACACCTCTGCCAGGGTGTTACCAGGCTGAGGGCTCCACTCAACAACTGCATCATCACAGAGGTGGGATGAGCTGTGAAAGCCCCAACCGACCCAAGGGAAAAAAAAATTGGCAATATACGCAACAATGCAGAATAAATCATATTAGCCAGGGAAAGACGTTATTTTTGGATCCATTCCAAGATAAACTCCTATGTGTGCAAACTTAGTGCACTAGGACTCTTCTGGGATATATTTTCTATATTCTATAATTCAGGTACATTCCAGGATGAAGAATGCTGCTTATTACTAGAAGGTTCAAATACATTTGGATCTCTTTACCACAGCTGATAGCACATAAATGGATCATATTATAGGATCAGGACATCAGAAAGCACAATCTTTTTATAAACATACTGTACTTCTCTTTCTCTGTATGAAAGGAATTAGCTTGACTACTATTAACTTTAATCTCATTTGAACTCGGTGCATTTGTGTTTTTCCACCCAAACCTGACTTCTCTGTACCTGCTTCAGACATGTTTTCACCTTCTTTTTGCCTTTTTTTAAGAAGAATATATATTTTTTTTGTTCAGGGACTCTCTCTTTTGAATCCTTCAGGTGAAATTTCCCAACAGTTCTGGCACTGGCCTCACTCTGCTCTCACTGGAGTCGGTAAGATTTATTACTGGCCTACATTAAGACTGGTCGTAAGAAAGAACTATTTTGCTGCCCTAATCTATCACTCTTCAGAGATACTCTGCTTTGTGTTACTGCCATTTCTAACCCATTTTCTGTTGGAAAATGAATAAGTAAATGCATATCTCCATCTACTGTTAAATGTCATTGCTAAGCAAACCTTTCATCCTTTGCTAAAGTTGCTTATCTCTAAAGTTACTTATTTAACTCTGTAACTTTATTGTTTATCTCTGTGGAACATATTGGGATAAGCTAGTATACCAAATGTTAGAGAAAATACAAGTATATTGGATTCTGTGGCACCTAGAGGACACACGGCTGTCAGTCAGTTGTCAATCTAGAATCTGAGCAGGGGTTTTCATTATAAATTCAGATTATTATTCTCAGTGTTTTGATTTAAAAGCCACACATAGCGTCAAACTCTGCTGCATTTCCTGAGAGTCTAAAATGTGATTCTCCTTTGATATTTCAAGCCAAGTTTAGTTATATTAGGTAAAACTATTGGTTTCAGTCACTTTTCAAACTTTGAAAAGTTTTCTCATATAAATTATTTGTATACAATGTGCTGTCACTCTGGAATTCCCACCCATTGCTGAAGTTTTACCCTGTTACAAGACAAGGGAAAGGCAGGAGTCAACCAAGTCCATGACACATAGGCAGCCTCAGTGCACAGATCTGATACATTAACCTGAAAAGTATATTGAATTCACTGACACTTGAAAAATACTAACCTAACTCCTGAAATGTAGCTTTTCCCATGCTGGATCATATATTTGAAGAAAAATAACCTCAACTTGAGCTGGAAACCAGCATTAAAGCATGGTAAATCTCTAGAGCCTTTAAGTGCTTTAATTTCAGCCACTAGTACAAAAATGACAGAGCCAGGAAGATACAGAGGAGGGCACACAGAAGACTGGCAGAGCATCAGGGAGGAGGCAACGGTGAATGGATGCCTGCACCAGCTCACGAGGACCGTAAAGACTGGGTGAGTGCACTGGAGAGCTGAGAAGAGGCCAGAGCAGACTTGGGGCTGCAGGATGGTATCAGAACTTTCAAGGAGAAATGTCAGGAGTTTGGAGAAAGTTGATGCAAGTTAAAAAGGAACATAAAGAAACAGAACCACATCTAAGCCCCAGAGGTTGGCCTTTTGGTACATAGCCACCAACACATTTGCAACTGCAAATCAAGATTCACTTAATGTCTTCTCCTCCTCCCAAGTGCACACACTGCTCCAGTCTATGCTTTCTGGACCAGGTCATCTAAACTTACAACCTGAACTACAGAAAACCTTAAATAATAAGTGCAAAGCAGTGAGCAATCCGACATTGACACAGAAAGCATCCCTGCCTCAGACTCCACATGAGAAATATTTTGAGTTCACCCATGTAAACACCTCCTGCTGTCTGTTCTCAGACAGAGGAGGTCAGATGGACTAACAAGTCACCAAACTATCTGAAATACTCTTGTTCACCCATAAAGTAAGGCAGTGTCACACTGCTTCAGCCGGTAAAGGCTGGCTTCCTCGACACACTGTAAATCCTAACAAATGGAGCAGAAATACAGCACTCGGCAGGCTGCACAGCACAGCCAGCCTGAACACCAAGTATGTGAACTGCCTTCAATCTCATTAGGTGCTCAGTAGTCTCAGAGCAATCTTTCGATTTGTGCTGAAAACCAAAGCAGCTGAAAGTAGACTATCAAATGTAAGGGAGTTTAGAATAACCTTGTTATGAAATACACTGAATTCTCTTCAGACACAGCTCTAGACTGCTGACTCTGTTTGAAGTCCATGATTAGTAGACCCCAGCCAGAAATACATCACTAAGCCCAGGTAGAGCTTGGAATGAGATGAAAAAGACTCATTTAGCCACTGTCAGCAAAGAAACCATACAATGCACCTGAATCCCATCTAAATCTAGATGTGGCCAAGGTATAATAATGAAATACTGATGAAAACTATTCATAACAGGGCAAAATTTGAGCCAGAAATTCACCTTATCACTGATAAAAATTTTTGTCTTCTACAGATGCACGTTGATATATAGTTAGCAGTGCTTACAAAATAACTGCCTGTGCCATCAGGTGGTTGGATCCCCTCTCTTCCACCCACAGTTCATCACTCCAGCAAGTAATTTGTGTTCAATTTTGGAAACATGATCACACAGAAATCATGCCTGAGAGTTTAGTGTGCTTTGCCTCTTTTTAAAGTCCCTGTAAAACCCTAAATAATATCATCAAAATCATACTGCTGTTCAGCATGTATTTAAGTCAGCACAAATTAATCTCAAGGGTAAATTCTTTTCAGTCCACTCACCCTCAAACATTTGGATACTGCAAAGAAGCCTACAGCTATCTATCTGCATAGCACGGCAAACATTTTGAACAACACTAAAATAAAGTTCATTGACCTGAATTTATCTCTGGTGTAACTTCACTGACTTCAGAGGGCTTTTGCCAGTGATAAATTTGCTCAGTTGGTTTTGGGACATGCAATGACTATGAAATCACAGCTTACAGAAATGTCTACGAACAGGTCTGGGTGTGGGCAAGCCTGTGCATCAAGAAACTCATTACAAATCTGCAAACCTTTGGCAGTCTGCAAAACACTGCTCTTAGAAACATTCTGAAGAGCCATAAATAGACTGCTCAACCCATAACGAATTATAAACTGTGAAGTCTGCAAGACTAGAAATGTCTATAGCTCTGGGTTTTCCGTGGGGACTTTCAGGACTTCTCTGACTAGGGACAAATTTTCAGGCTTCAGGTTTTCATGTGCGTGTGAGTGTGTGTGCATCTATAGGTGCGTGTTACAGTCATTTCTGGGTTCTTCCCCTTTCTAATGAAAAGTAGTATCTCTAAACGTCACAAACTGACACCATTCAAAGAAATGGAAACGCTCTGTGGAATTCCCAATTAAAAAATAAAAAAAAAAAAAAAAAAAAAAGAGAAAGGCCCAAGTTCATACAATCTGATGTCCCTGAAGCTTGTAAGTTTCAGAAGCCATGTGGTTTCAGACACTCCCTAACTGTCTCTCTCAAGCAAATTCAGAAATCTTGATGCAACCTCCTTGAACTCTTGAGCCAACCTGAAGTTATAGCCACATGCTCTCTCTTCTGGAACAGCTACTGAAAGGGCTGAATTTCACCAGCTTTGACCTGCATTCAGATTAGACAGAGTTATATATTCCTGCTAACTCATGTGTTCTTATCAAGAAAAGCATTACTGTTCTGATTGCTCACTAAGCTTAAAGGATGACATAGGAAGATGGCATACACACATCACAAAAAACATGAAGCAATAAGTAGATGGGGGAAAAACATATGATAAAATTCTCAGCTGGTATAAGTCAGCATGGAGTTTTTTTAAGTGAATGGCTACAGAGCAATTTTTATCTTTTCAGGTCCATATATTGCATTGTGGTTCTCCAATTAATCCAACAAAGAGATGTGACAACCACTACCCAGAGATAATCATTTTACAGTGGCGATTACAATTACACACAGGCAAATATCCCAGTGCCAGAGACTGATGGGAAGTATGCTCTTCCCTTTCTATTTCACTGTGGCATGACAACAAAAAGTAGTTAAAGTATATATTAATGGTTCTTCAAATAATATACTTGATTACATCTACTGCAGAATATTTTCCTTCATGTTTTTATAATGAATCTGACCATGAAAAACCAATTTATGCCTACAGTTCATATCATTATAAACTACTCATTTGATGTGGAAAACCTACAGTTTAATTGCTTGATTTAGATTTGGCTGGTAAAATGCGTACTGAAACATTACTCTTTTAATTATGTTAATTTATAACTGAAAAGCTAAATTTACAAAGGCAATAACATTAATTATTTATTTGCCCATTAAAGATGAATATTTATTACCAAGCTAATTGGCTTCATAAGTCTGCCAAAAAATTAAAAATGAGTTTATGAACTGATTTATACAGGAATGATCCTGCTGTATCTCTCAGCAGGTTGTGTGTGTTTAATGGATTGCTCAGATATACAAGTACATTTCTTTCATTTAGAGTCTGTTACATATAGTATTTACAAAAGATTTTTTTTTTCCCTTGATAAAGTTGTCAGTTGTGACTCCGAGCAAGCTCCTTTACCGTTCTGTACCCAAAATACTTTATGCAATGTGATGGACTTTCATTGGTCTTCATTTATGAAGATTGCATCTCGCCTGGTCATTTAAATGCTCACTGACTGTAGGAGTAAACTGGGTTAAATCAACCAAAACCAGAAACACAGTAGCTCAAAATAATCCAGTTCACAGCCAGAACAGCAGGACTCTTAAGCAACAACACCTAGGAGTGAGGAGTCTCCATCCTCACTAATATTTTAGCTTCATTTCCATATTCAAAGTAACTAATATATTCAATATTTATCTATGGATCCTCAAAATAATACAATTAAGTTACTAATGCTTACAGAACAATTTGAGTGTTACCTTAACACATGATGAAAGGCTAATTTTGTTTGCCATCTAGATGGAAATTCTTATTCCATTTGGCAATGTGTTTCAACTTCAGCACAAAGCAGATACTATCTCTTTCTGCTTATGTTCCTTAAATATGTGACTTTCCCAGAGGGCGACAGGATTACGAAAGAGCTGCAGCGGCATGGCCATCAGCATGAAGCAGAAGGGACTGCTGTGATCTTCATTTTTGCTCACGCTTCTGTGAAAGTCCTCTTTGACTGAGGCCTACTAATAATTGGTCTGCAGAGTGTACAAGAAAAACTGAATAAAAGATCCAACCCCGAGACAGTGCTCACAGAGACGGTAGCTATTATGTTCAATACTTATTTATGCAGGTGTCCTCAAAATAGGATGATTAGGTCTAGATTGCAGTCTAAACTTCCAACCATGGTGTAATTGTATTGCAAAGGAAGGACAGAAGTGTCCGAGGAAGAGAGGTAGTAGGTCAGTGGATTCAGCATCTTACATCAGAAGGAATGGGTCAAATCCCAGTTTAAAACTTTGCTGCCCTTATGTTTTTCCTTCAACTCCTCTGCTGCTGTCTGCAGCCCAGTGACAGAGCCATCAACATGGAACATGTGAACCTCTGTCTGGGGTAAAAATCATCTGGCTTCAACTATCAATACCTCACAGCGCCCAAGAGAATGGATTCAGGACATTGCTGATTTTTTATTATAAAACTGATAAAGGGGGTGAAAGAAATGCCAAACCCAAACTTTCTTAATTTAGAATCTGGGGTTTCTTTGTCCACGTTAGCTCCCTTCACAATAAAACAGACCTGAGTCAGGATCACAAGTCCATTCAACATTTGCCTTTTCTAAAATTCTGCAGGGCATTGATCCTTATGCCAACAGGGCAGACATGTTAGTATCTCTCAGTGCCTATTTTCTCTGAATAGAAGAGAAACAGCTCAGTATAACACAACACTGTATGGTTACAAGACACAGAACTGGCAAGAGCCAGCAGAATTTGTTAACATCCAAATCCAACCTGTGATATTGAAGACACACATTTTTTGACAGTTTAATTCAATGCCCCTCAAAATGACAACAGGTGATATTTTGGGTAAGTTAAATCAGGCTGAAATTAGAGCTATTCCATATACATATCCAAAAGAGCACAGGGGTGCTGTGGCAGGTTGCTGCAGGCAGCCCCGTGCCTCAAGCCGGACACGGTGCCGGTGGAAGCTGCCTTACCCTCAGTCTCTGCGTGCAGATTTCCACGTGGCCACTTGCACAGTTTCTCCTTATTCTCTTGCAAGAGCATATACTTTTCATCCTCTCTAGTAAAACCTGATCAAAAGGGTGCTGTCTTCACTGCAAGACTCCCCATTAATTTTTGGATTTAAATCAGAATTTCAGAGTTTGTCCTACTGCCTATTGTGCTCAGGGCTACAACAAACTTACACACATTAAATAGTCATGGAAGCAACCATATCTCTTGCCTTGCCTTATCATATATCTAGGAGTTTGGTGCAACACACTTCTCCGTGGGCTTTTACTGATAACCTGAACAGAACAGAAAGCAATCTATGTGGGAACATTCACTGAGATACAATGATGCCACTTTTTAAAGCTCTGCCTCAGAAATGTTTGACTTGTCTAAATCGCATCCACAGCTGCTTCTCCCAACAAAGCACAGCCCAATGAGATAATAGCAAGGAATCACTAAGCAGGGCAAATGAGAAAATTTTTCTACCTTTAAAAATGTGTTACTTAAAAAAAAGAAAATATAATTAGACCAAAAGTCAACATCTCAGAAATATTAATTATTCAAAAAGCAATTATGAGTGAAAGTCCATGCAGAACTCATTCATTTGTGCAATGCTTCATTGACATTTCAAAATTTTTTGAGAACTGTGTTAACTATAATTCAAGACACATTTCTTAGAACAAAAATTATTTCAAACTAAAACCAAAGCCTTTTGTTTAAAAAGCTACAAAAGAAACTAATTTTAACAAACTCCAGAAGTCTTGTGCTGTTCTGTTTTGGTTTCAGCCCAGTGCTTGCTGAACCTGCCCTCTCCTTCACTATTATTAAGGTATTAATGGTTTGGCACCAACTGGTGCCAACACATCAGACTGCCTGGCATGAAGCAGCAAACCTCGCAGATAAAGAACCGGTACGAGGCAGTGCTGGTAAACAAGGATAATTCTGCATGACAGACAACTACCAGAAGAGAGCAAACAGAAGATAATTATCAAGTATCCGGTATTTTCAGCAACAATCAACCAAAATGCCTTAGACATCAATTTCAAGCCACTTAATCCTCTTAATGACATGCTGTGGCATTTGTTTATGATTAGGGTTTCACTTTGTTTTCTGTAGAAGATTCCCCTCAGACTTCTGCATTCAATGTGCTTTGTAAATGGTTCTGTGAGTACACTGAGTATTAGGTTAGAGTTTAGTTATCACAGTGCTAAATTATTCCAGCTGAGTCATTATTAATTCTCCTAATTTTACTATCATTCACTATCATTACAACAATGCAGCACCCTATGGATACATTTATTACAAAGCATAAATCCAGCACTCATATAAAATGCTGGAATGCCTACCCTGCAACTTCATGCAAAAGCCTGAGAAATGTTTAAAAGTAATTATCTTTAAGACAACTTTTTAAAGGCTTACTTCTAGATTCCCATCCTGCACCCACCCATCACATTTTTGTATGATGTTAGGTAAGTTTTCTGTATGTGATACTTCACTGCAGTACAGGCTTATTGCCCAAGGCAAAACTCTTTCATAGTAAATACACTGGGGAAAGGGATGGTGGAGAGAGAGCAAAGAAGAGTATACTGCTGTATACAACAACTTCCATTAAGAGAAAGTATTTATAAAAATAGACATTTAAAAATATCTTAATGCATATTCCTCTCTCCCTTCAGAGAATTTATGCTACTGCATACATCTTTCTCCTAACACAAGCATATGTTTGATTGGGCCTCAATTCAGAAAAGCAATTCATTCTGGGAAGAGCTTTTAGCACCTGCCTAAAACCTGTCAGAGAAAAAGTTAAGCAGATGCTTCAGTGTTTTCCTAAATCAGGACCTTAACTGGATTTATGAGTGTATAAATCCTTCCACATCATGTATTCGCACATATAGATTTTGAAATTTTGTTTCCGTTATCAAGGTAACTCTCTACCTGTTTGCACACCTTTGAGTCTAGTATCAAGAGGCCATAACTGTTTTAAGCAGCTGCTTTGAAATAGTCCCAAATGTGCCAGTATTGTTTCCCCCAATGTCCCCGGGTTACCTCCCTTCTTCAGTAAAGTTGCAGCGTTTTCTGAGTACAGTAGGCCACAGATAAATGCTAGTAAAACTAGTGCTGGTTTTGTTGTTTCCCTCTAGGGTTGCCTACATCCTTTGTGAACACTGTGTCAGAGCAGCTTCTGTTGGCTGTCCATCGGTTTGGGGGTCCACAGTGACATCCCATGAGCTCTCCTGAAGCGATGGTCCCTATACAACAATTCCTTACTTTACATGTATGAAATTGGTTTTTCTTTTTAATGACTAGGTCTCATCCACACTTGAGAAATGTACTTTCTGGTCTGTCATCCTAGGAATTAATGAAAATTAAGGTAGATCCTTCTCACACCCCATGACCAAAACATCCAAGGACATTTGAGTTAAATATTAATGAACTGTCCTTCAAGATTTTGTTAAGGTCAGGTGTGTAGCCATTAGTAGCCATTGTGTGTAGCCACTGGCCACTGAATTCCTTGCTACCTGGAAACGTGAACCTCTGCTAAAAGCTTCTACTGATCCACAATCAGGAAGTTTGAATGCTACAAGTCTGAGCTCAGCTTTCTCTCATATGTGAGAACAGGGTTCTTAGGCAAGCATCAGACTCCTGGTGAAAGACAAAGTGCTTCTGCTTTCCTCTCTTTTGGATTAGTCACCTAATCAGAGAAGGAAATTAGATTAGTTTGGTCTTAATAAAGCATGTTAGATATTACTTGCTGCTCAAAGTTATGTGCAAGTTAAATAATTTGCTCTGTATCTTTTTGGGTATTTACAAACCTCGATTTCCCTTGTACCGTCCTCTGTGATGACAGGTACTAATGTCTGCCTTCCTCCAGACTTCTGACAATTGCCCTATCCTCCGTAAGCTTCTGAGAGTCATTGTAAATAATTCAGTGGGTACATTTCAGAAGGCCATGCTGACCCAAATATATCACACTTATCTAAATACTCCTTATCTTGTTCTTGCCTTTGCTCATAACCCCTTGTTACAGGGAACACTGTTATAGATCTGACACAATTATTAACCTTTGTGTGAAGAGCAGTGCAAAATAATGGCATTTGGTATTTCTGTCTTCTCTGCCTAGTCCATTTATTTGCCTCCTTTTCTTACTGATGGACTTTTGCCTTCCTCTTACTGGTAGTGCTTTGTAAGTCATTTCATAACCCTTTACAGCTGTAACTGACTTTGCTTCTCAGTCCTTCTGACGCTGGCCTGTGTGGCTGCACAACTGGTGTTCTTAGCCATACATCTTTTGCTTGACAAGTTTGTACCATGTCATATTAGCAAAAAGCTCCTTGTGTAGCCACGCTAGTTCCTTATGACATTTTCTTAGTAAGACTGATACTAGGTTTAGATGTACTGACTTCAGAAGGGGCATGGCTACAAATTTTGGATGCAGAGGAGCTCTGGAAGCCACAAGATGTCTCCCACGTGCACTGCTCCAGCACAGATGTGCCCTGCTATGCCAACATCTGCCTTCCCACCAAGCTGGATGGAATAGTACAGGAGGAAGGGTTGAACAAAAAGCCTCTCAATCTTTCACTCCTTACCCCTCTTCACCATATGCAGTGATTAGAAGGGACACAGCAAACATCCACATTTCCAGGCAATTACTCACTGTGTGACTAATCATAGGATAAGATGGAGGTCTCCTAGACCCACAGCCCCCATCTGCTCTACACACAGCCAACAACCTACCTCCACATATTGCTGAAGACTAAACGCTTCAGCTATACCAGCTTTAGGTAACTCTAGGCTGAATCTCAAGAACAGGTATGAGTTTGGTAGAAGCTTGCCAGCTTCCTTAGTCTTACTAAAATGCATCTTCTCAAATCATCACTTCAACCTCCTTCACAGAAGATTTTCATATTCAACAAAAATAGTCTAAAAATAACTGCTTTCTCTTCTTGGGCTGTAGTCACTTAACAGAGCCAAGAAATATCAATTTATTTCATGTTCAGCTAAACTGTTCGAAATGCAATAGGTTGCACTGATTAGCAAAGGTTTGGATTTACGTTTCAAATGGAATTCTGAGGAAACATGGAGAGATCATTTAATAAGAGAAACTTCAGAAGTGGACTGTATGGAGACATAAAAAAAATAATTACATGCATTAGTGCAGTGTGACTAGGTGGAAGGTTTGAATGTGCCCCTTTTTTTTTATTCTCCAAGCAAAGTATTAAAGAAATGGGTCACAAACTGGCAGGACTGAGTATCGCCTAGATCATTCTTGGATTTCGGAGGCCAGGCTACTGCTGCCCTCCACTTGAGGTACCCATATACACTGTGCAAAACACAGTACACAATGGGCACTAAGAATCGTGAATTCATCCCTCTAAAGCACTTCAGATGAAAGATGCAGAGAGATGGGACCCTCGTCTAGAAGAGCTCACAGAGAGGCTGGCGCAGTTCTGGCAGAGGGAAGTGGGGGCACACACGGGAAGCTACTCCCCCAAAATGATCTAGTTTTTGTGCAGTAGAGCCCCTAAATACCTCAGCTTTACAGCACTGCTTTAATTAACAAGTTTGCACAAAGGTATCTTCAACATGTAAGTGTGGGGTTTTCCCCATTCAACATTTTGCATCCCAGGTTATGTTCCAAACAAGCTCAAGAGCAAAATTCCTTTTTTAATTCAGTACCCACTGCCTAAACCCAGCCTGCTCAAGACACTTCAAAAAGAGGCTACGTGACATACCCTGTACTTTTGGCCATCAGAATATGTGTGTCCTAAGCTTCCTTCCTATGGCCCACTCATCAGTTATTTTCCTCATGAAAGTTATTTTCCTCACAGAGCACAATACGCTTCTAAAAATGTCCCACAACCAATTCCAATCAAAATGCCACCTGCCCTCCACCTATGCTATATTAATAGCTTCCCTCTTAAATATTCTGGTGGCATTTTTTCTTCAGTACCTTTTGGATTTTGTACACCTTGGTCACGACCCCTCTTAATCGCTTCTCTTCTAATGAATATAAACATAATTTTCTTAACCTCTCCTCCTAGTTTACAACCCCTGAGGCCCTTTGTCATCCTTGTTAATACTGTATCCATAATTAGGGTGTCTAAAAAGATCAAAAGGAATGAACAAGAAAGTGCCTACTTAATACAAATTGTTACATGAATAACCAACATGTCCCCCACCAGACTCACCTTTCCAATTCCAACCTGAGCACTCAGTGTCAGAGGGGAAGACAGCTGCTCATTTCTGCACATCAAGCGGTTTAGCCAGGACAGCCTTTGAAGCTGCAGGGTGCACCACTTCTCCCAAGTGCATTCTGCAGTATTCATCTGCCTGGTATTTCTGCTAGCTCATTAAAGCTCCCCATGCAGACACATGGGCTTATATTCTCCACAGAACTGAAAAGTCACACCTGCCCATGCTACATATCAAACTGCCCTCCATCTGTCCATGCACAGGCATGCATACAAGTTCATACATATACACACAGGTGGCAGACTATTCCCTGCACATACACACAGGTATGCATCCACACAGATGTAGGGATGTGTTTAATACTGCTGTCACCAAGGAAAGGGAACACTGACCACAACCCCTTTTAATACAAGAATTACAGATGAAGATAACACACCAACTGGCCCTCCAGTGCTCCCTGTGGCCAGCATTTGTTAGTTGTATAGATCCTTGAATACTCCACTGATAAGCAGTGTAGAAGTCTCCAAGGGATGAACGTGAAGTCACAAAAATGCCCAGGGCCTGGAAGATAAACACCTTACATAGGATATCTCTGTGTCCTTACAGATTATGCTATATGATATTTAGAATTTGGAATCTGCCATAGCAGATCAGACAAGTGCTCTGTTTAGACCAGAAACCTGAATCAGACAGTAGCAAAAGCAGATGCTTTGGGGATGGGTTTGAGAAACCCTTGCAAACAGTTATAGAACAACTAAACCGCCTGGGCTATTTTATTCCTTATCTTGATTCACCAGAGAGGTGTCAGATAACCTGAAAAGGAATAATTTCTCTACCTCTCTCAAGCATCTTCTTTTCAGTCCTTACCATTGTACAGTGGATGTTCTCACTGCTGTGAAATGATGTCCAACCCTTTGGACTCCAGCCCTTGAGCTTTTGTCCTTGGTGGCACCTTGGTACAGTTTGTCCTCCATCCTGAGCAACTCCACAGCTCCTCCCACCCCCACAAAATATGAAATCACAAGCTCATGACCAACGTGCCGCTCTTGTAACAGGTTCCTTGCAAAATTTGCTCACACATTAGTGAATCACTTCCAATCTGTTTTGCATAAGCAAATTTAAAGTATTTCATTATGGAAATGTATGCCAAAACATCTTCCCACAGAGCTGTCATGGTATGACGCAGTTACGTAGGGTCAAGACTGCAGTACATTTTACAGAACAGGGCTGTGACCCTTTTGTAGCAGGGTAACGATCTATGCAAGTATAAAAGGTGAAAATGCATTTATTTGTCCTTGGCATGCTTTGTAACTGCTTATTGTTACTCAGCAGGTATACCCAGTAGTAACAACTTGCAGAAGGAAACCGTGCTAAAACCGTAGCCCACGCCAAACTTACGACTCTGTTTTTCTTTGCCATTATTATCTATCAGAAGATGGTTACTATGAAACAGTATCTGCATATTTTATCATGCCTACATTTATGCTACAGGAGCAAATCAGCAGCTGAAAATAGCTTTGTACTCCTCCAAGAAATCTCACTGCCTTTACAAGATCTTAAGTTGGTAGTTCTTTATCAGCATCTTATTTATCTAGGCAATTCCCATGCTGCTGAGCTTCACCATTACTAAGGGTGGGCGACAAACTCTGCTGTTTAATACTACTGGCCTTTGCAAAGAAAATGAAGAAAACGCAGCTCCAGCTTTGAAGAGTGAGGACACTCAGCCACTTGTCTGGGTTAGTGCTGTAGGACGTAATGCACATTTACAACACTGCTATTTAGTGCCAAAATATCAACCTGTCAGCATAAACCAGGTCAAATCTGTAGCTTCCTTCCTCACAGGCAGACCTTCAGCCTTTGAGCAGCACCTGGTACATGGAAGAGAAGATAAACCAGAAACCATGTTTCCTCAAGCCTTTGACAGCCAACATTAGCTTTTTCTTTCCTCAAGAAATTCATGGTTACTAAGCTCATCACGCTGTTTTCTGCAGCTCTGAGAGCTCTCACCAAGCAGCCTGGCAAGGAAGACAAGAAGCGCCAGGAATTAATAGGCTTTTGGGGTCATGCATGTCACAACTTCCCTCCCCCAAAGCGGTGAGCCTGAACACCCATCTTGAGCTGCAGCCCTCACAGCTCTTCTGCTCAGGTTCAGGGAGGCAGAGCCCAGCAGCCCTCGTACAGCAACCAGAGAGCTGTGATTTCCAGGCTGTCTCTGGTATGACATGGACTCCAAGGGCTTCTGATTTCTGCTTCAGCTGTCCAGCAGCTGGTGACTGGGGCCTGGAGCTGCAGGGCAGGGGAAACACAGCTCATCCAGGAATCTCCAAGCTTGGCTTCAGCTACACTTTGAAACCTTAACAAAATGTCTCCGTTAAATCTGGTTTGTGGTTCTTTTGTTTTATTGGATTTTTAAACAGATTCTTCACTCCTCTCAGAAAAGGAACAAATTTCTCTTCCCCTCACCAACTAACTGCAAATTTTGACTTCAACTCTCTGTGGACAATTTTGAGTAGCTGCCATATAGCTACTTCTCATTTCAGTAGTCTGGATGAGATTTTCATATTGTTAGGAGCTTAAAATAATGATGAAGTTCATATTTCTTCTCCAGATATATGTTTTTATGCTGGCATAAGAGTTCTTCTGGTAATTTTACTCTCCTCCTGCAGATGCAAGTTACAGGAGCTCACACCTACTGCACATCTGCGATGTGGGCAACAGCAGTGGTAAAGCTCAGACTAGAGTGGACTTTTGCTAAGCTAGAGCAGATCCACTGCTTTTTGGCATATAAACTAAGCAAATAATTTCATGAGGGAATTGTTTTCACGATTTCTGAGCCACAAATAATGGGAAAAAAAAACAGTTCACAGAGTTCCTGGCTGAAATAAGGTAATAACATTCAGCAATGATCAACACATGCTTTAATTCTTGCCTTTAGGATATAACTGGTCAGGGAGACTCTACATACAGGTGTAACTGGGCAATTACATAACAACAAAGATCTATAAATATTATTAAAAGTCCATTTGATAGAAGCAAATTGCAAAGTACAGGCTTGTGAATGCAAAGCCATCAAAAAAAAAAAAAAAAGTAAGAACTTCTTTTCTTTTAGACTTGGCTGCTGGTTAAAAAAAGAAAAAGGAAAAAAATAGCTTATTTCCTCTTACTGGTGAAGGTGCTTGGCTTGACAGCCTTGAAGAGTGATCTATTTATTCAAAGTAATGCTGGCAGCAATGGTACACATTTCTTCCAATGTGCCCAACCCTGTAACTATTTTCAGTTCCATCAGTAAGCTAAAGGTTAAAGCTATTTATTTAAACCCACACCCACATGCCATTTAAATTGACCCAAATTATTGTCTGAGTTGTAACCTCTCTGTATTAAAGTCCCCTCAGGGGCTGCATCTTCATTTCAGGCTCAGAAAATTCCTCCCTTGCCAGATAAAAGCAGGGTAAGGAGCATCTCCTAATAGAAATGGAGAAGGAAAGTGGGTAGGAGGAGATCATCTTCAAAGAATGCCTCCTGGTGTTGTGGATACTGCAGAAAACTTCAGTTTTATTAGACAAATATCTAGAGAGGTTAGCTCCAGTCAAAGTACATGTAGATCTCATTGTCACTCCTGTTTTATGTATTCCTTAAAAAAAAAAAAAAAAAAACAAACACGAAAAACAATAAGAAAAACACTGTGTTCTGCCTGCCTTTGGTGATGCAGCTGGAATGAAATCCATCAAAAGACCCCAAAATGGAAAAGGAAAGGTGGTCCCACACAGTCAGCCCACTATGGAAATAATCCTTTGCAAACAGCCCTCTCTGTGCCAGAGGACCAGGAGGACTGAGGAGGAACAGGAGCCTTTTACAGTCATGCACCAGTTAACATGAGCAAAGTGCCATCCCAGGAGTGAAATTACTCTGTAGGCTGATAAAAGGCAAAGGAAAAGCAGCATCTGGCCTACAATATTTAGCCTTTTCTACACAGTTTAATGCTGTGTGAAGCATGGTAAAAGCAAAGCTTCCTCAGCCCCAGGAAGACAGCTGGCAATGAAACGCAGCAGGGACACCATATGATGGAAGGCTCCTAATTACAAAATCTCTGTCTTGCCTGTCAGAGCAACCACACAGTAGTACAGGGTAGCTCACAGAGGAGTTAGGGAAAATAAAGCAGAGATGAGACTTGAAATCCATCTCCAGATGAAAACTTCTCATGCCTTTGAGTACAGCTGGCTGTTGGATCTAGCTTCAGCCCAAAAAGATGTGGTTCAGCAAGGTTGACATGTCTCCAAAGTATAGGGCTTGCCCAACTTTGGCTTCTGATGAGGAGCCAGCCATATAAAGAGATATTCAGTGGAGAATTTCAGCACTAACAGACCACAGACACCCAATTCCATCAGCATGAGTGATAATCCCCGGACACCAAGATTCATTCACACCAACATAAAGCACAAGAATGTGAAGAAGAAACCAAACAAACAACAAAAAACAACCTACCAAAAAAACCCAAACAAACAAACAAAAAAAAAAAACCACAGAAAACACCAAAACACCCCAAAAAAAAACCCAAACCAAACCAGTAACCCAGGAGATTTGAATTTCATTTGATGTTTGCTAGACACATAAAAGGAAAAGAAGGACTTTCTCTTTCAAACTATATGGAGTACCTCATTACATACTGATACTGTTAATTGCTATTCAAGTGCCCAGAGGCAAAGACACAGCACACTTTTAACAAGCTGAAAAATATTGTTAAAATACATCAATATTATAGAGACGAAGGCAAATCCTGCCAATACCGTGAAAGTAAGCGTGCAGAGAACCAAGGGAGGTGACTCCATGCTGATGGACAGACTGGTACTAGTATCCGCTAAAGCTGATTTAAAACCCACTACCTTTATGCTATACTTCAGTCACCACTGTGACTACACAAACCTTCTGAGTCTCCTAATAGCAGCATTTCACTGAGATCATTGCAGTGACATGAAGGGCCACATGTCAATGAACTTCTAAATCTGGACTTTCCCTCCTCCCCTCTTCCTTGGTCGCTGAAGCTCTGCTATATTAGTGCCTCAGCACCACCCAAATTAAAAGGGCACCACCATCTGCTAGGAAAGAATCAAGCAGTGAATATTTTCAGCTGTACTGCCAGCATGCTTCTGCAGTACCGTGAGGGGAAAAAAAGTAAATGGGAAAGCTGGCTGAACTCTACAGTAAATATAATTAAGCTCCTGCTAAACCATACAACTTTTGCTAAATTTAAAGCACAAACAACAAAACTGTTTTATCAGCTTTACACTGAGTAAGAAAGGGATAAAGAATTATATTTTTATAATTCAGTATGAAGCAACCCCAGCCCTGCAGAATCAGCATCATCTGGGCCGTGCATGGGTGGCAGAGCTGGATACCTAATTTTTGAGACAACGGTAGACAGGTATTTAAAGCTATTGCTCAAAGGGCTTAAATAATGAGTTGTAAATTAATTCATTATCATTTGCTGTATAGCTGATGAAAACCAAGTCAGATCTCACATGCCATGCAAGTTTTGGTCAAATCTGACAGGTGATGCTTTTGGCAAAGAGATAGAAGCACCTAATGCCAGAGTCTTAATTTGTGACCATGCTTCAGTTCCAACAAGCATTTGTTTCCTGCAAGAGTAAAGTTTCCATGAATTGGGGGTAAAGTTGACCAATCTTGGTTAAAGTTCCAAAGTTAACAAGTATGTGCCTAGAAGAAAGCCTGACAAAACCTCCTGGTCAGGAGCTTTGATATATATGTTTCTTAATTATGCTAGAGCATTATAAGACCCAAACACCTCCAACTAAAACGAAGTAAAATCAGTGCTGCTGTTTTTAGAAGAGCAAACAATAATCAGGAAGAACTGTTAAAAAATAGTAACATAATGTACTAGTAAACACAAAAGAAGTCTGTCAGGAAAGTATGTAGATTTTAATTTCAAAGAAGAAAAATGGTCACAGAAATTCTCAAATAGTAAACCAAGACTGATAAGCATTAACTCTCCACAAAATTAAATTACGTTTGAAAAAAAAAAAAAAAAAAAAAAAAGAATAAAAAAGCAGGAGCAATGAGCTCTGATAGGAAAAATGACTGAATTAACATATCAAAAGAAGGAGATAGGAGAGTAATCCAGAGGGTAATACAAAAGAAAAGTTTAAGGGACACCTTGGGATAAGTTTTCTTTTGAGTACTGCACTTCCTAAAATAATAGGAGGGTTATCTAAACACGCCCATCATGCATCACAATTACTGTACTACACTTTCACTTACAGAAAATTCATTACATAAGTGGAGAGTAAGTGCTCCTGTGGAACAGGCCTAATTAAGAAGCTCTCACTATGTGTGGAATTAGTGTCAGGAACACAGGAGCCAAGTCTGTATTTCAGACCCTGGGTGTGCACCCAGGCCACACATGATTCTCCAGGTGTAGATTGAAATCTTCACAGCTAGTGTATCTTTTTAAGCTAAAAATGGTTTCATTGTCCTACATCTCATGTCTTCCCACCCCCTTTCCCCAGAATGTGCCTGCCTCTGACATCAGATGCAGCAGCTGCAAGATCACCAACTGTTACATCACATGCAACCAGCAATATTTCATTTTCCATATATGCTAGAGCAAAAGCATTGCAGGCCACTAAAATAGCATTAAAAAGCCTAGAACTTGAAGACGATTAATCAACCATCACTTTGCAATCTTTTCTGTTGCGTGATGCAGGTGCATTTCCTTTGTGCAGATGAACCTGCTTTATTTAGCAATTTACATCACAATGAATGCTTAAGGAATAATTTAATTTTTGAGAAGACGTAGAAGAAGGGGCACCAGCTGAAGAGATGTCCAGTTTCTATAAAGCAAGAGACCACAACTGGCTGTACAAGATCAAAGGGTTGTGCATGCTCTGCACTCCAAAACCACACCAAAGAGGCTCCCTTGTTATTTTTTTGACTGTGCTGGAAATGTAGCAATTGCACTGTTTACAAAGAAATATATACACAGTCTGTTGCCTGAGGGACTCCTTGGGCAAGGTCTTTGAGAAGGATAATCCTGCTCCCTCTCCCAAAACCATCCATATATTATCACAATGCGGTATGACCTTGGCACATGCTTTTATTTTTGGAGATTTAAGATCTGGAAATATTTTAGCCTATTTATTTTTTTGTGGCTTTTTTTGTTGTTGCTGTTGTTGTTTGTTTGTTTGTTTTTTAACTTTAATGGAGTTAATTTTGCCTCAAGCTGCTCTCCTTTCCCAGCCCAGCTCTGTGACTGATGCACTTCGGAGATGCAGTGGTGAATCCAGGGTGGCTGCCCTTGCCTGAGCTGTACTGTATCTGAATGGGATAACTCAACACGAGTAGCAGCAGACACTAATTTCTGAACTTGCTTCTCCAACATATGTGACAGATGATACAGATATTTCTAGATGACTGATCTACATCCAATAATCAAATACATGGCAGATATGATCTTTAGATGAAATTCAGTCTGGAAGTTTAAATGGAAAAGGAAATCATATAATTAAAACCCTGCCCTTAGTAATACATTTTTTAAAGTGTCAAATCTATAAAAACCTCAGGCAGAAACATAAAGTGCAGCTGAAAGAGATTAATTGAAAACCAAATTAATATTTTAATTCTGTCAACACAGAAAAAAAAGTCTCTAAATGAAATGAAGTTCAGAATGAGTACCAAGCACAGTGATTTATTGCCTTTTCTCGATAATTTAAATTACTGTTTCTTTAATGTTCACTAAACTCCTTCTGTAGAGTTTCAGCCTGTTTCTTACAAAAAAAAAAAAAAAAAAAACCAGCTTGCACTTTCAGTGCTTTCTGTAGCACTTCAGAAAAGGAACATTCAACTGAGAAAAAGCCAGTGGTTTTCCAGTAGCCATGTCAAAAATCAGTTAGGACCAGAGGTGGGATTAATAAAGCTTTCTCCAACTCTGTGGCTGTGCACTTACTCTCTAAGCAGTATGAATGGGCTTGTTTGCCATACAGTCTCCATGAAGAATAAGTTTCAAAGAGTGAAACTAAAGATACTTATGTACCTGCAATGTAGCACAATGCTTTCAAAGCCAGATCAGCTGGTCAGGGAAATAGTTTAGCTACACACACTTTAAATGACTTCTCCAGTTTTTACCTTATAAGGTGCTTCCCTTTAACATTTCCTCTCAAAAAGCAGTAAAAATAAATCAATCAATCATGAGCATTGACTGCTTCAAAGAGTCTACGGCAATCACTGAACAATAGGTTGCCAAAATTGTAGTCTTAATTAAGTGAAGATCATTAAATTAAGTTTAATACAATTAGGTGATGTATCATATTTATATGAATTGATCAAAAGCACAGTTAGCAGACATGCACAGATCCATATTTAATAATATAATTTTAATATTCATTTGACACTTATCATACAACTGCTTTTATTAAATGTATATGATGATTACCATGGCACTGTCAAGCCTTTCCAGCATTTTGTCATCAAACGAAAATATACAGATGCTATTCCTACCATCAAATATCTACTCTTTGATATAAATACACTAGCACACAAAGCACTCTGAATAGCAACATTTCATGACAAGGGGATAGGAGAGTCATTCTTTCAAAATAACATAGCTGTCAGCTGTGACTTCCATGTTTAGGGGTAATCACAGGAACACAAAACTAGAGCAGGCTGAGCGTGGCCCCTGTAAAGCAGTGATGCTCAGTCATACCAGAACAACTGCTGCATCTCCCCATTTCCCAACCACACAACGCTCCCAACAGCAAATTGGTAATTAGTACCAAGGACCTGTGCCTGAACTAGAAAGGGCCCCACGAGGAAAACACACGAGCAGAAGAAAGCAAGAAGTTGGACAAAAATGCCCAGATGATCCCAGAAGGACAGTGGGTCCTATACAGAAAAAGAAAACAAAAAGAAAACTGAAAACAGTTCTTGCCTCTAATCTAGAGAAAAATTTCTTCCACACCTCAAACCGTGCAAGTAAATTAATTCTGGTTAATCTCTTGGCTGTTTTTACAACAGTGCCTTTGCCAGGCAGCTGAGATTTCCAGTAGAACCAGGAGTGGTTCCAAATACCACACAACATCTTTCCACGAGCTCTCGTTAAAATTTTGATGCTTTTAAATAAGGTTAAAGGGCGGAGAATGAAAATTGTGCATTAATATGAGCAAACCAGCAACAGTCCCAAGGCACCACAGAATATATGACCAACAAAATGGCAATTCCAGAAGGCACTAAAAGGCATCCAGAGTCTTAATGGCCAGTTACGAGCTTGATTTAGCTAATTAGAGTCAGATATCTTATTACACAGACAGGTCAAAACCCTTCATCCCCAATATCATCTGCAACGTGTTACACATGCCTTTTATAGAATATTATTTATCCCCATCTTTAAAATAATATGCAAAAATACAAGTCTTTCATGGACTTGCCTTTACAAATTAGAAAGCTTTTCTGAACATCATGCTTGAGATAAAATGTAGGTTCTATCTGGTGAAAAACGTCAGTGCAAGATAATGAAGCATTCCCATACAAAGGAAAACCAATTTTCATGACTTTAGCAAGGGTTTTATTGAACAGAAGCTTTCATAGACTCATGCTGTTGTTCTACATAAAAATAATTTCTATTCCATCTGCAAATCTCAGGTCTTAGCCTCAGTGTAACAATTGCATCTGCCACTCTATTAATTTTATTTGGAGATGCGGTGTATTTAGAAAACTACTTAATAATTCAGTATTTTCTCTTAGCCAACATACAACATTCCTTTCCAGAAATGATCAACATTGTGGGATTCATTCTGATACGCTTACTCATGCAGAACTGCATTACAAGAATATGGGAATAAGATGAACAAAAATAGCCACTCTGCACTTCCTAAAGCAGGAATTTCATTTTATCTGTCATTGGCTTGAAAGTTATACTCGAATTCACTGAAAATTTTAAGAATCCCTTAAGGGCCAGATCTCAGCTCATGTTAATTATGTCACCACACTGAAGGCAATGAATCTGTATGGATTTCTACTACCTAGGAACTGCAGGAGCAGGAACTTCAGCAAGAAGCAAGTGTGTGTCTCTGAAGGCAGCATTTAAATCTTGTAAGGAAATGAAGCATCTTTCATGTCAAAGTCCCAGAAGAGCAGTACTGGAGCGGTTTCCTCTGCTCAAGCTGCCTGAGAAGAATCAACCACACATACGTGCTTCTGTCCCTCCGAGGTGACCTGCTGAGCTCGCAAAGCAATGGCTGGCTTCAGTTAACTAAATACAAGATGATAACTAGTTAAGAAGTGGGGTCTTTAAGTAATAGCAAAACAGAAAAAAATGAATTTGGGGCTTTACTGAAATCTTCACGTGTCCCATGCTTCAGCTCCTCCCCTTTGTCTGTTCCTTATTAACTTTCAGTCATGTCTCAATTCAGACACTCATTCATATGTTCTCCAAATAGTTGATTTGTTTGGATACCCGTGCAAATTGTTTCCATACCTCAAACAGATGCATAATTATGCCACAAACCAGGATTTGAGAAGAAATACCACAGCAGCATCCCGGGACTTGCTAACTAAACAATAACTGACTCCATTTGCATCCAGCCCGTGAGAGCTGTGTGCCTAGGCGCACGTCCTGCCGGCTCTGCTGCCTGGCTCACAGCCGCTCGCCGGTCAGCGGCTCCCATGCCCAGGCACTACTGGGCTTTGACCTACCAACCAGCTTGGGCGCACGCTTTATTTTCAGGATGTGAATCGTTTCAAAGCTTGTATTACAGACCTGATCTTCAGTATTAACAGCTGTTCTTTAATACCAATTAAAACAAAACAGCAAAAAAATATCAGCTTGGTTTAGAGTCGGAGAAACAACCCAGCAACTGGATTTTGCGTTTGGCACGCGCTCCGCTGTGCCTCTCTCAAGCAGCGCTCGGTGTTCGCCTGGCAGCCGGCTCCACCACCCGTATCCCACAGCAGCAGCAGGACAAGCTATTGGTATTCAAAGCATACCTCAGTTAAGACTACCACCATATGCTGACAAAATATCTCATATTAGATCCTACGACAGCTGCTTCGCTACCACCGTACATGACATAAGGTGAGAGCAAAAGGAAATTATAGGGAGGAGGAGAATTAAGAAAACCGAACGACTTGGCTCAGGCGTCAATCATTTGTATTATCCTGCTTGGGCACGGGGAAACTGTGCAGAAAGCTGGACACTGCTTTCAAAAATTGCCTTTGATGCACAGATTTACTTCGAGATCCTTTAAGGAAAAATTATTTCTAATTTAAGTCATTAATAATGGCTATTCAGAACCGTCAGGGGAAATACAAAGCACCCTACCACTTCATAAGAATAACGCAGTAATCTGGAAATATTACAGCAATATTTCACTTCACTTTTGTTCTAAACAAAAAGAGGGAAATAAAAATTAAGTATCATATTAAGCAAAAATGCTATTTCATTCCAGATTTCTGAGGGGCATCCATTTTAGAGTACAGTGCATTGAGACATCTCATTATTTAAAAAACAAAACAAAAAAAAAATAGCTGTGAAAGAATATTAATTTTCTCAGTGAAATTTCATCTCACTTTACAGCTTTTCTAGCTTCATTAGAAACCTCTTAGTGAAGTGTGAATTGCCAGTCACTGTCCTTCTGCAAACTGCACAATAATATCAACCACCAATCCATTAGAAAGGGAAAGGGAAGACAGGAAAAGTGTCACTAGCAAAATAGCTTTAAGTGTTTAAATTGTTGTTTTCATGTAGTTCGAAAAGCTGACTGCTTTCTCTGCCATTGTCACCTTATAGGATAGTGCCCTGCAGATAAAATTACAATGTGAATGCATTGCTAAACTGGTAGGTGAAAACTATTACATGCACGATCTTTGCACAAAGAAAACCTACTCTACTTAGAATTATTTGTTTTAAAAGATGATTCTATTTATATACAAATATTTTCACAGCATTGAACAGCACCATGTTGATCTCTTCTTGCATGGAGTAAATTATATTTTAAAAATAGAACTATTCTACTACTATCAACTATTTTCAAGAATATATATTACAAAAATACCCCATGCATTGGGAACATAAAGACTAAAAGACACTTCATTGGGTGTTTATATCCTATTTATGCAATGCAATGGAGATTTAAAACAGTTCCATAAACCCTTGGAGCTAGTTGGCCTAGAAAAACTATATTGATATTAAAAATATATTTATGATCACAAATATTTTCCTAACCCTAAATTAAGCAGCCTTGAATTACCTTGTATTTACCTGTGGGCAGAAACTATGGATTAACTGTGATACAGCAGCTTGTTATCCCAGAGCCCACACATACATGCTTACCCCAGAGTAGCTTAGACTTAAGAGGTGAATCAATAGGGTAGATCTCTAAGATGTGATCCCTAAAGAACGGGAAAAGGTCTTCCTAGATTAAAGCAATATAGTTAATATTCTCATGGCATAGCTACTAATTTCTCACACATCTTATGCCTGCCAGGGAGGAAAGATCCTTATGTGGCATGGGCAACAACACTTGAAAAATTCCCCTGGGGATCGAGCAAGCACCAGTTACTTTAGGTGAGACTCAGTTATACAACACCCATTTTTTCTCAACTGAAATGCTGGAATTTTTATCTCACCTTGCTTTTCCTTGCCCCAGTGACTTTTAAATAAAACAGTACTGAAAACACAGTATGGTCAACACTTTTCCTTGACCATAAGTCCATTTTTTTTCTAGTCAGTCCAATTTCTAACATCCATTTGCAAAACAACTTTAAATCGTTGTTAAGAAAAACAGTAGTTAGAAATACTGGGAAGCAGGAAGGAGAGGGAAAGTGTCATTGCAATTGTAACTAATAAAAATTAACTAACTAGGCTTACATTTAGCAAACATGTTCACTATACCCTGTTTAATACACGTAGCCCATACTTCACATCCACCTAGTGTTGTTAGGGGACCAGATACCCCATCATGAGGCACGATTAAGGCTGGTTATCTTCACCTCTTCCATTCACTTTACAAAAAGGGGGGAAAGAAGAGGGAAAAAAAAAAAAAAAAAAAAAAACAAACAAACAACTCAAGGGGTATTCTCACAGAAATAAGCATCTGCCACCATGTACCAGACCATCACTGGAGGCACTTCCAGGGGAAAGCAGCTCTGTGAAATGGATCTGCCCTGGCTCATGCCACTGCCCCAGGAGGCTGAGGTGAGGAATTCAAACATGAATGAAGTGTTTTCCTTGCACTGTCCAGTGTAACTCTTCAACACGCCTGGCTAGTGTTACAAAATTGCCTGCTTCAGCACAACACTTGCCAGAAATTACTAATGCTCAGATTTCTCAGGGAGAAAGATTGGCTCCTCTGCCCTACTGAGATGGCTGGTAGAGGAACAAGTGGGCTACACAAGGCAGTTGGCACACTCCAGTGCTTTATTTTACCCTGAGATAAACTAGGTAGAGATGAAGAAGGTGCTTTATTCTGCTTCACTTGCCTTATGCAGGAACAATTTAGGCAGGTGAGGGGGCAGTGATTTTGACCTTGCTGTGTGGGTATGAACTTGCTACATGCAAATTTCTGCTCCTCCTGGTTACCCCAGCTCCTGCCAGCATGTTACCACCTCACTCTCTGAAGAGTCTTATTCAGCCCCATTAACGTAGCATCCATAAACACCTCATCATCCTTAACAGACTTATACTCACAAATCCCTGGGAGGTAGAGAATCACGCGAGTCATGGTTATGTCATTTTTGCAGATAGCTCTTATGTGCCACACTTTCCCAGGCATCTCACCCAAGTCACACGTCAATACTGGGAAGGGCCAGGGGATGGAATGAGGACTGGTACTGACCTCACCGAGATGCGGCCGCATCCCCTCACCAAACACCCTATCCTCAGCAAGAATAACCTGCTCTTTTCCCTTAATTCCTACTGCAGCTTTTCACCATCTTGTGTATTAACTAAAACACCAGACAATATTATCTACCTACATCTCATTAAACATTTGGGAGCTTAATTGCAGTGAACTTCTGAAAATGGCAGATTCAGAACAGCCCGTACTCAACTCTGCAGACTGAACTCCAGGTTGCTGTTGGCCTTCGGCTGATAAACAACCAGTAAAACAGAATTAAACAGCAGATCTTCAGCCAATACACCAGCCAGTCAAAGACAAGCCTAGAGGAAGAATTTCCAAGAAGCATCTTTGCTCCCTGTCCTGCTCAGGATGCGTGCGCAGGGAAGGGATTATCTTTAATTCCTTTTCTATGCCCATTTGGCTCAAGGTGTGATGCTACGAGCACCATGTTTCCCTCATCTCCGGTTCCCCAGTAAAGGAACTACTGTGTGTGCATGTGTGGCTTTACTTGGTGTTACCTGAAGTCCACTTGTGCACCTCAGGATGCTCAAAGGAGGAAAGTGGGTTATACTTATTTATTTAATCATTAAATAAATTTATTTCATAATTAAAACAAGTTATTTATTACAGGGATATGTGGCAATAAAGAGGGGAGGAAATCCACAGCTATTTGGGGGTGGTGGACCACAAGCACCTGTATGATCCCAGAATTATATGCTGGTAATGGTCAAGGCAGACAGCGATGCTGCATGCAGAAATGTTTTGGCTAGAAAGCCAAGCTTGCATTAAGGAAGAAAACAGGGGTAGGTGCATGCAGCTTCCTTCCATGCCTGTGTATGGCTTCTCCCAGTGCTGGGCACTGCTGCGTTTGGAAAGTGAATCCACATACCCCTGGGATACAGCACTTCCTTGGTACTATGTGTTTCATGATATTAAGACAAGAAAAAACTGATTGAGAGCATCAGAATAGTCTGGAAAAGTCTGTCCCTGGACTCAACAGTCAAAAAGTAAAATTAAATTAAATAAAGAAAAAGCACGTTACATGAACTGTTAAATGAAGGCCCAGGAGTGTGTTTAACTTCCTCTTGAGTCTACTGAAAGGTGTAGTCAGCTTGGGTTAAAGCTGCAGAACAAGCAAATGAGATTTTTGTTGATTTGGTCCTAAATAGGACTGAAAAGGAAAATAACTATTCCAAACCTGGAGATGTGTCACTGCTTGTTTCGTCTCACACTTTTGATGAGGAACTGAACACAGTCAACACTATTTTTTTTTCAAAATTTCCCCCTATTTTTAAATCAATTATTTAATTTGTCAAAGCACTTTTATTAATCTTCCTTTTTTACAGTGTAGCTTATTTTTTGGTGAAGCAGAGCAACATGTAGAGCTTTGTATCCCCTGGGAGAATAAGTGTAGGCAGAAAAGCACTCCAGTTTTGCATGTTTCTGAGCCACCCTCTCTCTCCTTCCTGTCCCAGGCTCCTACCCAGCCTCCCTGGTGGATACCAGAATGATCAACTTGTCATCAAATCTACCTTGAAACAGCACAACTGAACATCCGAAACATCTTTGTATAGTTTGCTCTGAAACAAAGTGCTGCATATTACAGCTCCCAACTATGCCATTATGTCACCAAACCAACAAAAAACAGCAATAAGAAACAGTACTTTGAAGAAAATTGGGAACAGATATCATACAATAAGTACTCACTATTATTTGAATTGTGGGAAGTTAATCTTTTTCTACAAGTTCAAGATTTTTTTGCATGTTTCCACATGTATAAAATGTGTTCAAATCACATGCCTTACAAGATCTAATGGTAACTGAGAGCACAATCCTGATGTGTGTTACACCTTACACAGGCAAACACAACAGAGCACTGAAACTCTTCATTAATAATCTCAATTTTTCAGGCTACAAGGACAAGTAAAGGGCTAGGTAAAGAGAAAAGATGCAATGAAACCCAAAACATGCAGGTGTCTTAAAAGTCACCCAAAGTCAAGGGAGAGTCAGTCACTGTGCTGCATGGAAAGGCATATGTTTGTATACTGACCCAGCACACCTCAGCTAGCTTGCTGTGTTAAAAATCAAAGATTTTGTTTGTTGGTTGGGTTTTTTTTTAGGGAGAAATAGTAAAGAAATGGAAAGCTCACATTCATAATATGAAAGTGGACGCTTTAGAACAGTGCATATGCCTATCACATTCAGGCAAAAGTTTGGTATTATTTCTAGCCAACTCGGAATATGCAGAATACCACACATGCAAAATATCCCACTGCTGTTGGGCCACAGCATGCTGTTCTGGCCAAACGCTGGGTAATGAGGAAGGGAAACAAGACCAACTGCAGTGTCTCTCCCTTAGGAAAGAATAAACTTAAGCTAATTATATACTTTGGCTGGAATTAATAGAAATTTAAAGCATACTTTCTTCCTCATAGCTGATATTTATGTTAACAAAAAAGGAAAATAGCTACTAGGATACACCTAGAACTGAAAAGCAGGTCGTTCTATACCTTTTGATGGATTACAGCAGTCTTAAACACAGTAAATAAAAAAAGTGTGGATGCTACCAGTGGAGATGTGCTTTACACAGGACTCTACATTGTTGTTTTTTTTCACAATATACTGTTTTATCCAATTGATCATCCCACTCTCATGGGGTTTTCCTTCTTTTTCACCCCTACGTAGGTCACTGGATAGTGATGCTAATTTGCCAAAGTTCTCATGCAATTTTCTGCTTATTAAAAAGTGAGGAATTGCATTACAATTTGAAAATCTATACCACGTGAAGCAACTCCAGTGCCATGATCTCAGAGTGACCTCTTTGTGTTGATAGAGGAAAAAAAAGTCCCCTTCAATTATATTAGGGATTAAAGTCTTTATCCCTTGCTGAATCAGATACTATAGCTTCCTTTCCAGCGGTATTTTGTCTGGGGTTTTGTTTTGTTTTTTAAATACCTACAACAAACAAAGGAGGAAATAACACCCCAGGTTCATTATTCCTATCACATTTCCTCCTGACTTCACACAATTTAATTACAAAAAGATAGAAATGCAGCTTTATTTTAAAATAGCATTCAAATGCATTCTGACAAGAAAATTTTGTATTTACCAAGAAAGGATGGAAATTATAATTCAAAGGCATATGTCAGATGAGGAGAATTAGAAAAGAAAGTGCAATTCTTTGCTGTGAAGGATTCAGCCACAAGGGAGAAAAGGAAACTAAACACTGTCTTCCTTCTAACATAGGTTGAAAAAATAATGAGAGGAAGAAAATGTGAATGCTCTAATTTCATATATCCTTTTCAGTATGTGAGACTTCAGGAATCTTTTTTTTTTTTTAAAAAAAAAGGGGGAAAAAAAAAGCCCAACATTTTGACCACTTCAAGCTCCCCGAGGAATACATTTCAATCACTAAAAAAGATCTTAAACTCAGATGCTTACATGTGCAGTGAAGTCAGCTGGATTGCCACTGAACAATGTGCTTCAGCACTTACTAGATCCATCCAGAAATCCTTACATCCTCCAAAAGAGAGGCTTCAAGACAAAGGCTGCTGGCCACCAGCCCTTCAATAATTCACTGCTATAAAATAATTTTCTACCACTCGCATGGAGCCAGCATCCAGCCTGATCTTTGAAACAAGAGAGGCAATTTCAGTAGGATGCAGGAGGCTGCAGCCAGCCCCTGAGCGTGCTGCCAATTGCAAAGGGCAGCTCCTGTGCCTGCCCTCTGCCCCTGGCCCCTATGCAAACTCTGATCAACACATGTAGGAGTCTATAAAATTAAAAAAAAAAAAAAAAAAAAAAAAGGAACTTATCAATGTAAAAGCCAACTCACACTTTGACGAAGACATCTTTTGAAAAGAAAATGCCTGAGGTGGGTAAAAAGCTGTTCTCCAGCTAAGTGGAACTATTTCAGCCCTCGAATGATTTTAAAAACAAACCCTCTGAACCAATGAGTGAATTTGCAGGGCAAGCCCTGCTCTACTCCAGGGGCTGCTGCTGCCCCCCGGGGTCCCTGGTTGTCCCCTGAACACTTCCACGGCACGTTGGAAAACACCTTCTCCTGTAGAAACCACCTGATGTCACTCACCCTTCACGTGCACCATAATCTCTGAGACACCAAACTCACATTTAGCCAGATACATCTTGTCCTTCACTGTATATAGCAAGGAGTCTAATCCCTCCAAGATTAAACTGTCAATCAGAGGGACAGTCCTTAGTCCCTGGAGGAGATGCTCGATTATGCAGGGAAATGTCTTACCCACAAACTTTCAGCAACAACATGTCATTCAGTTCCTCTTTCCATGACTTAAAAATAAACAAATGGGTTTGGGTTTTTTTTTTTTACTAGAAGAAGGACAAAAGAGAAAGTATCAGACTGGTGGAGGACAGGACTGGATCTGGAGGAAGAGTGGAAGACTGAGAAACAACAGATTTTCCCATTCATGGTCAGCTCCAGGTTTCATATTTCCCGAAGAACAGAAACCCTAAGTGCAGGAGTCTAAAATTATCAAAATATTACATTTCAATGGGAGAGAGAGGCCTGCTCACAGCGTGCCCTGGGGAGAAATCAGAAGCCACAAATACAAATCTGCTCAAGGCAGACCGGGTTAAATGGCTCTTGCTAAGAACAGATAAGAGGGTCCTGTCAAGAAGATTAAAATAAAGTAGAAGCTCACAGTGGAAGGACAGAGGGAATATCAGAAACCAAGCAGTAGGATACAGGAGGAAAACAACAGTAAACCACAAAACAAAATGGACAACCTGAAAGGCAAGTCTACCCGAAAAACAGTGACAGGAGAGTGCTGCCCTAATTTATGCCCATTCTATCAAGTCAAAACAAAACCCTAACACAAATAGAAAATGTGAAAGCCTCTGGATTTGATCTAGGCTTAATATTTAAAAGGTGGTGGTGCAGTTGCCTTTTATTTTTTAATCAAGATTACCTGCCCTGCCAAGAGAAAGAATTGCCCTCAAACACAGAAATACTGAATTTTTCAGTCTTAACAATGCTGAAGTGCATTCAGTGGCATGGTGTGCTAAATATTACAAATGTTTAAACTGAGAGTAGCAGTTTATATGGATACTGGATTATATTTCCATCCCTCTAAAAGTTATTAGCCTTCAGTTCAAGTAGTTTTGAACCAAGAACTCAGATCCAAGCCACACCAAACTTACAAACAGTTCAGAGATGTATTTTATGCATAATTCTTGTCCTTAATGCAACTGACATCCAAATCCTAATACGATCTGAGAGGGTGAATCACAGCTTCAAGAGTCTGTATTACCCAGTATTTTACCATGCCTATCACAAGACGGGAATATTAAGTGATTCCTCCAAACCAGCAGCCATCACATCTTCAAAAGCAAAAGAAACTAAACTGGAAACAAACTTAGAAGAGAAATGAGCTCTTCATTGCAGCTGTGATTAAATGAACCAACTGTATAATGCTAGGACAAATATTGTACTTCACTGGATTTAACTGCATTTTATCCTGGCAAAGCTGATTATAGAAGCATGAGGATAATTTGCAATTATGCTCTAAAAACATCACATTTTTCAAATAGCATACAAATTTAACAGTGCCCATACACTGACATATAACACACTATACCTACGGATTTTTGGGTTTACCCCAGTGAGCGTGCCAGGATAACTGAACCTATAAAATACATCATCTACATTCAGAATAGCAACGTTTTTTCAAGTGTTCCTTCTCTTTTCTTCTCCGTCCCCAAACTTGCGAAGCAAATCTCAGGCCTGAAAGCTTCAAGCTTAGCAATGAAACACAAGGCTCTGCAATGTGGGACACTATTCACACGCCGCTTCCAGTAAAATACACAGAAGTGGAAGGCCTTCAATATTCCCAAAATATCTCATCACACCCCAGTTCCAGGAAATTCAGAAGTACGATTACATTAATTTAAAAGTTCATCCATACTTTTCTAAGCCACATGGTAGAGAAAAGCACCTATCTCCTCTTACACTTCTGATAAATTAATTCCCCAATATGATAGAACTGTACAGCAAAATAACCTTCTCATTGAGGCTTATGTTAGACTTAAGCTTAAATATGAATTCCTTGGATCTCCAGTGTTTTTTCTGGTAAAATTATTACATGCCTGTAAAGCTGTGGGAAGGCTGGGAAAAGCTGCACGTAAAAGGCACTCTCAGATTGAGCTTGGTTAAGTACAGGGCTTTTTCTGGAGAGTGTATATAGTAACAGCCACAGCTCCTCCTAAGGCTGAGCCTGCCTTTCCCTGTGTCACTACAGAAAATACAAAGTTAGGAACAATGATGATGATCCACTGTGTCCAGTGGGGCACAGGTGCAGCAGGACACATCCATTCGGCTGCTTCCCACATCACACGAGTCCTTGTCCACAATCCCACATCAACACTGGGAGTGAAGGGATTCATGGTGAAGCTGCAGTCTCGCTGTTGCATGGTGCTTTGCGTCTCTTCCAGATTTGCATCTCCAGTTCTACTCCTCTCTCCCTCACAAATTTCTCTCTCCTGTTATTTTCCATCACTGAAGACGTCACCAAGTTTTCTCATCAGCATGAAACGTTCACTGGAAAGAATCAAGTTTATTTTGTTCAATATGGTTTTGCTAGATAAGCATTTGGGAACTGCTATTTGTCTTGCAGAAGTCCTGTTTCCTCTTGATACAGGCCAGTAGCCTGCAAGCCAATTTCTGTAGCGTTCTACTTAATTGTGAGTCTTGTTTCTTCTAGTCAGTCTTCATGATTATAGTCAAGTACTGTCCTGTCCTGATATGCATGCAGTTACACTTTTGTCAGATGTATTTATATTCAAATATTACATGTCTTTGTTGGGAGCAATTTTAATTTTTGCTCTGCAAAAACTAGGATGTATTATGTTGCTGATGGGTGCACAAGCAACTCTCCCAGACTGCAGAAATACACTCCAAGCGCTTCTTCTGCAGGAAGGGAAAGCAGGCTTAAAACCTGCAGTGAATCTTAAACTGAGCACAGGAGCATCAGGTATTTTCAGGCTTTTCATCCAGATACTAACTGACCATTGGTGGTGAGAAAATAAGTGATGCTTGCCAAGCGGTCACAAGGGGATGGCCTGCTGGAGAAACACACCCACCAGTGATGGACACTGCTCCTGATGGACAGATTGCAGCAAAACACCCATCAGCTCATCAACCTGTGTCAAAACTAATTTGTCGAGTGCCTCCCAACAACTTCTGTATTTTGAAACACATTACAGTAGGATAAAATGGAAGTTCACTCGCTTAAAGCACCCAGGCTGGGGCCTGGCCCATCCCTTTGCTAGAAGGATCTCTTGGTGCTTCAATGTAGTCAAGAAAATCCCCACATATTTAAATTAGTCATCTGATAAAAGTATGCCAGAAGACAGTACAGAACTTTTAACGCTGGAGCACTACCTTCCTGATGAAACTATTTGCTCAGAACCATATAGCTGGAAGGATGAAAACCCAAAGACATGGCACCAAAGAGCAGAGCAGACCAGCACCACTCAGCACAACGCTGCTGGCACCACAGGCAGATGCTGAACCTCGCTGCCTTTGGGAAACATGAACAGTGGGAAGATGCCCTTGCTGCAAAGCTTGCAAGATAGCAGTGAAGAGAAAATTTTATTTATAGGCTCAAGGCAACCCTCCCTCGGAGCACTGCAGTTTCTGTTGAGTCAGAGCTGTCAGCTGCCCTGCAACAAACTTATCTTCACTGTCCATTTTGCGAGTAAGATTCAATCAGGGCTCCCTGGCTCCTCAGGGAACCAGCACTTTAGCGCGAACTGCTTCCACTCAAATGTAATGGAATGAGATTGCTCATGCCATTATTTTAAATGGTTTGAGGCCACATGGTCCCCAATTTCATTAGCTGCACTTATATACAAGCCTTACACTTAATACTGTGGAACCCAGAGACATGTATACGTTACATGTCATCTTCCCGGCACCAAAAAAAAAAAAAAAAAAGAAAAAAACAAAGACATTAAAACACACCCCGACAGCAGCAAATGATCATCATCAACTGGACTACCAGTTTAAGTGTCTCCAAATGATATATTTAATGTGCAGAGGATATTACTGCACACATGTATAAATATAATACACTTCAGTCAACTGTTTGCAAGTGGAAGACACAGAATGAGTCTCCTATTCTGCTTTACAAATTAGAAAAATTACTATCATTCAGACCTTGCACACACTAACGTTGGCAGGAAGTGTAAAACTGGGAGCCCCAGACTTTACCTGCACTCAGGAGTTCATCTAGGTTCATGTGCTGTATTTAAGCTAATTAGCTAAATTACTCCCAGTGGCTGTGTGGGCACTTCAGAGACTAGTCAGACCTGTGTGCATGCAACTGTGCTCTCACACAGCAGGACAAGTGGGCTGAGAACGTGAACCAGGAGCTGCCTCATATCCATTTAAGCCAACCTCAGGCCAATTTACACTAAGTTGATACAGGTTTAAAACTGAACTCAGGGGCTGATATAATATTGCACCATAATAACTCAAAGAGCATATGTCTGTATATTGGTCAATACCTCTGGATCTCTCTAGCAACATGTGAGTAAGAAATATGAAGATAATAATACACAGATCCCAAATTGAACAGCATGACAGGACTGAGATATGAAGCACTCGAACACAAAACCATGAGCAATTAAACTTTATGTGACTGAACAGGTGTGAGACTAATCAATGCTCATATACATTTTTCCTGGAAGTGCTATAATTTTGTATCTATTTCTTTGTTTACTTTAAGAAAAATTGTACACCTCTGATAGACTTCACAGAAGTTTTTAATAGGCTTATATAGTTGGCTATTCATTTATTAAGTATTATTAGTGTCATTTTTGTACTTTTGCAAAACCCACTTGGAACAATAATAAAGTAATATCATGAAAAAAAGAAATAAAATTAATGGAGTTGATTTGTTTTTATGGTTTGTTGTTAATTGCAACATGGATACAGTTAAACAACAGATGTTGTGCGTACTTTTTACCTACCGGTAATTTTTGTTTTGTTCTGTTTTTCTTACAAAACAGATTTTTCTTTTAAACAGCTGCTGGGTGATTTTCAGCATGGAAAATTAAAACCTTCTCTATCACCCAACAAAGAAAGAGTGATTTGCTGTATATCCAAAGAAGAAAAAAAAAAAAAAAAAAAAAAAAAAAAAGAGCATTTTTATCCAAACAAATGGTATTAGGAGAAGAAAGAGAGTAATCAGCTGGAATGTAGTTACCCGCAAACAATGTCACAGGCAAAACCTACTGCAATAAACAGGCCAAGCATGACAAGACAAATCTGGCTCATCCACCTCAGTAACTGCTTTATGGAGGCAATTTGCTTTATATTCTTCCATTCTCCACTACAGCACCTCCCCTCACCATAACAAGAATACTGTAATATTGCATTGAGCAAGGCTATGGGAATAGTCAGTGGAGTGATCCTATTTCAAGATGAACTTTGGTTTAAATCGAACCTGTATTTTGTGTTAGAGAAGGTGAATTAAATGCTGTTTCACCTGGAAGGGAAGGGCAGGGACCTTGGTGTTGGAGTTGTTTCCCTGATGGGCTCAGCTGAGCCACGGTGAAGCCAGGCTTCATTCTTGCACGCCCAGAGCTCACCACAGTCGTCTGACACTGGGGCACCAGTCTGAAGACACGGCTGTGGAAGCCCTGCAACCCCAAGGAACCAAGCCTTCCTTTCCAAGCAGCACTGCTGGGCTCACGCAACAAAGGACTCTGAAGATCTGAGCCGAATACCCAGAAAAAGGCAATATTTGGTTTTCACTAGTTCTCTACCTTGTAAATTTGCCACAGTGAAAAGGTCCCCATTATCCACAGCTCTAAGGCAAATTCAGATTTTTAGTGCAGTAAAACAGCTTACTTCCATTCAAGTCAGGGGAATAAAAAGACTCCTGACTTGTTACAAACTTTAAACAATTGCAGTACTGCAACCAGTATGTTAGTCCTCCCAGAAAAAAGTGAGAAGAGACAGTGTTCAAGATACACAGCAGCCATAACCATCTCTACCCACTCATTGTACAAAACACCTAGACAAGTACTTTAGGCTGGACTCTACATCATGAACAGCTAAGATCAGAGAAGATGAATCCCACTGAAAGAGTCAGCAGCAGGATCCACTCTGTATCTCTCACTACTTCTCTGCCAAAAAGGAGACCATTGCCTAATATGACAGGACTCAAGTGTCTCTGGACATCTCAAGGACAGAAACTTCAGGTGTTTGTGGAAGGGCACTGGGAAGCATAAAGGGCCTTTCAGAGGCAAGCAGAGATCATCAGAGAACTGGGAACATGTAATGCCACCAGAGAGGATAAAAGAAGCAACTTTGGGGGGGCTTTGAAAGCTGCCACACAATGATATTCATACTATGCTGCCATGCAAGTATTATAAACAATGAAAAAAAGTCAGGGCACAACTACCTAAGAAGGTCCAGAACAACAGTGATGTGAGGCAGAGAGTGCAGGCACTGAGGCTATAAATTTATAGGATGAGAAGTCTCCTAAGTACAATATTTACTGCCTACTCAGTATTCTTTTTTATTTTCTTATGTTTGCTTGACCTTGGACACTCCCTGTTTGGTATTCTCTGAGCAGTGCAGAGCTCTCTTTCAGTACTCAGCAAGCCTTAGCTCTTCTAGGCTATCAGGCTAAGGTATTTTGCCCTGCCTAACATCAGACACCAAATGTGGGAGCCGCCTTCTCTCCCTAATGCATAAGATAAGGCTGTAATGACAGACTATAAAGCTCTCAACCTACACACAACTGATGAATATGCATTAAAAGTCAACACATAACAAATATATCATTCCAGCCACACAGGGAGGATGAAGTGCCTCCCCCCCAGGTAACAACACCTCACTCAATTCACGATGGGCCACTTTGTACCATGTTAAATAAAACTCGCAGCTGCTTTCATCCTTTGTATTTCAAGACAGTTTTTCTCCTTCATAAACAGCATTCAGAAAGGAGACTGAGGCATGCATAGTGACCCTGCTAGCACTACTGAATGCACTCACCTTTTTCACATGCATACCCAAAGGTATTCTTCCATGAGATAATACTTTTCAGGCTCTTTTGGACTTGGAGAAAAAGGGCTTCAGTGAAATAAAAACACCTCTTGTCTTAAAACAACTGTCAGTTTAGGAAACAACTGACTGAGCAGCAACTGTATCCTGGGTATGTACATTGTTTTATATGAAGGCACTCCTTAAAACAGAATCCCAGAAGTCCAATTAGTTCATGAGCATTTACCTCCCGCTGACCTCTCCTAGCACCACGAGCGTACATTCCAGGATGTTTTTATGCTTTCCAGAACTGCATCTGAGCTAGAAACGCTGGGTAATTATTTTTAACACAGCAACTGTGAGCATTCTCAGCCGTTCTGGACTTCTGTACATTCATCATATTCAGCTAGGAGAGCCTTCCAGATTAATACAGAGATACTGGAATGATGATGGAGAGATAAATAGCACAGATTGAACAAACTGTAGATTAGGAGGCTTTTAGGCACATTCCTGCTACATCCTTACATACTGCCCACATCACCTCAACATGCATTTGTACTTAATCATCTGCTGTACAATACAAAGATGAAGTCACATGGTCAGGTTCTCAACCTTAGTTATATTGAACTACGCTGATTTACAACAGCTGAGAATCAAGCCCTGAGGCTTTGGAGAGACTCCATTAGCTTTATTTCACCTCCTGGATGAAGACCAAACTCTGCACTCATCAGTATGATTCACTCTGCTTCGCTCTGGAGCTCATGGCCTGCATCATGCTGGACGCACGGCAGCTTCCTCCCCGTATGTTTTGGGGGGAACAACCTATTTCCAGACAACTCTGAGTGGATGTTGCTGTGATACTGGTTGTCTGAAAAAGACCCTCTCGCAGACTATGAGGAAGACTGTTGATAAAGACCACTGCTGCCTAGGGAGGGCCTGCACATCTCATGCCATCCAACACTTGCTCTTCAGCTCCTGCTACAGAAAGTACCACCATGATGGACTGCAACACAGTTTCTTCTTTGCTTCGGGCAATCTGACCTGGAAATATTAAGTAATATAATCTCAGGACCATTGTACGGGGTCCAAAGTAGACCTGAGTGAAAGTCAGCACAAATGTGCCCAACATACAACAGAGAGTGCTAACTTCAAGAAATAGGGAAGAAAAGCAAGCTGTATGCAATGAGCCAGGAGGTGAGGTTTGTGCAATCCATAACAGACAGCATCAGCATGGCCAGGTTCTCATCCAGTGCACTTGCCTGCTGCCAGGGAATGGGCAGGGGGCACACTCTGCACAGCACAGCGGCACCAGGGAAAGGGCAGCACGGATCCAGCAACCTCCCGTCACTTATGGAGGAGTGATACTGGATGTGGCTGCATCTGTATCACCTGTGTGTGAGTGACTACAGTGCTCTCTGGAGCCTGAGAAGGAAATCTTTTCTCCTCCTGCCTCCCCTGATCCTTCCTCAAGGTCCACAGATAGAAACTGTCCACTGGGGTTGAGCCTGGGGCTCCCCCCAACAGACACAAAAACACATTTCATAGACATTAAACTCTGAGCTCTGACGTACCAGCTGTAATCAGAACATAAAAACATATTACAATTAAAATGCAGACATTCAGCAATTTTCAAAGGTGATCGGACATCCAAATCCGACTCTCTGAAACCTACTTTTTACAGTCCCAGTTGCTAGACAGCTTGCACCAAGGGTGCTTATTTGTCATATGTCTCCTTGCTCTGTGATTCCTGAATTGTTAAATGTGAAAGAGAGTAGTAATTCAGCATTGTTCCATTGTTCCATTGCTTGTGAAAGCTGTGCAGAAAAAAACATCAAAAATAATCTAGGCCAGTTCATTTGAAGTGCAAATGACTTATGCATGCACTACAAAATGCAACAAGTGCCTTTCAAGCTGTCTCATCTATGATAACACAAAAGTTGCTGATGGAACGAGAATTCCCAGGTAGTTATCAGGGAATTTTGCATATCATTTGTACTTCATACTGCATTAGCAACTCTCACATCATGTCAGCAGCTTGAAAAAAATAAAACGATGAATTACATCTCTCCCAGTTTTTATTCTGCTTTGACTGAGTAATCTTATCACTTATCTCAAATGATTTTGCATTCAATGCAAAATGCTTTGTTCTTTTCTAAAGGAAAAAGAAACCTAACACTTTCCTTGAATTACCCCAGTTTACTAAGATGAATAGTCAGCCAACCAAATCTGGTTATCACATCTCCAAGGTACACAACTTGTACCAGACTATCAGGTGCCTCGCTACTAGGAAAACAGATAGAGCCAAAGCTAAAGCTGCTATCTCATCCTTGACCTGTACAAGCTGAAGGAAGAGGAACAACCAACATCCCAAAGGTAAGACAGGCATACTTACATGGATGGATTTTAAGAGTGGAAAATGACATCAGTAATAAAAATACATTTTTACACTTTTGCTTGAATTCTTGCTTTTTTCCTTGGATTTTGCCCAACATTCCTCAAATTTTTGGTTATAGTTCATTGCTCTGGCTAGAGCTGTGGTATAAACACTTTACAGTCTTGACACCAAAGTTGGCAGCTTCTATGGGTCAAGAAGAGCAGGCAGTGAGAAAGTACACACTCCTTTGTAAAATTACCTTTTTAACTTTTTATTACCTCCAAAACCAGGCTCTGATTTTTCTATCCCATCAAACACCCCTTTACACAGGTTAGGACACACCCTGCAGCACAGCAGCTGCTCCAAACACTTTCCTGGCTGATAACAGAAGCCCAGACAGCATCTCCCTAACAAACTGGGGAAGCTGAAGCTGTATGGTCACTTATGCACCAGTTTGCCTCCCACAGCACATAATCAAGGGTGCTCTAGGCAAAGGAACCTGTGTCTGTGGTATTACACTGCAACATTAGTTTTCCCCAATATCCCACAAGTTTATTCCCTAGCTTTCCCCCCAGCAGCACCGTTCAGAGTCTGAAAAGGTTTATGTCAGCACATGATACCAACCCATTGATTGCCAGCGCTGGTTGGAGTCAGGCAGAGGCTTTGTGGATGCTGTGACTGGCAACAACCACACGGCATTGCCAGCACATCTGAATCCTGATCTGACATTGCGGCTCTGGAGCTGCCCTGAGTGCTAAAAGCAGGTCTGAATGCAAGGGACAGTGCTTTGTAATCTGTGCAATTTGCAATTTTGCATCATTAGGCGTACGTACTCATTAAGACTGTGCAGTCCATGTCACTCATTTCTCCTCTCTTTTAGTATCAGAAGCACTTCATTTAATTTCTGAAATAGTCCTGACTAGATATTTTGTTTCTCTTTAAAATAGAATGTGCAGAAACCAAAAACATAACATTTAAATGCCCTTCAGCAATACATCTTCTAAATTACAGTACACATTAATTTTTCAGGAAACTTTGTGAAGCAGTTTTATCTTCTCACATCTCACTTCAAGTGACAAGAGGAAAGGATTTACTAAAAGTACCCATGTAAGATTTATCAGCAAAAATATGCATTCAAAAGAATTCACTCGAAAAATTGCCCCCTCCTTTTTTTCCCCCTTTCTAAAGATTGCCATGAAATTGAAATTTCTGAAATAGAAGGGGACTTGCATACTATCTCCAATCAAGCGGGCAGGGCATCAGAGGCCTGATACATACACATCACATTTCAAACCAGGAGAGGAGCGGGGGGTGTAGGAGTATGAAGAATCAAGCAACTATTGGTAATACAAAAAGTCACAAGCGAAAAACCTGCACACGAAAATCCTGAAACAAGCAAGAAAACAGATCCTAATTGCTAATGGAACACAGGCAAAGTAAGATCATTCAAGTAGATTTAATCGCCTTTCTACAAATGACACTTTGAAGCAAGTAAGCACATTTTGATCACTGAGGAATTTTAAGGCCAAGTTAGACAGTCATCTGTCAAGAACAAAGCAGGACTTGGAAGAACAGGTCCTGCCTTCAGGCAAGAAGATGGACAAACCGATCTCTTGCTATCCTTACTAGCCTCATTTTTTCTGTGAAATTTGTGACAATTGGAGGAACACATGTATGTAATAACTTATCAAATCTTCACACTAGTAACAGGTTGCAGTACAAGATACTAATAAAGCTTGTTCTGAGCCCTATGATACAGCAGGTTCTATTTCTTAATTTCAGTATATAGTGTCTTTCATAACATAATATAGGTAGTAGGGGAAGCAAGGTTACTTTTCAACTCCAAGTTCCTGGAGGCATCCCTTTTCTGTGGGAATTACACTGTGTCCAAGCCAACTGTGGCGATTCGCATACATTAAGCTCCAGGGTAAAGTGCTAAATACATCAGAGAAAAGGCTACTCTGAAAGGTGAGCAGGGGTGGGATGGGGAGCAAGGAGCACAGGGTGGGCATACGCACAGCAGCAATGAGGAATCTAAACCTAGACAAAATAGTTTTAAATTCTGTCCTAAAACAATAATTGTTTTCTGGACTGAGGGTTATTTTTAAATATTTCCTCAAGGATCTTTTAAAACCTTATTCCATGAAAACCTAGGAAGTTTTATGTTCACCTATTTAATTCCAGCAAATTTAAAGTGAAGAAAGTGAAATATCTGACTACATCCAGTGCCATAATTTGATGTATTGGAGCTGTGTCAAAGTTAAATATGAATGACCATATTGCTTTGACTAGTCTAAAAACCTACAGGGGATTGTTTCACACACTGAAAAATATCAAAACAAACTTAGAAAAAAGATGCCATGATGAAAGAGTTTTCCTTTTCCATTCACTGTGTATGCATTCTGACAAAGATGACACACTCTAGATGGATAAGAACAATTTTCCATCATTAGGGAAGCCTTAAACAACCCCTGTCTGCTTATAACGTCATCTCTTAGGCTCCTACTAAATTGCAGTTATTTGTTCAAAACAAAACGATGAGGCCTGTGATATAATAGAGCAATTTAAGCAGTGAAGAATACAACACCTGTAATTCAATTTCATGGCAGCTGGTTTCACAACATGTTTCTATAACACTGTTATGATACAGGAAACTTCTCTCAGAGCATAGTAATTCTTCTTTAAGTAAGCCAGGCTCTCAAGAGAGAAGTGGGATTTAAGTAGACAAATACTATAAACAATAAGCAATGCCAGTCCTTTCAGTTCTATCTCCAGTTAGTTGCCACTCTTCAGAGGGTTTATATTTTAGTTTGTATTTCATATTGAGAGGCTGTTGTCAGAAAAAGTAACAATAAAAGTCACCTGAGATCTCTAATCTTGAGTAAATTTCCAGGCAGAGGAACATACAAGAGCTTCCCTTCTAATTCATCTTTGCTACAACAGTCACCACATACAAAAAATGCTGTAAATCCCAAGCATATAACCTTCCCAAAAAGTCAAGGAGGGAGCAGAGGGAAGATGGAAATATCAATAATGACTAGTCAATGCAGGAAGTACAGCAAAAACATTTCTCCCAAATGGAGAAATCTAGTATTAGCTCAAAACCCTGCAGCTGAACTGCATCCAACAGCAAATCTTACTCATCATACATGACAAAAGATAAGGCCATTTGCTATCTTGCTGGAAAGTTCTTTAGAGTACAAATTCATGCAATTATTAAAATTAAGGTTTGTAAAGAATAATGTTGATGTTCTCCTTCATTCAGTACTGAACCACAATACCATGTTCACTTCATATACTGAAGTTAGGAAGAATCTGTATATTCAATTAATGAGCTCCTTCCAGGTTTGGTGACTGGAATAAATATCAAATCAAAGTGGTAGTTTCAGGGAGTCTTTGCAATGGCATAGACTAGCCCTGTTGATGAAAATCTTTCCATCTCTTCTTCCTAGCTTTCTGTTCCATATAGGTCTCCTTCCCTTCACTAGGGCAAGGATTTGGGCAGACAGTTGGACAGAAGAAGTGTGCCAGGCTGAAATGCCTGCACAATGAAAGTCATCAAGACAGAACAGCCTGGAATTCCCTATGAAGAAAAGGCAGACATTTCTCATGGGCTAGATCTAGTGGAAAAGATCAAGGGCACCCAACTTTAACTTTCATGAAATGGATGTGCAATAGGAGCATGTTGTATCTCAGTAACTGTAGGATGAAGAAATGTCCCTCTACTCAGGATAAGAATATTTCTACTAACAAAATGTGTATCTGGTCATAAACCACTCCTGTTCAACTAGCTCTGCTTGAAACGTAAATCAGCAGGACTAGCAAGCAACCTCAAGTCCCATTCTGTGCTACCCACTTTACCCCCAAAGAAGAAAACCAGTATAATCACAAGTGGGTTAGTAGTGCCTTCCTGCATTTCATGTCTATTTATATCTAACATCATTTTAAACAGAAAAGCTACCATCCTGAGCATCCACAATCCAATTACGAGATTCTTCGTCGACAACTTTTCCATCTACTCTAATATTCCCCATATGAAAGGGAAACAGCTAAACATGCCTGAACTCTTTCAGTGTATTACCATAAAGAACCCCATTTGAGAATGTTCTTCAGTTCTCCCTGCTTAATTTCTATGTTGCTAAGCATCAAAACAAGTTAATATGCCAAAAATACAAGAACCTCCCAATCTGTGTGTCCACTTCAGGAAAACCTTGAATGAGCTAATCAAAGTTGTTGTAGCAACCTATATAAATAGGGTGTAAAAATTAAGCACCTCTATATTTAGATTAGCTACCCACAAAGTAGTAATCATTTCTAGAATTGTATACATAGAAAATAAGAGTCAGCTGAACTAATTTCATCCCCTTGTAGCCCTTGATTTGGTTACTTCTATACACTGCATCGGGTTGCACATCAAAGCTTCAGTAGGGCTGTTCTTTAAACTCAACAGGAAACCCGTACCTTTTCCATCTGAAGATATTCAGTCTGTACTCATCAGTGACTCCTTCCCATAGCCCATTAATTAGCTCGGCATGCTACTCACTATGAGAAACATGAAGAAAACTACAAAAGAACAGGACTGTGCACTACTTCTAACAAAATGAGACTAATACAGTTGGCACCTTCCTATGCTGCAGATTCAAAATACTAAGTGGGCTAAAACTGGGTGTTTTGGGGAAGAAAATATAACTTCAAAGAGATAAGAATTTGGAAGTTCCAACAACACCCCTGGTGCTTAAACAAATTTGGTGGTAAAATGTGCATGTTGTTACACTGTCAGAGCACAGAAGAGGAGTGGTGTTCACTGGGAACTCAGAAGGAAACTAGGGTTGCTCCACACTACTAGAGATGGGACTTACCACACTCACCCTCCTACAGGAGTCATCTATTCAAAGTGACTATTAAGGCTCATTCTGGAGTCAGTGGAAAAAGACCCCCATGTCTTAGTGTGCATTTCATTATATCCTAAGACAGAAGTCTATGATAAACGGATTAAATTGCATTTGGCAGTGACTATTTCTGACATCTACAGAGGGAATATAAAAAAAAAAAAAAAAATAATGGGCAACTTCTTTTGGCTAGAGCTAGGTTAAGTTTGGTTTTTCTGCAAACACCTAAGCGAACATAAGCTGGCCATGGATCTCTCTGCATCTCAAATCTGCAGGTAGAAGATTAATGATGCCACACCTCCCTTCATGATCCACAATGATCATGGTCAGCTTGGACTGAAATATGCAAAAAGGACAGTCTTCAACAGTGTATGGCATATTAAAGATTCAATTTCAATTAGAGCTTCACAATATTGATGAAATAACAACAGACAACACTCTAGAACTCTTGATGTTGTTTTTGGCAACCAAGTCTGTCATGTAAACACAATGATTTAAAGAAAATCATGATGCAGCCCCATAATTACCGAGCACTATGACAAAAGCATATCAAAGAGCTGGATAGAACAAGGTATTTCTAATCTTGGTTGAGAAAAGTGAGCGAAGCCACAGCTTCAGCAACTGTTACAGCATTACACAAAATATGCCATTTACTGAATTTTTCACTTTTTCAGGACTCTCAATCATTCTGCTGGTTGCAGTGTTAGTACACTGTCAGGCCTGATGCTGATTAAAAATCCCTATTCCAAACCAATTCCCCTCATCGTGCTCCTATGGCATATTTGTCTTTTATAGTGGACCTTGGTGTCAACAGTTAGAGTTTATCCCTTCTTCTAGTAGCATGAAGGACCTGACCTGAATGAGGCAGGAGAATGGAGCTACCTTTTATTTCCACACCAGCTGCTTCAGCTGAGAGTTTACAGAGGTCAAAAACATGTCTGGCACCCCAAATTTTCAGTTTTTTAAAAGGACCTCCCAGGGTTTGGCTCTTCTGTTGTCACATCAGCTTCTCTTTAAAGACAGGGGTGAGACAAAACTCACTCCCAAGCCCAGCAGAACCATCAGAAGGAGGTGGGCAAAGAGCAGCATCTCTAACAATTAACTCAGTAGAAACAGTGAAATATTTGCAGCTGCAGCCTTGCTGAAGAAAACACAGGCAGAATCATGATCCCACCTGTTGTGGTTTGGGCCTGGTTGGCAGCCAACCACCACACAGCAGCTCACTCTCTTTCTTCTCTTCCGGCAATAAGAAGGGACAGAGAAGACAGGCTTGGGATTCGAGATAGGATTGGGATGGGAAAAAATCCCTCTTTTATGATCACGAGCAAAAGGCAGACTTGTTAGGGGAAGAAAAAAAAAGAACATACATTTATTACAGACATTAAGAACACATAACAGAATAGGACAGTGAGAAGCATTGCCACATCTTGAGAACACCTTCCCCCCACCCCTCCCTTCTTCCCCGGATCAGCTCTGCTCCCGATATCTCTACCTCCTCCCCCAGTGGCGCAGGGGCAGGGAATGGGGGGTGCAGTCAGTGCTGCAACTTCCTTTATCTTCGGTGAGGGGATTGTCCAGAACTTGTTCCTCCTGCTCCATCATGGTCCCCCTCTCACAGGAGACAGTCCTCCACAAACTTTCTCCGACATGAGTTCCTCCCACAGGCCGCAGCGCTCCCCACACTGCTCCGTCATGGGTCACTAACTTTCTCCGACTGGATTCCCTCCCACGGCTGCAGCCCTTCCCGAGCTGCTCCGGCGTGGGACACCCCCGCATGCTGCAATCCTCCCAGCACTGAATTACAGCAGCGGGGATACCTTTTCCCATGAGACCCCGGCCTTCTTTGGGCACAGCACCTTGATCATCTGAGCAGGAGCCACAGGCCTTAAATCAATGTCTGCTCCACCGTAGATCTTCATGGGTGGCAGGGGGGGCCGCCCTGCCGTCTCACCACAGGATACAGGGGGGTCTCTGCTCCGGCACACCTCCCCCCTCCTTTCTTCCTCCATTCCTCTACTGACCTTGGAGTTCACGCAGCTGCAGCAACTCCTCCTCACAAGTCCCCCTGCCCGTCACCACGTCCCTTCTTAAATACGTTATCGCAGAGGTGGAGCTGATTGGCTCAATTTCCCAAACAGAAGTGGATCTGGCTTGGAGCTGGGGGAGCTTCGAGAAGCTTCTCACAGGGGGCCGCCCCTATAGCCCCCTCCCCTGCCACCAAAAAAAACTCCACCACTCACTCAACCCAGGACACCACCAAAAACATTAAGAAGTGTGTCAGGCTCCTAACTCCCAAGTAAGATTAAGAAATGGGGGAGTGTGCGTGCATTTTTTGGGCTTGGGGGAAGTTAAAGATGGAAGCAAAATAATGCAGTTTATTTAGACAGATAATATCAGGGCAAAGACTGTTGTAGCATGCATTTGCAAAGCACTTACCTGAGTTGGCTTTTCTTTATAAAGTTAACACTTCTCTAGCTACAACAATAACATTCAAAATAGACAGAGTTGGAAAGGTTTAGCACAGCCATTTTACAGATGGGAACTGAGGGCCAGGGAAGTTAAAACACCTGCCCAGGGCTATCTGGTAAGTACATGATGGAGGTCTACACCAAGAGCAGCCATCCAGAGACATGGTTCAGTGCACAGCTCAAAAGGGTATCTTTCTTCTTCAAGGTAATTTCCCAATTGTCTTATCCTACATGTTATGAAAATGGCTTGAAAATTAACTCTTTGAATTCTCATATTGAAAGAAATCTCATGCAATGTCTACTTTGAGTTTCAGTCCAGGTAATTTCCTTGTCCCACTGCCAAGGTTCCCTGCACAAAGGATTTTATACCTATTGACTTGATAACTTTTGCAAACGTAAAATTATTATGAACCAACCCTGGCTGGAGAGAATGTGCTATGGTTCAGGCAGGCCCTGTATTACATATTCAAGTTCATTAGCTCTATCAGCCTTCTCAACCTCTTATGTCTGATTAAGTCTCATCTCCTAAAAACTGATTAAGTCCAGTCAGCCTCTTTAAATTATTATTCCTCATTGGTCCAGTGGTGCTAAATGTTTCTAAATGTGACAGTAATCTAGTTTTAAACAAACCAGCTGCAGAGTCTATAAAATCATCTTTAGCAGGCTAGTAATCTCTTTGATAAATTCACCAGCAGCAGTGAGTGCAATGCAAGTCATGTACATTAATGCTTGCACCAGCAACAGATGGGCCACGTAGGACTGCAGGAGCCTGGAAACCGCTCAGGCTGTGGACGAGAGCATACACACGAGTATTTCAACAAATTTTGCTCTGTACCCACAAAAGCCCAGAAGACAAGGCTTAAAGACCAAATGTTAAAAGGAAGGTGGCACATCAGAAACACAGCCATTTGTGACAAGCTACAAAGCCTGTCATTTAGGGCTGCTGCTCCAGCAGCAACCAAAACTTAGTGTATGCGCATCTCAGTTTAAGCTGTACTACTTGTAGATATGCACCTCTAAAAATGTTAGGGTTTTTTTAAAATTGCTAACTTCTTTCTTCAAAGAGTATGCAAGATCCTAGCTGTCTTTTTAAACACACAAAAAAGTTATTCCCTCCATAATCACTCACATGGCAGTGGGAGGAAGCTAACACTACCTGCAATGCAGTCTGTGGATAAAAGACTGTCAAGTCTGATGTTATCTAAGGAACTTGGACCCCAAATTCATTTTTAGAAACATGATAGTTCTTTGGCAGGTGAGTTTGCATCCACTTGCACCAAGCTGTTAGCATAAATGGAAGAGCCCCTGCCTCTACTTTCCCTACACGCAGCATGGTCTCTTTCAGAAAGTGTTCTGATCATTTCAGCAAATTAATGAGAACCAGATGGCTTTTTTTCTTTTTGAACCATTGCTCTCCAAATCATACATGGCCACTCATGCTTCTAAGTAGTCCCACAACAAACATCAGATATAGAGAAAGATTTCAGTGCTGGGTCAAGCTAGGACAATAAATGAGAGCAAAATCTCTTGAAAAACAAATGTTTTCTACTGGTCAAATTAAGAATCACTTTGCAGCAAAGAAAACTCCTGATATAAAGTGTTCTTTTGCAAATTTAGCCGCAAACACCATTTTTCCAGTTTGAGCTATTTGTAACAGATATATATAAACAAGCATATGCAGAGAGAGAAGGTTTTTTTTTCCAGGGGTTTATGCTCCACATCAACTGGGGAGTCTTTTGGAAAAAAATTATTAGCAGGTCACAGGAGATTGCTGTGTGTTGCTCAGCTGAGCTTTCTTTCTTCCAAAGGTAAACAGCCAGTCATGTTGAATTGCCATCAAACCACTGATGTTTTATAAGTTAAAGACCCTATGACATCAGCCATGCTCAGGGCTGGTTTCAACCTGGGGATGTTCCGTTACATTTTTTTCAAATAAGCTTCATTTTTTCAACCTGGAAAATTGCAAGTGATTGCATTCAGCAAGCAAATAATAGAAAACTCACATGTGCTGGAGAATAAGAATAGGCAGGCTAGAAAGCATCAAGTGAGGACAAGGATCTAGTGATGATAATAGCAGAGAAAAAACTTGATATAGATGTATGAGGGCAACCTGCTACACTCAGAACAACTGCAATCCAGAACAGCAGTAGACCTTCTTTGTGAAAACAGTTTATATCACCTACTGCGTGTAAGTCTGGGGTCTAAAACAACAGAAGAAACTTTTTTTTTTTTGCCTTGAAACACAGCTTTTGACTGTAAAAGCCTGACTGCACATATCTTCCTCCTGACCAAGTTTCTTGTACCTGCAAGCTCCTTAGACTAACATGATTGAGCTCTGAAGCTTTGGAGTTCTCAAGACTTAAATGATCCAGAAGCATCTCTGCCCACGGATCTGAAAACCACTGGTTCACCCCTTTATGGTGGACCTCTTGTACATGTAGGCTTTCAGGGTATGCAACAACATCAGAATCTCATCTAGGACTCACAGACACTTTCCACATCTGCACAGTGTGCAAATCTCTTTCATGATGGAAATGACTGAAAGCAAGCAGATTCGCTTATAGAACATTCTAATGAAGATGCTCATAATTTCTCATAAAATTGAGTCTTCCTGACCTCTTCGGCACACCCAACTTACAATAATAGAAGTGACATAAAATTTCAGTGGGTTGGTGGATCTGTGAGCAACAGACTTCACGGTGACATTACACATTTCAGTCGAACCAAGCATGACAAGTCAACTCCATCCTCAGCAACGTCTCCTGCTGTCACAGGCACTTATGGTGATGTCTCACAACACGTCTACAACAAGTAAGTGTAAAGCCCCAGGCTTGGATTCTTTGTTATAGATGCGCTGCTTTGTTTATTAGCCTATAATTTGTTTATTCTCCTTTTCTAAACTGAAATACAACAGGGACTGTCAAGACAGAAACTTCAATGTATACAGGTTCCTTAAATACAGTTATCCTGGGGCACGTCCAGTGGTTATTTGAGGACAGCAGCTGGTACCTGCAGCCTTCGGTGCAGCACTTTCAGGCACTGATGGAAGAGGACAGCTGGCCGGGCTGGCACAAGGTGCCACATTTGATTGATCGAGTGATCCCAGTGTCACAGAGTTGTAGGCTCTCATTAAGGGTCTTCGCTTCTGCCAAGCAGGAGGCACACACCACGTGGCAAAGCACCAGCTCTCGCACAAGCCTGGCTCGCTCCAAGAGCCGTATCTGCCTGTGTGCTCTCCTACTTCCCAAAGACACACAACTTTAATAAAATTTTTTTTGTTATATATAAATATGCATACTTGCACATTTTCTTACAGACAAGGGGTGTAGGACATTGCAGCACACAACTACTGAAAAGGCATTCCCTTTTGCATGAAAAATTCAGCAATTTTTATGGATAAACGAGTCATAAAACATTTTCTTCCAGCTATTTAATTCATCAAATAGCTGGACAGCAAATATGCTAGGATGTTAATTTAACAGAATTATTCCCCCCTCAATAAGGTAAATGTTAGATGAAGATCATTAGGCAAGCTGGCAACCCTGTCATCTTCCTTCTGCCAGATAAACCCACAGTGCGAAGTAGCTGCTAAAGAGGCTCTGGCAATTTGAAGGGTTATGATCTTCCCTGAGCGGACACTTCTGCTGCCACGTTTCCTATAGTTTCAGAGCTGGCTTGAGTTTGTTCTTTTACTCAACAATTTATTTTCTTTATCTTTTAGAATAGTGAAGCTATGATTTCAAAAGTCAAACATCCACATGAAAATCCATCAATACATTCGTAAGAAAAACAAAGCTTCTGCCTAAGTGCTGCTGCATGTGTCATATCACAGCCAGGTACCCTATTCTTGATGTGCTATTGAGTTTATTTGACGATCAAGTAAAATAACTTTCACAAATTGTGTTAGTGTTTTTCCCCACGGGAAGTGCTATTACTTATAAGTAGATCTTGACCTTACAAATAAACTCTATCCTGTCTTTGACAGTTTAAAAATGGGCCAGAGTTTCTGACAGTCATGTGATTGAAGGGTGCATTCCCCTATAGGGGTAGGGAAGGAAAAAGGCAATTCCACAACTGGTTCAGATCTTCTAACTGAAAAATATTTATGATAAAAAGATTTATTTTTTTTTTCCCCACTCTCAACTCACTGCAATGACACAAGGCAAATGAAAGCCTAAATAGAAGAGAACAAACACTCCAAATTGCAACAAGGGAAGTGTAAGGAGACTTGCATAGAGCCCTCCTAAAATGATTTGGCCTACTCCTGGTTGCAGAAGAATACAAACACATTTTTAATAAAAGAACCACCTGAATTTTGAAGTTTTTTCTTCCAAAAACTATAAAACAAAGCAGAATTGATAATGAACCTATGATAATATTCCAGTGCAATATTGGTGTTTTGTTTGCCCTAGTAACAGAAGGCAATAGGTGTTGAAAAGCACTCAAGACTTCCAGGTTGAAAATATGGTAATTCAACTGAATTGGATCTCATTGCTTACATCTCAGTCCCTTACCTCTAGATGTTTCCCCTTGTCTTCTCTTTTTAAAGTTTGATAAATTCCTACAGCAGGGATTATAGCTTCCTGGGTGTTTGTACAGCACCAGCACAGTAGAGCCTCCAGTGCCAATACACACTCAGTTATTGTGTGGAAAGAGGGTAAAAGGATAGAGGATAAGTTTAAATTTACTCCCTTTTTCTGACAATTTTTCCGCCATTCAAAACTCTCTAGTTTCTCAACTCACTCTCATCATTGTCAGATGTATTTCTAAATGCACATAAAGCAACAAGTAACATCTGGATTGTTACTCATCTATATTCTTTCCCAACATTAAGAATTCTTCTATCTAATGTAGCAGAGCTGAACCCAACATAGCTCCCTTGTGTTTACTTATCTTCATGAAGAAGCTATTGAAGCATCTCAAAACTCTAACCCCTTTGGGTCCTAAACAGGCTGACACGCATCTCTCCCCTTTCTATTCCATTTTTGTTCAATTGGGTCTGCGTTATATTGTTATTGTTTCACTTCTGAGCCTATGACTGTTCAAAGCCTGCCTCTTCCATGTGGATACTGCTTTTGTAGGAAAGATAATAAAATTTATTCAGCAGTTCTTAAAAGTCTCCTCACATAGAAAACCATGTGGGGAAAACAGTCTTTCAAATCTTTGAAGCTATATACCAAAACATCTGTCTGGGTTTGAAAGAGTTTACAGCCCAGTTCCCAGAGCTCGTATCAGTAGGTTGAAGATTCCTTCAGAGCTCTGGTATAGCTATTTCCAAATGTCTTCCCGCAATCAAACATAGAAGCTTGAGCTTAAATACAAAATGTAATACTTCTTCCCCTCTCCATGTTTTCAGGACTCTTTATCTAATTCTTTCAGTGGTTTTTCCCGTAAAACCTATTATGATTTCTCAGCAAGAGAGGTTTGGATTTCTACAGTATTAAAGATTTCAGTTGGAAAGTTGAGGGCTGACTTGCGTATTAGACAACATATCACACAGCAGCATTTAATTGGATACACTAATCATCAGCATAATCACCCTAATAATTATCTCTTGTTGTAAAGATGAAAACTTTACAAAATATACAAAAACATACAATATGCACAAAACCACATTAAGATCAGCTAGACCCAATGAGCCCAGAGGTTCATTGAACTAAACATTCTGGACAGTCAAAAATACTGTTTGATCTGGGATAAATATAACAGGACACGAATACCATGATACTTTCCCAAAATAATCCAAATTTGTAGCCCAGGGCTTCCTGATTCAGCAGAGGTTGTCTCTGCATCTAAGAACCACCAACACATTTTCCCACATCCACATCTTGAACCAACAGAAACTTTCAGCAATGGTATTATCCTGTATGAAGACTTCCACCACCAGGTTCTGTGTGAAGAATAATCTCCTTCTGTACATTTTTGAAGCCACCTGAAGTTTTTATATGATGCTTCCTGATTATTCTGTTATAAAAGACAATAAACAATACCCCCCTATAAGTTTTTTCCATCTCATGATTAGCAGGCCTTCACCATCATTCCCTCAGTCATCTTTTCCAACTGTTTTTCCAACTGTTTTTCCATGTCCTAGATTTCTCAGTCATTTCATCCTTTTGTTTCAACTTAAAGCTATTATCACCTGCCTGACAAAGATTGATCTGAAATTTGACTTCTCATTGACAAGAAGAAAAATATATGCAGCTACAACATATCTGCAGGGCAGCTTCCTTTTTTAAAGTGATAAATTCTTGAACAGAGATGGTAAAGAGACAGCATATTTTTTTCCAGATCACACCAAAGTACCAAAAATCCAATTCACAAGGAACAACTCTGCCACAACTACAATGACACCTCACACCAGCACATCAAGTAGCATTTTGCACAATACTCCCCACAAATTACTTTTACTACATGAGAAATACATTCTTAATTATCTCTTCTGACTTATTCTTCAAGGAACATCTAGGATAAAAAAAAAAAAAAAAACAAACATGGCCCTCATATCACCGAGCTTGAAAGTTATCAGTGGCCACGGCTTCAACAAAACAAAAAGTTGATGACATTCTTTATAAAGACCATGAAACAGAAGTTAAATTTTAAAAGATTCTCAGTTTAGCTATCCTATAAAGTTTCCTCTAGCTTTTTCTCCTCAGAGCATCAGCAACCTCTGAGAAGAATTTCTCACATGGGTAATTTCAGTTTTATCTCTGAAGTGGGTGGAAAGGACTAAGAGCATGATCACTGTTGCCCTGACCAAAGGAAGGCAGGGAAGCGGTTTAACTTCTGCTTATGGATACACCAGATAAATAAACACTCGGGAGGCAAAAGCCTATTTACACGGAAGGGCAGTGTTGGCATAAAAACAAGGGGGTGCAAACCAGCTGTGAATAAGTACATGCTAGAAATCAGACGATGAGGTTCTATACCAGCTTTCCAGTGGGAGTAGTGGGCGCAAAAAGTGTTTGTACTTCTAAAATGGAGTTTGATCAGTTAATGAAAGGGCTTATCTGATGTGATTGCTTCTGATGGCAGGAAAATGAACCCAATGACCCAGGAGGTCCCTTTCCAGACATATATTCTCCTGGTGAGGGGTCTGCCTGCACAATGAGTAGAAAGAAGAGGTAATAGTAGACCCTGTGTGAAATCCTGGTAAATTTTCTGAGTTTTGCCCAGGACTGCAGAACAGCCAGATTTTTCAGTTCACGTGAACAAGCAGGGCTGCTACAGTTTTATAAAAAGAACTACCAAGATACTCTTTTCTATGTTATGGTAAGATGATTGACTCAATACAGCTGAAAAGCACATGAATATTTAAAAAAAAAAAAAAAAAAAAAGCAGCTAATGACTTCACAGACAGGAAACACAGCTCCCTTCAAAATTTGGTTTCCTACTGAAGTGGGAGAAAGAGACAGTAGTCTTCAGCACTGATCTTCAATAAATACAATTTTGCCCCTTTAAGCTTCTACAAACCCTTGTGGAGCCAGGAGCTCAGTCACAGATCAGGGACGCCGTTACTGAGTTTCTCTGGAGGAAGATTTAGAATTCTGCAGAAACAAACCAAGAACAATTATCCAAAGCGATGTCTTTAAGCAAACCATATGTGGAGCACACACACTGCAATGCCTCCAGTCTCCTGCAGAAGCACCTGTCATCAGCATTTCTGGCCATCTTGAACAAACATCATCTACAGCACACAACATTCACTCACCCACATAAGAGGAGGCAGATGTCAACACAACTTCAGGACTTTAGTAACCTTTGTCCAGAGATGGAATAGGACACTGGGACACAACTCGCCACCACATTCATACTAACCCAGCTCTCTGTTGCTTTTTTAACCTAGATAGTTTCTCAACCAGATTTTTCCTTTATATTGTGCTGTGATGAGTTTAAAAACTCTCATCTGTTGAAATCTGCTGAGCAATCACTCAGAAAAGTCCCTATTTTGAAGCCAGCAGATGCTTTGCTTTTGTATTTTCCATCCGTCATACAAAAAAAAAAATATTTAATGAATAAACCTCAATTTAGTTTAAATACAAACACAGCATCATTTTCACAAAACCAACATTTCTCTTATAATGTGGAATTATATTTTTAAAGGACTGCATAAACCATCTCAGAAAAACATTCACCTCACTGCTTCTCAAAGGGATTGGAATATTACACCATCATCAGCATGGTGGCCAGAACTGGATATCAGAGATTTTTAAGACCAGAATAAACCATTAGCTCATTTAATCTGATCAATCTTCCACACAAGCCAGTTTCCCACAGTAACCTCTGTATTAAGCCCATTGCTTCAGTCCAACCACATGTCTCCCAGAAAGGCATTCTGTCCTGATCTGAAAATGTCAAAAGAAAGGAAATGTACTATCAAGCTGATAGTTTGGTCTCATGTTACATCGTCTTCCACAATCAGGCAAAGTGTCTAATTTTAATTTGTCTGACCTTAATTTTGAGTTGCTGGCTATTCATATGTCTTTCTCCATTAAATTAAAGGCCTGTTATCTGTCACAGTGATATGCAGAGAGGAGCAAAGACCAGTTCTACAATTCAGTCTGACAGAGAGAGATAACTTTCCCTCACCCAACTGGAGCAGCTTCCAAGGCTGGTGGAAAATCATCACGCTTTTAATTCAGGTACGCCAATTTATACCAGTAGGAAACATGACCCCCACAGGCTCAGCAGAAGTTTACAAAAAAGTGCAAACAAAAATGTCATTTCCAAGGATATTTATTAATAAAATATAAATTATAACGAAGCCAATGTCTAGCATTTATCTCACATTCCTTTTTCTCACCTATCCAGTGTTCACAGTAATGAAACAAAAGTTAACTTTCCTATTTATGCTATGTTCAAAATTTCTGTGCTTCCCTATACCTGTAGCCAGCTGTATCTGAATGATGGCAACAAGATAAAATTATTATAAAATTAATCAAAACAATGCAGAAATGTTCTTTCAGGGTTTTTTTTTTTAGTTTATGGAATGACAGTCCCATCTCTTTGTTCCATCTCCAGTCATCACAGTGTATAAACTGTGCTCTCTCATAAGCAAAGTGAGTCTTCTCAGCAGAGAAATCAGACTATTTCTGCTTTAAAGAAAAAACATCTACACAATCCTCATGGTTCCTAGGATTCCTCACATCACCATTTCCTATTTAGAAATCTCCTCCAACATACACACCCCATCAGGCCAAGTTGATGAAATGGCTTAAAATACATATAAGTTCTTTCTCTATATAGTCCTGCCCCTTAGGAACAGAAAAAAATCAGAATGGCTATTTAAACTACACAACATATAAAACACTACCTAGACTTTTTTTTTTTTTTTTAAATCAGCCTTCCCATCAGATGCTCCGAGTATTGGAGAAAAGCTGTGAACTTTAGCCTTTAAGAGGTGATACAGACAGAGGTTTAACTAACTGTGGGTGCATCCCATAGGGAAAAGGGAAAGCACAAGTAAGTCTGTGTTTTGGCACTTTAGAAAAAACTGGAAACATAATACAACTTTGAAATTAAACAGCAACCTGAAGAAAGCCATCCTCATGTCAAGGAAACCAGAAACACTAGGACAATTCAATACACAGACTCTGGCCAGTACCTTCCAGACAGTAAAGTCAATTTTCAGGGCTGTAAGAATATTTAACCCTCACCAAGTAGCTGAAGTCAGTGTTTGCAACAACAATTAATAATTACCATTAATGATGAAGGAATTCCTGATAACTGTAGGCTTTATAGACCGTACTGCAGCATCTCTGGTTGGATGCCTGAGCAGTTGGAGCTGAGTGCGATACTTCTCTCCCTGCTCGTGGGATAGGAACCTTAAATGCTGCAGTGCAGCAAACACCACTCTATGAAAACTGTACACTGCAACAGAAATAAGCAATTGTGAAGAGCCTTTGTCAAGCCATGTGGAATATTTTCTAATACTCTAAGAGCGTGTCTGAAGAAGCTGACCTGCTTGCATTCCAGCAGGAGTTTTGAGCTGACTTTAAGTCACACACAAGAGTTAAGAGCATGAAGAACTGCACTGGAGTTGTTTCACAAAGGCAGCCAACTGCAAGGCCTTCTTTTGTTAATATAGTTATTATATGAAGATGATGTCAAATGCTAGCTTTTATGCCAACTGAAACTTTGTCTTGGGGAATATGCTCTTTGAAAGTTGCAATCACTCCGTCTGCACTGAAACCAAGCATTCAGACCAGAAGAATAATTTCAGATTCTTTAGCACGCACCCCCCTTCACACAAAACCCAACTATTTGCTTTCTACAGTACAAGGTTTCCATCTCTCCATTTGCCAGATGTCCAGCCCACCTAGTACACGCAGTTCTTAACAGACACCCAGATCGGTACTTTGACTTCCATCTAAACCCATTCTTGAAATACCTTCCCTTCCTGATTCCCAGCAAAAATTTCCTGTCCAACACCCAGTTCCCACCCCAGTTTCTCACATCTTCTGAAACTCCCTTCCCTCTACAGTCTCAATTCCCACTCCAGCTCCCAGTGAGGTTACTGCCTCACAAGTCACTTCCCTAGATCAATCTTACACAGAGAGCTCTTAATTCCAAACTCACCTAAAACACTTGATAATTTTCTATTGAAAAGCATCTAGATGCGGATTATTTTACACACAAGTGAATGCATGAGGAGATATGGCCAGACCCAAGCATAACTTATCTTTAAGCCAGTGTGACAATCAGAAGCAACAGCGCAATCAGAATCCCCCGTGGTTCCTCCATTAATAAGACACTTTGCCTACAGAGCCTACAGCAGCCATGGAAAATGACATCAAGGTTTGTATGGCATTTCATATTAGCTGTGGGAGCAATACTGAAGGTCAAAGCAAGAGCACTGCATCTGCCTAAATTTTACCCATAGCAGTGGAACATGAAGCCAAGAAGTTAGTCCAGAAAAGTGCAAAGCAGGCTGCAAGAGATCGAAGAGATCTCCTGAGATACTGGAGCAGACTTTAAGCAAGGAGAGGTGTATACGGCAATAAGCCTACAGACCAAATATCACTCACAGACATAAGCACTCATCTCCTCTTTCCTCCCCATTAAATCACACTTCCCTCCCACAGATGAGAGCTGTCGGGAGAGCTCTGCGCCAGCCAGAGAGGAACAGACTGAGATGAGTGGGGCGAGATTAATTGAAAACTGAGAAAGAGAAGGATGCCCAAGATAGCAAGCAGCAGCTCTGCAGGGCAAACAGGGAAGAGAAACTGTTCAAAAAGCAGATTTAGAGAATTGGGTGGCAAATGTCTGAAGTCACTGGGGCTTGGGACTGCAAACAGATTTCCTAATGAAGGAAGCAATGAGACTCATTTTTTACCTACACTAGTCTTGTTTCTGAGGAAATTAGTTCCCTTGCCCTGCAGCCTCTGGCTGCCACAACCCTGAAAGCTAGAATTTTCTCTGGGCTTCATTTCTCATCCGTAAAATGAGGGTAATGATGCCATGCCTAACTCCTGGGGTCTTCATGTAAGCAGTACTTTCAACAGTTGTGACAAACTATGCAAATATCACTCCCATAAGGACAGAGGATACCAAGACAGTCACAAAAAGACTTCCAGGAGGCAGTTCTGGTTTTAGCATCTTCAGAAGAAATTAAGTCATTTCATACTGAGAATGGAGCACCTCTCTTTTTCTTTTCTCCTTCTGACTAAGGGAGTCAAATGACTTCAAGTCTGTGCCAACAGAATGGTTCTCGTAAGTAAGGAAGAAAATACTTAAATACCCTTAACTGACAAAAATTTCAGCCTAACATTCAAGTACCTTGTTTTACAGCAGAGGTCATGAGACACATGATCTGTGTCAGGTCACGTACCAGGAGATGGGTGACAGTGCTAGGTCACAGCAAGCCAACCACAGCCCTGCAGGGTCTCTCCTGTGCAGCAGCCAGACCAGGCTCTGCAGCTAAGCAGAAGCTTCCAGGGAGGTTATTCAGTCAGAAACTCCTACATCCCCTGCCACCAGCCTCCTCTCACTCACCAAAGGCATGCACCGAGTCCAGCCCAGACAGAACCAGACCTGCTCCTGCTTGCTCTGCCCAGATGTGATCTACAGGGACTGCAAGTCAGTACTGCCCCACACAGAGGACCAGCAACCTTGTCCTCCTGCTCTCATGATGGATTGCAGTGGCAGAATTGTGGCTTGCACCTGAATCGTCTTCTCTGTGGCTAGCCCCAATCTTACCTGCCTTCCATGAACTTTATGACTTGTTCCCACCTAGGTTTTGGTGAGTTTGTTTGCTCATACTGATAGGTGCTGATAAAATACTGTGGTAATATCAATTACTTTCAGAGACTGCAGAGGCATGTGAACTCTGAGATTTAAGGAAAAATGCTGACTGACTCTGGAATCAGCTTTGTTTGCAACTGATATCTTAACCAGTGATATTCAACTCAAAACCAGTCTTCCCTACAACAGTTGAAACGAGAGGGATGATCTCTAACATACAAATGACACCAGAAACCCTATTCTGATGACAGCATTACAAGTTCTTCCACCTGCTAGGGTTTTAAAGAAAAGTGCTCTTGTCCCACACAAATTCTGGTTTTGCTATAGGGGTGCATGTAAAAGGAGAGCTGGTGACAGACTGATATTATTGGAAATAGAAGTCACCTAGTAACACTAGCTGACACTTAGTACTTCTGTTAGTTTCTTCCTATAAGAAAAAATTAAAGACTTGATTATGGATACCATATGACTAAGAAACTGAAGCACGCAACTCCCATCGCCTCTCTGACTGCTTTAAAATGGTTCCTCCAGCTTAACCCAGAAGGGTTCTCATACACCATTCAAAACAACTCATACAAGTCTTTACAGGAGATAATTCTCCTCTTTTAAAAAGAGAAGTAAATTAAACTCTGAACTCTAATCATGTTAATAGCCCCGCCTGACACTATAAATCACTGATGTAGCATTTTGTTCATGCCCATAAATTACTGATACTGTATCCTTCTGCAGAGGATTCCTTTTCCTTAAAAACATATTTAATAGATTTGCACCCACTCTTCTTTTTAAATACACTGGCTCACACTGTCAGCTTTCCTAATGCTCTAGGCACTGATTTCAAGTTTCATAATCAATTATATCATTTTGCTTTGCAGCAGTAATTTGATTACTGCTTTTGGGGTGTGACAAGCATTTGTGAACATTTCTGCGTGTCTTCATCTGAAATTACTAATCTTCCTTCCTTCCCTCCTCCCTGCAAAACCTGTGCAAAATTGATAAAATAACATCAATAAATCAAAGCACTTGCATTTTCCCTGAAGTGACTATATCTCAGATTTCTTCTCTGAAATACAAACAAGGACACAGTTCATCTAGCTCAACAACATGACCAAAAGGGGTATAAAATAATGATGATGTTTTTTGGCATTTATTACCAGTTTTGTTAATATGACTGACTGCTTTTCCTGTGCAAGCTGTCTCTTCTCGATCACCCTATCTTTGAAATAATCACCACTACCACCTAACATTTAGCAATAATTTACTACATAGGAATTGGTATAGCAGCACCCATATCCGCAGAAACAAAACTGCAAGATTCAAGGGAAAAAAATCTAGTTCACATCTGTTTTTGACAAGTTCAGAATTCTTACTGACCAATCTGTACATTATACTGCACTGCTGAAGTGTAGTAAATTTAAAACTGATCAAATGCAGCATCAATGGAATAAAGTTGAACCAAAAGTTGCTCCTTGCTTCCCAACAATTTCAGAAGTTTTAAAGAGAGCAAGAATGCTATATACTAGTCAAATTCTAAAACAGGCTGTAGAAAGATGCATGCCCATCCCTGAGTCTATCTGATTTCATCAACCATAACTTTCTTAAGGATACTTAAATCCACTTAGAATCTATCCAGATGTTTGTGGAAACACAAGTGGAATACAGCTGATAGCATCTACAGAGTTTTCTTTCAGGGCAAGTGTTTTTTTCCAAGGTTAAGTCCTTGCTTTCTCTTGTCTCCAAACCCACATTAATACAAAGCCTCCCAAAGGCTGGCTGGGGGATCACACAATCATTCTCTTAGTCAGGTTTGAGTAAACCAGATTTTCTTCTTTGATTCTCCCCCTCACCCATAATTTTAGGGGGGAGATAAAATACCATGTGTTACACACATTTAGACAATGGAAACTTAGAGCAGATGATCTATAATTCAAAAGAAAGATTTCTGTGAAACAAATGATTCAATAAATTTTTTGTCTCCTAACTGCTTTTTAAAAGTACTTGATTCAAGATATTTAAAAGTAACTTGTGATCCCAGGTTCCATAAAGTATTTTTCTCTCCTTTGAGCTATCTCAGAGCAATCTGTTTTTTTTTCCTGTGGGACAACCACACTAACATAAGAACTTTTCATTAAAATTTTATCTGCAAACAGGATGAAATGTGCTAATTTACAACTGCACAGCAGAGAGACCATAAATGTGACAAATGTAAATGGACCAGAACAGTGAAAGAATTTTCAACCTTAAGTCAACTTTTGAATTAGGACAAAACCGATAGTCCAAACAGCCATACTTAACCTTTATGAATGATTTATCCCCTTGGACAGAAACGTCAAGAGCCTGTTTGGTGGAAAGAACCATTACCATGAGAAACTGCCATTGATCGGATTATTTTTTTATGCAAAAGAGTTGTCAATCTCTTCCAGGAACTAAAGCCCAAATTCTCACACAGGGATTTTGAAAAAGGTGAAGCAGGAGAACACAACTGAACAAAAAATTTCTTTGAAAAGAGTAATAGACATTCCTGGAATGAAGAATTCCTTCTTGCCCATTTTATTCATTCCTTCCCCTCAACATTCATATTTCTGTCACAAATCAGCTGCAATTTTCTTTTCACTGAAGATGAAACCTGTGCTAGTAGACAAGTTCATAGTCACCACTAATTACTGAATCATGTATGTAATTTATTTTTTCTTGCAGGTTACTTGCACATAAATTCTTTTTAACTAAGTTAGAAAAACCAAGTTATTTTATGATGCCACAGTAGCAGCAATCTGCTTTGTTCTTGCAGACTCCATTTACTGAGCTAATAGAGACATCCATAAATTAAACACTAAAAGTGATTTTAAATTTAAAACTAGCATTCTGACTTAAAGCTATACATATGAAGCTTACACGTTACTTTTGCTCCCAGATGGATATTCATGACTGAAAAGAAATAGCAGATCTGACCCGTGTTACAAAGATGCTGTGAAAACTGCACAGGAAGAACTATAGCAGAAGAGTCACTTCACATTGTGCTGCTAAGACCATATATTTCTTCATAGTCCCTTTGAAACTGAAAGATTTTACCATTTTTCTTAAGGCCCAGGAGTGAGGAATTAAAAAAAATAAATATCTCAAACAGTGGTTGAATAGACACTATTGCAAAAATTTATATCCCCACATCCCTATTTGCCAGTGTTACAGTTTGTGAAACAGAACAATTCGGTATTTCAAAGGAAGTCAATAACCATCATGAGAGCTCCCATGGGTAACGTTACTTAATCTGAAGTTTTATCTTCCGGAGGAAAAAGGAGACTACAAGGAAAAACTATTTCCATAAACAAGGGACTTAAAAGACAAAGAGAAAAAAGTTTTGGGTAAGTGCCAAAATCAAGGCACTTTTGTCTTACAATCACAGTCATCACTCCCTCCTCCAAAGCTGCAGAATATTTCTTTAAAGATAATGGAAGTTGAAGACTTTGGAAAATGCTGATCTTGGGGAACATGACATTGGAAGGGGCCAGTACTAAGAAGGCACTTCTTAATTTCTGCATCAGGCTCCCTGTGGCTCTATTAAAACAGCAGCGGTAACACATTACACCTTCCTGAGCATGTTCCCTACAACACACCTAATGTGTGACTTCATCTTTGCAAGAAATGTTAAAGCAGTTATTCCTCATCCTCCTTTTTCATCAGTTTATAGCTTTCAACGGCAAGAGGCTGCTGAAGAGAGCTACCAACAGTGAGAGAGGATCTGCTACATCACATACACTGCACACAAGGACAACATGCAAGGGGATTTCCAGGGGAGGAGAAACAGAAGGAATTGGACACACTTCAGTCTGCAAGGATCAAAAAATCCCACAAACAGACTAACTACATGAAATTGTTTGGCAAAAGGAAAGATGAGGAAAAGAGGTTACCTGCAATTTTATAATTCTCATTGAAATGAAACCTACATTTTTGGAGAGTGAGGAAAAAGGATGCAATTTATGTCATTTTAGAGGAAATGGGGAAAGCAAGAAGGGAAGGAAGGAGGGTTCTCTTCTGCCACTTTCAAGAGCAGGCAAGTGGCTTTGCTAAATAAACAAGGTCTTCACAAGTATACAGATGATAATTTAAAACTTTATGAGCAAAATCTGTATTCCACTTGCAGAGCTGTAAAGTTCGCCTGGAGACTACGCACGCTGCTCTAATGTCACTGGCCCGTCAGAGCTGACCCATAAAAGCAAAAGCAATGATTGATAGATATGGTAAAAGTTTCTGACTAGCTTTTTGGGGAACAAGCCAGTGATTTGTATTTGGAAGCAATTCCAAACTGTTCTGAGAGTCATGTAGAATAAACAGCCTTTTGCTCAGCTGCCAACATACCAGCCCGAAAGCTCGACGAGGTGACTTCAGACAGAAACAAAAAGTCTCTGTGTTTCTACCTACTACATCTTGCACTAATAATCCCCCTCTTTTGACACAGAGGATCTCGGTGCCAGGGAACAACAATGGATTCACAAGGGCAAAGGCTCACATCTGCTGCTTTGCTTCGAAATCCTTCCTCACTTCTACAGTCTAACTGCAAAGGAAGCCAGAGCCCAGTGCCACGTACAGAGATCCCACTAACCACGCTGTGGTCACGCAGCACAAGCCTGGAGACTTGCATCACTCGACAGCTTTAGGTTTTGAAGTGCTGCATCCAGTATATGATACATCACTGATTCAAGACTTGCGTCTCCAGAAATCACTCTCGGTGAACATCTGCTGGGATAAGAAAGAGAGTTCAAGGTGCCTCCAGTGTTGATCAGGAAAATAGGAAGATGGACTCTTCCACAATCTAAAAACATGTTGCTTTTCTTATTGGAAAAGAGATTAAAAGGCAAAAGCGTTGCCTGTGTAAGTCTGTCCAGAAGTTTCTGGCACAAACATGTTTCAGACATGGTCACTGCTTCACAGAACCAAGCATCAACCTTTACAGCTGAGAGCCTATCCTTTTCCACACCACTGTTCAGGAGCTTTCTGAAATTCAACCATCAATTGTAAGCTCTCACCTCTGCACCCAGAATTCAGGATCACAAAAACTTAGTTACTGAATAAAACACTATCTGTGAGCTAACATGAGTAGCCTTTCAGCTGTGGCAGAAAACAAGATAGAGGGCAATTCTTGCCTTTATTCACACATCCTAGACTGACTGCAGTGATTTCAAACACTTGCCTGCTTCTCTCTGCAATGCATACCATATCATTACCCCCTGAGAGGCCACTTTACACTTTGCTCTCCTGCCTCCTTACTCCTGCTTTGTTGTATAAAGTTATATGGAAAATAATGCCTAAGTGGCTCCACATCCTGTGGGGAAGTTGCTTAAAACATCACTCAGTTTTTCTGAAAATTTTTTTTGTTTGCAGTGGCATGAAAAAAGTCAGTCATTATACCTCAAACTTGACAGCTTTTTTCAGCATGAAAACCATAAATTAAGTAAAAAATATTTATTTATTCAAATGCATGGGTTCACTTACCACCAAAACACTTCTGACAGTTACAAAGATGACAGTAACCTGTGATACCTGCTCTGCATCACCCTTGTGGTTGTCTTGTTATTTCAGGAAATCCAAAAGGTACCTCCTGAAAAATCAAATCACTCTGTCCTAATTAGAACCTTCTGAAGACAAACTTCAATTGGGATGTACACTTCCCACACATTAAGTACTAATTCAGAAAGCAGGAAGCCCTTCTCACTACGTCCTTCAGATGAGACGTTGCAGACTTAAAAACACCAGATGTAAAACCCAAGCTAAAAACTCTGCTGTTTAATAATGAAACACAGCAGTTGCATCTGAGATGATAGATTTCCTCTAGTAATAAATAAATCCCTGACTGCAGCAAGACAGGTTTTGAGAAGCTTGCTTACAGTCATTAAGTCTTAGAGAACAAGATTTTGCCCTCTTGATGCAAATACAGAGGTGATAAAAACTTTTTCCTCACACAGCTGCTATTACAGGAATGGGGTATAACTGCATTAAAGGCACCACATTCCCTTTCCATGGACGACACTGTCTTCTAATCCAGTGATCGAACACACAGAGGGTTTGCGAGCAATCCAGTCAAAACACCTCAAGTACCACATGTTCCCCATGCTCATCTTTGTTGCTACGGTCATATTAATTGGGCTTATTTAGCTTTTCTGCAGCAAACTCTCAGCACTTGAAAATACCTCACAACCAAGGTCATTCCAAATAACGCAAGTGCCACCATTGGTCAAGCAGAACTGCATGGAGGGGAGAGGAGTCCTACAGAGTTTATTACTCACATGTGATCATTTAATGCTGATCATAATACTAATCTGATCATTTATTACGGACATAAGATACTCTAATGTCCAAGTCTTGCTAGGCAAGACAGGGACTACCAGTAGCTGATACATAACTATGAGGACCATTAATAACTTTATTTCCAAAGGCAGTTACTATTTTTGTTCGTGATGAAAAATTAGTTTCTTTGTACGCTTTTCTGCAAAAATAGAACAAGTTTGTCTGTAGTAGGCTAGGAATTAGATACAACCTCATTTGTGCTCCTAAATTACTGATGTGACCTTTGCAGAGCAGATACTCAGTGATTCACGATCAACAATCCAACATTATTTCTGCCGATATGCTACCAAAAGTCAAAAAACACTGGGACTTTTTGACAGTATGTGTGATTCAGGCAGCAAAGGCACTGTGCCCTGAAATCAAGAACACTCTACAAGTTAAATCATGTATGTGTAGAGTTTCCTAGAAAACACTTGACCTCTCAATTTTCACTTACTTATAGGCTTGTCACTTCCCTTTATGCCTCACAAAGAAAGTACTGGTTCATCTCACGAGGACAATTTATTTTTTACCTTCTATACAAGTGCATAATAAGCCAAAGCTAACATGTACTTTTATTTAATTAAACATAATCTACTAGTAACAAACCATAAGACCTCTTTAAAACAATTTGTGTTGCTTCTAGCAGTGTGCAGTTGTAGTAATGAGAATTACTGCATTATCCTGTGCTACTTTCTTGACGTGGTGTAAATTGGCATAATTCTGCTGAAGTCCTGTTGATTTACACCGATGGGTTTTGTGGCTGGCTGATCCATTTAATTTCAAGCTTTCAAAATGAAACACACAAGACATTTTGCCTGCGCTGAACAGTACGCACAGACACAAGACAGACAATTCTTTCTTCCCTGCAGCTAACATCCACAACACAAGGTTTTTACACAATGAAGTGGCAAAAAATACTGCAATCCTGAACATAAAAAAGCAGGGACCATTCAGTGAAAACTGGCCATGATTTGAGCTTTCTATGTGGTGCTGATGTAACATACACTATAACACTACTTGCATCTACACTTCAAGGTGGATGTCCAATAGTAGGATGTCCAAATTCCAAACCCTGAGGTCTTAGGTCCCAAGAGTTGCTCAGGTTAGCAATTTGAAGGCTACAAGGTCATTTAATCACTATCCATAGCTACTCACCAACAGAGGTTCTGGTAGTAGAGAGTTTCTCAGCCATGCAGACTAAGTAAGATCTCGTGTTCAGAAAGTGAAGTTACATTAATTCAACCTTTAGGTAAGACACAAACTTCCTAATTGTGTGAGTTGTTAAAGGCTCAGATGGGTTATTAGAGAACGTGGTAAGATTTTCCTCATTTGGTATTCTTTAAAACCAGACTGGACAACAGTTTAAGCATATGTTTGATCCCACCTCTGCAGCAAGTCCCGAGCCTGTGCACACAATGGTAGGTCATCTGGCTGGGTTGGTGCCTTGCAGACAACCTCAAGGCCAGGACACAGCTCACAGTTTGTTGAACTGCATTAACCTTCTATGCACCTAGAGTAGAAGGAGGATAATTTGACTTAACTTATTGCTAAGTTACTTGTATGCTCTCATATTTGCTGCAGAGTAAGTGCGTGCATCTTAACAGCTAGCAGGGCATAAAATCCTGTAACAATCGTCTGGACATGTTCTACCCAGTTAATTTCCTGCCTTTGCTAAGCGATAGGGTTTTGGTGGCACCTTGGTCTCTGTGCTTTCCTGCCTCAGGCAGGCCATGTAAACTCTCATTAAAATGTCTAAGACAGGGAATATGGTCTGTACTTCCGCTGTGAACCAAACTGCACTTTATTCAACTCACTAGAGCATTTCATCCAATGATGGGAGCAAGCCAGAAGAATGCACCATAACTGGAACAGAGGATCTGCAGCTTCAATTTGTGTGGAAGAGACATGCAAGCTCAGCAGTAAGCCAATACAGCCAGCCAGCTAACACAAAATATTTCTTAAGGAAGCATTAAAAAAAAAAAATCCATAATGGCAAACCATGGAACAACCTACCCTTTAGATAAAGTTCTTTCTAACCTTTGTTAGTTACTGTCTGGTTTGTGTCTTGAAGGATGAAGACTTATAGACAAAACCTGTTTCCACACACTGCACAACATGCTGGAAGGGCTCTGGATTCATTTAGTTTTACAACCGTTGTGGAAACTTCTAGCAGTATCCTAGCAGCTCCAGGGAAAGTTAGTTTGACACATTTGTGCATACAGCATACAACAATGAAAAGTGCTTCAGGAACAACTTGTGCACGCAGAAAGAGAAGAGCAACACCAAATCCCTAGGATCCCTCTTTTGCCTTTAGAAGATAAAGGCACTATCATAACCGAGAGTTATTTCAAACACAGGCTGCCTTGAATACAGTGGCTTTCAACCTCATTTGAATTGCCTTGTTACACTAATTGGCATTAACACTGCAAGCTGCCACAATGGCACGTAGAGACAAGCCGAAGGTGCACCTTAGATGTGTCTCTCTCTCAACCTGCCCCAAGCAATCCTGCACGCTTCAAGCTGACAGGGCTGCTGTGTGAGTTGTATTGATTCTGCATCGCCGCTGGCAGGAGGGAGGTGTCAGGATGACATCCCAATCTGGAGGAATTTACAGGAAGCCAACAACCTTGCAACAGACTGTGGGCCTCTGCTGCAAGTAGAACTTCAAGCATTTCTCCACTACAAGCCTTACCTTGTACTGGCTTAGTGAAATTGAGATGGAGAAGAAAGACATGTTAGTGTTAAGAAAATAGTCTAGAAGATACACCTTTCTTCTGATCTTCGGTGTGTTGATATACCACACTTGTGTAACACCTGAGGCCAACTTCTGTCATTTAAGCAGTGTCACCCTTCACAGTGCCCCTTCCCTGCTTGCCAGACACGGCCAGCACTAGAGGGTTCCCTTCGGGCAGCTAAACCATGCTTCACAGAGGTAGTAAGTACATCATATTGAGGGCTTTAATCACTAAAAAAATTGCTAGTGGAAGTTGAAAAGGAGTTCCTCTCTTAAATGTAATTAACCTGTAATGTTCTATTTTTCACTAGAACAATTACAAAGGTAGGACTTGATTTATCACTTCAAGCCCCCTCCTCATCCTGATGCAAAAGCCTCTGAGCATTCTAGATGAATGACTGTTGTTTACTTTAAATTTAACTGAGGTGTACGGCCCTGAAACATAATCAGTGCTCACATTTGAAACGCTACAATTTTAATTACTATTTCCAGACACCCTCTATCACATGTTTTATGTACGATCAATGCTGATCCCATAAAAGGAAAGCACTCTCACATTTTGGAATACAGGAAGTTTGCTCTTTAAGAAGAAAACAATCAATTACTGATCACCTAACCACCTCTGTGTGCATATCTATCACTCTTCTGTTATTGCAGATTAGACATTATTATGTCCCAAGAAGGTAAAAATGCTGTAAAACTCCACTTCTGATACATTTAGTATAAGAATTTATTTAGGTTCTTTCTTATGGTGACGGATGCTATTTTTTAAAAAAACCTAACCAAAGCACTGTACCCTATAAATCAGCTGAGGGGAAAAAAAGAAAAAAAATAATCTTGAAACATCAGAATTTGATCAGTATGGTTTGACATTGCTTCCTTCTAAATTATTCTTAATATGCTGAGATCTGAATGCATGTTGACACATCCAGTTACTACTGTGTGAGAGTTATCACGTACTGGACGAGAACTGTTCATATACAAACTCTGATTTTAATACGTTGTAGCAGATCATGCCGTAAGTAGCTGTCATTTCCAGATTTTGGGTTTAGGTGTTTCTTTTTGTTTGGTCGGGGTGGGGGTCAACCTGTAATCTTTTCAAAGACACATTACTGTGTGCCAGCTACGTAAGAGAATTACTGGCTTTAAACAGATGAGGAGAATGTTTCCCTTACTAACACACATGAATAGGAAGCATAAGAAGCCTTGTGGCTGATATTTAGGGAAACGGTGCACCAGGGCATCCATGTTCTCTGTTAGTTTGTAAGGGATAGGTTGATAAAATATTAAAGAAAAGTCTACCTTAACTTTGCGTTCAAAATCATTAAGATGGGTGGATAGGTGGGCACCCATGTGCTAGGTAAGTTGGTTTATCAGGTATGTTAAGCTCAGTCAATCTCCTGCTGAAATCAATATAATTTACACTGGCCACTCAGAATGGATATTAGCTAATATGTGTATATTTGGGGCTAGAGACTAAATCATAATAAGCTCACCTTCTTCTTGCTCCTTCTCTAAAGGACCTAAAAAAATGTACAGGATTGGCTTTCTGTAATTATATATGCACACTCTGATGGCATGCTAAACACCTTTATTTACATGCAAATCAGAGACTTGCACAAATATGGGTAGCTAAACTTAGATGTATATGTAACCTGTGGAACACTAAACTGAACACAAAAGTTGCACAAATCTTATTACTTGGAAAAAAAAAAATCAAGTCACAAAAGTCAGTGTATTCTTGGAAACAAAAACTACAGTGTAGACTAAGCTGATAGGCAATTCAGTTACAAATGATGGGAGAGAGCGCTCTGCCTATGCTAAGATCTTTTTACTTAGCTTGGTCAAACAAAAAACTTTTCTACAGCCAGTGAATCTTCAGGAATCCAAGTTACTTCCATCTTCACAACTGAGTTTGTAAATACAGGCACCAATACCCCACAGCTAAACAGTTCAGGAGTTTAGGAACTTCTGAGTGTCGACAACGCAAGCAAAAGTCATCTCACTTCTAGTTAAGTTCTTCAGCATGGCACCTTGAGCTTTTACTAAACTCATTTATTTGCTCATCTCAAAGAAAAAATGTCATTACATGCAGATCAGAAGTAAAGCTGCAAAGTGAGAAGAAAAGTACCACATCCAAGGTGCTGGTCCTCCCAAGCAAATTATGTTACTTGCACCTGGCCAGTCAGTGTGACACCAAGTGCAATGCAACACAAGAAGCCAACACCATGAATCTGAAGGGAGATTTGCATGCAAATTTAGATGATCACAGGTGACACTACACATTAAGGCTAAAGAAAAGCTGAATGCAGAAATTGCTGATACGAATGCTGAAAAGATTCAAGACCCGCAACCAAAAAAGAGCTTTCAAACTTTTGTTTTATGTAATAAGCATTCATCTAGGGTGCAAGGCAATCTCCTTCCTCAACACTGTGGATGGTAAATCTACCTCAAAGGACAATTTTAAAAAGAGAACAACATTCTCCTATTGTAATTTGTCAGTTACTCAAGCAATGCTTTCAAATGAGAACTTCTATTTGTAAGTCCCCCTACAAACATCAGAAATCTGGCATCCTCTTGACAGCTGAATCTTCTCCTCCATAACTGCTGGGCATGAAGGGTGTAAAGGTCTGTGTGGCATCCACAAAGCATGTTTCATAATAAATACTTCAATTTCTTTGAAGTTCAAATGGTATCCAGCTGTGTTTGAAGTCCCATCACTGCCTATCCGTAGGATGTCAAGTATCATCCAACCATAGCAGGAGAAAAAGTAATTTCTCTTCGTAGGAGGAAAAAAAAGGAAGAAAAAGGAAAAAGATATAAGCAAGCTTCCTCCTCTGAAGGAAACTTAAGAGTGAGGGAGAAGACAGCAGTGGTGTCTTGGGCTGCCTGATCAGTGGGCAGTCACCAGCTCCTATCAGAAAAGGAGCAGAGAACTCTTGTAACCACAGCAGCCTGTCATGCATGTGCAGTAATATTCCACTCTTTACCTCCTCTTTCTCTCTACAGCAGTGAGCCTTGCACGTTAATCCCTAGAATCTTCCTTATTTAATAAATGCATTAAAGTCTATTGATTTTTAGTGACTATGAAAGGTCAAGTCAAAACAAAGCAGGAGCATTTTGTAATGCACGGGCTTGTAAAGAGAAAAAAAAAAATCCTAATGAGAGTGAGCAGTTACTGTGCAGATTGAAGAGAAACCTCAGCCAGTCAAGTTCATCTCAGTTGCATGGATGTAAGCAGAGAGTAGTTCCAATTAGGCCAAAACTTCAAGCAGTACTCTCTGTGGCTTTATCCTGAATTTATTTTTGTATACCTGTAAGACAAATTTTAATCTCAAAACCTCAGAGATTATTAGTATTTGTTTAAAGGCCAGGAGGGGCTTCTCTAATCTTTCAGTATGACCTCCTGTTCAATATAAACTAAAAGAAGGCAGCCAAAAACTTCAGCAGCTATCTCACAGGGTACAGGGGAATGAGAACCGATGCCCTTCCACATACTTGGGTATAACAAGTCGAAAAGCTACACTACAGGTAGTGGGCAGGCAAATCGGAAGCAAACATATGCTTCATCTTAAATACCTGTGATTTGAAATCTTTCATTTTCTGAATGGTCACATTTTCTTTTTCAAACTCTCCCATTGCACCCAAACCCATCCACAATGAAAAATGATTCTGTGATTAGAGGCATGCTTAATTACTGTTCAGCAATAAAAGTTTATCAACCAAAATTTTATCCTAGCCTGTGTATTGTCTTAGTTATTTTTATATAGTCATAAATATGCAAAGCCATTAAGATGATTATTAATTGCAGCAGAATACAATTAGGTGGCTTTCAGCAATAGCAGTCTTTGAAACTGTGATGTGCATTCACTGTTTTTCCAGCGCCTGTCTTCAATTACTTAGCTTTTAGAAGATCTTTGTTATCATGATATAATGAATGTTCCACTTAAATAGCATCGCTGCTTAAGAAAGGACACTGATCTATTCCTAAATTAAGCTCAGCCATATAGTGAGTTGTGTCATTTTATAAAACCTTCAAAAAACTGATTATCTGTACAGCCTCACTCTCTGTTCACAGTATTAGCAAGTCACATACTCTTTTTGGACAAAAAGTAAAGTTATCATCTTTCCATTCCCCCAAACAATTCCTCTTTAATCTTTTCATAGACTTTTTACATCATTGATACTTAATTCCCAAACTAATATATATTAAAATGTTCTGGTCCAAACCTTCCTCACACACACTCAGTGGCAACAGTTGATGTTGTACCTGCAACTGGGAAAGACCATTTATAAAACTATGGACATTGCACATTATAAACCACCAAAAATTGAGTAAGCAGTTTGCCTTCTTAGGAGTTACTCCTCAAGAGGAAAAACTTCTTTCGAAGGTCAATAGCCTCACTACGCTGATGTTTACTGCACTGCATTTGCTAGCAGCAACTTACAGGATGGTTTAAGCATCTCACTTCGGTGAATGGTGGCAGCCTTCATAATGGGCAGGATATTGCTACAGCATGCAAGAACTGACATTAACTTTTAGCCTAAGTGGGAGATTTTTACCTCTAAAATGATCGTCTGCTTTTGACTGCATGCCCTTAAATCATTTTAGTGTAACCTGACCTTACTCCCATACCGTGCTCCTCTACCACATGCAACTGCAGGTGTCAATGCCCACTCTTCCTTTACAAGCCTATTACGAGAACTGCAATACTAATTTAGAAACATTTTGTCCAATTATATTGTTATCTGCTTTATTCAACTTGCTAAAGGAGAGACAACTCAAGGTGATGAAGAAAGCAAAAACATAGTTATAGGGCAACACTGAAGCTGCTGAAGTTAACACCAAACAAGTCAGCACACAGAAGGTGATTGCTCCCAGGAGGGACTGTAAGAAATGCAGCCATGCATCAAACCAGCAGCAGCAGTGATGCTCACATATTAGCCTGCACCATTCAGCCAAAGTGACTGTGTGGGAGATGTGAAATGCAGCAAGTGCTCCTAGAAATCTCCTCAAGTCTCTCTTGGGATTTGGCACGGTTTTATTAGTTTCTACTTTGGTAATAGTAAAGCAAACTGAAGGCACAGCTGGGCAGTGGTAAGCATTGGACTTCAAAGCTTTACAGCATTAGGGACAGTACTGCTCCTGGCATGCAAGACAACTCGTATTTCTTCCAGAAATTCTCAGATTTCTTTTTAGCCTCAGCTGTGTACAAATCCAGCCAGCTAACCTACCATTAGTTTTCCCTCTGAAAAACTGAGATGTTCCTAAAATAGTATGCAATACCACATCACATTATACCACAATACTATCCAAACCTTGATCCTCTAATCCGCTCCAAGCGAGGGGACACTGGCACACAGTGCTCAGAGCCCACTGACAGCACAGGAGCCACCCATCGAGGTACAATTTCAGAATGAAGGATTTAAGGAGGTGGTTTAGGCAGCCCCATACGTGTACAGCAGTACAGGGGGCTCGCAGCTCCCCTGGTGTGGTAGATTGCTCTGATTTGAAATGCAATTATGCATTTTCCATGATGTTCAGTCAAAATAGTGCTCAGATGTACTGATACAGACCTCCTACCTCATCTGAAACCATGCTTTAAATTTAGGGTTGTATAACAGTATCAAAATAACATCACATCCCAGTACACTTTTTCTTATTAATGCTCCTTGCATTATTAGATTAAGAAAGAAGAGAAAGACATTCATAGTCCTAACCTGCTTTTCCTAAAAGTTTATTTACTCATCTGCCTTTTGTTTAGGACAAATACATGTTCTGCAGAAACTAGCCTTTAGAAGGGGGAAAGGGACTCATCACCATCATGTACCCAAGTTTCAAAGGCTAAAGCACAGAGTAAGATTTGGGCTGGGACAGGCTGTGGCTGTAGAGGCTTGGGTGGGATGTGCAGGTCCATATATGGCCTCTTTGCAGCACCACCACACTGGGCAAGGGTTTGCAGGTGGGTTGGTTTGTTTAGTTTTCCTCTACAGGGGCCTGGAAAGGATCCTCAACTTCTCTGCATCTGCAGAGGCCAGGGCCAACCACTGTGCATATCTGCATGACCTTCACCCTCCCTGCCCCTCAGGAGAGGTCTCCTTGCTCCTGCAGATGTGTAAAAAAATGGCTGCGTGAGAAGGAAGAACTTCTCATGATCCCTGACAATGCACAGGAGCTAAAAATTACCCTCAAAGTTGCCCCTTTGCAATAAGAATGAAGGCAGTGATAAACAGAGCTGGTGAGTACAACAGTGCAGTGGCTCATCTGGTACTCCTGCTAGCTTGGGCACACCACAGAATTGTTAAAAAAAAACCCCAAACCAGACTAAAACAAAAACACCAAAAAACCCCAAAACAAACTAATTTTCTGTCTTGTGGGGTTTTTTTTTGGCTTGCCGCCAGCAGCAAGCACATACAACAACAAAGATAAACTAAGTTTAAAAAAAAATAATTGAAAAAAAAAACAACAACAAAAAACAAAACAAAACAAAAAAAACAACCAACCAACCAAAAAAAAACACTAAACCACAAAATCCCACCTCTCAAAGCTATTCTAGGAAGAAAGAAAGAAAAAAAAAATGAGATGGCAATCACACATGCCAGCTACACTGCATAATCTATTTCTAGAACATACTCAGTGCTATGGAAAAGAAGAAGGTGCAAGATGATGGAAAGGCGTCGATGCTCCATTCGTATCTGTGAAAGGCTGGGACAACTGCTGGAGCAGACACCAGCACAGACAAGCCAACCTCCTCACTTTACTCTCTTTAACTGCCGATTTACAGCACACACGCAGCAAAGATGCAGCATCCACCATGCTCTCCTGCCTCTGTGCAGCTGCCACGACGTGAGGACAGCCCATGCACAGCACTCCCAACTCCAGGACAGAGGCGATCTGCGGCCAACAAAGGTAGATGTTCTGCTGTGCAAACCTCCTGCCAACAGTGCATTTCACAGATCTGCCAGCACTCAGGGACCTACTTGTTTCCAGCCATTATCACAGCAAGCTGGATTTCATCCAGCCAAAATGCATGACATGAATAGAAGCAGTGATTAGCTAACAGGAGATAAGTGTATTTGCAGACAGCACCCCTAATGCAACGACTGTTTTTTGCTGTGTAATACCCACATACCGATTTTACTTCCCAATATTATTTATAAGTTCAAAATTAATACAGTAGTTAACTACAAAATTGACATGTATGTTGTACTAGCCGTCGAGATTTTAATTAATATAAATTTAACACCAAACTCTCAAAATACTTTGAGAAATAGGATCTATTAGATAAGAGGCTAATATTGATAAAACTTTTCACATTGGCGTATGAAAATTTAAACACATTAGGAAAGAATTAAGCTGAAACTGCATGCTTTAATCAAATCCTAGTGACATAATTTTTGCTGAATCAATTTGGAAAATCAGAAAGATTAAAGCTGAGATCCATTAGCAAAATGGCAAGTGAATATAAACATAATTTCTGCAATCTCTGCTGATTCAATTTTAAAAACCTACAAGATTAAAACTAAGACTTACTTATAAGATGGCAAGTGAATACAAACTTATTACTCTTCAAATCACAGGGCTTTAATATGAAAGTAATCAATGAGAAATCACATTAAAGCTGCTTTTTACATTCATCACATTATTCCATAAAGAAGCCAACCAAATTAAATCCCTTCCGATACGGTAATATGAAACAAATAAAATATTTTCCAGATCACAAAAACCTGCATACCAAGATACCAGTCAAAACCCACAATCAAACTTGCACTGCAAAACAACAAAATATTATTAAATTAGACTCAACTATGGAACAGGAGACTCTGTCCTGTATACTGGCTCTTCTGTACCTCGGCAGGTCTAGATACTTCTGGGAAATTAGCCAGACTGATTACCGTTACAAGAAATCTTTCCTTTGGCTCTTCGAAATGTTGATGTCAGCTCCTTCCAGTTTTAAAAGAACATGTTAGATTACAAATAGGAGCACGAGCTGAAGGATTACAGCGAAGTGGGAATAAAGGAGAAATAAAGCTCCTATTACTCTAGTAAGATTCCATACAAATTTTTCACTAGGGCAATTAAGTATCTTGGAAGATACAGACCAGGAGTGGGTTGGGTATCTTTCTTCAGGGTCATCAGGAGAGGATGGGAATAGGCCACTGTGGCAACAAGTTCAGCTTCTCCCCCTGCCCACCAGCCATAGCCAACAGCGCAACAAACCCTAATCCAGACCCCAAAACGCCACGCCACTGCTGCTTCCACTTTGCCTCACTGCAGAGCAAAACCCCAGACATTACAGATGTGGGTAACCTAAACAGCAGATACAGTTCACATCTGAAAGATACAAGACCTAGCAGCTAGGATAAATTAAGGAACATCAGCCTGGCCTCTCTGGCTAACAATGGAAAGCAGCTTCTTCAGGGCCCAGACCAGATCCCCACTGGTGGAGACCAAAGACCACAGCAGAGCCCAAGTGACCTTCCTAGTGCACAGGGACAAGTCTGATTGATTTGGACGGCAGAAGCAGTTTGTGACGAGAGCATATTCTGCAGTTTATAGTGTCTGATACTTCCCTCACACCCTGACCTCCAGCCCAAGATTGGGGAATTTTATTTTTCTGTGATTCTAATAGCATTGAATTAAGACACAGGTTCTGGCTGGCAGCCTTAACTGACCTTTTTGAAGGCCTGAAATAGATTTAAGCTCAAAGTTCCTGGCAAAGGAGGCCTGGCACACTTCTTTCATGCAGCCAAACAGGGTTCAGTCCCAGCAACACTCCCCCACAGACCAGATAGGATGAAAAGGGCAAGTCTCTTAAAATACGGCTCTGACTTTGAAATTCACATGACAGGGCTTCTGGACATACGGTATTTGACAGCTCTGTAACACAGCAGCTCTGGTCACATCTTGAAAAATTAGATCAAAGTTTCCATAAAGACATGCTTTTCCAATTCTGCCTTCGTAACTTTGCTGAAGGGATTCATGGGTTCCTGCAACTGGACACTTTATAGGCAGCAGATGGATTGAAGCAGCAGCGGCAAGTCCTGCAGCCTGGGGCAACCAAAGTGAGTTTCCCCATCCTTTTTTATTTTTTATTTTTAAAACTGCATAATTAAATAGAATGCATCAAATTCAGACATAGAGCAAAGAGCACTCAGAACATATAGATGAGCCTAGAATAATTACTTAAAGAAAAGTTAGCTCCTTGGAAAAATAACACAGTGGGGTTAGTCAACTTTTTAAAAAGTCAGGAGGAAGGAAGGTTCATAATTTCATCATTTAATTATTATTAACCAAGTGAAACTTGAAACCCCTACAAATACGTTGCCCCATGTAGCAGAGACAAGCAGTGACCAGTACGGGTTTCACATGGCAGCACAGTGCCCGTCAGACCCTGACGTGCCACTTCACCTCTGCTCCACTGCTGCAGATGTGCATTCACTTACTGAACATAAAATATTCAGGGGAATATAAAGCATTTAGGCAAATCACTAAATTGTGCAGTCCTGTGCAAAACGCCTCCAGATATTTTTAACCTTCTGACTGTGTGTTTAAACCACGGAGGAAGAGGAAGAAGGCCAAAGCCTTGGACAGTTTTTGAAATGAGTGGGATGTTCCTCTCCAAGCACAGACTGCAGGAGTGGGGCAGTCACCACGCAGGGATTGCTCCAAGCACCTGCCTCTCTACAACTGTGGTAGTAGTAGCAATTATGCTCAGACATGTGGAGAATTAATGCAGATATTTCACAGACCAAGGCATCATGGAGCTGAACTGGAAAACTACTATGCAATAAAGGAGGGTGTTTGCTTACCTCGAGCCTGACACCTTGCTTTTACTGTGCAATCTTCTACTTTACTAACCCAAATCGAGAGCCGGGGAAGCCCTAAAGTGAACCTGCAAGGAAACCACTTAAAATCCAATCACACGCCACTAACACAACAAATTTAACTCCATTTCAGTAAGAGATGAAAAGGGGCAAATATCCTGGGAACCTACTGTTCCACACCAGCTTGTGAAACATCCAGCTGTGTCAGGGAGAGGACTGCGCAGCTGTGTGGGGTACCCATTGCCACTGTGATACCTGAATAAAAAAGACCCATCACTTGCAGGATCACACAGGTTTGGCTATCTTTTAATTTACTGGGATTTTAACCATCCTTAAATCATCACGTTATCACTTTAGAGCACAAACCTTAGTTCTTTTATACCTTACAGTATGCCACATGGAGACTGTACACATGCATCTGGTATCTTGTGTGCTTCCCATCATAAGTAGGGTTATTAGAGCAGCCCTTACTCAAGGATCAGGACCACACTGTACCAAGTCCTGTACAAACAAGCAAAATAGCCTCTGTCCTGGGCAGTTCCCCATCTCATCAGCTGCTTCTGTCCATGTTTACCCTACCTCAGCAAGGCAAAACCAGCTCCTATTAATTCCTGTACCTGTTGCGGCACTGAGCACAACACTGGTACTTAACAGCTCCTCTGACTCATTTCGTCTAATCTTAAATTTCAAATCCACAAAATAGATGTAAAGTTTTTGAGCAAGTTTTGTTTTCAGAAAGTTTGGAGGTGAGTAGAATCCATTTTTACAAATGGAGAGAAGAGGCCTAGAGGAGACAAACTAAAAAAAAAAAAAAAAAAAAAAAAAAAAGCTATAAGAAAGGAGACTCATATGACAAATGTAATTGAAGCCAGTCTCTCAGAACAAGTAAAAACCATCCAGCAAAAGACTTGTAAGGGTAAAAATGAAGTGTGATAGTCCTGTCACCTTTGGGGCTTCAAGGGATGAGTAATGAAAAGTCCTGGATGAGAGATCATAGAAAACAGGGCTGAAAGGGACCTCAGGAGGTCATCTAGTCCATCTCCATGCCCCAAGGCAGGAGCAGCTCTACAGACATCATTGCTGACAGATGTTTTTTCTAACCTATTCTTAAAGACCCACAATGATAGAGGTGCCACAACCCCCACAAGCAATTTAAAGGAGTATTTCACCCTGGAAAGTTTTTGTCACTAAAGTAAATCTCACTTGATGCAATTTAAACCCATCATTTCTCATCTCATGCCCCATGGACAAGGAGAAGGGCGTTCCCCTTCCATGCGCAGCAGGAGAACAATGCAGCAATGGCCTGAGTGACCCAACCTTGGCATTGTTTTAATTCTTGCCACTGCTGCTCCCATTACTCTATTTAGTTTGTAATACTGATTTTTTTGAAGTGATACTGAAGGGAGCACCATGGTAACAGGACAGAAATGTTAACTGATCTGTCCTGCCTACAAAAGGTTAATCTTGAAGAAGATCCTCTCTTCTCCCTAAAGATGAAGAGAGAATTACAATTCTTCTTCCCAAGGTCACAGTGTTTGTATTTCTGTGAGGATATTAGGGCTCATGTCCAGCAATTCTCATCTCTGCACCTTTCCCTTTTAAGCCACAGGCTCTTAGCAGCAGACAGGATTCAAACATGGGAGGGGAAAAAAAAAAAAAAAAAAAGGCAAGCAACTGTCCACCATGATTTCAAGTGGCAAATCTCTAGGTAATGACAGGAAAAAAGCCAAGTACTCCAGTCAACTACTGAAAGACATTAGCTTGATGCAGAAACTGCTAGGCAAATTAATATGGATTGTATTATATAGGATCTCTTCTTTGACCTGTAATATTATGGCATTAAGAATGGTTCATGCAGGCTTTTGAGAGCAAGGAAGCAGGAGAGATATATTCTCTTAATAAACATGAAATTATAAACCAGTTCTCTCTGGATATTTATACAAGGCAGCAACATCAAGAGAATGGAAGCTGTGGGGGTCTTTTTATTTGTTCAGTGGGGGGGTGTTGTTCATTCAAAATGAAAGCTGTCACATCTTCAAGCTGTTCTCCACAAATATCTGGACAAACATATCTTCTATTATGAAAACTCAGATTTTTGCTTTATCACATCACTCTAACAGCTAAGGTATTTCTAAAAACCACTAAATATCTCGGAATTCATAACAACAGTGCAAACACTACCAACCGAAAACTTCCTAGGAGTATTTCTGACTCACACAGTCGTTTTTTTGCTTATGAATCTAATGATCTTCTCTGTGTCCTAATACCAATTAAACATCCAAGAAAAGGGAAGAAGGGAGGACATCAAAGTTGATACACTTCTCTTATGCCTTTCAGCCAAAAGCTTGTCCCCTTTTCTGAGCCTTTTATACTCTAGGCAGATCTCAACAGCATTACCAGCCGAGAGAGAGCTCTTGCCTAAGGAGCTGTCTGCCTAAACTCCTCGATTTGTTAGAGCCTACAGACATCAGGGAGCAAATGGTGCAGTCAGTAAAGATGAGGTGCAGAAGAAAGAAAATAAAAAGCATCCGTTATACACTCAAGCCTTGACTGCAGAACAAAAATATGCAAAACAGAGCACCCTGATTAATCATTAATTATACCATGTATCTCTTAAAAGTTATACATTCACTTTACCAATCTGAAGGTCACATCCAAGATGATACGGTCATTCAATCCCACAGCTTCAAAGCACACAATACCAAGTATCTCCCCTTCTGGATCACTTCCTTCCTCTCCTCTCTTTACATACATTGACTCAGAGCAATTAGGAATACACACTTAGCAGGATCGAAATTAATGGACCAGCATAAAAGAAGTGCCTGGCTCTATAAGCAAGCCAAATGCCAAACTCCTTAGTAAGGAAAAATTCCCATTCAAAGTAACGGGAATACAAAATACCTAAGTCTTGGCCCTTTGGGATAGATTTTAGAAGAAAGCTGCTTCTATTTCAGTACCAAAGCAAGTAGCCAGACTCTCCAAGTAGTAACTCTACTTATATGCTCACCAGGTGCTAAGCTTTTATGAGAAGTGTAACAAAAAGTGGGTTTAAATGTTCTGCCATACCCGTGGTGTTTAAAAAATGATCTTGAGTCTTCTGGAAAAGAAAGAAAAAAAAAAAAAAAAAAAAAAGGAGGAAAAAAAAAAAACTGACTGAACTTGTAGTCTGGTTTCCTTGCTTCAAAGTGGATTTCTTTCACTGATCCAAAAATTAGTCTTGCTGTAGAGTTCCACTGTTTCCAGCTAAGAGAAACAGAGAGAAAATGTAGTTGCCATGAAGACACCTATAGGAGCTTGCATCCCACTCTACTTGAGTATCAAAATTTTAACAGAATATTGACATGCTTGAAAATTAGACTTTTTTTTTTTTTTAAAAAATCACAAGACTCCTGCTATGTTCTTGAAGCTCTTTTCAGTCAAGACTCACATTTGAGTCAAATATGTCTCTTAATTAACAAGTAATCTTTCAAAAATTAACAAAGGAAAGCAATACTAAAGGTAATGGATGTTACAAAAAGAAACAAGAATAATGTTGCTGGGGGTTTGCTATGCTGGATGAGACATTAGTGTGCCAGAGGCACAAGTAATGGAAATGTACTTTTATATAAATCTTCTTTTTTTGCTTGGATTATTTTAAAATGACTCCAACTACAGTGTATATTAACCTCGCCATCAACCTTCTTGTAGTCAGCTTTCTTTTTACAGTTTATTAGGAATACAACCACTGTGGAATCACCAAAATATGGTTAATATCATTGCCCTCTCCCTTTATTTGTAAAAACATACAGAAAGTTCATACTAGAAAAAAAAAAAAAAAAAAACAAATTCTGAGAAGCAGATCTTCTTTCCTTGCCATCACATATTCAAACCTTCTTGCTAGATATGATAGATGAGCAGATTTCACTAAGTTTCAGCATGGCAGCACCTTTGTTTGCCTTGGCCAGGGGTTACACCACCAAACAGTGGACAAACAGCTGCAAACTGGAGCAATTTTCTCCCCCTTTCCTCGCTAAATTGACTTTTAAAGGTATTTTTTACAGAAGCTGGAGTCCACACTGCGATTAGTTAAGCTACAACAGATCAGGAGTCAAGTAAGGAACACGCTCCATATTTGCTAAAAAATACCTATTACTATTCCTTCCTTATTTTACCCATTTGTTCCTGCACTAGCAAAAAGCTATGCTCAATACTGACCAAAAATGCAGTTACGCAGCTACACGTGTAAATATTGCCCTTCATTTTGGCACATTAAAGTTACACGTTATAACTAGAAGAGATTCCTCTCTCCCAGAAAAGTATGATTGTGTGAATATACAACATTCAAAATCAAGAGCTAAAATCTTACCCCTTTCTCTTCCAGACAGTATGTTGCATTCGACATTTTTCTTGATTTTTCTACCGTACAGCACAGATAGCAGTATCCTACTTACTTTGCAAGTATATAGCGAAAGTTCAGCATTTAGCAGTGATGAGAAAATTGTTTTAGATCCCTGAGGGAAGGTGCTATAGAAGTGCATCCAATATAGTTACAATTCAATCCAGTTTGCTGGAGCTGAAAGAAAGCAAAGCTCTTTCAAAGTTCAAGTGAAAGCCAAGATAAATATTTTTTTTTTTTAATATGATTGTGTACATATATACATATACACACACATGCATACCCCTCCCTTAAAATTTTAGGAAGTGAAATCTCTAAGGAGAGTGCTGGCCTGTAAGGACAAGGCTAGCATAAGGCAAGTTGTGCAACTTATACAGAAGTATATGCTATACAGAAAAGAATGGTTAAAAAAACTTGCATGTATCGTCATAATTTTTTCCTGAGATATGAACAAAATAATTAAAGCAATTAAATATTTACCTTGAGAAAAAATTTTCTAATTTAATTGTTCATAACCCTCTGAGTTGCTATAATGAACACACCTACTTCACTTTGGCCAAGAAAAAATTGTGCATTTCTTTCCTCCAACATATGCACTGGAAAAAAAAAACCACTGGTAAAGTTAGAATTCAGAGAAACAAGACTGCCTCACACAGTACTTTCCTTAAAAGAAAAAAAAAAAAAAAAAAAAAAAGCCTATGCTGTATAATTATATAAAAGTAAACAACTAAGAAGGCTCATTGTAAACTGTACTGTACGCCAGGTGATTTGTTATGCTGACGAGCTTCCAAAGGAGAAAGCCTGCAACATGTGCTTCACCCTCTTTATCTCAGACTTTTGCATAATGCAAACTATAGAGTGAGGAGGCTTAGTTCTCCCCTTTAAATTACTCAGTATCAATATTTTGTCTCTGGAAATTTGGTACGCAGTGTGAAAACTCGCTAGTTATATGAAACAAGGCAAAAGAAGTGGTTCAAACAAGCAAATTCCATATCCGCTCCTCTCTGACCTCCAGCATCTTGGAGGAACTGGGTGGATGAAAGAGCCCCTGACACCATTGCCAGCAGATCTCCAAGCTCCTCAGCCTTGGCTGAATTATAAGGGGCAACTTTACACATGGATGAACTGTTCTCAAACAATCTTTCTAATGTAGTAGACATAAATAGGCTTTCTACCAGTACTAGGAAAGCACATCCTACATGTTTGTTTCTTTTCAATAATGTTCCTGTGGACAATCCAGCAATACTTCTGGAGGGGAGTTTCTCTCTAATAGCAGTGAAGGGGAGAGTTAAGTCTTGGGGAAAGATGGGTGGGTGGGGAGCCTCCAGAACCAATTTCCAGACCACACTGTCTCAGATGCAAACCTACAGAAACAGGGGCGCGTTTCTACAGTGTCCCAAAGAGCGGAGAAATCAAGAGACTCACTTTTCTATGGGTTAAAGTTTAAAACTAGAAGACACAAATACTGCCCATAACCATGGACAAAGGAATCACTCAAAAATGGGATTAGCTTAGTGGAAGAACTTTTGGGCATCTTCATCTGCAAAAATTATATTGACGGTGGCACTGCATTGTGACATCACAGCCGTAACAGTGAGAAGATAATGAGTATGGAAACTCTGGTTCCCACAGGAAACTTTCAGCCATAAGAATGATTCTCAAAGGTGTTTGTGCTACCATCACGGCTGTGACACATGCAGGAACATGTTTGCTCCTGCTACAAACATTAACAGCAAAGGCGAAGCAACACAAATGTCGGCAGTGGCCAGCCTGACACACTGACACTGGTGCTCATGTGTGGAGATGTACAGCATGAAGAATAAATCCAGCCTGGGGCTGACTAATTGTCCTACTGCAAAATCAACCAAGGATGAATGCAAGACCTCAAAGTTTGCTGACCCTTTCAGGCTTCTCAGTTTAAACAAACATTTCAACACAGTGATGCACATTTCCTCAACAGCAGAAATAGAGGTAATCATCTTTACCATTTTTTATATGTATCAACTAAACATATATTCTCTGGTCTCAGAACAAAATTGCATCAGTCTTTCTTTATCCCCAGGAATTCAGGAAAGGACAGAATGGATGAAAAGTAAGAGCAAAGACCATCGAAGGTTAACCTCTGAGATCAGAAAGAATGGTGCCATAGGGGAGCACCTCTGTTCAGTCCTTGAAATCTCAACACTTTGCACTGAGATTAAGTGCCATATGTACTCAGCAGTACATACAGTGTTGCCAAAGTTTTTATTTTTAAATAAATAAAGGCCAGAAAGTACAGATTTCCTTAACTCTCCAGTGGCTTCAATTATGCAGTACTGCATCCACCATGTAAGCAGCATTTCCAGAGCTTTAGCTCTTGACATTTTGAGATAAAATGTCATGAACAGAATTTGTGAACCTCTCGCTTTGCCCCCTGTCCCTCCCCCCTTGGAATTTAAATCCTTAAAGACATCAGACCACTGCTTCAAACTATCCCCTTCCTCTTTCTTCAAATTTGGGACTGAAGACCAGACAGACTTTAAGGGCATCTTTGCAAATAGTTTGCTGTAAGTCTTGTTTCAAGAGCTTTTCTTCTCCAGTGATGCCGATTACTAGGCTAAACAATGGTTTTTCTGCTCATTAAGTCCTGCAGGTGGAATTGCTCTTGTCTATCTCTGCTGGCCCTTTGCTTCTTCTGCCTTCCCTCTTTCCAACACAGGATCACAACAGTCTCATTGAAATAAATCAGTGTCAATTGCTCAAGTCAGAGCATTTTGTCCTTATACATTATGCTAAATCTCAGAGTCATTAAACTGGTCACTCCAATTTATGGCCTCCCTCGCTTTTACTCTTACCTCCTTGTGCTCATCCTCCTCAAATCTATCATCATTTTCTATGCCCCAAGCAAGAAATGACAGCCAAATAGAAGGCACAAAAATAAATAACTGTCTGTGAACTTCTGTGAACTGTGGACTGCAGTGAACGTGAAGCAGGGACATAAACTGTTTTGTCAAATTAAACCAACTAGTATGGGGAGTTCGGTGGTAACGTTGAATGAATGGTTTGGGTTGAAAGGGCCTTTAAAGATCTATTTCCAACCCCACTGCCACGGGCAGGGACATCTTCCATTAGACCAGGTTGCCCAAAGCCCCATCCAACCTGGCCTTGAAGACTTCCAGGGAGGGGGCAGCCACAGCTTCTCTGGGCAACCTGTGCCAGTGCCTCACCACCATCACAATGAAGAATTTCTTCCTTACTAAGTCTAATCTAAATTTACCCTATTTCAGTTTAAAGTTTAAGTATCATCTGACTGGTTTCTCCATTGGTACATGGACTTATTGGTAAAACTGAAAGAGGAGAGTAATTCTATCCTATCACACTCTTCTGAGAAGACAGCTGTGGTCAACCTACCTCCTGAAAAGTAGATTTTGGATACTTTTTCTCTTCCTGAAGATATAGAGAACCATAGTCCCAGCACCCTCTTGCCCTTATCTGATGGAAATATGCTGCTTCAATTCCACTCCGCCACTCCACTGCTACTTTATGTAGTTTGCCTATATTTGTACAGCTTTTCTGGAAAGGTCAATTGTTCCTCATCTAGCTGATGGCCTCCCGATAGAGTCTGAACCGATTATTACCCCCTGCCTACTTATATAAGCTATGGTCAAGATGATGTTTGGCATTATTAAGATGTGATGCACTGTCAAGGATGCCTTCACAACTGAAGAGCTAATGTGACAGCTCTGAGCTGGGAGACAAAAAAAGTTGCTATTCTTCTTCTCCAATATTTGCCCTGTGTTGTCATGCTGCATGTGGGGGCCATACTGGCATCTGTTATCCATTCCCCTGAAGGAGTCCTTCACAAGAGTGAATCTGCCTGCAAAGAAAACAGGAGGATTTTGAAGATGGCATGTGGAAAGTTGCCATAGGTCTTGCAGAAATCTTTTCTGTAAATCTTGTAAGAGCTGACCTGGGGCATATGAAACCACAGCACTTGTGAAATACAAAGTAATCACACTGAACTCTTTTTCAGCTATTTGCATTTTCAACAATTTCTCTTCAGAGGGATGTCCTGTGCCTACGGGAATATTTGCCTCTATTTGCAGCTGAATTTTAATCTGAGTTGGAATCTGTTGGCTCTTCTTTTATAGTTGACAGTGAAGTTGTGGCTCTGTTAAGATAAGTGTTCTTTTTGTTGCCTCTTGTATAAAATTCCTGGAAGATGTGCCCTCGAACAAATCTCCCAGAATAGCAGGGAAGAAATAAAGTAGTGTTACTATTACTGAAAGTGCTCAGCAAATCCCACACAGCCCAGAAGAATCTGATGAAAAATGTTAAATAAAGATGCTCAGTATGGCCAGATAAAAGTACCAAACAACCAACAAATGTGACATAAAACTTGAAATCCAGAAATATCTATTAGTCCTTTAGATTTGTTACTCTGTAATCTAGGATTTTACTTTTTATTTTTATCTGAGACAAAATGTGGGAACTTTCCTAAGCTGATGAATTTTAAATATGAAAAAGATCTTAGAACATCTCTATAAGTGAGAAAAAAAAAAAAAGGAACACTTTCTATAAGACAAAGGCAAGGGTTTATGGTTTTGCTTTCGTTTTGTTTGTTTGGGTTTTTTTGTTTGGTTTGTTTTGTTTTTTTTTTTTAATTGGAGAAAATTCATGGCATTTGTTCTTGAGCTCATAAATACTATTCAAAATATTAACAACCTCAAAGTTGCTGGCCCCCAGAAGTGATGTAGTTAACCACCAAAAGTCTTCACAATACTGCTACAAATTAAATTAAATGGTCTCAGAGTTCACAGGTGAAGGAGCCAAACCCAGAAAAAGCTAATCTATCCTTTGTAACATGTATAACAGAGCACTTGTTTCAATATGAGGATATTGTTTATTAATAGATTTAAAGCCCACTGTTTCATTGAGAGAAATACTTTCAACCCACAAGAACAGAGGTATTTCTTCCCATAAATACACTGGGAAGCACAATCAAGAGGCCAGATAAAGACAACCCTTTCTATGGAAGAACCACAAGGATTAAGAGGCAGAAATTCCCATGGAGATGGCATAATTCAGAGAGGAACCTTTGTTAACCCTAGGGGACCACTAGGTATGAAAAATGGGGCAGTGGATAACACATTGACTTCAAGGACCCTTAGCCCTCACATCAAGCAAGGCTGTGCAAAATGTGAAAATTTGGAACATCACCTAAAATCCTCCCGTCTTATCACCACAGCAAAATATTTTTCAGCAGATGAAGGTTAAATACAGATGAAGCGATTACATAATACTTGAAGAGGGCTGCTAATAAAGTTATTTTTCATAATAGGGCAGTTTTCACCAAAATGGAAATTAAGGTGAAAATAGCTACCCCAGAAAGTACTGAGATCCATAATAGTTTGTCTCCCAGCATCACCTGTATCAGAGAAGAGGTTCATGTTAAGCATGAGTGTAACCCTTTCAATTACTCTTTCCACTTCTGTGCTGCAGGATCAGTAGATGTGAAGTGTGTGTAAACAACACTTAAACCCAGAGCCCGCCTGAGGTAGCGTGCTCTCCACTAAATGATCTCACCCAGCAGAACATATCCTATATTTGAAGAAAGCTCTTCAAGAACAAAAGAGAATTTTGAATTCAGAAGGAACAAAAGGTAAGGAGAAATGGGGTTACCTGCAAAGTAACAATAACCCAGCTAAAGGAAATCGTACCAAGTCACATCTAGAAAGTCAATGTAAATTCTGCTTTCCAAAAGAAAAATCTTGCTTTCTATTTCCTAGTACTGGGATGTCCCACCAAAATTCTGAGGATGAGTGAACGCAGTCTGGACGCCTCCACTTGACTTCTGCCATACCTGCTTACGGGAGCTTGGGAAAATTCAGTATCTCTACTCTTTGAATAATTGAACAGTTTTTGATGTGTCTACTAAAGTAATAGATCTGAGGCCTCAGTGCTGTGGTTAGCAGAGCACAGAATGGCTATAACCACACCAGTGCCTGCAGTGCAAGCATTGAGCAAGGCTTCAGAAATCAAAGCATAGCATTTCAAGAGAAACAAACAGGTTTAGAAGCCCAACTCCCCTTGAATTAATTGCGTTTCTAAACCCAGCAATAGATTTTTTTGCAAATCTTTCATCTCCATCCCCAATATTATAAATTGTACCCAAATACCCACCCTGTTTGCTAAAGTTGTTATCAATCTTAGTACATTTCTGGAGAAAGGAATATCACAAACACAAATCAAAACAAACAACAACAACAAAAAAAAACAGTTGATGCTATTTGTTTAATGAGTTGGACAGCTTCTTACTGATATGGTATTCTAAACTTTGTGCAAGAGGAGTTCTTCAAACTACAGCACTTTGGGCATGTGGGTATTAGCAAGAATGTGTCTTTCCTTAGTAGTCTCCCAGTCAGGAAAGTCTGCCCGACTCAAATGGTAACTTAGTGTCATGGGAATCATATTTCTTTTTGCTGTTTTATAGTCACTCATCTTGAACTGACATTGTACAGTGCTCTTCACTGCTGGTGTCAGATGGTATATCAGCATCCAGAGCAGCCTCAGCATCTTCTGGATGAAAAGTTTCTACAATTAACTTTACAAAATTTCAATTGTTCGCTATGTTCAGTATTCAGGCTTGTTCATCAGTTAGTAATACCATTCCTAGCTGACCTGAAAATGTGTTCTGAGTAATTGCTGGAAGAGGAAAGCTTAAACATTTGACAGCAGTTAGAGACGAAGCAGACTATACTTTTCATTTCTGAAATAAGGATGCAGTGATTTCAGTAGGCTTCTGCAACAGAAAAAGCTGCAAGATTATGGAAACAGACCTTTTCTTCCAGTTTTTATGACAACTACAATCCTATATTTCTCAGCTCTGCCCTGCAATTAAAAGGGGAAGACACCAGAAATAGCTGAAGAAGCAAGAGACAAGAAAGGAAAAATAAGCTGATTCCAGCTACTCCTCTTTTCTGTGTGTGCTGTACACATTTCATTATTAGATTAGAAGCTTCTTCTAGCACCACCTCCATAGGCTTTGAAATTGCCACCATTAAAGTACGTCACAGAAGTTATTTTTAAACCTTGGATTGTGTTCGAGAGAATCTCATTTTAAAAAATGTAATGGAGGAGAAGCATTCATTAGAAGACTATGACAGCTGAGGGAAAAAAAAATATTCATCATATTCAGAGGATAGAGAAGAGAAAAAAGCTTGGAATGTGTTCTTGCTCTCTCAGTCTGGATAACTCTCTCTTCCCTTGCTAGTGTCAAATGTGATCAATCAAATTAATTCTGCACATACTAAAAATTAGCTTTTCCAACTCATTCATTTATAAAGTCACAGTCCCTCTTTATTCTCACCAAAGTTAGATTACCACCTAAATGAAAGGGGGCTAGTTCCACATGCTGGAATCAACCAATCTGATTTTCAGAGTGCCTGCAACACACAGTGGTCATGAGCCCATGAAGATACCGGTAACAGATCCACGATCCTTGCAGTAACAGTGCCTGTAGCCACAGCCCATTCCCATGGCCCTCTGGTCTGCTCTCACTGGTTAGATGGTCTCCAACCACCCCCCTTCCCCAGTGGGGACTGCAGCCAGGGGACATCTGCTCCCTTTGTGCTGCTCAACACAGTGTTTCAATGCTCTCAACAACAGTTTAAGATTAGAAAATGTCTATCAAGCCAAACTCAGAAGCAAGTGAAACAACGAGCTTGAAAACCCCCCCCCGACTGGCAAAGGCAAGTGAATTCCTGTACTGCTCAGATGCTCAAAAAAAAAAAAAGACAGAGGAGAGGAAAAAAGTTCACATGCAAGAGAGAGCACGAGACCAATGTTGAATGGGAAGCAAAGATTTCTCCCACGCACAAGCAAATAAACTCCTCATTCATTATTCATGAGCTGTGCAGCTGGGGCTGGTACACCTCTTCTGGAAAGTGAAAAACCATTCAACATCCTCATAGCTTCAAAACTGTAGAATCACCCCAGGGAAAAGATTCAGGAAAGAGGCTGAGGTGTGAGGCAAGTTTACAAGTCAAACTGTGCAAGAAGGTTGTTGTGTTTTTGTTTTTTTTTTTTTTTTTCATTTGAGAGGCTGAATTGTGCTTAGTATCTATAATAAGCAGATGAGAGAGGCGGAGGGAAGAGCAATTCTGAGCATAAATTACCACAGCCAAGTTTAAAAGAAAGCACATCCACAGTTCAAGCAGATATGGCATTATTCCATTTACTGTCCTGATAAACTGAACCTTTGCAGGACACTCTGTTACTACAGCTTATTAATCCCCACCTGACCCTGCAAAGGGCACTCTGCAGTTTCTCCATGCACAACCCAAGCAACATTAAGAATCTGTAAGGGTCAGGAGAAAGCCCTGAGCCAAAGCTCTGGCAGAAATCCAAACTGGAAGAGACACTGACTGTGCACAACAGCAAGTGAAGACAGACAGCTTTTCCCCAAAGTGGTATTTTAATTCAGAAAGGAACCTTCACTAATCTCAGGAAGGGTTTATTATCATCTATGTAGCAAATGGGGCTGCAGTTGGTCTACATAAAGCATTAGTTTCCTACAGGGCTAAATGATGAAGGACCAGACTCAAACCAGAAGTCTGCTGAAACTCTGCTCTTACCTTTAATTCGATTTAAGTGCGCCAAAATGCAGGGAATGGAAGCACGGTGATAACAAAAAGATCTCAGTGGAATGCAGGGTGCAGGAGGAATCCCCTTGAGCTGGGATCTACACGGGAGCCTACACCTGCCCCAGACGGCCGGCCCTCTCCGGGACCGAGCCCTGCAGGGGCTGCTGAACGCAGTCCTGCCCGACCAGCGCCGGGGACACTGCGACACGCAGCAGTCACACTCTCTCCAAGCAGAAAACACAATATATTGTCAGTGGAGCTGTCTAGCTGAAGGACAGCTGCGTGTGCAACATCTCATGGGAAATAAATAACCTCGCTTAAAGGTGCTTTGCTATTCGGCCTTGATATTTTTCAGTGTGTTCCCGCAGCCACCAGAATGAGTGAATTCTCTAACTGAAGTGAGTTTGGCTTGCTAACAACCAGCTCTGGACAAGACCTCTTCTCTACAACTTCTCCCACATACTTTATAAAAGAAGCAAGCATCTCTTAGTGTGCACCAGGATAAGACAGCACAAGGGTACAAAAATCTTGGTCATGGATGCCAACCTCAAAGAAAGAGCAGGAACTGCACTGGAAAAAAAGGTTCCACTGTGGACCATAAGTAAGCGTATCCAGCAGTGGTCTTCCAGTGCAAAACTTCTAACCTCTCAGACTGAGCCATTAAACACAAGGATGACATCCGCGTGCACTGACTTATGAAACCCAGTAACTCATGGGGTTAAAAAGGACTGGAAACTTGTTATAAAACCAGAGCTGATCCTCCAACAGAGCACACATCCCACACCACTTCCCTCCCAGCCCCTCGCTAGAAGATCTACATTACAAAAGAGATTTCCTCCAAAGCTCTTCCTGTGATGAGCTTTACTGAAGAAAAGAGGGGTATCTAAAAGAAAGATAAAAGCATAGGGATGTGGGTTAGAAGAGGTCAAAAAAAGCTACCACGTACTGTTACTGGGTTCACAGGAATGCTTCATTATTAAGAATTTTTCTCCTCTTCCCCATCCTGCACTATAAAGTATCTTTCCAGAATGCTTAAAGGTACCAATAATCAGTTTAAAACATGAAATACAGTTAAAATGCATTTTTTTTGACCCCTGTGCATTTTTGAACTGAAAGCAAAGTGCTGTACAGTAGCCATCATTAGGAAAATGATTTGCTTAAAGAAGTTTTCTCACACATGAAGAGGACTGTGAAACCTTTAAGAGTCTAAAAATACTGGCATAGAACTTGTCAGGAAGGAAAAGCTAGGTGGGAATTTTACAAAACCTGATCTTTTAACACAAAATGTGTGAGCTGTACCTACAGGCTCTTTATATCTAATGTTCTATCAACAGAACTATGATTAAATCCATAGACTGATATCTACTGGCTGAAGTGGAGGTGAACTGCAAAAATTGTTCCCTTCTGGGCTGATGATGGCTAACATACAAAAACTAATTATCTTTCCTAAGGATTACCACTCTGCCTTCAGTGTGTGCAGTTTTCCTTTCTTTAGGACTCTGTGGTTCTTCTGATCAGGATTCTGGTCCACAAGCAGATTCCTCCTATATCTGACCATCCTTTTTAATGATGGGCCAGAACTGCGACAACCTCGCTGAGCACTCAACTCTCTTCCCAGTGAAGTTGAGGGAAACCTTGCCAGGATTCAGTCCTCTCCGCTCTGGAGGAGATCCAGCCAGGTGTCTCTTCCTCACGCAATCTGCTCAGCTCCACTGACTCATGGAGCACGCTCACTCAAAATTTTGCAGAAGGTTACACCCAGAGAAATAGCTGGGATTTAGAGCTTCACAGACTCGTCGTGAATTTGGAACCAGATTTAAGCAGCAGCTCAGAGTCAAACTTTCAGCTTGTGACACCTGCGTCGTGCCTAGGGTGCCTTCCAGTTAATCGTGGAGCCACATCCCTCGGCCAGCCTGCAAGCTCTCTGCACAGAAACACCCACTAACGCTGTCAATGTCACGATCCCCATCGGCAGCAGGTTTTGGCATGCCCAAGGGTATTCATCTGGACAGCACAGAACACAAATCACACCACCATCCCCTCTTTACTTTTTACTGTGCAAGTCCATATTAACCACAGTCAAGTGTAAATTAAGAAAACATAAGAACTAAAATCTAACAATATGACTCGATTCTTTGCTAAATGAACTAATACACAAACTCTGCCAACATGTCCAAACATTTTTCTTAAAAAGAAAAAAAAAAAAATTTTTAAAAATCACAGCTTTCTACTACTTGCATCAGAAACCAGACCAGCAAGCTACAGGAGAATTTGGGGCAGGGACATCATAATTCAGAGACTTTCAGTTCAGTCATTAAAATGATAATTTGAAGCATGGAATGAGGCCCAATCTAAACACCATGGCTCTATCTTCTGTCTACCATGCAGGATCCTTTCTGTCGTCTCCTATTTTTATCACCAGACTACTTAGTTTCATTACTCCAGGAAATGGATGTGATGGATCAGACAGGGATGATTCCTGTCTCTTATTCACTTGCTAGTTAATTAAACCAAGCTGTTAGAAGCCTATTGGAACATTAGGGAAAGTATGACCTGGTAAGCAACACTGAAATTTAAAGTAACTAGTTCAACCTCACAGACTTTCCCACTGAGCCAATTCCAGAGCAATCACATCTATAGCCACAAGATTCTGGCACGAAGGGCTATCCAGGCATCACATCTCAGTCCTGCTCCCCCGCTGTCTGGGCTGTCTCAGTTCATTCAGCAACAAAAATAGGATCAGTACTGAAAAACAGTAATCCTGCAGAAAACAAACAGAAGGAACACACTCAAACACATCAGAATTTGTGCCGCAGTTTAACAAATTGTAGAAAACTCTAAGATAAATGGCAAATTTTCTCAGCTGGGGAGGATTTAGATTATCACCAAGTCCCCAAAATGACATTCTATACTACCGAAAAACTTTTTATGATTCAGATAATATCGATTCAGATGAATAGGCTCTTGGAAGCCATAAGACATAAGAGAAAAAATAAGAGGAAATGATAGTTAGGAAGAAAATAAGGTTGGAAGGGAAGTTGCTTTAGTAGCTGAGGACCCTATTGCCAAATACAGTTTCTGTACAAGTTAAACTATCAATGCAAATGGAGATTTAAGAAAAAAAAAAAAAAAAAAAAGAAAAATCAAAACTACTAGCAAGAAATTACATCACATGCCTAAACCACAACAAATGGTTTTCACCATTTCAGGCTTCTCAACATCATTCCTTATTTCTGTGATATTTCCCTTTGCCATTTTGATTTCTCATATCTATTCATGCTGGGTTTGGATATGGTAACATAACTGCATGGGTTATTTCTTCTCTCAGTTTGTAGCTAATAATTTTCTAGACTCAGGAATGGCACAGCAAAAGCATTTTCTTTTAATTTGAAGAATCTTAATGAGGAATGTTTCCACTTGAAACATTTAACCAGTAGTTCAAAAACTAATCCATGTTTTCATTTGTGGAGAATGATACAGAGGAAGAAAATACAACAACATGTAATTTATGCCAGGGACATTTTCTGAGATATCAAAACCTGATGGATACTAAACAGTTAACATTCAAATTACACAAATGATGAGGAGGAGTGCAATGTACTTACTGAAATTAAATGTACCTGCTCTCTGGGTATAAATCCAACATCAGCTATTCCAAGCTCCCTATATTAAATTTTATTCATGAAGTTCAAACTAAGATTATGCTGATAAAATGCCAGACTGCATCTGCACTCCCCGGCAACAATACCAATAATAATTCCTGTTGCTCCTTTGCTAAATTCAGTATCCTTATGTTTTATTGCAGCCGCACCAGACCCTTAACCTAGCCAAGTTTGTGCTGCCAGTTGGCATTACAATCCTTCCAAAAATAAACATACTTGTAGTTCTGTTATCTTGGCTGAAAAATGTCCATTTCTCTTCAACTTATGATCAGTCTACTTGCTAACACACTGCCAGTTGTCCTAAGAGACCCTAAAGGGTACAGACAGGCACAGAATAATTGCCATGATTGGGGTGCTTCTCCCTCTCCTTTTTTAAATGCTCTTTTTGGAGATGTTTTTTCATTGCATGGGTTTAAACAGAGAGTGGATGTGTTTTGGAAAGCCATGTTCTGGCTCAACCAACACTTACAAACCCAATGGCAAAACAGCCAGATACGTTTTTCTAGACTATATTGTGTAGAAGACAGGGGTGCTTGGATTTAAGAGACATACTCACTTCCTGTCTCATATTTAGGTTTCCGTATACCTTCTTCTACCTAAAGGATATTCAAAATTGCACCTTTGGGCTACTGCAGGTCAAATTCTCAACAGTGCTTAGGATCACATTTTTGAAGTGCTACTACCACACACACCGTATAGTAGCTAAGCCATGTTTCATGTCAAAACATCTCTATCTCCTAAGCACTGAGCCAACTTTGTGTGGCAGCCAGTGTTCAGCTTTATATACTGCTCATTAAACAGATATAGTCAAATGAGGGAGAGCACAGTAGAAAGCACTCCAAATGCACCAACACGTTAAATGAAACATTTGTGTTAAATGAAACAAATAACCAAACAAGTGGTGTAGAAAAGAGCAGACCAGGAAGAGCCATCATCAAAGGTGTAAAGTGATTAAAATGAGGAGGAAGAACAACTGGTCCCCGAGTACACCAAGGATAAGACAAGAATGACTAGTTTAATTTATAGCAATGGAGATACAAGTTCACTGACAAAAGAAGAAATGGTCTGGTCTACTTGACTTGGCATTAAGTACAGACATGCTAAGGGTTTTGCTAGCCTGACTCTTAGTCTTCAACACATTCAAGGAGGGGTTTTTTTAAGCAAACTTTACTTCCCAACAGTGTTGACCACTCAGCCTAAGTTTAATGATGATGATAATAGATAGCCATTTATTTGGAACCAACTGTAGGTGAAGTTTTACTTCATGTTTTAGCTAAAGATTATGATATATTCTTCTATATAGAAAATAAAGAGATGGTTTGAAGGCAAAATGGATAACCTGCTGCACTCCTCTCTCAGACTTCTCCAGGAAGAAAATCCATTTAAGCCATCAGTACCACTGAGACTTAATATTGGCCCTATGCTAGTGACTCTCAATCGCACATAAAACCTCTGCCTGCACACATGACGCTGCACTGCACACCCAGACTGTGCTCACTCAGCCAGATGCCTCTTCAGATAGAGACACAACACGAGAGACAAGCATGCACCACAAGAAGGGTTTTCTTTTTTCAGGTTTTATGGTATCCATCTGAATTAAAAAATTACTTCCTATTGCATTTTCTTTCTCCCAATACATGTACTGCCTCTTCTATCTTCTCATGTTCCAAGGCTTCTTTGAGATGAGACATACAGTCATTTCTCTTTCTCCCCACCAAAGTCTTACTGCCCAGACGTGACTGAATAAACATGGTCAAATGTAAAGAGGTACGAGATGTTAATGCTTAGCTTGTATGCCACAAGGAAGGGCTTTTTTCAGAAAAGACAGCATATGAGATACTGGGCCAGATGCTTTTCCAAACTTACTGCTGTTTGGCTTCAATCTTACATGAAAGCCATTTAAAGAAGTCCCCATTTGAAACAGATAGACATGAGTATAATTATCTGAGAACCATGAAGTTCATGATTTATTCATCACAGATTCCAATGCAAAAATAATTTTGTCCTGAAAGGATATGTAATAGCTAGTGTTAGTAAAATCCAAGGAACCCAAGTGTGCTGAAACATTTGACTGGGTTGGTGGATTGCTTTCTGGGCTTTTAATGACCCATATTTCCAAACACAGCTTCCTCAAAACAGATTACAGAACAGCAGCATCACTTTAATTTGCAGCACTACGTAGGAAATATACGATAATATCGTAATACTTCAACTAACATATTTTACTTATTAAATAAGAAAAAGAACACATACTAAGAACACAAATACCCTATGCATTTGCACCTTTTCTTTCTTGGTACCGAGTTCCTCACAGCAGTATCTAGCCCTGAAGAGAAGACCTAGCAACACATTTCATTGCTATTGTTCTTCCCAGAAACAGATAAATGTGGTTTTATATGGTTACAGAATTCAGTTTTAGTGAGACCTTTAAGTAGTAAAGCACACCTTTACGTGAAATGATTTATTGGTGACTCCTAGGGACTTGCAACCTAGCACTGAATAGAGGTTTTATCACTGAAATGCAGACAGTAAAGGGAATTACTCAGAAAAAAACTTCCTCTCCGACATCACATGATACTTTTTTTAAAAAAAAAAAAAACAAACCACCAAATGCTTTTATCTGGATTGGGGAGGGGCAGAAAGGTTTAATGCAGCACCTTCCAAATACAGACATCGGAATGGAAGCACATTTTTCCTTAAATTCATATTCTGACTTTATACTGAGTCTTACATGTACTTCCTTTACATATTTACCTAACCCATGAACCAACTATTAACCAAGCTATACAAACTATTTACGTTTTAATGGCATACGTTATTCAATGCTGAAAGATCTCAAAGAAAAAAAAAAAAACTGCCAAAACACACAGTATTACAGAGAGACCAAAAATTATTTGGATGAGACAATCCCAGCTCACAACTAAAAATTACACTAGCTGTTGGCTTCACAGCCAAAGAACATGAGCCATCAGTATTCTTAGTCTTAATCCTCTTAAATTTTTAAAATTAGAGTTATGCTTGATCTAAGTAATTAAGTCTTTAATTAAGCAATAATTGCTGACATACGTAAAGGAATGACCAGTGTGCTAGACAATTTGACACTGGCAGTGTTCAGAACCATAAGTTCCCCATCACTTTCTAAGCCTCTCCTTAAGCAACAGGTCTGCTTCAAGAAGTCCTCACCAGCCTTTAAATCCTTGGGAGGTAGAGGGGCTTTGGGGCAGGGGGAAAATAGTTATTTGAAGTCCCACACATCAGCAGTGTTCATTAGAAGTTTCAGTAAGTCCATCACTTGCAACAAGTCAGGAGCTCCTTTGATGTGGCAACACAGGATAAGCAATATGGGACCTCCTCATACAGCCTAGATGACATAGGACAACCCCAATTGTATTTAGTTCTTCAACCCAAACAGGAGTCACAGCCAAAGCACCAACATATCCCAGTAATATTAAAATGTATTCATGAATACAGAAGCGCTCACATGCTTGCTAGGAAAAGCTGAAAATAACCATCTGAATTGCTGAGCAGCAGTTCCAATTAATAGGACTATTTTCCCCATCTATGGGCAGAGGATTTGCTTGCTTAACTCAAATGTTAACAGAGTTGGACCTACAAATCCCTACCTGAGGTGGAATACTGTCGTTCCTACTGCTGCGCCTTTTGTTGAAGTTAAAGCAGAGCAATTCACTTTTATTTTAAACTCTGCCCATTCTGCTTTAAATGTAAACTTCAAAAATTATGAGCATTACCTTGAGAAGAAAATACATTGTTTTGCCTTTTTTTTTTCTTTTTTAGTTTTTAATCAACAAGCACAGCCATCCCAATAGACCAATAATAAACCAATTCAAATAAAAAAATAAATCTTAATACCAAAGTATACAGATAAGTCAAATACACCTTAGAGGTCAAATTTTTAAGATAAAGACTTTTCATTCCAAATAGAACAAATATTCCACTGTTTTTTGTGTTTACTCCTAACCACCTCTAATGCAAAAAATTAAGCTGATGCTTCTGAAAGGTAGATTATGCAACAAGAGATGCCACTAAAACATGGGGAAAAAAATAGAGAAAAAAATGAAGTGCTACATGATTCTGGTCCCAGTCAAAAAAGCCAGTGTAGGCAACTCTCAGGCTGCAGTTTCAATTGTGGTCCAGTTCACTCTGAAGTTCCCTACGGGCTGGCTGCCTAATTCTCTGGTATAGACTGTAGGCACTAATATACATATGAACAGAAGAGGCAAAATCCCAGAGACTAGCTCATCCTCACAAAAAATAGAGTGAGCCAGAACATGTCTAATGGAAAAGTGACAACTCTTTTCACTCAAACAGAAAGCAAAAAAGCATGGGCACTAGGATGGGCAAAAATTGGTTACAGTGTCATCGCATTGGGAAAAACGTCCCCTGAGCATCACCACAGTGAGCTGACACCTCAGTTCCTGGGCAAAGTAAGAGTCCAAGATAGATTAGATGCAGTGTGCATGGAGATCCATTCCGGAGTCTGCCAGGGCTCTGCCCACAGCAGAGGCAGCGCAGTGGGTGTGAGAGGCAGCTGCCTTCCCATCGGCATCGGGAGCGACATGCTGTTCACTTACAGCTTGTCATAACGCTGCCTCAAATATTTGGGACTTCCATATTCAAAAATCTTTTCTATGCTAATGACATCCTACAGATGTTTTGAAATGTTGTAACTGTTCTGGTTTGATACTGTGATTGGAGGTGAATGCAGCAAGAGCTGAAGCAGTGAGACCATCCAGGACCTTCCTGGATGTCCAGTAACAACAGCAGAGGGAGAAGCAAATTCCCATCCTCCCTGGGAGAGCAGGGTGTGATGAAAGGTGGGAACAGTGTACTGGTAGGACAAGAATGCTTGTTTTGGTTGCCAGTACCTGCCTCTCGCAGAAAAGGGAATTTCCATTCTCTATGAAACCTTTCCATTTTGAACTGACTTTTCAAACCAAGCAAGAAGAAAAGGTCAACGTTTCTATATACCAGAACTTTTTTAATGTTGATTCAGAAGTATTGACATCTGCCTAACAATATCAAAACAATCTCAAACATAAATATGGCACCGAATAACAAACGCAAAAGTCAAAAGTAAGTCAAGCATAAAAGCAACACACAATGTGTAAACATCCCCCTATCAAAACAAGGGCTGAACATGTCATGAGCCCACAAAACAGCTGTCAATGCAGCTGCATTTTCATCCGAGGCTCCCACTTGTTTCTTCTCCATTTCCTTCCTCACTCTGCTATTTGTCCATGGCTTGGCATTAGATTTTGTTCGTAATGCAGTGCCTGCTCAGCATTTAAAACCCAACTGTCCTATTACAGAATAGTAATATTGTCCTCCGGAATAATTTAAACCTCTTCTTCCAGTTTTGCTTTTTCCTTATATGATACATCATTAAAATTGTTATAAAGTTGTTTGGGTTTCTTTATGCAGAGAAAAGGTGGTCAGAAGATATCAGACAGTAAGGAAGCCAGCCATCATCCTCCTCCCCATTCCACATGCACAATCTTCCTTCTAAAGTGATTGACATACAGTGGTCTAAAAAGCAACACAATTTCTCTCTACAACTAATGCAGCTGGGAAGAAACGAAGCAGGCTTTCAGATCCTGTGTCCCTTTACCAGACATTTAAGTTGAATATATTTAGACTCAATGGCTCTTAATAAAGGGCAATTTTGTTAATTGATAAAAAAATCAGTGCAAGACTGAAAGGGGTAGGATTAGTGTGATTGAAAGGAAGGGAGAACTCATGATCTCATGTAAGAAAGACTGTGAAGGGTGATGCCATAACACACAGGCAACAGTTCATGAAAGCAGACGCCACTGAGACCAGTGATACCAAATCAGTTTCTGCCTTTCAGCTACTATCAGTGACAACTTCAGTGTAATTTGTCGAGGTGACTTGTGGCCCACCAGGTTTGAGAACTGCAGACAGAGTAAAAACATTCTAAAAGGCTCTGAGCCTTTTCTTTATGATGTGCCAAGTGCAGCTGATGAAGATGCTCAGATGCATTCAAAGTATAGCAGAAACCAAATGGCCAAATGCTGTCAAGTACCCCAGCAGACAACATTTTAGACTTCTCACATAAAGTAACATTTTTGTTCCCCAAGAAAACCTTCCAATGGGTCTCATTAAGGATTTGAAATAAAGTAAGGATTTTTTTTACCCCTTTGCAAATACTACTCACCTGAGGACGAGGAAGAAACCAAATCACAAGCTTGACTGCATGTATTTCAGCACCAATGATTTTTTGTACTACATTTACACTATTGCTTTCTTTACAGGGACACCACTCCTATCTGACTTCCTACCTTCTCTCCACACCTTCAGTGATTAATGAATTAGTCACATGGTAAGATTTTCTGGAAAAGTTAAGAAATCTTCTGGGTAGAGGAAATAAGTTGTTACAATAACAAGCAATTTACTAGCTGAATGCTATGCATACTGTATCATCTTATTTGTATTTCACAGTTAATCTCCCAGCTCACAAAAGTTTTATCGGATTGGAGGCATGTGCTGTATTCCCCTTTATAAAATTTTACAGTCCCTTGCTATTCTCAGGGCTTGTTTTATAGGCACAATTTGCTGCTTTAATCTCACCCAATTGTCATGTTCTAAATCACGGTGTATAAAAATGTCTTAAAAGTAGAGATGCGCTGAAGGGTAGTACTTAATTACACTTACTGCCTGATTTAAATGTTATCTCTGCTTTGCCAAGTGCCAGGCACAGAGTAACCCAGCAGTGCAAATCTGCATAAACTGATACAAGTTATTATTGGGCTTTTAATAGCAACCCTGTTCTCCTGTGCAGCATTCTGATGAAGGTGTGTTTCTCCTCCTCCTCCTCTCACATTATCTTATGAGAAAATTAAGTAAGGTGGAAGCTGGTGATTGGTAGGGTCTTTCCAGTCACTCTTTGCTAACTTACCCACTTTGATCCTTGCAGAAATCTTGTCAAGACAATTCCACTGGTCATCTTTATGAGTCTAATGTGTCCTAATGAAACTGAACAGCAGAGTGCACAGAGCAAACAGAAAATCCATTTGTTTGATGGTTTCCTATTCCTTTTGTAGTACTGCTACTGCAGAAGAGCTTCTCTTTGCATCCTCTTACCCCAAGTCCCAAAAATCAAACCAACAAGCAAACAAAAAACAAATTAAAAATACCACCAAAAGTTCAGTCAATTACAGTTTTGGTTTCTGACTTCCTCCTCCCCCACCCAAGCAAGCACATCAAGGAACTGATTTGCCTCTGCAGTAACTACACTGGACATGCAATTAAATTCTCTGGCTCCAGATAGCAGAAATGCAGCTTAGAGTACAACATATCCAAAGACTTTCTACTTCATGTTCCAATCCCTGCTCCAGCCACACATCAGACAAATCATCACAGGACCACTTTAGCCAGATCACTCTGAATTTGAGGGAAGCAAGAGAGTGACCCTCTCTACTTAGGTTCATCATATTTAATAAGCCAGTGGAGGTAGGGTAAGTACTACAGCTCCCAGTAATCTTATCCAGCAGTTTTATTTTGGTCCATACCACCAGCATAAATTCAATTCACTTTTTGTTTGTTTTTGTTCCCTTGCATGTGCTGTGCCCATGGTTCAGCACTGCCAAAGTGTAGAAGGGACTAAAACACTTATTTTGTGCCAAGCACCCAGCATGGAAACGTGAAAGAACATCACTGAGTCAATCCCTGATACTCAGCAGCTTTCTATTTAAATGAAATTTCTAACTTTATACACATTTCAAACGATGTCAGAGCAGTCACAGTTACGCACTGCTACTCCTTACCCATTTATGTAGCATGGTTCCAATCACGAGATGTTAGCATTGTTGCATGCAAGATAAACTACAACATTGTCCCTTATGGGTATATGAAATATTTATGTGCTACTGTTACCAGTCACAACCAGGCTTACTCTGCCCTTATTTCAGCCTTAGCAAATAAGACTGTTTTAAGCAGTCTTCTAGCTAAAGCCTAGTGTGGAAAATAAAGAGGGGGAAGAAATGCAACTCAAAACGATTAGACATTTTATCATCTGATTTTAAGCATCTTCTAAAGCCCAGTGGTGTGAAACACTAGCCACCCCTCAGCTTCACAGAGAGCTGAAGCGATATCGTGTCTTGTATGCCAGAAGCTGAACCCCTCAGCAGAACCTGGCCTGAGAAGAGATGGGCACAGCAGCAGCTTTTCCAGCTCAAGGTCAGTGTAATCCTAGCAAGACCCTGGTAGGATGACTGTGCCGTAAGCAGTTCCCAAAGTCCAGCCAGTGTATCCCTGGCAATGTGTCTTCCTTCAGGCAGAACAAGAAAAAGGATATGAGGTAGCAAAAAAGCTATGGTATTGGAAAAATGCTGCTCCCAAGAACCTCATTCACTCATTTTATCGTAAAATGAAGAGCAGTATTTTCCAGACCGCTAGTATCTGAAGCCACGTGAAGAAGTTCATATCTGTCTCAGGGGATCCTATCACACCTGAGCAGTGATCTTAATTAAAATTTTCATGACAAAAGCACATAGTCCTCCACAAGTAATTTAGAGAGTTAAAGATGATGTGTAACTCCAAAGTGTCTGAGACCCACTGAGTTATAAAACTATAGGCTTAGAAGTAATGAGTTGCCAGCTTCAGTTTGTTTCATGATTATAAAACATTCCCCCATGTAGAGGCTCACTTGAGTGGCCACAGACTAAAATTTCTCTGAAGGCAGATCAACCCTGTCACTTCCAGGGGCAGCCACTCCCTCTGAAGGAGAAGCACGTTAGAGGAACAGTGTAGCAAAAACTTCATTTTTTGTGGTGGTCATATCACCCTCCTAGGAAGGCCAGCTCCTCTGATGGATCTCGCCACACTCCTCTTTCCAACTCACATACCAAGTTTAACAACTTTGGGGCTTCTGATCCCCAAATAATTCAGCTTTTTTTTTTTTTTTTTCCCTAAAGTAAAAATATTACAGGATTAATTACTTAGCAAGGTCTCTATAAACTCATCTCTCTTTGAAACACCTACAAAAGCACAAGTGAAATTCCAGAGATAAACAAACACAAACTCCCTTTTAATTAATCACTGTGCCTCTCTGTAGGGGGTGACGGAGTAAGCAGATGCAGGGGGGATTGCCAATTAAGATACAACTTCTTTGATAGGAAGGATACAGCCATACACAGGAGGAAAAAGGAGAGGAACTTGCCATACAAGTCATTATTTTAATTGGCTGCTCAGAAAGATTATGCATTCCCCACATCTTATGCAGCCAAAAAAGAATTACTGATCCAAAATACTAAACAGCCATCAAAACACTTTCTAAGGTGCCTGTACAATGTTAGTACTAATGCTACCTATGCTCCCCACTCGTCCTGTTTGAGAAAGCTGTAACACAGGAAGCTAATTCTCAAGGCTAATTAGACAAAGAAATAGAGAATTCTTGGATTTAATTTCCTGTTATTGATCATTATTATTCACTGAACACCAGGCATTCTTAGCAAAAACTTCTTGAAAGGAATGCACAGTATTTCTACCCTAACTCAGTTTTTAAAAAAGATTAAAAATCACGCGTGTAGATAAAATAAGTGCTGGGAAATTGCATAAATCAGGATGCACACAGAAAGCAAACCTGAGGATAGACTGGTTATCTTCTGCATAACTTCCATTGATTTGACATCCAAATATTTTCTGTGTGTTGACCTTTATTTTCTGTGATCCTAATGGTGATGTTGTCATTCTCTCAGCTTTGTTAGAGCGCCACATATTAGCTTTCACGTCTGTTTTTATCTGGATTTAATGGAAATGCAAATAAGTTTTTGCATGGCTTGTTCAATGACTTTGTATCCTTTGGAGAGGGGGGAAAAAAAAAAAAAAGCAGGAAACTGAGAAATGGTTGGTTTGATTTGAAGCTTGCTCAGGAATTTTGATTTTGCCTCCTTATACAATATGTCTCGACCACAGAGGACAGAGCACTGTTCAGGAGAGAATTCAGGTATGGGAACCTAGAGCTGCTTTATCTGAGCCTTCTTCCCCTGAACACAACAGCTCTCTCATCCAGCCCTATCAAAACAAAAAAGAAGATTGGGATTTCACTGTCTCCACTCAAAATAAATGAATGTGACAGAAAAGGACCCCTTGTCTTTGTGAAGAGCACCACAGCTCTTATCAGGAAAGGAATAACCAGAAACAGATTCCTGCTTTGGGAAGAGAGCCCAGGCTGCAGAGGTAAGCTGGAGCAGAGAAGCTACTCCCTTCTGGTTCTCTCCAGCTGGCAAGTCAAAAACACCATCATTACTAAATCTCACAATTGTACACAACAAAAACAATTCTGGCCTTTGTGGATGGACAAAATAAGCCTGTAAAGGTGAACAATGTAGTATCAAAGCACTGTGGGAACTGGTTTGTTTTTCTGTTTGTTTATTTTTTTGTTTTGTTTTTGTTTTTAAGAAAAAATACTTAGTTTAAGAATCGAAAGTAGAAAAGCCACACGCTGGCTGGAAGATACCTCAACAAACGGCTTATTTAGAACTTCCAGGAGTGCTGACCTCCTAAGGGCCATCATCAACCTTAACCCTCCCATGAACTACACCTCATGACATTCACTCTTCACAGCATGTTTCTCTACTAATTTTAGTCCTCCTTCTAATTTCTAGTCCAAAGCGATTCATAGACAAAGTATATCTTTTATATTTCCTCAAGTACTTTGCTTTAATTTACTTGTTTCTTTTTTTTCCTCTCATTTCTACTCCCCTCCAGTACATTTTTAATTGGTGATCAGGATTCTTGTCAGCTTTCATTTTCCTTTACTCATGTCATGTCAGGGCTCCTTTCCAGGGCTTTTATCATGACACCAACTTTTCTGTGGTCCTGGTCCAGTTTAGGTTCATCTTTCTCAAGAGAGAGTCACTACAAATACCAGCACCATTCTGGTAGAGTCATCACCAGTGATATTTCCACTGTCATCACCAGAATAGTCTCACCTGATTTGTTATCTACCTCTAACCCTCCAAACCTTCATTTTAGACAGCACTTGCCAACTGGCCAATACATGTCTTAATCCTCTGTTGCTTTTGACTGCAGAGCTCCCAGCTTACAGGACAGATCCTTATGAGTCCTTCTGTGCACCTTGTATTACCAAACAAGAGGTCACTTTTTCAAAGCACAAGCAACTGTATAAAACACTGCCATTACAGATTTAAAAACAAAACAAAACAAAATGTAACCTTATAAACAAAAACCCATTTTTTTCTTTTGTTTGTTTTTGTTTTGTTTTGTTTGGGTTTTTTTTTGTTTGTTTGTTTGGGGTTTTTTTAATGAAAAAGAAACTAATTCATATCTTTCTCCATTTCTTTCTTCTCTCTGGGAAATGCCTCAATGCTACTGTCAGGTCAAAAAAAAGAGGCAACTATTATGACACCCTCCCTCCACTGCTTACCCTGAGACAACTGCTCCATTTTCCCCTTTGTAGCTGCTCACAATCACTAACCCCAGGGCACCAGGGAGTTCTTTGGGAAGAGACTCTAATGCAGAATCAATACTGAATGTCCATCCCTCCCAAACCCTCTCCAACCACAAGGGCAGTAGGGAGTGCTGAGGGCCAGACCCCATGCTGAAAGCCTCCCCCACCCCTCCCACATTTTCTAGGTACACCACTAGTGCACAGCACTGGTGCAGCACTTACCAAGTACACTAAAGCTGGAACAGCTTCATAGTATTACCATATTTGTATATTTGTTTATTAATCATAATCTGAATAAAATGCCTGAAAAAAAAAAAAAAGGAATTAAGGATATTTAATTTATGAGTGAAAAGGTGAAGAAGGAACCTAATTACAGCTAATTACTTCCTGCACATGGAAAGTACATCTACTTTGGTGCTCCCTCATCTATCAGAGTTCCAGTGTTTTGAAATCAAAGCCAGATCTATCAGAGCTCAAAATAGAAACAAGATGCAACTTTTCAATAAAACAGAAAGTGCTTCTATCTTCTATTTCCTTAGGTGGATCTTCCATCACTTGCATCCATTATCCATATATTACTAATTAAGCCTGGATAATTTTCAAAAAGAAAAAATAAAAAAAAAAGACAGGAAAGAAGAAGAAAGCACTGTTTTCAAGATGCAAAAGGCAAGCAAGGAGAAGAGGTGGAGAATCAATTCAATCTAGGCAGCTACTTTAAAGATCCAAGTCAGAAACCTCAATTCCTCACATACTCAAGAGGAGAGAATCAGGATCTAAATTTAGAGCTTTGAATCACCCTGTGGAGGCTCTATGGACTATATGTGGCCTTCTCAAATTAGATACCTGAACTTGAATGTGACTACAGCTATTGGTCATCTAATTTTCAGTTAACACTACAAAAATTTAGACAGCTAATATTGCTTTTAATTTTTTGCTTAACTGTAGCGACAACAGTCTCAAGAGGTTTTCTCTCATTTTTGAAGAAGGCGATGCCATAACTGAAGTACATGACACTCTGAACCATTTACAAACTTACAGTCAAAATTTACTACCTGCAACATGCTATATTCACATACTTAATATTTCAGCCTCTAAAATTAATATAGCTATAGGAAGAGATACATCTTTGCCATAAACATGGACAAAGCAAGCTTCATGCAAAGAGGATGTGTGCAAACAAAATCCCAGAAGTTCTTTTAGCAATATTATCAATGCAAATAATACTGATGACTTTTTTGCAGACAGATTTCATAATTCTTTGATTCTGTCCTTGGCACATCTATCTTTTGAAACAATGTGAATAGTATATACAACTTAAAAAGCAAGCAAACAACAAACTCTTACCTCTCCCTTGCTAACGAAAAACTTGTAAGCATAGCAATTCTTGAAAAACAGTATTAAAGTGACTGAACTTGCACATAACTCTCACTGGACTTTATCTGGTACAGTATATTGTCAGAAAGCAGAAAATGCAGGTTGGTCGCACATTATCTGCAATAAGACAGACAGTCCTTCATTTTAACAAGGTACCACTGCCAGTATCAGCCCTGCAGTGTAAAAACCTGATGCAATGATTTTGTTATTTATACAAGTGCAATGAAACCCAGCGAGATCGGATGCGACTGAAGGCACCTTCAACCAGCTGGCACATGATACCTATTCATGCAACACCTTTGAGAAGCAGCTTACATCCCACACACCTCGCATCAAGGCATCTACCAGGGCCCTGCCCTAACTCTGCTAACAGCTGGAACAAGCAAGCACGCACACGGCCATTCAGCCCTGCACACCTATTTCAGAGTGGGAAATCAAGCCATTTCAATGATGTGAATAAGAGTTCAGCTATTTCTTCCCCATTAAATGTTTAAATTTTTCCATCTGCCATCCGAGGGCTGATGCAGTGAAGCTGTATGGTTTTTCCACACAGATATGCCAATGCTCTTGGGACCTATCCCTCCTCCAAGTCACTGCAGCACCAGCAAGGGTCAAGCACCATCAACTGACTGGACAAGCAACCCTACAAACCCAAAATGGGTTCTCTTCAGCTCCATGAGCAGAGCAGCAGGTCAGTTCTCTTTCCTCTCAGCTTCCACACAGCTCTAGACCTACTCAGAAGCACGTGAGTTGACTACCATTGTTTCTTGGAAATATGTTTCTAGCTGACCTCACTCAATGTGTCACATTTCAGGTCTTGCTTCCATCTGCACATAGTATTTCCACCACCCAGTACAATTGACTAATTAAACTAGTCATCATCTGTATGGGGGATCATGAAGTACAGCATAAGGACAAGCAATTATCTCTGGAATTAAATGAAGCAAACATTGTCTGTCTGGAGGAATAAAAACCATGTCGACGATTGCAGATTCACCTGTATCTTGAGCTCAACTGACCTTCCTGTAATCCACAATGGCCTTTTGTTAACTTTCTTTCCATCTGGCTATCTGTGGGAATTCATTTAAAACAAACACACGACTCCCTCTAAGATGCTGAGGAAAAGCAGAAGTGCAAACATGAGAAAGCTCAAGCAACTTACTAAGTGAGATGCATGGAGGAAAACAGAAAGGATCTTTTGTTGCCACTAGATTAAGGCATCTTCAATTGGAAAGATGCTCCATGGAGTGGCTGCCCATTTAAAGAAAACCTAAGCTTGAATTTCAGATTCTGCAAGACATGCTGAGAAATGCCACTTGGCTGCTTGAGTTGCACCAACAGTGACTCGGCATAGCGGGAGTGACCACACACATCTCTCATGGTTTTGGGGAGACAGCCCAGGACAGTAATACAGGCAGTTTGCATTTGGAAACTTTAGTCCTGCCATCGAGAGCAATGTCAAAGAACATGTTGAGTTACTGTCACATTCAGGGCTCTGCCTTCTTGGGACAAAGTAATTGGAACTGCAGAAATTTTATTTCTTTCAGCTGCCACCACCCCAAGGTGGCTCACAACTCAGATCGCAGCTGCTCACTGAACAAAAGCTGTTTCACTTCTAACTGCAGGTGTGCAGTTGGGGCACAGCAAATCCCAGAAATAATGGAAGGACGGACAACAAAATTAAGTGGAACTATCATCTAATTTTATGTGGCAGTCATCCACTGACTGCCTGTTTCAAATTTATCACAAGATTTTGAATCTGTTACATGAGTCTCTTAAAAATCTGCTTACTGCCAAAACAGGTAGACCAGGTCTCATCATTAAGAGAACAGTATGTACTTCTACAACAAATGCCCCTTTTTAATGCAAGGTCACATCATGGACCGGAAAGAAAATTCTTGATGGACCAAAATTTGGAGACCATGCTGATTTACACCTGATGCTCCTGTAACCTCTGAAAAAGACTTTTCCCACCCTTCGGTGAACAAGATAATTTAGCAAGTAAATGCTTTCTGCTGCTACAGCTGAAAGGTTTGATAACTCTGTTAGCCTTGGCACATAAGGTCACAAAGAACACATACCCACCACGACCTGGTGCTTCGGGAGAGATCAACAGTGCAAAACAAAAGGAAGGATTCAGGATTGCCAGCCAGCCCCTTCTGAGGTGGGTATTTACAAGGACTGTAGTTTTCTCCCACTGCTTTTCATTACAAGACTTCATATATATCTCTCAGATTCTCCTGCTGAGAACACAGATAAGATTCTAACATTAAATCTTCCATAAAACAGAGTTACAATACAAGGCTAGTGACAAATGCCAGCATCAGAAGCCTGCAGTACTGGTATTCTATTAGAGTTTTGCAGAGCAATGAACAAAGATGTAGAGAGTAAAATAAAAGTCTATTTTCCCAACTTGTAAGTTTATTTCTGAAACCTTTAAAATGTGACACACATTATAATTCCTTTGCTGGGCATACAGATAGCCCTATGTCTTGATACTTCTATATACAAGAATGGCTTAAAACTGTAATACAACATTTGGTTTCAGTCAACATTAGTACTAGTGTTCGATTTATTCCTCACAATAAATATACTAAAGCGTACTACCATTGATAAAGTCTATCTTGTAAACCTCAGGGCAATGCTTTGAAAATTTTCATGGTGAAATTCGGCAATGTCATGCAGTGTAACACGATAACACCATGGTGATATATCAGTGATGCAGATGCATCATTTTCATGATTTTGGATTCTGACCCCACAACTCTGAACAAAGCCGTAACATTGCATTTCAGAGCAGGACAGAAAAAAAAAAAAAAAAAAAACAAAAAAAAAAAACCACAACAGAATGCCCACAAAAGATTATGTAAAACTTATCCCATTCCTTTCATTGGCTTTCCACAGTTGAACATTTAATAAAAAAGCCAAATGTTCAAAGAAACAGACACCTGAGTTTAACTTCAATACAGGAAAAAATGATAGAAAATATAATAAAGAATGGAATAAGCAGGTGCATTATATTCCCAGGAAAAGTCATATATTTTGCAGACAACAGTCATGCAAAACAAATCTCTTAGACTTCTCTGAAGGAGTTAACAAGCATGTGAATAATGAGACATGATCTGCAGGGATATGCATGTTGCCAATGCAGTACATGTGGCTTTTCCCAAACCCTTTAGCAAAGGGTCTCAAAGAATCTTAAAAAGAGCCTTAAAAAAAGGTAGGCTATGGTGGGATAGAAAGAAGGGGTATCTTAAGGTTCAAAAACTTGCAAAAAAAACAGAGACATAAAGGAAAGAGTAATTTGTCATGATGATGGGAGGTTGGTTGTTAACACATAATCACAGCATCTATGCTGAGACCTGTACTAGTCCATATATCCATTAATGGTCTGAGTGGAAGGAGGTAATGAAGTGCCAAACTTCACTGACAAAACAGAATGATTAAGAGTAGGCAAATTATATCTGACATGAAAGGTGCAGAAGAGTCTCAGGACACTGACTGAACAGCAAAATGACAGAGTGAATTAAATGTTAATAAATGTAAAATATTGCACTGAAAAAAGGAGTACAACTGTCCACACAGACTGACAGGCTTCGAATTAACTGTTCTAATGCAGAAAAGAGATGCAGTCATTACAGACAGTATTCTGGAAACATCAGCTTAGCAGCAATTGAAAAAAAAAAAAAGCAAGTAACTTCAGAACTTCTCAGGAAAGATATCAAGGCTGAAATACAATACACCATTGTAGAACAAAATAAACTCATGATTTATCTGCATCTTAAAAATTTTATTTCTGGTTACCCCATCTTTAGAAGAAAACATTCGAAGACATGCAACTGTGATGGATCAGAAGAGCAAAATTATTTCTAAACAGTTAAAAGTCTTATATGTAAAGAACACATCAGAAGCAGAAATACATTGGGACTTTACAAACTGAAGAAGAGTCAAACCACCCAGGACTGATACATATCACAGACAGGATGCTAGACTATCTGAGCCTTTTGCCTGACCACCCAAGTCATTCTTTCTTTATTGTGAGGTAGAGGACATAGTAAGGACAATTTCTACTTTCTTGTGAAGTGTTAGTAGGGTAAGCCAGAGCGTGTTTACATATATTTTATTAATTGGGCTGAGATCTGTAAGAGACACTTCTCTCATTTCCATCTGCCCTCAAAGCAAAGATATTTAATAAGTAGTTAACGATTCAGCTCACAATGTGCCATAAAATTTTACCTTTGGTCTTATTAGGGTAATAAATGGGAAATATCGTATGAGGCTTGAAATTATGGAGTAGATTAGATTCAGGTTGCTTCATAAGTTAGAAAATAAAAAACCCTCCAGACCCACCTATGCTATCTCGTATCCCAAAAGGGCAGGTCCAAGTTCACCTGGACACTCTATTTTCTATTTCCATCTGAAAAGCTGCACCTTCTATTTGTTTCTTCCTCCTCTATGGGCTGTGAGAAAAAGCAACTTTTGTGTATAAAAAGTATACAGAGGAAGTACTAAACACAGCACTGAACAGACAAGACATCTAAAATACCAGATACTATACACAGGTTGGGTTAGAGCACCCCGAGTCCGTTAGACAATTTGTGCTGTTGTAGCCCAAAGATGCAGGTCCAAGCTGGCTGAAAAACCAAAGTCAAGCAGATCAAAAGTTACAAGCATTGGTTCAAGCAGATAAGAAGCTTCACATAAGTGGAAGAAAATGGAAGGTCCAAAAGAAAGTATTCTGATCCCTGTAAGAACACTCTCGCATAGTACGAGAAGCATATGAAGACCAAGTGGTTTTGTGTAGTTAACCATAAAACAGCCTTTTCCCACCTTAAAACCAACCCCTGTTTTCCCAGGACAAGCAATGGGTAAGGATGGAGCCAGTCACTTTAGGCAGCTGCTGTTTCACCATCAGCAGCACATTTATCTTTTTGACCAAGCTTTAGAAGCAGTGTTTCCACTGCCACCATAACTTTTCACACCATGTGCATAAGTAACTACCAACCGCTGAAAATGTAAAGTTTGGAGAAAACATTTCTGTCTTATTTCAGTTCATTAATCTCTCCAGTCTCTCTTAATGCCTCTTCTTCTCTATGAACAAACCAAAATACAGTAGAATAACAAAAGTCCTGACTTACTGTACACGCTGATGCTGAGAACACTCCTACATAGAAACTATTAGTTCACTAAATCATATAAGAAACACTTTTGCTATTTACAAAGCTTCCATGCTGCATCATTTTTCAAAAGATTTGACTGAACAGATACATCTCCACAGTAGCCAATTAAAAGGGGCCATAGCCAAGGTTTTTAGAGCCATCCTGAGAATGGTTTCCACCTCATTTTTAAACCAGTTTTCATATTCTACATTTGACAGCTTCACTATTCAAGACAGAGCTGAGACTTCTAGCAATACACTCATGTACTAAAACTATTCATGGTGTGCCATTTAGGTATCAAAATAATAGAATCCTCAGCTGTAAAGATAGACTCAAACACTGACAGAGTAACACACAATTGCTAGTTTACAACATTATGCATTCTGGCTTTGGAAATACAGTGTAATATATTAGGGGGTGGACCAGGGACAAAACTACATGCAGCTCTCACCAATGTAACAGAGGGCAATCTGAGAAAGGTAAAGGAGGTTACTCCCAAAGTTCCTGCTCTTCTCTCAGATTGACTCTGATTTTCACCAAGTCATACTTCTGCCTGTACTTTCCCCACAAATACCAGCTCAGCCTCACAGGCACTATCCTGTGTTTCCCTTTGGTTATAGTAAAGGCTTGTCTTCCTCAAAGACAACTTGTTCTTTGCTACACCAGTAAGAACCCTCACTGCCATCAGGAGATGCACGGACATGTGTCTGCTGCAGCCCAGAGGTGCGACTGCAGCTCACATGCCCCAAGATAACATCCAAGCATCAGCGGATACTGATAGTTGTACAAATATAACACCACAACATTCAGCCTATTTCAGCTGTCTGCATGCTCCTGAGGGAGGCTGAAGAGGGAGAATACTTCCACCATCTCAACTGATGCTTTTACTACTAAAGTAAAAAACAAACAAACAAACAAAAAAAAAAAAAAAAACCAAAAAAAAAAAACCACACACCAAACAAAACCCCAACATACAACATTACTACCAAAGCAAAAAACATTATTAGGAGAAGTCTAACTGACTCACTATGAGGAACAAGATCAGCGCAGAGAGAATAAGCAAGAAGGCATGGCAGAGGACCATTCCAGTGTGTAAGCGCACATCACAAGGTGGTGACACACTGAAGAGGGCTCACAGTCTAGGACAACACCGCAGGGAGCCCCTACCTCTGCAAAGACACACTGGCTGTACAACACGTACACCCTGCCTCCCTCCAAACTTACCTGAGCCATGGAACCTGAACCTTTCATAACAGTGCAGTTGAAAACAAGAAAAATGGTGAAGCTTAATTGCAACATTTTTCTCTTTCTGACTCAACTATAATAACTATAATATTATCTATGTCAGTAATAAGAAGATTGTTAAATATTATACTTAAAATCATTCACCTCTGACTTCACAAAGCTCTTTCAGGAAATACATGTTAACAGAGAACATCATTACTGTAACACTCAGGAATTAGTGTGTAGATGATTTTTGTCTAAACCAATAAATAAAATGCCCACCTTCAAAATTATTTTCGAAATTAAAGCATGTAACAGCATATAATATCAGTCTGCAAAAGGGTCTGTGCCATAACTGTCCAAGAGGTACCAACTTGGGCAGAAGAATTTAGAAGTGCCTGTTGCTCAGCAGCCAGACAGAAAGGGGGGGGGGGGGCAGGGGTGTTAGGGGGAACAGAGAACAGGAGAGAAGAATACCTAACAGATTTGGTTTTCAGACAATTTAACAAATACATCAAATCTTTTATTCACATCTTCAAAAATCATCATCTGCTGGTAATTAATTACTGCATGTCCAACTCCCTTCCCAGTATTTTCACTGACACCAGTGGCAGTAGGATCAGCCTCTTCCCTATTAGGTATCTCAGACCTGTAACTTGCTGTTCTCTGTCTCTTTCAGATCTAATGTCTCCTTTTAAGTATCCATTTCTGGCAGAGCATAAAATAATCAACCTATCAAAGTGCTGCAGTTTCATCATTACCCCCCTCCCCCCCAAAAAAATTAATCATGTTTCAGGACATGCAAGGCAAGCCTTTTGTAGCATACTCTGTTAAGCAGGAACAGATAAAAGTGGATTTCCCAGTGCTGATACTGAAATAGTAATACAGCTAATGATTTTCTACAAAATGCTAGTGCAAGCTCTGTGAACAAAACTGCAAAATAATTCAGCTATTCAGGACCGACGTCTGAGCAGAAAACTGCTTACTGAAACAAAATTAAAAGTAGGGAGGTTAAATAAGGTAAATTCTTCCTCTAAAGTTTATTTTGGATTCACTTCTTTGAGAAGTCATGTATACTAAAAGATGAAATTTCAAAGACAGAATATCTGTGAACTTGATAATATAAAATTGCTAAAATTCAGGGTTAATGTTTTACCTGAGCATGACAGTAACAACAGTGAATTTTATCCTCCTTCAGACAAATAACATAAGGTAGAAAATCCATTTACATCCCATTTATATCCATAACATAAGTTGCAAGAGGAGCAAGGCTGACCATGCTGACACTCCAAAAAAAAGTTTATGCTTTCTGTATAAACAATTTTGTAATTCAAAGATATACAGAGAGATTTACAGGTTATTTTTTAAATCATGGAAAGACTCTCATACCCCATGCCATGGCTATGCATTTCGTACGCATACGTGAACAAGTCTCAGTAAAGCTCAAGTTTCACTCCTCAACTCCGCTCTCCAGATCTCACACTTGCAACGGTCTAAAAGTCAGAATAAAAGCTGGGGGTTGCTGCAACGCACAGTACTGAAAGACTTAGAAAAGTCACTGGAGCAAGACAAGCTGCACAAGATTCTTCTGTAAGAAGTCAGGCTAGCAGCAGTCCAATAGTTCAAAACAGCTCTCATTTAATTAGCTATTTGCTATGTATAAGAGAGGCTGTAGGAAGTGCCCAGTGCTGCATCCTCATTTGTGCTTTCCTGTGATTCATATAGCAGCAATTCAGTCCTGAGTGAAACAGAGCTCATTATCCAGCAGAGATGAACTCTCCTCAGGAGAGAGGTGTTTCTCCTGCTGTTAATAGCATCAGCTCAATACCATCACGCCCATTGCCGGCTCCTGGCAGAGCACAGCTGATACGTGGTGGTGATCCAGGCGGTTTGTGCGCTGGGAAGGACCTGGCAGAGCCAGGCTGGAAGCAAGGATGGAGATTGGTCTTTAACAGGAATGGAAACGCAGAGCCTTCATAACTGGTTTGCAGGGCAAGTAAGAATTTGAAAGTAAACTCTGGGCTGGCTCTGTTTTGACTTTGTTTTTTATGAGCCAGTGCAGAAGATGGGAGAGCCTTCTCCAGGAGGCTGAGTGTCCTCCCTGGCTCACAGCACCTCCACATGATGCTCTTTTTGCTTTCTGAGTAGCACATTCCACATTTGCCAGTTGGGCACATTTCCCTGTCTAAAAGAGGGTTAGGACCCTTATTGTCATCCTCGGCAGACTCTCAGTTCATGCTTTAAAAGAATACTTCCATCTATTCAGAAAATATCTGGTACAGAGTCAGGTGATGCCCTTTGATCAAGCAGGGGAGAGCATTTGGGGCTCCACTCCACTTAAACTCCTCACACTACCTGAGCGAGTAGCTTCATCTGCTCTACCCACTAAAAGCCTCAGTAAATGGCACCTCATTGATTTAAGCGATGTCAGAGCACTAATACTCCCTGCTCTGAAGAACACAGCCCTGAAGCTGACCATGTCACACACTGGGCCAGTGGCAGATGGGGAGAATGGGCCAGGGCTCCACAACATTGCCTTAGGCAATTCAATTGCAGGAACTTCTCATTGTTTTTTTTCCCCTTCATGCCCATCATCTTGCTTTTATCTGGCAACGCTTTAACAGCTGTTTTCTGATCACATTAAACTGACATCCCTAACAAAAAACAAATATCTAATTCTCCTGGATTTCTGCACAGTATGCTACAGGGGAGCAAATCTCTCCTGAACCATACTATTTGCCTACGCATGAATTTTACTCTTTAACCAAATACCTTCCCCATTGTCAAAAAATATCAAGTGAAAAAACCTCAGTGACAATCTTTTGCTCAAGCTTTCCCTGCAACAAAAATAGCAGGCCAGCCCTCCAGCTAGTGGCACAACTGGCCCAGTGCCAGGGAATTCAATGGAGCTACACTGATTTACAACAGTTAAAGATCTGGCGTGGAGATGACTCATATGGATTACTTGCTGCTTGAATTTCAACTAATTCAGGGGGTTTGGTTTTGGTTTCTTTATCTCTGGACGTGCTATAAAGCTTCAGTCACTAAGGGCCAACTCCAGCATTTCTTCCTAAATATTGGATCTACAAGATTTTTCAGGCATATTGCTTCTCGGATTGGGACACATCCCTTCGAGGCAGCTACTTTTGATCAAGAGGTGAAAAAAAAAAAAAAAAAAACAGCTTAGCTCTGAGCTTTAAAACAAGAAGGGAAGAGGAAATAAAAAAAAAAAAAAAAAAAAAAAAAAAAAAAACAAAACAAACAATCCAAGCAGGGAGGACGGCTTTGGGACTCCTTTCCCTGATGTCAGAGCAATGTTTTCGGGTGCCTTGTGCAATACAGTCTGTTCTCCCTCTGCTGAGCAGTCTAAGCACTACAGAGAATAACGGAACTGCCTTGCAGCAAGAGGTCCTTCAGTTGTGTCTGTATTGTAAGGGAACAAACTTTATTTCTGAGGCTAACACCAGAAAAAAAGGAAATACAGTCACAGAGGTCTCCTCAGCCCCACGCTCCCACCTCACCCGCAGATGTGCCCCAAGCCAGGGTATAGCTGCCAGCCCCCACCCCCAGCTTAACTCGGGGCTGAGCACAGGTCTGCAGAGAGGTCACTGGGCTGGTGCAAATACCTGCTCGTGTGCCAAAACCAATACATAAGCTGGTGGCCAAAGACACCCATAGACCAGGCAAACCTCCAGAGAAGGCAGGAAAGGTTTTACCTAAGTGGTTAGCCCTGGCTGCCACATTTCCAAAGAAGAAATGAGCCTGTCTTATCGCTCATGTCTTCCATACAAGGAACAGATAAAAACACTATACCAACATTTCAGCTGCTGGGGTGATTGTAGCAGATCTTGGCTCATCCCAGCAGTGTATATCATCTCCCTGGACGTGGTCCCAGCACTGCTCTTCTGCATTCACAGTAGTTTTTCAACACTCAACCTGACAAACTCCACCATTCCCTTAGGACAAAGAGGGGCAATAATAGGAATATTACCATAACCCAGTACTACCAACTTACCACTTTACAATGTGTTAGATTCAGGAAGCTTTCTGAGCAGCACCAGAGTCTTAAAACCATCATAAAGTTAAAAAAAATAAAAATAATGAAACCGTATCAGATTCTCTGGATAAACTGAGAGGCAATGCTGAAATTTTACAAAGTTTTTACCTCTGTGAGGAACCAGTATACTCCCTTGCTAAGCAGAGGAGCAAGTAATCATACCAGTGCTCCATCTTTAGTGAAAAGCAAGATTCTCCCTTTTCTCAAGGGCATAAAAACACCCAAAACACCAACCAAAACCACATCTATTTTCACTAGCTCTACTCAAATTCAACAGAATAGCTGCTAAAAATATGTCAGAAATCAAGCTGGAGGGGGGGAGATTTCAAGCGTGTCCCGTTGCCTGGTAATGTCAATGGGTTCCTTTTGAATCATTTCAAAACGAGTCACATATGAGCCACATCCAGGTGAGCTGTTATTGAGCACAGCTGATCAAGGCAGAGGGGAAGAAAGCGCAGAATTCACAGGGAAAACGCACAGATACGTGAGTCATACTTATACCAGCCCTTGATCTGTGGGCTGGGAAAAGCATTCTTCTGCTTCTTTTCAATATTTAACTCCAAACTGAAAAAAAAATACCAGCTTTCCTATAGGATCCATCTTAAACCAAAGGGGGTGGGAGCATAAAAAGTAGTTAAGGCCTAAAATTTTACAAGGTTATTTAAAAAGACATTGCAAAATTCTTTACTGTGTTTAGTAACCTACTGTCCCAAAAAAGTTAACAGTATGTTTTCAAACTGCTCCAGCAAAAAACTCTTATTAAAATCAATGAGAGACAAGCTGCTAGCTGCACCTTGTGCTGGAAAGCTGCAGATGAAATGCAGAAAGCTCCTATGCTTCCACTCCACATCCAGAAATTCAAACATTTTCAGTTACCTCATAAATCAAAGTTTGTCTTTAAGCTACACCTAAAGTATCTTGCCAAAACCTCTGGAAGAGTGTCAAGGTAGCTGTTAATTATTTTTTTGACAGCCACTCAGGAAACATCTCCCAGGTGAGGAACCATGGGCTGGTACAGATCCTGCCTCCATTACTGTTCTGGGGGCTGATGGTATCGAGGTGTATCTGCTGGTGGCCAGAGACAAATGGACTCCGAGGGTGACTGTGTCAGCTCTGAGACTCAGATACGTTCCACTTCAAGCACACCTAAGGGACTCAATGTAAACTAATAACAGAGCCTGGGATTCTCACAAATGAAATAAAAACAGGAGTAGACAATTGGTAAAAGTTAATTTTTCACCTAGAGAACTGCAGTTTTAAAAGACTGTCCTGGAGGTTTTAATCAATGTAAGTGAATCTTTTATATTTTTCTCCAGTATTCCCAAAATAAGTCAGTAAGATGCCAGCACTTTCTCAGCATAGAGTGACCACTTCCCAGCAAGCTGGAATTCAAGTCTTTATCAAAAGAAAGAAAGAAATGCATTGTAATTTCAAATAAAAATAGCAAGCAAGGAAACAGAAGCAGCAGGATAACCTTATGAGCCATAGTAGGTTTTCAGAAAAACTTTTATACTTTTATTCTTGAGGATGGTCAGCAGCAAATGAAGACTAGTCTAAGCAGACATTGCTGGTGCATGGAAACACCTACAGCTACCCTTGCCCTTAAGAACAGCAAAACATTTGAAAAATGCACACGACCACCAGACACTATCTAAAAGGTATTTCCAGATCCAGAACTTCCTCTCCCATGAGTGAAACACACCTACTTGTCCATTTGCTTCACCACAGAATATATGAAGCTCCCTACGCATTCAAGCAACTTCTACTGCACCCACTCACCTAACAACCCATCACCTTGAAGATCCGTACACGTGCATTGTGTCCACACATGTCACCTTAAATAAACAGCAGACCACATTATATAACACATTTACACACTTCTATATAGTTATGAACACCTGAATAAATCGCCCTGCCTGTTTGAAGGTTTGCACACTGACCCTCCCTCTCGGCCAAATGTAGGCAAGGAGCTTGCTCAAGTCATGAGTCAACTGACAATCCCACCCTCAGCTGGAGTCTGGATAATCTGCTTCTCTCAACATTAAGAAAAAAAAAAAAAAAAAAAAAAAAACAACTTATAATTTCCTCTTTGTAATACTCAGTTTGAATGCACAAAACAAAAGAGTTGTCACTCCTTAAGCTTTAAAAGCTTTAAGCAAAATTAGCTATTCTAAATTACCTACAAAAGCAAAGAGGTGCAAATGGAAAACATTAGGGGCATACAATCCACGATTCTTCAAATAAAGTGTTAGAAGTTTCCAGAAGGCACCATAAGGATAAAGTCAACATCCTCAGCGTGCTCCAACACAAGAATGTCAAGGACTTCAAGGGGCAAAGACAAAGGTAATTTTTCAGTGGCAACCAAAATGCTACAACCACCATACCTATGTTAATCAAAGGGCTTAGAAGCAAAGTTACACATTGTATTACTGAGAGGTGATGCTGTCAAAAGAGCTTTTACTATAAGGAATCTTGTCTGGCTTGTTTCAAAATGATGACTCTTACTTTTCCATTTTTAATTTTTTACTCAAACTGGCATATAGCTCTTCCTCAAGGGGAAAGCAGGGAAAAAAAAAAAAAAAAACAACTGAAATACGGGACCAGATTCTCAACAGATACACATCAACTTGAGAAGTCAATGATATTATGTTAATTTATGCCAAATGAAACAGAACCAAGATCGCTTTCCTTTGAGATGAAGCTGGGACAATTATGATCACTTACAGCAGATGCTACTGCTCATAGCACAGGGCACGCGAGCTCATTCCCGTGCCTGTGTAATGTCACAGACCAAATACATCTGTTAGCAGGAGGAAGACTCAGTTCAGCACACTAATGTGGTAACATCACTAGCTGACCTATTCTGCCCAGCGTCAGAGTTGTTCATTTTTCTTTTCAGTGAGACACTATGCAAGTGTTGATTTAATGGTTCATTTATCAACCCCTCTGAATATTAAGCAATTCATTTTTACTTAATTTGGACAATTCAATTTCACCCATCCTTTCTCCCCTTGAAAAATGTGAATTGCTGTCTAGGGAGAGCCCATTTTAAAAGTTGACTTAACAGGAAGAACTTGGGTCCATGAGTTTTGTACCCTGTCATAGCCTGATACATATTTCTATCTGAGTTTTGGAGAGTTTTTTGCCTTTTACATATTATACCTGAAATTCACAAATGCTAAAGCAAAGACACTTCAATGAACATTCTTAATGCTGCAGATCAAAATGCATCTTCTGCAGTGTTAGCTACTCCCTAAGAAGGCCACCAGAAAATTAAGTGCGTTGTCAATACAACCAACAAGCCCTGTGAAATTCTGTAATACTTAGGGAAAGGAGCTTCTCACTGAAAAATCCATTCGTTTTCTTACAAAGTTTTTGTTACTGGGTACGTTTTCCCAACAGGAAAAACAATAATCATCAACCCAGGAAACACTGGAGCTCTAACCCCTCGTGTAAGAAGCAGCTCAAACCCGAAGTTTGCATCTCGCAGAGCTCCCCCAGCGAAGCGCCCGCCCCGCTCCGCAGCCGGGGCTCCGCTCGGCGCGGTCCTGCGCGGCTGCCCACGCCACCAGCCCACGGTACCTGTTGGTCTCCCCCTGCCCCTCCGCAGCCCCCCGGCACCCGCCCGGGAACCCACCAGACACATCCCTCTCCCAGCCGAGCGCTCCCCATAGCTTTTTTTTTTTTTTTTTTTTTTTTTTTTTCTTCCGATTCTGCCAGATTTCTGCCCGTTTTCACCTGCTGCTCCCGAGGTGCCGAATCCCCCGCTCCACAGCACCCGCACGCTTTTACCATCCAGCCCAGCGGCTCCGTCCCGCCGCGCACCCCCAGCCCCGCCGGGTCACTTCCAAAAGTCTCTTCCCCACGGCCGCGACCGGGCCACGACACGACACAGCACCCCCCACCCCGCCAAGCTCGCCCGAACCTTCCGGAGGACCAGGCAGCATCCTCCCGCTGCAAAGAGCCACTTTTCCCTCCGGGAACGCAAATACGGAGCCACGGAGCTGCGAGGGAGGGCTGTGGGTGTGTGTGTGTGTGTGTGTGTGTGTGTGTGTGTGCATCGCGACTCGCAACCGGGGGCGGGCGGTGCGCAGGGTACCCGAACGGCCGCGGCTCCCCCGCGGAGGGGAGCACCGGCCAGACCCCGAAACTCCGCCAAGTCCGAGAGCGGGGCTGGGCTGGAGCCGCCCGGGCACCCCCCCCCCCCCCACCTCACCGCGGTGCTCGGCCCGTCGCGGCACTCACCGGGGCGGGCGAGGGGCGAGGCTCGGCCCCTCAGGAGATCATGCCGGCGGGAGCGCGGGGCCGGCGGCGGAGCGGCTCCTCCGGCAGCGGGGGCGCGGCGCTGCCTCACGCCGCGGCGCTCAGCCGCGCCGCCCCCGACACGCGGCCGCGGCGCCCCGGCCCCGCCGGGGGGGGGCGGGCCCGGCCCCGGCTGTGCCCGCCCCGCCCCGCCCCGCCCCGCCCCGGCCCCGCGCCCACCGCCCCGGCGCCGGCAGCGCCTCTGCGCTCCTCAAATGCCTTTTTTTTTTTGCTTCTTTTCTTTCTTTCTTCCCCCCCCTCCCCTTTTTATTTCTTTTTTTTTTTTTCTTTCACCCCACTTTTCTCCCGTTCCCTTATTTCTCTCCCTTCTCGCTGCTCCCTCACATTTTCCCACCCCTCTTTTCCCTGCCCCTCTTTTCCCCTCACATTTCTTCTCCCTTCCTCCCTTTTATTTATTTATTTATTTTTCCCTCCTCCTCCTTTTGCCCTTCCCTCTCCCTACCAAAGCCTTTTAGCAAAGAAGACTGTTGCAAGCAGCCAAGCGGCCTCTCTCTCCAAGGAGATGGCCAGGGGCTGGCAGAAGAGGATGGCTGGGGGGGGAACAGGCTGCAGCAGCCATGTGCAGCATCCCCCCCCATATATCCCCCCCCAACACCTGATCTGACCGACCCCAGCACAGCTGGCATAAGAGGGCAATTCCAGGGCCACCCTTCCCTGCCTTCCTTGGGAAGGTTAAGATAAGCTGGTGCAGTTTTTCCAAAGGATCCAGCAAAAGTCAGGGAAGCAAGGTTTCTTGTTCATTTAATCCTGAGCTGCCCACCCTGCTGCACTGAAATACCCTCAACTTCCCAGCCCTTAGGTCTAACTGGTCCCCAAGCGCCCAACCTGCAAAGCACTAGCAGGGCAGCAGACCCTCAGCTACCCAGCCTGTGGTACAAAGGCTTAGGTAGCAACATGGCTCATTTTCTTTGATTTTCATGTGTTGGAGATGGGATCAGTGAAAATGGTTTTTTCTACCTTAAGAAGATGGCTGTTTTGCCATTGTATGCAAATACTTTGGTTTTACCAGATGGCAATGAATGCTTTCCTTCCCACATTTGATTCTGGAGCTAAGGATCAAGGTAGAAAATTGAAAGAGTTTGCAATAAACTCAGTAGCTACTGACTGCTGGTTGCCGGGACCAGGTTACACTTGCATTCATGGAGAACTTGTTCACCACATGCCCTCTTGCTGCTCTTCCCTCCTCTCGGTGAGGCCAAGCACCTTGCTTCCCTTAAAATTCGAATAAAGTGCCAGGTTTTGGTTCATCGGAGGCCTGTAAAATCAGTACCTAACTAAATGACAATAAGCAGAGGGTACAGTTAAAAAAAAAAAACTAAGATGAAGGTGTTACCCTGCTTCAGATCTCCTCCTCTCTCTCCAGGTTAAGGACCTGGGGTTTCTTGTTTCTGAGGAAGAGGAATGATTACTGATAAACCCTGGAACAACTGAACCAGAAGTATGGATACACAAATCTGAAGGATTTCTTCTGCCATTTTAATTGAGTTGTTACTACTAGACTATAAGGTTAATCATTGGCAGAATGGTAATTTGGTTCTTACAAAAGTTTATTAAGAGTTGGTTGGGGTCTTTTACTTTGTGACTCACTGGGTTGCTATTGTGCCACTGAACCTCACTGTCACTAAAACAGCACCAGTTACAATTAAACAAAGTATTAAAAAAACTGTTTAACTAGTAAGAAGTTTCTTTTTTTCTGTCTCAATATCACCCAGATTGGAGGCCTAGTGAAGTTGTTTTCTTGCCCATCCGAAAATCTTGTGAACAACCACGAGTGCTTTTGAACACTGCATGGAAAGTGGACGAAGATCCTGCCCTGTACAGGCACATCTATACATGCACTCCTTCTACGTGTTGCAGATTATATGGAAAATTTCTGTGTTCATTTCATCTCTTTCTACAAACAAACAAACAAACAAAAAAAATGAAAGTAGTGAAGAAATTTGACAGACCCAAAGAAAATAAAAGCACATCAGCAAAACTGGAAAGTATCAAGCACCATAAATTTCATCAAGTCAGGCCAGCAACAGATTTGACCTATAGCTCTTAATTTTAATTTTTGCTGTTCTTTCAATACTTTCCTGCTGCAGATTCATGACAGTTGTTGTCCTTCGTTTGCACTGATTTGCACTGTGCACTGGATCCACTTGGCCAGCAATGGCAGGGAATGCTAATTCCATTTAGTTACCAGAAAAAAGCAATAAAAGCAAATATGTTTCCCTAAGGCCCCAGCCCAGAATGATGAAAAATCCAGACCAACAAACATATTTCGTTAAAATCCATCTTAAGTGTCATCTCTTTTCCCGCAGAAAAATAAAAGTAGGAAAAGAGTATACTTGGCAAACTGAAATATAAATGATGGACCCTTCCTAGCTCTAGTAATAGCATCCCAAATATACCCCCAAGCTGGGAAAAGAGCAACAGTCTCCACCCCAGAACTGGGCAAGCCCTAATCACATTTCAGATGTGCCACAAACACACAAATGCTGTACGCCCATAGCAAAGATTATTTAAAGTTATGGGGTCAGTGACAGCGGCAGCTGCTGCTCCTGACCTCAGGGGAATCACGGTTCTGGTCAATGAAAACTCTTGTCCCCCCATTTCTCACTGGGACTTACTGGCATGTGAGCTGTTCTTCAAGCTGGTGCAGTGGGTTCCCAGTGCTGTGCTGACCACAGGCAGGACTGTGCTGCAGGGGCAAAGGAAGAGGCAGCGCAGGCGAAGATAAAGCAACTTTTCCTGTTAGAGATGACTCTACTTATTTTCCCTGCCTTTAGAAATGAACAGCTGCTGCTCAGGTTTGCCAGCACCCAGCACTCAAACACTGTGAGTGAGAGACTCAGAAATAGGATGATTGTCTGTAAAACAGTCTGATGCTGGAAAAAAAAAAAAAAAAAAAGCCTCTTTTTATTTGGCTTGTGATTACTAAGTCTGCAGGGATCTTTTTTTTCAAGCTTTTTCCTTAGTTCATGAGGAGCAGAGATCCACCCTTTTTTTTCCTTTTTTTTTTTTTTTTTTAATGAATGCTAGGATTCTAACATAATCAACTAATTCCAGGAGCTGAGGCTTCAAGATAAAAAAAAAAAAAAAAAAAGTATACCATGTCGCAAAGCTCACAATGCAATCTCATTGCATTGGCATTGGCAGCGATTCACTTGGCTCTGGAAATAATAAAGTGGGAGACTAAAATGACAAACAAACAGGAGATCCAAACCAAAGTACCACCAGGGAATGCAAAGCAGATGGCCAGCTAAAGAAGACTAGCCCAGAGAATCGCTGTAATCTTTTTGCAGGAAGGTTACCGACAGCATCCACGGTGATGGCCTCCTTCCTATGTGCTTGCCTGGCATGGTTTCCATCTTGATGTCCTTGTCACTAATTATTAAGAGGAATAAACAAGCTAGAGAGTCCTCTCTATTGCATAGCATTTGTGCACCCTCTCATATCAAATAGGGAGATTCAAGAGCATTAGAGAGCCCATGCAAGGGTCAGAAACAACTCTACATTTCTATGCCAACTTGGGCCTACATGGTTTTAACTGATCATTTAGCTATCACAAAGATAACACTGGTGTGTGCTTTCAGGAAGAATGCTTTCAGTATGCTTCTATTATTAGAATGTCTGCTTTGTTTCAATATGCCATAATATTATTTTGTTGAGAAAATGTATTTAAAAGTTGCGAAATTAAGTCTGTGCTAAACAGGAGCTGGCAAAATGGAAATTAGATTTCGGGACTGCCCATAAATATGCAAGTGTGAGCATATGAAATCACATGTAGCAATTCATTTTCCAAAAGAGGAAAAAACCCTAAATTACATTGTCTTCTGTCATATCCAGTTTGCTCAGCAGAGGAAAACACATGAATATCAACTGTGACCATTTGAACTAAGTGGTGTGGTAAAATGCCCTGCAGAGCTCCATCGGGACCAATCCTTTCTGCTTACCCTAATCAATACATTGGTTTACTGGAGAAGAAAACAATTATCATGGAGCAGGTTTCAGACTGCCAACCCAAGCAGATTCTCTGTGCTGCCAAACAGGATTTCTCTTTAGTTTATGTCCATCCCTAGCACTTAGCAAAGCTGACCCATCTTTTTGTTTCTAAGTATATAGCCATTTTTCTTCAGTTTTCACTCTTTTTACTAGTCTAGAAATGCAATGTTTAACACTGACTAAAACCTACATGCTCTCCGCTGTGGCCATTCACAGAGATAGGGATTTTGAACTTTGGACTTGATAGGAAAAGTTTTTTCACAAGAACCTAGAGCTAAATCCTACCCACCATATTTGTGGGTCTTGCTCCATTACCTGCCAGTTTGAAATAAGCAGGATTTAATCATTTGGGGATGACAGTGAATTACAGCCCCTCGTGAAGGGATACAGTGCTCCCGTCCCCCTCTCCCAGCCCGTCTGCTCACAGGCTGGTGCATCACTGGAGCACAGCCAGCCAGCCATAGAAATGCACTGAGTGAATAAGGTCTTCCTTCCCTATCAGCTAATAAAGATAATTACACAGGCCAGCATATATTAATTTGGGTTCAGTTCTTTTCCCACTCAAATTAACGTCCGTTTTGCCGTTGACGCTGATGTTAGCAGAAGTTGGCCCAACATCAGGGAGCTAAAATTGGATTGTTTCTTCCATTTGCTGGTCTCTCCTTTTCCTTTTCTGTACGCTCCAAGGGAGTTACTGGTCCAGCTGGGAACTGCCACTAACTCCAGGCACAGCCCAGGTATCCAAGGCACGCCGCTGATGGGCTCTCAACAACTAATGCAGGAGTTCAGGCAGCGGGAGCCCCACGACAATACAAGTCACCCCACGTCCAACCCTGCAGCACTGTGGCTGGGCCCCCGTGAGCGCTCACCCCCCAGAACTCATTTGCCAAAACCAGCACTTAGACAAGGGCAGGGAAGGAGACAGGCACAGAAAATCCTTATCCAGCGGATAGGAGGTGTGCCCACATGTGCTCACGCGGGAGCGCACCGCACACCGCTGTCCTCAGAGATTCCCTGTGCGGGGCTGTCAGATTTTTATCCCATTTCCACAAGGCAGAAGTCGCTTGTTATCAATAGCAGTGATGCCACTCGAAAAATCAGAGGAAATCCATCACAGCCTATGAGGTTATTCTGGTGTAACGAGCAGCCCTGGTATCTCATTTTTCAGAAGTGAGACTCAGCCCTTATGTCTCCATTTCGGTGCTGTGCAAAGCCACGCAGGTGGTGGCTCAATGCAAGGCTTGTGGGGCTTTTCTGCAGTCCAGCAACTTGTGATCTCCCTGCACACATGCAGATGTGGAAGCACGCAGATACACACACACACATACCTATATAATTACCCTCCACAATTTTCCTCTGAAACAGTATTTTTTTTCTTTTAGGCTGTAGTCTGCCTATCATTGTGTCTCAGTATATAGATATACAGACATTTACCAGCAATGCTGAAAAGTCTCCTCAGCCACACTTCCATGGAGTACATGTAGCACCCTGATCTGCACGTATCTCAGAAGTACAAACAGTTCCTCTCTTTTCATATTCTGTTTCTACAATAACTTTGCAGACTACTTTGCTTCCTGGACTTGTATCACGGTGGGTGTAACTACCAGCAATAGCTTGCCTGCTACTCAGAGCAGAGTCACATGCTGTGATTGCTCATATGCCGTTCAGATTCTCTAACAACTGAGAGAAGAAAAAAAAAGAGAGAAAAAAAAAGGCACGTATTTCTAACTGAGACACATTCCTCTGTTGTCTCTGCCTTTGCTGTGAATGCTCTCTGTTACACTGAATTCCTTTAACTGGTCAATCCCCACCCTCTTTCCAGAAAATTGGAAAGCAACTGTTTATAATTCCAAGCTCTCAGCCTTGTGCCAGATAACATTTGCCGATCAACTGCCAAGGCAAGCTTCACACAAAAAAAAAAAAAAAAAAAAAAAAAGAATGACAGATTAAACAGATCAGCTCTGATTCTTACCTTCAGAAGCAGACTTCGTTCAAAGCCCACAAATACTTTTACTTTGCTGGAAGTCTCTGAACTATTTTTAGCTTCCCTTGGGGATGCCATGTAGGGAGAGCAGCCCCCTCCCTATCATTACTAATCTGCCTAACATAACAGCAGAACACCTGCTGCTAGTGAGTCATGTTTTGTGTGAAGCGAATGGTATATATATAGGCAAAACGTAAAGACACTTGCTTATTTCCCTCCATACCCCATGTGTTGTTTGTGTCTTCCTGCTACTCTAAGCAAATCAAATCAGTGCAAAGAAGACACAAGACAGCATAAAGACAAATACCCAGGAAAATTCATGTTCTCTTCAGACCAGAAGCTCTAGAGAGGTATAGTAGAATTATGCTTGTTTATATTTGTGGGATGTATACCTGTGTGTATACATATATCTGCACTTTTACACATGCACAGAGTGATTGTGCTCTTGCAAGCTCCTGCTCTGGCATGTGGAAATTAGTGTTTGCACTGTAAACATGAATGGAAAGCCATTGATTACAAATCTAAAGCTCCATCCTGAACATGTCTTCCCTACTCACACACAGTAAGGAAGGACAAGCATGGAAAGGGGCATATGTAGGGGAAACTCAGTTTTATAACCTGGTAGCACAGAGAAGAGAAACCTACCACATGCTGCCCGTGTAAGCTTCTAGATAGGAGGCAGAAGTAGCTTGGTGGCTGTACAGTGGCTGTTAAATCAGCTGTATTCCCCTTTGCTTCACAGCCATTACTTGCAGTGACAAACATATCTACAGAACAACGCTTTGGTCTGTGCTAGGAGCCTGATTTAGCTCTTCCCCCCAAGCCATGCATTTCATCGTTATGGGCTGTGCTCCTAAACTTTTGAGAGCTGCAGTAAAGAGCCGCTAGGTTTGCCTCTGTGATCTCTGGAAGATCTCTCTTTTATTTCTTTCCGGTCTCTCCTTTTTTACTTCCTCCACCCCCAACCTCCAAAATATGAAATTTTGGTTATTTCTGTCTTTGAAGAAAGGCATTGTCCTGATCTTCTGCCTTAGGCAATACTTGCATTTGTGATGGACACTGGTGCTCACCCTTCTTAACCTTAGCTCACCTTATTGTCCTTAAATTCTACAACATAGTCACTCTTACTAAAAACAATGATAAAATGGCCACTAACACCAGTGGAAATAGGATGAACGCTTACAGGACATGCTAAGACATCTCACAATAACCTTAATGGTCATAACCAGATTCAGGATTAGGCATTACAACACATGAAGCCATATCCTGACTGATCTAACCACATAAACTTGAATCTTGCCCCCATAGAAAGACACCTGAAGTATTAAATGGCTAATGAAAAACACCCTGTAGGTTTATAAAACCATCATATTGAATGCATTGCAGGAGAATGATTTTAAAAAATATATAAAGAAGATATTTCTGTTCCCTAACAACTCTGTAGATTTTCAAACATATTTCTTTAGAGCAGTGTTTTTTGGTTTTTGTTTGTTTTTTTTTTTGTTTGTTTGGTTGGTTGGTTTGGGGTTTTTTTTGTTTGTTTTTGTTTTTATCTTCCCTCCCCCTGTTTCCCTTCCTCCCTCTTCCTCTCTTGTTGAACTGGATGAAGGATGGTAGAAGCTAAGAAACTCTCCCAGCCTGCCTGGTTCCCCTTCTCCAGAGGGACTGGACTAGGCAGAAGCAAATGGCCAAATTTTCCTTCTTTGAGCAGCTTAGGGACACGTGCTGCATAAAACCCCTCAAAAGATGAATGAAACTTCAAAAAAATTGCATTTACGTATGTTTTAGGCTCTCTGAACAGAGTTCAGAAACATATTTCAAGCCCAGTAATTTAAAATAACCCCTGGGAAATCAACATTTCACCACTTAAAATGACCATCTGCCAAATCCTTAATGTATGGGGGAAAGGAAAGGCAACATGCCCCAAATATTAATCCTGGGTCTTCTCCACCAAATAAACATAAGCCATGGGTCCTTGCCCTTCTATATCAATCTGCTTCTCCAGGTTCTGCTGTAGCAGAAGCAGCAGAATTTCAGGCAGACGGACCCTGAAACATTTGCAGTTTTCCTAAGGAGCGTGTCAGTGACCCACACGCTCTGCGGTCCTCTATTCCCCCCTAGTGACCGGCCCGCACTGAGGGTATTGAACCAAATGTAGCCTTCGAGCTCAACAGAGCTGCTGCCTCTCTTAAAGACCAGCAGTAGATCTGGCTTTGTGCTTCAGGGGTCCTGCTGTCCTCTCCAGTGCCAAAAACCCACCCAGACCCCCCTCTTCACACCCGCCTTCATCTCAGAAGGACAGGAGTAACCAGCTGCAACAGGGAGAGCTACAAACCGGGCGCAAGGGTCAGTTCTCCCCTGCCATTCCTCCAACAATACCCTGAGCATGCTGTTAACATATTAACTAACACAGCGCCTTTATATATCTGCTAAACAAAAAAGTAGAAGCAGAAGGGGAAAAAAAAAACCAAACCCCTTGTCACAACTTCCTTGAATCTCAATTAGAAAAGAATTGTTTGCCTTAATTCTAAATGTATTTAGAATATGGAGCATATATTTCCAAAGAATATTTTGTATTTACAGCATGTCTGTCTGGTTATACTTCTGCATTGTAATTGTTTTCCTGCTGAGAATTATAGCAGTGAAGTTACTCTGGGTACGATTACAGCTAATTATAGTTTGGCTTTGGAATTTAAAGGCTCCCCTGCAACACTCCCTCCTTCCCACTTAGAGGCACTGGCCTTGGAGCATGTTGTGACTGCTGCCCGTAATTGCAGTAACTGGGGTCCCTAAAGGTCACTGCCAGCTATGTGACATGCGGATGCATTTGAGGTTTAGTTGCTAGAAATGGGTAAGTCATTACGGTAACAGTATAAGGAGAAATCTATAAAGAATACCCTACACTGAGGCAGGAGCAAAGACAATCTAAGCCAAAACTCTGCTAGGTCTGTGCCTGGGGGGAGCTCGACTGCAAGAAAGCAGCAATCCCCACCTGGCAAGGCTTTGGGGGCGAGAGCACTGCAGGATTTGTGTCCAAATGGGAGGTTTTTGACAAGGAGCAGTTATGTTCAGGGTAGTTAACAGCTGAAGAGAGGGGAGACATTCACTCCTGTGCACAGACCCAGCACAAGGTGACTGCTTTAACATCAGAAACAGAGCCCAACAGCACGGGTAAGACAGCAGACACAGCTGGGCCAAGCCATGGTGAATTCATCCACTGCTCCCAAATGGGAAACACTTCTTGACATTTTTCTTAATTACAGTTGTTCCTTTTGCCTCTAAATCTTTAAAGCTTGATGATGGAATCAGGTCTGCATCATAAATCTCTTCCTTCTATCATAGCTTTGCCTGTCCCTGCTGATACTCCCGAGCAGAGAGCTGAGCCCCGGCTGCGCTAGAGCAGCTCAAGACAGCCTCGACGTTAGCTCAGCACAAACCGTGTTGACAGCCACAGATCAATTCAGGCACCTGAGGAAACCCTGCCAAGCCTCCGCGGCCCGACGGGGTAGAGAGCGCCCGGGCAGCCCCGTCTCTCTGCTGGCCCCGGATGGTGCAGCTGTGGGAACAAATGTACTCCATTGCTGAGCGGCACCGTGTGTTTCAAAACAAAATGTCAATGAGCTTTCCAGATTAAAGCATTAAAAATTTACGAGCAGCAACTGTCACACTCAAGGAAGCTAATAACACTGGTAGAGTTTTTCCTTTTGAAATCAGGTAAGATAATATTTAATATCAGTGTGTTCATATGCTGTTATAGTTTCATCAAACTGAAGTCCAGGAAGACTCATTAGATCTTAATTAGACCTTAAAACAAACCACTGTATTTCACCCAGCTATTTCTAATCAAACAGAGCTATAAGTCCTAAGAAAGTCAATAGTGGAGAAAAGCAGCAAGTGTTACACTAGAGACATCAGAAAGCAGAGAATCCTCTTTTTTTTCTCTTGATAATTAGCTCCAATGACTAAAGTCACCTCACAGTTAAAAAAAAAAAACAAACCAAACCAAACCAAAACAAAACAACCCTCACCAAAACTCACATCTCATTTAATGATATCTGGTTCACCTTTCAGATATGGGCTCTTCTTTCACTTTTCTCTCCTTTTAGGATAGGGTATTTTCTTCCCAAAAACAGACTTGTACACAAAAAAAATCACCTCAGACCCCTTTTTGGTCAATGAAAAACACAGAGCCTTTCAGGCCTCCTACTGTAAAACATTTCCTCAGATGCTCAAATAATTTTAGCCATTCTTTTCCACCCTTTCTCCAACTTTTCCATATCCTTTCAAAGTTTCAACACAGTACTTTTCTATTTGAGATCTGGTTTTAGCAATGGTGCACATTAAAGTAACATTACCTCTTTTCCTTTTATTCACTAGTCCCTTGTTTATTTTTGTAAAGGACACACAAATTCCTTTTGTCAGATCATCACGGTGGGATCGATGTGCAGGGGCTTTTCAGAGCACTGCTCCCTTCATCCCATGAGCACTACCTGCACTCCTGCGTGTAGGGCTGTGCCCTTGCACAGACCACCACATAGTTTGATGGATTCCTCATCCTCTTTACCAAAAGATTCGGCTTCCCCAGTACCAGTCCCTTTTCCTCTTCACTGCATATCTCTCTCTTGATCTTTGTGCTTTGCAAAAATTTTTCATCTTGAGTTTTGCTACAGACCATTGATACAAACAATGGAGAGCTTTGGTACTTATATTTAACCCAGAAACCACAGGTCCATTCAGTCCTGATTCTCCATTGACAGCTACTTGTTGAGCTCTGTCAGGCACTTCATAATCCATTTAATGTATATCCTAATATTGCTGAATAGTGCTAATGTTCAATCAGCACGCTATTCAGTGCCAAGTCAAACACCTTACAAAAGTCTAAATGCACCAAATTTATACAATTGTTTTTATCAACCAGACAGGTAATATAATCAGAGAGTGAAAATTAGGTTTCTTTGATAAAGTTTGCCATAAAACCATGTCACTTAGGCTGCTTACTAATTTACTTTTGCATCAGCTTTTGAATTATTTAACCCAAAATGATTACGAACTGCTTGAGTCTTAGGAAATACTTCCTTATAACAACCTTCTTCCTGAAATTGATATAGACATGTCTCATTTGACCAGGTGAGCATTAGCTCATTCACAAGGCAGCTCTTCACTTTCAGGGAGATTCGTTGGACTGGATTTGTTCCCGTTTGGAAGGTTTCGCGAATAAACTGGGCTTTGATGGGACCAGTTGCCTAACGCACAGTACCCTCTTCCTCCCAGTACCCATTCACATCCGCCCTGCTTACAATGCCTCACAATCACTCATAAGGTAAACAGACAAACAAACCCAAAATTTTTCAGTATAATTTTCTTTGCAAAAGCTCAGAAACAACTTTACCAAAAGGGAAAAACTGTGACTTGGGGCATTTCTGCATGCAGCTGGCAGCACATAGCCATTGATGCACATGATCTTATGATTTAGGGCCCCAGATATATTTGCTCTTTATCTACATTAGTACAAAGCTAGAGCTTTGTACTTTTTGTACTTTTATGGGCTGAAGGGTAGACATGTTTAGGAAGGGATCCAACTGCCAAGAGGATTTCTATGACTGGTTTCTACATAAGGTTCAACCACAAAACCAAAAATTTCTTTGTACCAAAATCCATCTCTTTGTTCAGACCAGGTTATTTGAAGGAGCCTAACGGTATCTGTGAACCTCGTTCCTTTAGCCCATTCCCCACACTGCTCCTTTAAACAAGTTCATTCTGTCCTGCCAGGATCGCTGTTGACTACCTCATCAAATAATAACGAAACCTTACTGAATTCAGCAGAGAACTGTATGTTTTGCACATAAAGATACAATGGCTTCTCAGCACTCCTGCTGTTATTCAGAAATCTTGCAAAGTGAAGCTGAGGCAGGGAGCAAAGCAGGGTACCAAACTGAAGCCTTCATACTTCATGAGCATACCTTATTTGCTCTGCTGTCAGTAGCTCAAAACCCTGATGAAAAGAGTATGGGGAAAAAAAGAAGACATAAAAGAAAAGGAGTAATTATATGCAAGCCACTAGACTTATCACTTAGCTTTTGGCAAAATATCGACTCCTGAATGATCTTTGTCAAATCTTGTAAAAAAACAGCCTCCAGGTGATAAATCTTGCCACAGGCATTAAATAGGGTGCTGCTGGAAATGGAAAAGAAGGGAAATGGAAAAGAAGGCTTAATTTTAATTAGGTAAACTACCTGTGTCTGCATTTGGTCACTGCTCTCATGATTTGGAAAAGTAGGATGCCTGAGGGCTTGATTTTTGTTTGTTTCAAATATTCATGACATTTTAAATGTCTTCTGTGCTGTGCTTGATGGACCTGATGGTAAATGGCTGAACCAGCTCTGGTGTTCCCTGAGTGAACAGCCTCAGCAGCAGCACAGTTAGCTCTTGAGGACACTCGGCCAAAGATTGGAGCAGAAAACTTACAGTGAAGACTCTGATGGGACCCTTCGTACAGGGAGCTGAGCACACTTATTGATTTCAGGAGGGAGATGGATGAATGTGCAGCATGTCTGTATCAGCAATCCAGACATTTTGGACTGGTTTTGCGTACTGACATTTCATTATGACCTGGGGTTTTTCCACAGGCTTTAGCCCAACTATTGAAGCTGGGAAGGACAGTTCTATGAACAAAGGGTAAGCAATGAGGAGGAAGAATAAGAAAGTTTTTGTTATCTAGAGCAATAATTTATCATTTGCAGACAGTAAGGCAGGATAAAGAATAGTCTTATGGATAAAGAATTGATTTGAGATTGGGAGAAACAGGTCTGTCCCATCCTTGGCTGCAGGCTTTCTGGTAGACCTTGGACCTGTCAAATAGAGACATAAAATGGAAAAAAAATCCTTCCTGCCCCAGATGTGGTCAGAGAGGAGATACATGCCATCCTGACAAGCTCTACTGCAAAGCCCCAGTTAAAATCCCAGAAAATAAATTTGCATTATATAAAGTAATCTGGATTTTTCATCATTAAAGAAGTGCCAAAAGCAATGCTGAGATATTCCACACATAGTCTGTCATTTCCAGTTTCACTCTAATCACTAATCAACATTGATTCAACATTAACTTAGGGCTCGATTTCTTCACCCAACTCATGTTGGCATCAGGCAATCCACCCAACAGTCTCTCCATCAGACTCCTTTTTTTTTTTTTTAAAGTGATTTTTAAAAATCACTTTAAGTGATTTAAGAATACTCCTAAATGTCAGCTGCAGTCAGAAGAAGATAGTTATCGGTCTGGTTTTAGAGAGAATTTTTGGCTCAGTTTCTTCTTCCTACCCTGCTCATCACTGATGTATTTTTAAATGAATCCTAAAATACACACCAGGAAACTCTATTAAATAAAAATCATGAATGGCATGCAGACTGTGCTATTACTGTGCATAAGAAGATAACAAGACTCAAGAGACTGCCCTTTACATTCTGCTGCTCTTGCTAACTACAGATCTGGCCCAGCATATTCACATGTTCCACGAAGAAGGGAGAGTGCTGTGAGCCCTAAACAATATGCCTGGAAAGAGGCTGGAGGAACAGGAGATCGGAGAGATAATCAGGATGCCATGAGCTGCATCTCTCTGTGTTCTCAATTAACTAAGTGATTGGACATGCACAATCAGAGATCCCAAAACGCACCATTTGTAGGTTATCAATGACATCGGACATGAGATGGAATGGCTCTGGACTCCCCCTGCCAACAAATTGGATGAAAGAATTAGAATTCTGAAAGCTTTTTAAAGCCATACTCTCACCTCAAGACACAATAAAAGAAAAGCTTTTAGATCATTCCTGGCAGAGGATTTGGAAAGCTGCCATGCTCAGAGTAACTATGGTAATCCATATCAGGTTGCGGAAATCATCTTTAGCATACAGTCTTTTAAACCCTCCAAGACTTAGCTTTCTTCCTAATCTACTTAAAAATAAAAAATAAAGGGTGTTTCAAGGTCAAACAGTACCAATAATGAGATCAAAGAGACGGAATGGGAAACAGGTCAAGGGTAAGTGTCCCTGAGCACCAACTGCTGTCTCTGCAAAGAAGGAGAGCTCTGAGCCAAGAGGCAGTAGCTGGGTGGGGGACAGACATTCCTGTCTTGTGCTCTGCATTGCCGTGTGAGCTTGATCATCTATCATCTGCAATGAAGACTGCACAATTAAGATGCATTGCAGAAACCCTATGCTTAATTGCTTTGATGCTTAGGTGATTGAGAGCTGAATACATTAGTGTGTCAAAATTACTGAGCACAAAGGCCTTGATTCTGTTCTCTTCTGTGACGGCGTGAGTGATGCCCACAGTTCGCCTCCCTGGGCATCTGAGGATTGCTGGAGCTTATTTAGGTAGGCAGGCTCAGCCCTCAGTGACACTCCAACTCTATTTAAATATTTGGGGTTGCAGTGTTCATGGTCTAAAGGAATTTGATTCTATCGTTCACTAACGCAGAATGAGGAGCATAGAAAATCAGATTCCATTATTTTTAAATTAGATCAAAATTAAACTCCATTACTGAAATTCCCATGCTACATGTAGCCCAAACTTTTGCCTTGCTTCATCCTGTTGTGTGTGCACATCAGCCTACGCTACCATCCATTCATCTTCATGAATATTCTTCATATATTTGAGGAATCCCTTCACCTCCCAGATCACCCTTGAAATTAAAGGCAAATAAGTATCATTTGGAGCTGGACACAAGAAGGATCAAGAAGAGCAAAAGTGGTGCAGAGGCATTTAAGGGAAAAGGCAACATATGACCAATAAAAAATCCCACATGTTGAATGTAAATGGCTGTGCTGTAAGGAAGACATGTCAGACTTCCTTGAGCCTCTGCTACTTTACTTTGCTGTCTGCTGAGCCAGATACCAGCTTTACCTCCTTGAAAAGATAGGAACATCTCTGATGAGTCCAACACAATGTCAAAACTGAAAAATGTTCCACATCAATCTTACACTAAAGCGCCAAAATCTCAGAGATTACACATCTATCGCTGAATGCATGCTCACACATATTCTTCTTTTTTTTTTTTTTTTTTTTTGATGCTTCAACTGACATTTTCCTCACTTGTGGGGCTGGTTTACCCTTTCCTTATACGCAAAATGACTGTGCTTGTATGCACAGAGCAGCTGAATGCTTAACTGTCTGCTCTGTTCATATGAATACAATACAGGGCAAACATCTGTGTTTTGGGTGAAAAAATAAACAGATGTCCAAAAAAAGCATGCAGGCAAAAAGCCTCAGTAATGATAGACGCAGCTTTGGAGATGCTTTGAAAGTCAGGGATAAAATATCAATTTCTCTTGTTCTGTGTTGCAGTGACAAGATGCCGAATTGCTATGATTTTGGTAGTCCATAACTTTATTTTGTTATGTTTGATCTAATAGTGCTATGCATATTTCTTGGGAATGTGTTAAACATTATACTCATTACACATTAAGGTGGTTTTAGGTCTTATCAATTGTCTGTAATTTGATATTAGAACATTCTCCTCAATTCTCAGATGCAGTAGCTGGGGGAATCCCTAACCTGCAATTTAGAAAGGAAAAAAATAATTTTGTGCAAACAGAGTCTCCCAGAAGAGGATATTTTTATGTGACTGTAGAGTTACAGGTAAAAGACACTCAGTTACTTCCTCCAAACAGGTCTGAAAATGTTACCGGCAGCACCCAGGATACAGAAAGGGCCACTAATTTGAAGCTCAAGACATGTTGTGAACAATGTAAATTTTGCCTGCTCTTTTTTATTTCTGCTACGATCTCACACCAATTTCTGGATCACCACTGCAGTCCCTAATGCTCGTTTTTGTATGCTGTGTCTCTGTTCCTGCTCCCTGAGAGGCAGCGAAAAACAAGGGGTGTTGCGTAGGGCCACGATGAGGGAGACAGCAGGAGTGTGGTCTAGGGAGCATCTTTTGTGGCTGACCTGCCATGTGGCAGAGAGCAATGCCAAGCTCATCCATGGATGCCCTGGGAGAGGGTTTCACTCTCAGCTGCAATGCTCACTTTGGTCTCTTTTCTTCCAGGATCAGCTACCACTTGGTACAAAGCAGCAAGTGGAACCAGTTTCAGACTGATATTTAATTTGCACGTGCAAAGTGATGCTAGGTTTTGGGTAATCTGCCATTGATTTTTTTGCCTTCTCCTTGGACACAGATATTGACACATGAGGAAGGAGGATATGTAGTAATTAATTCAATAAGAAAATCTAATAAATCTAGTTCATAAATTAAGCCTGCAATGAAGGCAGTTAATTGCTCTTCAGCCATTTGCGTAGCACCCTGTTGGCCTGCCTGGGTGGTTTTTAGTTTAGGGAGAATATTCACAACCAGTCACTCAGTGTGCATATGTTGATTTTAAGACACTGAATTATATCTTTAGAGGAGGTGCTGGAATTTATGTATATTTTGTAAATATTTCAGAGGATTATTTATTAGATTCAACACTTTTTTTTTTTTTTTTTTTTCCCAGAGAGAAACCATCTAGACAGATCATTGTGAACTTCAAGATTCGTGGATACAAAAAAATCCAAAACTTATAGCTCTCCTTTGGCAGGTGAAACCAGCAATGATGAATGATATATCCTCCCATTTGTACGACAAGTGTTGTTTCATTGAGAAAAGCTTAACAAGACTTTTATATCTTACTCATTAACACCTCACGGCTCACTGCACATGAAATGGCCACACAGATCCCCCTGAATAACATCCCAACCCAGAGTGGGTTTTGCCCACCCTGCTGTCTACAGAAGCAGTTCTGGAGTCAGTAGTGCCCTTTCCATTAGCTGGTGTCATCTGTCCCCTTTACCACGTCCTCTTTCTTTCACCATATACTGCGCTCCAAACTCAAGAAAATGTCTCATCTGCAGCAGGAGGAGATGATACCAGCCCAAGAACCATGAGAAACTTCACTAGTCAATGAGGTATGATACTCATCAACTGCAAAATGGCCACAGGCAGCAGGAGGTGATATCAGGAGAGAAACAAACCAGTGTGTGATCAAAAGTCTGCATCTGCCACCGCTTCCTCCAGCTGTAGGACTCTGAGGTGACAGGTTTCTCATCACCTCTGTTTGGCAGAGGGGGAGATGCCAGGTCTGAAAGCTGCTGTGAGCTGTGCCAAACAGCAGGCATGAGTGAAAGTAAAGATGGTGATTGCACCTGCAAGTGTGGGTCAGAACTGCCATGTGTTACAGCCACTGACTCTGCCGCAGGTCTGCGGAGCAGCAGCATGTCCAGTGTCTGTTGACAGCAAGCCACACTTCCCATGGAAGGGGGATGAAGAATAACACCTTTCTCATAAATGGACTTTGCTTATTTTTGTCATATGAACATCCTTTAGCACACACGTTGGAGGGACGTGCTTGCTAGGGCAGCTCTGATGGTGACTGCTGAACAGACTACTTGCAGGAAGACCTGCACGCTCACTCCATCCATTCCTTTCCTGGTCTGTGAGCACTTTGGCACACAGCTGTACAACAGCGCAGTGCCTGGCTGCCCTAAATCTTCCTATGGCCTCCTCCAGTCCAGTCACTCCACAGGTCTCTGAGGAAGAAGGCAATACAGGCAGGAGTGCAGCTATACAGAGTCCCTCTGCAAGAAGGCAAGTATGAGCCCTTCCATTCTTCCCTCAAGCAGTCCCTTGTACGCACCGCCACAAAAAAAGGCAGGCATGGAGTGTCAATGTGTGTTTAATTAGTAAGTTATTATATAACTACTCTGATAAACTCAGCATCCTTTGAGGAAATAACATCTAAGGAGTAAAAGCATGAACTGTCAGCTTTATGGATGTCTGATGTTGGGATATGGCTCCTTCAGCTGTGATAGAAGGAGCTTATACTTTGGGAAAGAGATATAGGAGCTGATGCACACGCTTCTTGTATGCACATTTTCCACCTGGAAAATGTCTGTGAAGATACGGTCTGCTACACTGTGTCTCTGGCACAGGAGGGAGAAACAGATGGAGAGATCGTCTAAAACCTTTTGTTCTCCATAGTTAATAACCTGGAGCTTTTCTAATATCTAACATGTGTAGGTTGGCTTCATCTCCATGTGCATGCTCTTCAGAGAAAAACCAGCTTCATTCGTTGGTTGGCTAATACGAAAATGCATGACTGTTTTACGAAGAGAAAGAGATAAGCTCTTAAAACCATTGTGTCCTTTACGAAATGCTGTTTACAACAGATCTGTCATGAACATCAGTAACTCACCAAGTCGTCTTAGCGCAATATGACATTTTAGTGCCAGCGAAATTGGGAATGAAACCAACCACATTTTGACACAAGTTTAGAAATTAGTAAAACTTCTATTTTTTTAAAAATTCAAACATGATGATCTGTTCTAGTGGAAGATTGCAATGCTTCTGAACAAAGACTTTTTAGCACATCATCTCATGCTCAGGATATAGAGCTGGGTTTTTCTGGTATTAAACAAAATTTTGAAATTGTTATTTTTCCTATGAAAGAAATATCCATTTCAATCCAGCTAAGCAACAATACAATATTGCTGGTGGAAGAAATTTCCTTCCTAGCCCTTGCAGAGTTTGTTGTACACTCTGAAATACATGATTTTACTATCCTTAATTTACCATGCAAAGCTACAAATAGCAGTGGCTATAAAATTATTCATCCATTGTTAAAATGCAGCTGGAATACACACCCTCCTTTGATAGTGGATTCCAGAGGAGGACATCACACTGTGTGAAGAATCACAGTCTTACTTCTATCCATGAAGGGCAGGTAATGCCAAGTGACAGGAGGCAATCAAAGCACCTCCCCAGCTCTTGACAAAATGTTCCCTTTAACAACTGAAACAGAAGTCTTTAGCTCCTACAAAGTCCTCACCTGTCATTGGAGCCCATGGCTCATGACAGTGAGACTTAGACTACCAAGTGAAATTAAAAAATTTCACCCTTCACCATTACGAGTTTCTACGGGAAGCATTCAATCTGCAGCTCACAATTTCCTGTTTAAAAGTCACCTGCTTCTCTATGACTTAGAGGGAATACAGATTTTTCTTGGGACACCAAGACTCAAGGGAATTACCTGTAGTTAAACATCTGATTAATGGCTCATTAAGAATCAGCAACAGTGTTTATTCAGTCCTTGTCTGAGTGTGGTTTTGCAATTACGTGCTTCTGAAACTGCAGGTGTGTGAAATATTCATAAACCAAATGGAAATATGATGGAAGTGCAGTTTACGCTTACTCAAGGGCTAGCTGTTCTGGATGATAAATATAAAACAGAAAAGCAAAAGTGCAATTATTAGTCTGCCCAGGGAGTACCCAGACACTCACTAGACTCTTTACAAACATATTAAACACTACATTTCTGTCCCAAATAATTTATTCTAAGTGGCAGGACTATCCCCCTCATGCCACTTCTGATACATGCTACAGCTAGTCACGAAGCTTACTTGTAAAAGCAACATTCATCATTGGATCACTCATGTAGTAGCCACAGCACCTTGAAAGGTCTGTGCTTCTCTGGAGGCACAACAGGGAAGAGAGAGGAGGAGAGAGACTGACTATGCTTGGCTGGATCTATCTGCTAGGTTTCTGGCCATATATTAAAATCACAATATTGAAGCTCTAATTCTGCTTAATGGTGAATTATTCATTACCCTCATCCGTTAGCTGAGCCCAAAAGGACACAGGGTTTGGCCACTCTCTCTCGCATGTGACATGCTTCTGTCGTTTGCTTCATCGGCTCCAGAGCAGCCACAAACTTCGGACAGCTGCAGCTTTTGACCATGTGCCCAGAGAGCTAGCAACAAGTTGCCAGTAATTTTAAAATATACAACCATAATGCTCTAGTTTTGAAGATGAAATAAGGACTAGAGAGCAGGAGGAGGGATGGGAGGTTGGTAGCAGAGCAAATATTGTAACGCAGGAAGAGTTTCTCCAGCTGGGAAACTCTTCAGGTGGGGCAAAACCCCTTCAGAAACAGTTAACTTTTCCTTGCTGCAGCTGCTGCTCTAAGCATCAAGCCTTCCTAGAAACTTCTCCCTTTTTCTAATTTATTTTATGCTGTTGTTTTTTAAAAGGGTCGTTTCAGAATTCCTCTGGGTCCCATATATGCCATGCTACCACCTTGCTGAGACTCTCAGTGGTACCGTACAACTAAATATTAGTCACAGGAGAACAGGAACAGATAGCCAGGCAGAAACAAATCTAAAAGCAGTGAACCATCAAATGTGAGGAATGCAGGAGGAAGCTGACGGGTGAAGGACTGTACAGAGCCGCTAAATCCAAAGCGTATTTCTGAAAGGGCACTTTCTTTCAAGAGGAGTATTTCAAATAGTCTCTCTCCACTGAAAAAGGGAAGGATGTATCTGTTTGCCACTGCTGATTGCCTAATGTAAAGTGCTTTGTATTAGCCTAAAAGAATGCAGTCGAGTGCTTCCAGATGGTGGGAGGCAGCAGGCAGGGTGGCCACAACTAGGCAATGCCTGAGGCTGCTCCCCACTTGCTGCCAGTATGGTGCAGAGCTGGTGGGTACAGCCTCGGCCTGGAGGCTCCCCCCACCTGAAGGCAGCAGTTGGGTCTCTCCCTGCTTTGCCTTCTCTTCCCCAGGCTGAACAAACCCACTAATGTGCTTCCTTCTCTTGGCTCACAGGTAGGAGTAGCCTGAGAGAGACACTATGGATGGGCATCTACAGCACGAGCCAAGAGCTCCAGATGTCCAGCGGGGGACAGAGAAACCATCAAGCAGTGACCGTATTGAAGACCCCACAACTTTGAGCTGAACTCTACTATGATTTTTAGAAAGATGCCCAAACCCATTTAAAAAATGTATTTATTGTTGGGAAATCCACCGTGGTCTGTGGTAAGCTGTGCCAGTGTTGATTACTAAAACTATTTGTCTTTTTTCTATTCTGAATGTTTCTCAGTCCAGTTGCTAGGCTCAGATCATGCTGTGATGTCCTCTACAAGGGGCCTCTGCTGCCAGAATTCTTCCTCAGTGTTAGTACTTGTAAGATCCCTCCCGACTCCTCTTGGAGAAGCTAATGAGATGGAGCCACTTTTAGACTATAAGCCAGGACTTACAGAATCATGGAATGGTTTGGGCTTGAAGGGACCTTAAAGATCATCCAGTCCCACCCTCCCTGACATGGGCAGGGCCACCTTCCACTAG